>NC_138770.1:586819449-587565699 GCF_965119305.1 Pelophylax lessonae
AATGGACTAAAACAATGTTCCAGAGGTGTTCTATTGGATTTAGGTCAGACGGGTGTGGGGGCCATTCAATAGTATCAATTCCTTCATCCTCCAGGAACTGGCTGCATACTCTCGCCACATTAAGCCAGGCATTGTTGTGCACCAGGAGGAACACACAGCCCACTGCACCAGCGTAGGGTCTGACAATGGGTCCAAAGATTTCATCCCAATACCAAATGGCAGTCAGGGTGTCATTGTCTAGCCTGTAGAGGTCTTTGTCCCCCCCCCCTCCATGGATATGCCTCCCCAGACCATCACTGATCCACCACCAAAATGGTCATGCTGAACGATGTTACAGGCAGCATAACATTTTCTACGGCTTCTCCAGATCCTTTAACGTTTGTCACATGTGCTCAGGGTGAACCTGCGCTCATCTGTGAAAAGCACAGGGTGCCAGTGGCAGACCTGCCAATTCTGGTGTTCAATGGCAAATGCCAATCGAGCTCCATGGTGCCGGGCCGTCAGCACAGGGCCCACTAAAGGACATGGGCCCTCAGGCCTGCCTTATGAAGTCTGTTTCTGATTGTTTGGTCTGAGACATTCACACCAGTGGCCTGCTGGAGGCAATTGTGTAGGGCTGTGGCAGTGCTCATCCTGTTCCTCCTTGCACAAAGGAGCAGATACCGGTCCTGCTAATGGGTTAAGGACCTTGTTTGGCCCTGTCCAGCTCTTCTAGAGTAACTGCCTGTCTCCTAGAATCTCCTCCATGCTCTTGAGACTGTGGTGAGAAAGAGCAAACCTTCTGGCAAAGACACACATTAATGTGCCATCCTGAAGGAGTTGGAATGCCTGTGCAACCCTCTATAGGGTCCAGTTTTGCCTCATGCTACCAATTGTGACACTGACCCTAGCCAAATGCTAAACTAAACTAAAGAAAATCTGAAAAGATTAGGGAAAAAAAATTTCAGTGGCCTCCACATGTATCAATCAAGATCCCAGGAAGTTTGACTTGATACTATACTGATTAAAAAAGCGTTCCTTTAATTTTTTTGAGGTGTGTGTGTGAGAGCTGCACAATTCTGGCAAAAATGAGAATCACGATTTTTTGGCTTAGAATGAAAATCACGATTCTCAAAATTTTAATTTATTTTAAAGATTTACAACCTTTGAACATTAATGGTTATCGAACAAGATGGCAATGAAATAAGCCAAAACACTCTTTGCTTCAAACAAACGACGTCGCTCCAGTCCTCCAAGGCCATAGAGTCAAGTGAGGGCCATCTTGCCCTCACTCGACTTCCTGCCTGCGAGGACAGTGGACCGGATCGTTTTCCCCGCTACCGATGGGTCCGGGAAGCGCAGAGAACGACCGCGAAGGGGGCACCTCTCCTGCTGACCATAAGGGTGATCCCGCAGTGAATCCGCCGCTGGGACCAAAACTTATGTTAAAGCAGACTGCCCGCCATTTTAAAAAAAATACTGGGGTTATGGCAGCTATCTACTGCCATAACCCCGGTATTTAACGTCAATACTGTTGACCAGTGGATGGTCCGTAAGTGGTGCACTGCAGGCCTAACGCAAAGGCACCCAGACCACATTTATTTTCTGTGTGTCCTGGTCTGTACCCACCATAACATTGTGATGAGGTAGGTTGTGGTGCTTTGTGCAAAAAAAAGAAAAAAAAAAAAAAAGATATTTGTATCACAGTCACCGCACACTTCACAGCATGTCATTGTACATTAACTTGATTGAAGCATTATCTTGTAATGACACTTCCAAAAAAAAAAAAAAGTGGGAGAACCACGCACGTGTGTGTGTGTGTGTGTGTGTGTGTGTGTGTGTGTGTGTGTGTGTGTGTGTGTGTGTATATATTATATATATATATATACACACACATATACATATGTACACACACACACACACACACACACACATATATATATATATATATATATATACACACACACACACACACACACACACACACACACATATATATATATATATATATATACATACAGTAAAACCTTGGATTGCGAGCATAATTCGTTCCGGAACCATGCTTGTAATCCAAAGCACTCTTATATCAAAGCGAATTTCCCCATAAGAAATAATAGAAACTCAGATGATTCGTTCCACAACCATTTATTCATAAGTCCTTCAGTTTATAGTCCATATAAAAAGATTATAGCATTGCGATAGGTTGCATAAAATGTCCATCCACAAATAGCCGCTTCCATAAGGGGATTAGAAGCAAAATCCAGCAGGAGCTACAGAGTATCAAAGAGAAGAGAGGCGCCTCTAAGTGTAGCAATATGGTTACATTTAATGAAGGTACAACATTTAGCAACTCACATGGTTGATGAATAAAACAGGCACATCTAAGTATGCAGGCTTCTGGGGTAAAGCTGTCCACATAGACTATCTTCTGCACCGCCAGCTGTCAGTCTGTAATCCTGACCGGGAAGACCACCCTGCAGTAAAGCGATCTGAAAGCGAGGGGCAGCATGGAAAGGATGATGAGATGACGGTGCGGAGGATGGACTATGTGGACAGCTTTAGCCTGGATGTCTGCATCCTTAGATGTGCCTGTTCCAATCATCAACCATGCGAGTTGCTAAATGTTGTACCTTCATTAATTTTAACCATATTGCTACACTTAGAGGCGCCTCTCTTCTCTTTTATACTTAGCTGTGACTTGAGGCTACTTGTATATCAAGTCAAAATTTATTTGAAAATTTTGCTGGTCTTGCAAAGCGCTCTCAAACCAAGTTACTCTCAAACCAAGGCTTTACTAATTATATATATATATATATATATATTATATACACACACACACACACACACACTTATATTCACTCCCTAAACTATAATGAAATGTATATTAGAATGAATGATAGATCTATATATCATTCATTATAATATACTATTTATGTTTTAGGGATCATCACCCCCCCCGTTAAGTACCTCACGTGACAGAAAGCTAATCATGCCATGTGAGGGCTGGAGTGCAGCGTCCATGGGGCCTCTGAAGGTACCACCCCATCAGTGGATGTGGTCTCTCACTGCTGACGTCCGTTTCTCTAACGGCGGCGCCATTTGCGTTCCGGGCTGGCTCCACCAAAGCTGACGGCTTCCCCTACCCTTTCCCCAGAATCGCCGATATTCGGAATGGAGATTCCTTATGGGGGGTTAATTGGGATTGCGATTCTAGAACTATTAATAGTGCAGTTCTAGTGTATGTATGCATATATATATATATATATATATATATATATACACACACACACACATACATACACATATACATACCTCCATAGGTATATGTACAGTATACATATACACTATATTGTCAAAAGTATTGGGACACCTGCCTTTACACACGCAAACTTTAATGGCGTCCGGATCTTAGTCTGTATGGTTCAATATTGAGTTGGCCCACCCTTTGCTGCTATAAAAGCTTCAACTCTTCTGGGAAGGCTGTACACTGTGCAGGTCAGTCAAGTTCCCCCCCCCCCCCCCCCCCAAACTCACTCACTCCACACTATATTGCCAAAAGTATTGAGCAACCCCTACAAATATCATTTGGTGGAGGAGGGATTATGGTGTGGGGTGTTTTTCAGAGGTTGGGCTTGGCCCCTTAGCTCCAGTCAAGGGAACGCTTAATGACGTCAGCATACCAAGACATTTTCATGCTACCAACTTTGTGGGAACAGTTAAGGGATGGCCCTTTCCTCTTCCAACATGGCTGTACACCAGTGCACAAAGCAAGGTCCATAAAGACATGGATGAGTGAATTTGGAGTGGAGGAACTTGACTGGCCTGCACAACCCGATTTAGAACACCTTTGGGATGAATTAAGAGTGGAGACTGCGAGCCAGGCCTTCTTATCCAACATCAGTGCCTGACCTCACAAATGCGCTTCTGGAAGAATGGTCGAACATTCCCATAGACACTCCCTAAACATTGTGGACAGCCTTCCCAGAGGAGTGGAAGCCGTTATAGTTGCTAAGGGTGGGCCAACTCAATATTGAACCCTACGGACGAAGACTGGGATGCCATTAAAGTTCATATTAGTGTAAAGGCAGGCCTCCCAAATTCTTTTGATAATATAGTGTATATACACACACACACACACACACACACATACACACACACACAGCTCCTTGGCTGTACTTATGTGGACTGTGCACGCGAGCACTCCTGTGACCTGTTTTCAGCAGACAGCAGGCTTAAGCCTGCTGTCGGCTGATGTCACTGAGCTGGTCCAGGCTCAGCAAGATCACAACCATATGGTCGGGATCCACCTACATGCCTGGACCGTTAGGTGGCTCAGCTTCTCAGCGAGCGTCAGAAAACCTGAGCCAGCTGCTCCCGCTCCCTCCATAGCCCAGTGCTCCAGTGAGCACAGAGCAGAAAGCCAGTGACTAATGGAAACAAGCAGTCTGCTCAGGGAGCTCTGAGAACTAAGCAATCAGCAGTGTTTGATCGCTCCATTCCAAGTCTTAAGAGTCGGCAGGGGACAGATGCAGAATCCACCTAGGATAACCCAAGTATAACTCAAAAGGGGAAAAAAAAAAAAAAAACAAACACACACACACACTTCTCCTTTAAATGTCTTTTCTTGCAGGTTTCCTATTTAGTCCTAGTATCAGTGTCTTGCAATTCCTTGTACAGCAAAACACACATGGATCAGCCATAACTTTATGAACGCTGACAAGTGAATAACATGGATCAGCTTGTTACAATGGCATCTGAAAGTTATTGGGATATATTAGGCAGCTAGTAAGCATGTTGTCCCTGAAGCTGGTATCAAAAGCAGACAAAAAAAAATTGGCATCAGTTTGTTGTGTATGGGGCAGCAGAATGATGTGCTAATGCTTCTCAAAGCAAAAAAAAAAAAAAAAAAAAAACGATTTTTGTCATACCGTAAAAACCCTTTTCTCTGATGTTCATTGACTGACACAGCTCTATATCTTCTTTGACCCATGGGTTATGCTGCGCTCCATAGGAGTAGGAGGAAGCAAGTTTGACTACATCCATAGGGCAGTCCTAGGGGGTATACTCCCAATTCCTGCTATAGGACTTCAGTTTTGTAACAAGCAGTGTCAGAAGAATACATAATCCAACTCACAGGGGTGTGTGTTGTGTCTGTCAATGAACATCAGAGAAAAGGATTTTACGAAAGGATTTTAAAAATCCAGTTCTCTTTCGTGCACTGACCGCTACATATCTTCTTTGACCCTTGGGACGTTCCAAAGCAGTCTCAATATGAGCGGTGGGAAACACAGCAACACACATAATTTCCAAAAAGGCTAAACATAGCCAACCAGGTAAACCAGAAGCTCGACCAGTAACAAGCTGGAGCTTGTTGGAAAAATACACCCTCAAGAGGCAGGGGCCTCTGCAGCAGCAGCCTGCAAAACTTTGTGGCCGAACACAGCATCCGCAGATGCAAGTACATCCATTTACCTTGAAAAACTTTGTGAATGTGTGTACAGATGACCATGTGGCCGCCTTGCACACCTCGACCACTGACGCCTGATGAGGGAAGGCATAGGAGGCACTAAGCTCCCTTGTAGAATGCCCCTTAACAGGGAAAGGGGGAACCTGACCCCTGATAGAATAGGCCTGCACCACCGTCTGCCTGATGCATCTGGAAATGGTCACAGCAGATACGGCCTGCCCCTTATGAGATCCATCCGTAAGGACAAACAAAGAATCTGATTTTCGAATCACCGCCAAGTACACCCTGATTGCCCAGACCACATCAAGGGAATGTAAGGCAATTTCTTTAGGATGTTTCGGCTTCGGGCACAAAGAAGGCAACACAATTTAGGTGGAAACCCGAGACAACCTTAGGAAGGAAGGAACGACTGACAGGGATGCAACATCGATTTGTCCCTGTGAACTACCAAGTAAGGTGACCGACAGGACAATGCAGCCAACTCCGACACGCTGCGTGCAGAAGTAATCGCCACCAAGAAAGCCACCTTCTGTGACAGAGTAAGCAGACGAAGGTCACAAATATTTTTAAAAGGCATTTTTTGAAGAACTGATAGCACCAAAATTAAGATTCCCACAGAGGTACCAGGGACCTCACCGGAGGAGCCAAATGGCAAACACCCTGGACGAAAGTGTGAACCAAGGAATTTGCAGCCAACGGCAGTTGGAAAAAAAAAATTGACAAAGCTGAAATATGGCCCTTTATGGTGCCCAGAGCTAAGCACTGATCTACACCCTTTTGTTGAAACTCCAGCAGACGGGACACTGAAAAGGAATGGGGAGAAACCCCCGAGACTCACACCAAGAACTCAACTGTATGCCCTCCAGACTTGATGATCAATTTTCCTTGAACTAGATTTTCTAGCCTTTACCAGCGTAGGAATCACCGAATCCGAAAACCCTCTTTCCTTCAGTACCTGGCTTTCAATAGCCAAGCCGATAAAGCCAGCGACCGTAAAGCAGGATGGAAGATTGGTCCTTGAGACCTGACCTGCTCTGAGAGGGAGTCTCCAAGGAGCATCAGCTACCAGCCTTACTAGGCCTGTGTACCAAGACAGACGAGGCCCCTCTGGAGCCACCAGAATCCCTTCTGCACAGAATCGAGGCAGAAGTCTTGACAGTAGTTGTATTGGAGGGAAAGCGTAAATCAGATGATACTGACCCCACAGGGCCAACAGAGCATCGGTGGTGTCAGCCAAAGGATCCTGAGACCCTGCCACAAACCTCCGAACCTTCCGGTTGAGACGAAAGGCCAATAAGTCCACATCGGGGGTCCCCCACCAGAGACTGTTGTAACACTTCTGGGTGAAGAGACCATTCGCCCGCATCCAACTAAGGTAGTTGGACTGACAATTTTCCACCCCTGGAATGTGCACAGCAGAGTAGGCTGGAACATATCGTTCTGTCCACCTTAGAATGCCAGGCACTTTGTGTCTCCTTGATGATTGACATATGCCACGGCCGTGGCATTGTCCGATTTAATCCTTACCGGCAGAGGATCCGTCCACAGGGACAGGCAAAGCCTTTTCGCCCGAATCTCCAGGAGCCCAAGACACCTTCCCACTTGGACAATCAGGCTTCAACGTAGACCACTGTACAGTACAAGCGGAAAAAGAACATACCCTGCCGAAGCATCGGGGAATAGAGCCACCATATCATGGAGCCCCTCGCACCCTGGCCCGACAAGATCCGATTTCCAGGGATTCAGGAATCTTGTCCCACTTGGAAATCTCCTTTTGCAGAGGTCTGTTATGGAACTGAGCAAATGGAAGGTCTCGAAGGTGGAGACCATCAAACCCAGCACTTGCATGCAAGCCCTGAGAGATGACCGATGGTTGGATAACAGGAGCAGAATCGCATGTTGCAACTTCAGCAGTTTCGCCTCCCGAACACACAGGCTGAATCCAAAAGTCAGGCCCAGGTAGTACAATCGTTGGATGGAGTCAGAGCAGATTTTATTTTATTTATTTTTTTTAAGTACCATCGTTTTTCGCCATTCCATGAACCACTTTCACATCTTGCAAAAAAATTGGGGTATACATTGTGTTTTTTATTAATTTAGGCAGGGTTCACATATGATCAGCTGCGATTTGCAGTCCGAAGTCCAGTGCACTTTGTTCACAGGTTCAGGAGCAATTCAGGGCAAAATTTTTCCCTGAATTCGCATCTGAACCGGACACAAATACGCAGGGGATCCTTTTGAAATTTGCAATGCAGCCACCCCAGACATGTGTAAACCAGCTCCACTGAAAGCCAGTCCAATTGGATGCTGTGTAAAACGCATCCAATTGGCATATATATATGAACCCAGCTTAGAGTGTATTTTTTTCCAAAAAAAAAAAAAATTGTGTTTGCAAAATCGCTAATTGCCATACGACAAATTGTAACCATCACCATTTTATTCCTTAGAGTTTGTAAAAAAAAGAAAAAAAAAAAAAAAACATTTGAAAGAATACAGAGGGGGGTGCATGAAAGCAGCCACCGATACCAGATGAATCTGAGATGAGCTCCATAATGCCCCGGCTATAGCACTAAAGAAATAATTGACTTTCCCCCACCTGAACACACACACACACACACACCAGCAGCCCTAATGAGTTCCCAAAAAGCTATGGTGCTTCTCAACTCCCAAAGCAAACAAAACAGGTTAATCAAAAGCTGTCTTGGCTGGGGCCAAGATGGCATCGGCAGATCACTATCCCTCACAGCCTACCCCATTCTCTGAAGATAAAATACAGGAGGATCAGCATGAGGACCACAGATGGACAATGTGCATACTGCAATGTCCAGCCATGAAGAATAGGAGATTACAATCCTTAAAAGATAAACAACTTTTCCTAGCCAAAAATCAGACGCAAAAAAAGAAATGGCCTAAACTGTGCCATCTAAGCATCAAATGCCTTCATAAGCATATATATCTCCACACGATCATCACCACCTTAAATTGGAAGTCTTTTTTAGGGCCTATAAGGTTTACCTGTAGGTGCAGTGAATATCTCCTAAACCTGCACAGTTAGGGCTCTTTCACACAGGCGGACCGTTCAGATCTCCCCGTCAGTTTTTTTTGGCGAATCTGAACGGTCCGGTCCCCCCATGCCTCTCTATGGTGCATCAGATGTCAGCGATCAGATTCATCAAATCTGGATGGATGGAAACCCTATTTTTCATCTGTCCAGAGTATCGGATCAGATGAGAACAGACCGATTCCCCCATAGAGATGTATGGGGAACTGACAGCTGTGACCCTCATGCTCAGCGGGGGATCGGCGGATCGATCCCCCGCTGAGATACACGGAGTCTGTCCGACGGACAGTGTGAAAGAGCCCTCAAGGAGATATTCACACTAAGAAACAGCAGGGCTTCTGCCATGACTGCCATGCACAGAAGAGATGTCAGGCCGGAAGAGACGGCCAGAGCATTTGAACCCAGAAGCTATCTGCTGCCATAACCCCGGTATTTAACATCAAAGTACTGACGTATATCTGCGGTGGGCGAGTAAAGTTAGCCTAATTTTTTTGCATAATGTGAACGATGAGGTTATGCCGAGTAAATAAATACAAAACATGTCATACTGTAAAAACTGCGCACAGTCATGGAATGGTGACAAACTAGGATACTTGAAAATCTCCGTAGGCGACACTTGTTAAATTTTTTTTCTAAATTACCGGTTTAGAGTTACAGAGGAGATCTTGTGCTAGAATTTTTGCTCTCACTCCAACGACTGTGGCTATACCGTACGTGTGGTTTGAACAAGGTTTACATTTGCGTCCGCTTTAGGGTGCACGGAGGGATGGGGCGCTTTAAAAAAGTTTCTTCACTTGAAATTTTTTTTTATCATTTTTATTGCCGTCACAAGGAATGTAAAACATCCCTTGTGACAATATTAGGCAGTGACAGGTACTCTTTATGGAGGCATCTGGGGTCTATAAAAAAGTATTCAAACACAACAGGATCTGCGTTTTTGAAAACTGGCGCCCTTGGTTCCAGAGTAAAATTCAAGTGACATGATGTCACTTTGTGATTACTACATCCAAGACCCGATCGTCCCCTCCCGCTGCTTGTAATAACAGCCAAGCAGCTGCCTAGCTGCATTGGTTGTTATAACTAGAAAGCTGACCATCTGCTCTAGAAAAATGGTACAACTACTCGAAACCAATGATGTACAGCTAGGGCTGGGCGATAAAACGATACCGATATGTATCGCGATAGTGACATTTTCGATAGCAATAAAAGACTTTGAACGATAAGTCCGCTCTGACGGGTTTAAGCTTTAAAAATTGCGCCGCCACGTCATTGCGCACGCGCCGCCACCGCTCGTGTAATTTCGGCTATTCTCGGCCTCTCCCGAGCGGCGGCGGCGCGTGCGCGGTGACGTGTATGCACGCGCCGCCGCCGCTCGGGAGAGGCCGGGAATAGCCGAAATTACACGAGCGGTGGCGGCGCGTGCGCAATGACGTGGCGGCGCTATTTTTAAAATGAAGGCACCTCTGGAACAGGTAAGTGAAACAGCTTCACTACCTGCCATTATGCAGGGCTGCGGGCACACTACAAGGGATGCAATGCTGCGGGCATGGTCTACCTGTACCATGCCCACAGCACTGCATCTCCTGCACCATGCCAGTGCCCTGCATTCTCACCCTAGGGTCCTTATTTTAAATGGGTAATAAAAAATATCAATAATTATCGATATCGACCGATATGAAACACCGATATCGTGATACAGTTTTCAGCCATATCGCCCAGCCCTATTTACAGCTACATGATTTGGCAGCAAGTAGTTAAATTACCGCTGGGTTTTTTTTTTTTCATAAACCACAAAAAAAAAAAAAAAAAACCCACACATTTTAAGACCCCATTCACACTAGTGCGACTTGTCAGGCGACTTGGTCGCCTGACAAGTCGCAGTGGGTCGCCTGCCATTGATTAGCACAGGACCCGTTCTAATAGGAGCGACACAAGTCGCTCCGACTTAGAAAAAGGGTCCTGTACTACTTTGGGACGACCTGGAGGCGACCTGCATTGATTTCAATGATATGAAGTCCGTGCATGTCGCGCTGAGGTCTCGGTGCACGCTGTGCACCGTGACTTCACAGGTCGCCCCAGCAAGTCGCGTCGCCCCTGTCTGAACGGGGTCTCATAATTTTGTTATATAATTTTGCAAATGGGTAATTTTTCTCCTTCACTGATGTGCACTCATAACCAGTGCTAATGTCCCTCTAACACAAGCCGGTTATCGGCTCCCTTTCTCAAATGCTGTCAGAGTAGCTTGTGTTAACATCCGTGATCAGAGGTCACTGGACACAGCTGATCAGGTGGTAAAGGCCCTTAAAGCGGAGTTCCGGGCACAAAAACTATATTTTTTTTGTGCCCCTCCGCTAGGTAGACCTCACCTGAAAAGGAATTTGATAGTTATTTTTTATTTTTTTTGTTTACTTACCTTGCAATTGAAGATCGAAGATACTCACCTCAGAGTACTTCCTCCCTCGGAGCCGCGGCTCACCCCGTCACTTCCTGTCTCGCTATGATTCCTGGGAGCTGAACGTCATAGCTCCCAGGAATCAATGCGACGGCACCGGCCCCGCTCGTCATTTCCGGGCGACGCCGCATTCCCCTGCTAAACAGCTTCTGGGCATGCCCAGAAGCTGTGGAGGAATGCGGCGCCGCACCGGAAGTGACGAGAGGGACCGGTGCAGGCGCATTATGGGACAAGAAGACGCGGAAGAAGACACAGAAGAGGACCGCGCCGGCTTCAGCTGCCCACAAGAGAGATGGAAACGCTGTGGAAGAAATTTTATAAGTATTTCTTCTAAAAGGTAAGTGCGAACCAGGACAGATCAGAGGCTAGCCATTGTGGAATGTGC
Source organism: Pelophylax lessonae (assembly GCF_965119305.1). NCBI lineage: Eukaryota > Metazoa > Chordata > Amphibia > Anura > Ranidae > Pelophylax > Pelophylax lessonae. The sequence goes on from NC_138770.1 coordinate 586,830,794, forward strand.
TAGCCCTGACTGTCCCGGGGGTACGTTTAGTAAAAAATGACTTCTGTGCCCGGAACTCCGCTTTAAGCCAGATCTTTAATTAGCTGAGTCCGAAGGACTCAGCAATCAAAGACCATGCAGCAGGGGAAGGTGACTACATACGCCCTCCTGGCAAACTAAGCCAGCGCTGTAGCTGTTTTTACAGCTATAGCACGGACAGGAAAACAGTTAAATTGTTACTAAACCCACAACAGTAAAATCAATCTGTATTTGCCGTAAAGCATGCTCGCCATACTCACTGTGGAACCCAATGGGATAATCCTGCGCATTGTATAAAAAAGGCAGTTTTATCCTGTCTTCTCTGATCCTCCCCTTCTTCCACAGTCCCCAAACCATCTCCTGATATAACAGGGCCTTGGGGGGCACTCGGCACAGTTTGGTGTGTACTGCTAAATAGTTTTTGGGCCAATCAGCACTGTCCACACACAGTCAGGGGTCCAGCGGCCTCTCATAGGACAGTCAGAGTAAAATGAAAACTCCTCCTACAAGTTTTAACCAGACACTGATGAAAAGTAATAGGACTGCTATATACTGTTGATGAGAAAGGGTATTAACCCGTCGGTCACACCGGTACGACCCATCGATCACGACATGATTTACAAAATCATGTCTGTAGTAGCATCTGTGTTTCTATGGCAGTGCCTTAAGAAATTTAATTTTAAGTAGTACGATTTAAAAAGTAGTTCATGTATTACTTTTTCAGGACTTCGGTGCAATTTCACTGCCATAGACTATAAAGTAAATTGTGCTGGAAAATCATACCTGTGTCTATATCAGCATTACTTGAGCCCTAAAAGAAGGTAAATATTAACCCTTTGCTAGTTAAACTTTTGTTCATAACATCACTGCTCCTCAATGTGATAAGGACAGCCCGTCTCACTAAAGAAGCACTGAAGTCTTATCAAATTGTTACAAACCTCACATTAGTGCTCAAGTCAGATTTTAAACCCTCATGCACACGGAGTAAAAAAAAAAAAAAAAAAAAAAAAAAAAAAAAAAAAAAAAAAAGCTGCAGAGCCACTACTACTAACGGCAGGAAAAAGCAGCTGTAAAACCATGTTTTAGTAGCTTTCTCCATTGGCATTAATGCGCGTTCGCTTTTAGCAGCGTTTTTTTGCCTCTATTTCAAAATTAATGGTTGCCTATTGGCTGCTGAGGGGACTATGCCTGCGTGAAGGAGAGGGACCTGGAGGCCCGACAGTCCCAGGAAGGGGCCCACATCTACCCCAAAACCCTCCAGGGGCAGAGGGGGGAACAGCTACTCACCATTCCAGGAACCAGACTGGCACCGCTCCAGACAGAACCCCTCTTCATCTAAAGAGAAGGGCTGTCGGCCCGGGAGGAACGCTGCGACTCATGCTGAGGCTAGGCCGTATGCGACCTTACAAGATGTTTAACTCCCAGGGCCAGCCTCCTTCCAGTGGGGCTATGCCGCGGCCTGCGCTGGCCAAACTGGGATGACCACTGGATCTAGATTATCCAGCCCATTCCCCAGTCTGGCAGTTGATAGATCTCACAGGAAAAAATTTTTTGCCAGGACCAAAGATCCCAGCAAGGAACTAGGTGCTTACTCCTGACTAGGCAGAAAAACAAAAAAAACTGAGTGACTGTAGCAGGTAGAGGGAGTATGCCCCCTGGGACTGCCCATGGGTGTAGCTACGCAAGTTTTTTCTGCCCAGTGTCCTGCTTCTGCAGTGGGCAGTATAGCCCAATGGTCAAGAATGATAGGAGCTGTGCCCGTCAATGTACTCTTCCCTCCCTGTGAGACCTTTAATGAGGTCATCCAGGTTAGCGCTAAACAGGCGATCTCCTTGGAAAGGAGGATCTTTTTTGAAGTCTGCACCGCAGACACTTGAGCCAAAAAGACACACCGAAGGACCATCACCAAAACAGAAAGGTGAGCCATCAGGGGAGCCGCATTCAAAGAGGCATCACAAATAAACTGCAGTTCTGGACCAGCTGGTCCCCCAGCTCGGCAAAAGGCAGGGGGGGAGCTGTTCCCCCTCCAGGTCACGGAGTAACAGCTTCGCCCACTCGGTCAGAGTTTGCAACACTAGGGCAATGGTGAATCCCAGCTTTATTGCCAAAGCAACCAGAGTGAATATATGGTGGGCCACAGCCTCTGCCTTTCGGTCAGCCGGATCCTTAAAGGCTGGGGACTCTTCAACCGGAATCATGGGTGCCTTGTTTAATCTGGAAAAAGGAGGGTCCACTACCGGGGGGGTACAGTCCACTTCTTAAGGAGGGACTCCCCAAAAAGGGGTAACGCCTAGTAAATGGACGACGCTTTAGTTGTCCCCACTCTTTAGCGACAAGTCTGCCTAAATAGGCAGGGAAAGGAAACACATTTGCCGCTCTGGATGGCTTGTAAGTGTCAAAAGATACCTGCGCCTCTATCACAGCTTCATCCTCCATCTTCAGGGTCTCACGCAGAGACACAATCAGTGCATCCACCAAGCCTTATGGTGCACAGTCGCAGATGTGGAGAAATCATCCTCTCAGAGGATTCCAGGCACATGGTTTCAGATCCTGAAGGGTGACCCGCAGCGGCTGAATCTGATTCAGGATCTGATGAGACAGTTGAGGCAGAGGAAGACGGAGGTTGCTTTTTGCCAGCCCTTTGCCCGCTAGCCACCTCCACCCAGGACACAAGTGACCCCAGGACCGCCGTCAGTGCATGGATGGACGGTTGGGACCCGCAGCCTCAGAGAAGGGACCAGGTGGGAAAATGTGCTCCAAAGACTGAGTCACCAGAGGGACCCTACAAAACAGTTTAACACTACTAAAGGGACAATCTCTACTGTGCTGGCAGCACCACCCGGCCGCCAGGCACAAAGCACCAAGCGAGAGGACCCCACCAGACTCACCACCCGCAGAGACAAGCGCCTGCAGCCCCAGGATAAGCTGCACTACACGTGTGGCGATCAGGAAGTAAAATGATCCAGTAGTCAGCACCAGGGGATGAGGGGGGCTCCCACCGCCGAAAATCCCCGCCCACAGGGCTCCACTGTCACGGCCGCCGCTATTTTCAATGGCAAACCACAGAAAAATGGCTGCTGGACTACACAAACATGGCCACTGTATATAGAACACACAGGCTACAAAAAAATGGCAGCATTACAAGGCAATTAGGGACCCAGGATTGGGGGACCAGGCGTCAAGGAGAAATCCAGGGAGGCCCTGGCAGGAGCCCCTGCCAGGTATAACCCACCCCCTGCACAGTCGATCGCCCGGTCGCCAGCAGTGCATCCCCCCATCGCCAGTCAGCGCCCTACCCCCACCCCTGGAAAGTAGCCAGAACACCAAGCAACCCCAGTGTATGTGGAGGGGGGGGGGGGCAAGACGGAGGACTCAGCAAGGGGGGGGGGGGGGAACCAGGGGGTCCAACGGTCCTAAAGAAGGGGCCACGTCCGCCCCAAAACCCTCCAGTGGGAGAGGGGACAGTTACTCGCCAAACCAGAAACCAGGCGGGCACTGCTCCAGACAGAACCCCTCTTAATCTAAATGGGGGCGAGGGGGCGTTGGCCAGGAGGAACAATGCGACTCCGGCCGAGACCCGGTAGTATGCAACCTCGCGAGGCGTTTAACTGAATGACTGACCCTCCTCCATGTCCTCATATTGCTAAACACTATGGGGCAGGATTTAAGGCTTCACCTCCCTGTCAGTCCCAGCACATGCACCATAGACATAGGCTGGAGTGGTGTGACACAGCCTGTGATTGGCAGAACCTTCTCCACATGTGTGTGACCAAGTTAAAGCCATTGTCAGTCAGACTGTCTACACCAGGGACTCCCAAACTATGGCCCTGCAGCTGTTGCAGAACTACACATCCCATGAGGCTTTAAAAAACTGACATTCACATACATGACTAGGCAATGGCATGATGGGAATTGTAGTTCCTGAACAACTGCAGGGCCGTAGTTTGCAAGAACATGGTGTAGACCAGGGATTCCCAAACAATGATAAACATTTGTATTAGAGCCCATTCACATTAGCGCGACTTAGAAAAAGGGTCCTGTACTACTTTGGGGCGACCTGGAGGCGACTTGCATAGACTTCCATTATGTGAAGTCTCTGCAAGTCGCGCCGAAGTCGTGGTACACGCGACTTCACAGGTCGCCCCCCAAAGTCGTGTCTCGCTAGTCGGAATGGGCTCTTAATGTAGATTTGTAATGAGTGTTAAACACATTGATAAGATTTTGATTCTGTATTCTAAGAGAAGTGTTGTTCTTTTTTATGTCATGTGACCAATCAGCATTGTGCAGACACAGATTCAGAGTCCAGACGTCCTGCTGCTGTAGAGCATACACCAACAGAGTACTAAAAAAAAACTCCCCCCTCAATCTTTCCCTGAGGATGGGAAGAAACCTGGGAGATGTCATGTGATCTCTGAACAGCAATGATTAAATAGGGCACCAAGATGCTTTTTTATATTAAATACAGTGGGATGATTTTTATTCATAAATAATAGGAATAACGGCAGTTAAAACATGTATGTTTAGGATCACCTTAAAGTGATAAAAGGTTTATTTATTAACAAACATGTTATACTTACCTTCTCTGTGCAATGGTTTTGCAGCCCCAGTCCTCTTCTCCTCGGGTCCCCCTCATAAGCTCCTGGCTCCTCCCCATTGACCAGTCGACCATATGGCAAGCTGCTTGCTATGCGGGCACTGGTGCATGCTTGCTCCTGAGCCCGCTCTATACATCTGCTCATTGGTTCACTGGATGCGATTGACAGCAGTAGGAGAGACCTGGGATAGCTGAGGCTCCCATGCACATTGTTCACACTGGTGCAACTTGTCATGCGATTTGACAGGTCCAAATCCCATGACAAGTCGCACCCTATTATCGGCAATACAACTGTTTAAAATCGGTGCAACTCCAACTTTGCGGTACAGCACCAATTTATAAAAAAATGTTCCTGCACTATTTTTTGCAATTTCAGGTGCAAAATGCATAGGCATATGTGCATGAAGCCGCATAGATGTCAGCAAAGTTGCACCTGAAGTCGCACTGACCTGCACCATTGAAATCTTGCAGCTTCAACTGAAGTCACACAATTTCAATGTCGGATTCAGTGTGAACGGGGGCTTACAACCACTTTACACCCTCAACAGTCAAACTGTATCAATTTCTAAACCTAACAATAAGACCCTGTTCACACTGGGGCGACCTGTCAGGCGACCTGGTCTCCGTAGGTCGCCTGCCATAGAGTAGCTGTGGACCCGTTCTAATAGGAGCGACACAAGTCGCTCCGACTTAGAAAAAGGGTCCGGAGCTTCTTTGGGGCGACCTGCATTGACTTCAATGATATGAAGTCCGTGCCGGCCGCTCCGAGGTCGCGGTGCGAGCTGGGCACCGCGACTTCACAGGTCGCCACCGAAAGTCAGGTCGCCCCAGTGTGAAAGGGGTCTAAGAAAGGATGTCAAATCGAAAAACATTATCAATGCTAAATTTGCAGGCGGAAGTCTGAAACCTGATTAAGAAACATCCTTATCTACAATGGCCAACCGGGGTAGATAACCATGATAACATAGCAAAAAAAAAAAAAAATAAATAAATTATATATATATATATATATATACACATATACATATACACACACACACACATATAATGCTGCCTGACTACATAAAAAAATATAAAGACCAAACAAAGATGTCGGCGTCACACCAATTAATGTGTAAATAATTAGTACTGTAGGAAGCAACAAAGCTATATAAAAACTATAAGATCCATTTGATTCTTCAAGCCTTAAAACCACTACTTTTTCAGAGCAATAGTAATTATATTATTAACTACATTATGTAATTGCTGCGTCAGAGGTAACAGTGCACTAACATGCCTGATTCATGAGCTGAATGTGTATTGGACCTTTACATACCAATAAAACAACTTCTCAGTAATGGTATGACTGAGAAGATTTCTTCGGATTTCTCAGCACTGAGTTTTATATTCACCTATATGAGAGTACAGACTGCTTCTACACTCTGGTATTAGCTTCTGCAATTTATAACATGTACAGTAGCAATCACCATTACATATCTGAATTCTGCACGAGCTTTATCAGCTATTTCCGTTTTTAAATATTCAATTCACACTAAAGAGTGACAGAATGAACATGTTGAAACACTGCTCTTGCAATCCCAGACATATGCAGCTACAATATCCTCCCCACCCACATGCATTTAGATTTATACAGACTACAGCCTAATTTCCTAGCATTACATAGCCAGGAGGAGGTGGGGGGAGGGGGTCTGCACCAAGTGACAGGGTAAAGCCCAATCAATAGGTGACAGATCAGAGAGGATATCCCTGAGCATGCAGACTGCAGTCCTGTTTCTATGCGCATTCACGAAGAAGGGGGGGGGGGGGCTGTCACTCAAGCGTGGCGATAATTAAAGCCCCTCAGGTTAATGGGAGGGACATCAGGACTAATCAGCAAATAAGCCTCATTACTGTGTTCTCCTGCATCCTCTGTTCACAAATCCTGCGCCATTTTACTGATTAACCCTTTCACAGTACAGACTGCAAGCTTGACAGGAGGAGAAACAAGCTCCCTGTCCAATGTCAATTGAGGTATTCCCTTTGTTAGCTCTCTAAATATCAGATTGGAATCAAGCGGGGTCCGTAGATGCAATGCTGTCATACAATCATCAAGACAAAATTTTCTCGTTTAATGCTCCTGGACATCAAAAATTAATATGAAACGTTCAGTTGCATCACACTGGTTCCATAAAAAGGACTGACCCATATATAGGTTACAGAACCAGCAAATAAGCCTCATTTTTATATAATCCTTTAACATTTCAGTGCTTAAATCCTTTGACAGCATATTGGCTGACACTGAGGGAGACTGAGAAGAGGGGAATACCCCCTCCAGCCAACCCTGAGCAGCGAGTGCATCCAGAGTCCATGTCAATCAAGGAGAGGAGGGCTTCTATAAAGGCATACTGAAGCAAATAACATCAACACGGACAGGGTGTAGATTACTGCAAAGCATCATCCACATGACCCAGCGCCCCGCCTGTGAGTGGGAGACATGGGCTGAGCCAACTTCTCCACATACACTGCACCAGTCTACACACACCAGGATGATCTGTCTAAAACACAGAATAGAGAAACAAAGCTGTCACCTGCCACTAATTCCTGAAGACCGATCCACAATAAACAACCCAATAACAGGAAAATGGGGTTCATAGATCAGCTTTCAGAGACTGGAGGCATGGAGTGCATGGGTGCAAAAGAACAAGAATGGAGACGATGCCCATAGCAACTCATAAAATTCTTATCTCATCAAGACAAAATTAAATCCTATTGGCTGCCTTTGTCATATTAGTCTCACAGTATAGAAATGCAGATCCATAGTATACACTAGCAAATCACAATGAACAGAGAAACTATGATTTAGAGACAGGCAAGACCCAATTGTATTCCTTTATATCAGTAATATAACACAGCAAAAACCATTGTATTAAATATGGGAGAATCTTTTACAGGAAAAGACTGCACTTGTCTTATCAGTTGGATAGTACAGTGTATATACACATTACATAGCCATACTATACACCAGGCAGCTGCAATCCAACCCCCTCCCCCAATGGGCTGAGTAGCTACAACTTCCAGATTGGATCCTACAGGTGACATCCATTCTGCAGATTTTCATCAGTATTAATAGGAAGCCACTCCCTACAGTAATGAGAACATGCGTATATTATTTAAGATGAGAAAACGTAAAAAAAAAAAAAAGAACAACAGGCTTGTCAGATTGGTCTCATAAATACAGATCCATACTATATACACCAGGATACCTCACTACAAATCCCCCCAAAGGACTCAGGAGGCACAGACTGGTTCCTATAGGTAACAGATCTATTTTATTCTATACATCAGTATAAAGTGGAGGCTGCGGCGGCCTGCAGTAAATAACGTTCTACATAGGAAAAGGCTCCATGGGTGACATCAGATACATGGTATATACTGCCCCCCCCAGTATATAAACACAAAACTATAGTATATACTGCCCCCCTGTATATAAATACAGATCTATGGTATATACAGGGCCCCCATTCTCACCATACAAACAGATCTATGGTATATACAGATTTATAGCATATAGTGGGCTCCCTGCATATATAAAATACAAATGCATGGTATACGAGTTTCCTCTCCTCAGACCTGTCGTAAGTAATATATATATATATATATATATATATATATATATATATATATATATATATATATATATATATATATATACATATATATACACACACACACACACACACACACATTATAAAATATATATATATATATATATATATATATATATATATATATATATATATATATATATATATATATACATACATACACACACATATACACACATACAGTATATACAGAGCACCTTCGTTTAGCCCCGGTTCACACTTATGCGATGCGGGAAGGCTGCGAATTTGCAGCCTGTTCCCGCATCGCAAACGCACCCCTGGCAGTTCACACTGCCATACGCTGGGGGTGTCAATGTAATCTTAACGACACCCCCAGTTTGATCGCATATCGCAGTGCGATCTTACAGTTCGCACAGGATCGGATCGCACAAGTGTGAACCGATGTGCGATCCGATCCTGATGCGGCTGCAAAAAAGGGTCCCTGTGCGTGTTTGCTGCGGGTGCGGTGCGAATTTAGCCATACAAACTTTATGGCTAAACTCGCACCGCACAGCAGATCGCATGTAATGAAGGAGCAGTGCGCTCCGACATTACATGCGAACGCCGCAGCCGCATAAATGTGATCCGGCTGTAAAAGAAGAAAAAAGGATCTATATACTAACCCACCCCATTTGTCTCATCACATAAATACGGGTGTATGGTATATAACAGGGCCCCCCCTCGCACATAGAGATGTATGGTATATATTGGACCCCCTCATACACAAAAAAGGATTGTGGTATATATTGGACCCCCTTGTATATAAATTAGGCATGTATGGTATTATACTGCCCCCCCCACCTCGTATATAAATAGAGATTGTAAATACTGGGGCCCCCTAGTATAGAAAAAGGGATTATGGTAAATATTGGGCCCCCCTAGTATAGGGATTTATGGTATATATGGAGCCCCTTACTGACAGTCTACATACAGTATAGAAATACAGATGTATAGTATATACTGGGCCTCCCTTGTACATAAATAGGAATTTATGGTATATATTCAGCCCCCCTCATATATATAAATATGGATTATTGTAAATATTGGGCGCCTCTCATAAATAGGAATGTATGGAATACACTCCACCCCCTGACACACACATATATATTTTTTTTTATATTACTGGGCCCTCCTCGTATATATTACAGACGTATAGTATATACCAGGCCCCCTCATAAATATGTATCTATAGTATATACCAGGCCCCCTTGTATATAAATATGAATGTACAGTATATACTGGGCCCCCTCATACCATACATTCATATTAATATACAGTACATACACATATATATATATATATATATATATATATATATATATATATATATATATATATATATATATATATTGTATATCTGGGACCCCTCGTATATAAATATTGATGTACAGTATATACAGGGCAGCGGCACCCAATATCTCCCAATGGGCTGACAATCTGCAGTCATTCCCAGCCCGGCTTCTGCAAGTGACTCTCTCATATAACATGGAGACATAATACGTGATCCCCTCCCCCCATCATATAACATGGAGATATAATACGTGATCCCCCTCCCCCCCCCATCATATAACATGGAGATATAATACGTGATCCCCCTCCCCCCCCATCATATAACATGGAGATATAATACGTGATCCCCTCCCCCACATCATATAACATGGAGATATAATACGTGATCCCCTCCCCCCCATCATATAACATGTTAACACAATACATGATCCCCCTCCCCCCCATCATATAACATGGAGATATGTCTCCATGTTATATGATTGGGGGGGATCATGTATTATGTCTCCATGTTATATGATGGGGGGAGGGGATCATGTATTGTGTCTCCATGTTATATGATGGGGGTGGGGGGCATGTAACATGGAGACACAATACATGATCCCCTCCCCCCATCATATAACATGGAGACATAATACATGATCCCCTCCCCCCATCATATAACATGGAGACATAATACATGATCCCCTCCCCCCATCATATAACATGGAGACAATACATGATCCCCTCCCCCCATCATATAACATGGAGACATAATACATGATCCCCTCCCCCCATCATATAACATGGAGACAGAATACATGATCCCCTCCCCCCATCATATAACATGGAGACATAATACATGATCCCCTCCCCCCATCATATAACATGGAGACAGAATACATGATCCCCTCCCCCCATCATATAACATGGAGACATAATACATGATCCCCTCCCCCCATCATATAACATGGAGACAGAATACATGATCCCCTCCCCCCATCATATAACATGGAGACATAATACATGATCCCCTCCCCCCATCATATAACATGGAGACATAATACATGATCCCCTCCCCCCATCATATAACATGGAGATATAATACATGATCCCCTCCCCCCATGATATAACATGGAGATATAATGCATGATCCCCTCCCCCCATGATATAACATGGAGATATAATACATGATCCCCTCCCCCCATGATATAACATGGAGATATAATACATGATCCCCTCCCCCCATGATATAACATGGAGATAATAGAATACATATTGGAGGAGCCTTGTGATCGGAGGCACACGGCTGTGGGGGGTGGGGGGTGGGGGGTGGGGGGGGGGGGTCACCCATAGGATCAGCCTATGTCCTGGCAGTGTACACAGACATGGGGGGGGGGGGTGCAGAGGAGGATTGGTTACCACAGGTAACAACCCCACTCCCCTCCCCCAGGCCTACACACTCCGAGCTGTTGTGGTGTAGGCTGGCGTGGCATGCTGGGAGTTGTAGTCTCTCAGGTGACGGGAAGAGACAGGCAGGGTTTCCTCGGCTTCCCCGGGGCCCAGTCTGCCAGGTGCACGCACAGCCCGAGCACCCCCTCAGCCGCCTCTGCAATGCGGCCCTGACACGGCGGTGCCTGACATGCTCACCATGGTGTCCGGCGGTCGGTTTGTCTGGTAAGAACGAGGGTTGAGCTGCCTTGGCTGGTCCGCTGACTACACACTCCGGCTGGAAGGAGGAGGACGCTCCAACACTGACCCGCTGCAGCCTCGTACTAGGGGGACAGCGAGCAGCGAACGACGGGGAGGGAACGGGCGGAGCCTCCTTGTCGTCACACGGAGCTGGGCGGGGTCTACTGTCGTTTAGCGAAACGTCGCCTCACCCATAGGGGCGCGCTGTCGTCATTACGGTGTCGGCGTAAGAAAGGAAGAGCTGGCAGGTGCGCAGGCGCCATGATTGTTGAGGGCAAAACTCTAACTGTTACTGAAAAGTTTTTTTTTATTATTTGTAGCATAGATATCAGCTATATACAATAGGTAACAATAGCAGTTTGCAAATAGGTTTATGCATGTAGTCTTGTTAGGCTTAATATTGTAGCGGTGGTCTGCTGGTCATGTGTGTAAAAAAGGGAACTGGGGTTAAAAATCCCCAAAAATGTGAGCGGGTTGATTATTGCTGATGAGACACAAGCTATGTCCCTCCTGTAATAAAACAAACTAACCTGCCTGATCACTGTTTCCTTTAGAATGTATACTTAGCTGTGCTTGCGTCTAATTTCTGGCGTTCAGCTTTAGGGCCGGTTCACACCAGAACGCCGTGCAGGAAAAGTGCATTTTGTGCGTATTTTGGCACCACGTTCAGTCGCACTGTTCTTGAGATCTGCATGCGGGTACCAATGTCATGTTAACAGCATCCAAACGCAGTGCCGCAGTACCATTTGGTGTGGCGCATTTTAACCACTTAAGCCCCGGAAGATTTTACCCCCTTGCTGACCAGGGGGTATTTTGCGATTCGGCACTGCGTGACTTTAACGGACAATTGCGCGGCCGTGCGACGCTGTACCTAAACGAATTTGACGTCCTTTTTTTCCCACAAACAGAGCTTTCTTTTGGTGGTATTTGATCACCTGTGCGATTTTTTGATCATGCGCTATAAACAAAAAAAGAGCGAAAATTTAGCAAAAATAATATTTTTCACATATTTTATATGAAATTCCCCCCAAAAAAATGTAAAAATCTAAATTTTTTAACATTTTTGGCCAATTTGTTTTCTGCTACCTATGCTTGGTAAAAAAAATCACAATAAGCGTATTTTGATTGGTTTGCACAAAAGTTATTGCGTTTACTAACTAAGGGAAAGATTTTTGTGATTTTTGTTGGTTTTTTTTAACGAGTAATGGCGGTGATCTGCGTTTTTTTTGCGGCACTGCGACAATGCAGCGGACAGATCAGACCCTTGACTGACATTTTTGACACTTTTGGGGGTACCAGTGACATTACTACAGTAATCAGTGCTATAAATATGCACTGTTACTGTAAAAATGACACTGGCAGGGAAGGGGTTAACTTTATTGGGGAAGGAGGAGTTAAGTATGTCCCTAGGAGCGTGTTTCTAACTGTCATTGGACATGGCTACTGGTGTAAGAACAGAAATCAATGGTCCTACATAGAACCGTGTGATCTCCATTTTTACACCAGGGAGAATGACAGGCGGCTTTGTTTACATTAGTCGTCTGCCTTTCTCCCTTCACGGCGCACAATCGCAAGTGACCGGCGGACATCACAGGAATTGCACAGGAACATGCGTGTTGGAACCCATTCATTTGTTATCATACAGGATTTATATAGCACCAACAGTTTACACAGCGCTTTACAGCATAAGGGCAGACAGTACAGTTACAATACAATTCAATACAGGAGGAGTCAGAGGGCCCTGCTTGTTAGAGTTTACAATCTAATGCCTCGTACACACGATCAGAAAATCGGACGACTTATCTTTCGCATTTTGTTGCATGATACTAATATCAAATTCAATAATGCGTACTAAACGTATGATTTTTTTTTCGTACGATTCTGGAAAAGCTTCCTGGTTGCGTAGCTACGTATCAGATAGTGAAAAACAAAAACAATGGTAGCCAGGCTTTTTCCAGGTTATGTTTCTGATCATGTGTGGTCTTTGTCTATCGATTTTTAGGGAACGCATACTGTACTGATTAAACCACTGTCGTTCGCTAGGCTACTGTACGACAAAGGTTTTGTGTTTGTCCCTTCAGATTTTGTTGGAAGAAATATCATGATCGGCTGTCAAAAGCTTTGTACTAACGATCAGATTATCGTGCGATCAACTCGAAAGCGATTTTTTTCTTACGATTAGCTGATCGTGTGTATGAGGCATTAGGGTTCATGCACACTGCAGCTCAAAGGAGTGGCTCCTACTGGCTTTTGAGCTCTCATTTCTTTCTGCCTAGAAACTCCCCCAACATGTTAGCCAATGTGTCCATGCACACTTTGGCTTTTTTTTTTTAAGGATTTTTCAGGCATTTACTCCTACAGGCAGAAAAAAAAAACACCAAACTCGCATTTTTTAGAGGAGCTAGTGCCCCAAAAAACTCAAAAGAGCTAAAAAAAAAAAGCTCAAAGAAGCTTGAAAACACGCAAAAATGTTCCAGCTTTTTGTTTTGTTTATACAGTGGTTAAGAAAATACTATCTAGGAGGGTTTGTGGAAAAAAATGCTCATGCTCTAAAAAAGCTCAAAGGAGCTCAAAATAACTTGAAGAAGATCAATAAATACAAACAAAAGAGCACAAAAAAGCACAAGCTTCCTCAAGCTGAAATAAAGGCTCAAATGCCTGTAAAAGCAGCTTTTTTTTATCTGCATATCTGCAGTGTGCATGAGCCCTCAAGAGGGAGGGTCAAGACATACAAAAGGCAATAGCTGTAGGGAATGAGCTAATGGAGAAAATAAAAGTACAGTATTAGGTAGAGGCAGGATAGATTTCTCTAAAGAGAAGGGTTTTCAGGGATCCTCTAAAAGTGGACAGAGTAGGAGATAGTCAAACAGATTGGGTAGGTATTTCCAGAGGATTGGAGAGACTCAGCAGAAGTCCTGGAGATGAGCATGGGAGGAGGTGACAAGGCTGCTAGAGAGCAGGAGGTCTTGGGAGGAACGAAGAGAATGGTTAGGTTGGTATTTTGAGACTAGGTTAGTGATTAGAGGTGTGCTCAGGCGTGTGCAGATCCGTAGTCCCAACCCACCTGAACAATCCCGCCAGGAAGCCCTCACTGCACACCGCCAATCATAGGCAGTGAGGCATTTCCGACCCACAGCTGCACACACACACGCTGCCTATGATTGGTGGTCTGCAGTGACAGCTTCTTAGCGGGTTAGGACTAGGATCCGAACATGCCTGAGCCCATCCCTATTAGTGATCTAGCTGGAGGAAGATTTGTGGATGGCTTTTCAGTGCAAATTGACCCTTTGGGCTCTTTCACATGGTCCGCCTCCGTAGGCGGATCCGTGCTGCTCAGCGGGGATGGATCCGCCGATCCCCGCTGAGCCGGTGGATGACAGCTCCGTCTCCGCTTGCAGTGCGGAGAGGGAGGTGTCACAGCCCCTGCTGCTCTCTATGGGGGATCGGATGAGAGCGGACCGCCTGTCCGCTCTCATCCGATCCGATTCCTGAACGGATTTCATGGACAGGATCGGATAGGGATGTCAGCGGGTGTCAGCGGAGGTGTCTCCGCTGACATCCGCTGCTCCATAGAGCTGCATGGAGGATCCGATCAGATCCGCCTAAAAAACTGTCAGGCGGCTCTGATCGGATCGCCTGTGTGAAAGAGCCCTTAACGTTTTTAGTAAGTGAACTGCCCCACCGAGTTTCTACTTTTGTATGGTGGACGTCCCCAGAAACTCCTTAAAATAGCCCAGGACACATGAGAGAAGAAGGTCACACCCTACAAGTGTCATCAAACACATTGCTCAGATGCAGGATAGGATAGCAGCAGTCATGCCCATAGACTAGGAACAGTGATGAATTTGGATGTGTTTGGACGAGAATCTGAATCCACATGTGCTAGCCTGCCAGGAAGCTGTCACCTGTGTGGGCCAATCATCTGCACTGTAGCATTCCCCGCCCTGCAGCCGCACTCCTACATGCAGGGGGGAAGGGAATGCTCTGGTGCAGATGATTGACTCACACAGATGATAGCTTCCTAGCAGGCTAGCACATGTGGATTCAGATCCTTGTCCAAACACATCCAAGCTCATCACTATTACATATGCAGCAAGCCAAAGAGGCGCAGGCCAGAATTTATAACTGGTTTGCTAAAATCAGAAACTCGAGGGGCTCATTCACACTGTTGCGCTTAAATATGCATAATAATGCATTGCGTTAAAACGCTTAAAGGTTTTAGATTGGTTTTGCATGTATCTTCATCCCTGATTACGTGAGTAAAAATTGACATGTGACTCAAAAAATGCACATGTTTCTAAACATTTCAATAGCAGGTGCTTTTTTGCTGCGGTTTTTAAACCGGTGACTTTTTAAAATGCAGAGGACCTACAGCTCAGTGATGTGAACAGTTACATAGGATGTAAAAAGGACTATTTTTCCTGCGCTTTTGCTGCATTTAACCACTTTACCACCGGAGGATTTTGCTGTCTTACGTCCAGGCCACTTTTTGCGATTCGGCTCTGTGCGACTTTAACTGACAATTGCGCGGTCGTATGACGCCATACCCAAACGAAATTTACGTCCTTTTTTTCCCACAAACAGAGCTTTCTTTTGGTGGTATTTGATCACCTGTGCGATTTTTACTTTTTGCGCTATTAACAAAAAAAGAGCTTAAATTTTGAAAAAATAACAATATTTTTCACATTTTTTTATGTGAAATTCCCCCCAAAAAATGTAAAAATCAAAATTTTTTTAAATTTTTGGCCAATTTGTTTTCTGCTACCTATGTTTGGTAAAAAAAAATCACAATAAGCATATTTTGATTGGTTTGCGCAAAAGTTATTGTGTTTACTAACTAAGGGAAAAATTTCTGTCATTTTTGGTGGGCTTTTTTAACGAGTAATGGCGGCGATCTGCATTTTTTTTTGCGGGACTGCGACAATGCGGCGGACAGATCGGACCCTTGACTGACATTTTTGACACTTTTGGGGGTACCAGTGACATTACTACAGTAATCAGTGCTATAAATATGCACTGATACTGTAAAAATGACACTGGCAGGGAAGGGGTTAATTTTATTGGAGAGGGAGAGGTTAATGTATGCCTGGTGCTTACTGACGTGTGTGGGGGGAGGTGACTGAGTGACACAGGGATGGATCGCAGGTTCAGCTATGCTGAACCCTGCAATCTGACCCTGTCTGTCACTTAGGAGATCCGCCCGCTTTGTTTACACAAGCGGGCGGATCTCCAGACTCGATTCCCCGATGATCGGGCAAGAGCAGCGGTGATCCCCGCCGCTCTTCCCCTGGCCCGACTCCCGCTGTGACTGAATACAGCGGGAGCGAGCCTCCGGCGGCGCGCGCGCGCCGCCCACAAGGGGAGGAGTCCAGCGACGTAGGTCTACGTCGCTGGACGGGAACGAGCCACTTTGCCGCAGTACAGTCAACGTGACTGGTCGGCAAGTGGTTAAAAGATGAGTTTTAGCACTGGAAAAGTGCACCAATGTATACGGGGTCTAAAGTACAACTATACTTACTGCAGTGTCCTGGAGCCCCTTTACCGGGCACTGACATCTTCAGCCGGTCTTCACGCGCGGGAGCTCATTTATCTCGGCAGATGTCGAAATTATACACTGAGCTGCGCATGCACAGAGATGACAGAGACCTTGTCTACAGAGACTCTGATTCAGGAGTTGAGAGAATTCTTGTACAAAAACCAAGAGGTGTTTTTAGAATTATCAATCCAAAATAACATATTTTAGCATGACATTGTGACTGAAACTTATGGCGAAGAAAGATGCTGAAGCTCAGAGAACAGCATTTTCAACAGAGGCACATAAAATGTTGGTCCTTGAGGTAAAGGGGAATGTAACAGCTAGAGGTTAAGTGCTGATTCATAAGTTGAATGACAGCCTGAGGTTCTGCAATGATTTTAGGGAAACTAAATTGAATATCTACATTTGATTCTTATCCCAAGCCCCAAGTGAATAAGTTAAAGTAGGACTTTAGGTAAAATGTTTTTTTCATTTTGATTACTGTAAGGGAGGTTTATATCCCTGACAGCTTTTCTTGCTATCTGTGTCCCATTGGGGAGATTTTCCTTCACTTCCTGTCCCATAGCTGAAACAGGAAGTAAGAGGAAATCCATGAAAATTAGGGGAATTCATTGGGGCCCCTACTAGTGCGCCCATGGAAAGATTTCCCCATTTACCACTGTTCTGGGGGCAACCCAAAATGTGGGATTGTCTTTTATTTTCATTTTTGATGGTAAGGGTAAACAGGACAACTAGAGAGAGGGAATCACCCTAACGGGGGCAGGGGTGGCAATAAAAACCTGACAGGTATTGAATTCCATCTCCAGTGTAGTAAATAAAGAAAAAAAAAAGTTTTGCCTTTACTTATACTTTAATAGAAAGGCTTTCTGGCCAGGTATACATTACCACCCTGAATCTTACCAAGGGGCTTACAAGGGGCCCCAATGCTTCAGCATACATAGATGATGGTACCGTACTATTTTTATTCTTGACTGAGATTCCAAGCTACAGAAGGTCCAGACAGTTTTAGATTCCATTAAAATAAAAAAGTCAATACACAAGGAAGAAGCAGATATTTACAGGAGAGGTGGTTGCCTCTAATGGACAAGATGATGGACCCAGCCAGTATCAAAGAAACCCGTTAGATCCTTTCTAGGCATTGTAGGATACTTCTAAATGTTTGTGCCTAATTTTGATACTTTAGAGCCTCCACTTACAGATCCCACCACCAAAGGGGCCAGGTCCAACATGGTGAAATTGAACGATGAGCTAGAAAGATCATTTCAAGAGCTAAAGGTAGTATTGTGTGAATGGTTAGTGCTATAACTACCCTAAAACTTCAGTCAATAATTCATTGTACAAAACTGATGCCTCTGATGCATGGGAGCTGTCTCAGCCGGAAATGAAAGACCGGTACACACGTACATGTGCATGTGTAACGCTATCTGTTCATCAGAAGCCGGGTCAACAGCTGGCTTCTGTTGAACGTTCCTACGGGAAAACCAGCATTTGATTAGCATGTGTATTGTATTCTGGTGCGGGGGGGGGGGGGGGGGCGAAGGGAGAGACATACACATAAGAGGGGCTGGGGAAGCTGGACAAGGAGTTTCCTGACCTCTTTAAAGTAATCTGGGTTCCACAAGCCCCCCAGCCAAAGTGACTCACGTCACATATCTCCCCTTTCGGCAGGAGACTAACACAGGAGAACCCAAACGGGTTGACTTTGAAGTTAGCCCGTAGTTCCAGTCCCCCAATGTCTGCACCCACACAGTACCCCAAACAAATTGTCCGGAACAGATCATTACTCACCCAGCCAACCTCTGCCTCTCTCGTAGAACATAAGCCCTGCTGGGGAGAAGTGTGGACTGGTCCTTCTCCCTGGAGTCCATTTAGCCGCTGGAGAGAAGACAGAGTGGCTGGGCTCACACCATCATGCTGTTTGGGGTCTGGGCCGACTACCCAGCATCCCTGGGGTATCCAGGTCGAGACCGTAGTCTCATACACTTTTTCTTGATGAAAATCCGCCAGTGATTGTACAACAAGGCTGACATCCTCCTGTCCCAATGCCAGACCTTTTTCTGGGGTTGTGTTAGTGGAAACCAATGTCCCATCCACTATCAGAGAAAATCCATCTTCTGTAGTTGGGGGCAGAGGCCAGCAGCACTCTGCCCTGTTGCCAGCTCTTCTGCTGAATTGCTGTCAGTGAATACCGCAGTCCCATCCACTGATATCAGCTCAAGCTGCAGTTGTGAGGTGCAGATTGCATTCTCACCCTGGAGCTCCTGCAGAGTTGATTGTTGTGGGCAGAGGCCAGTAGCATTCTGCCCAGCTGCCAGCTTTTCCACCAGGAAGTACATTGAAATGTCGGTGGCTTTGCACAAATCCTTAAGAGCCGCCGACTGTTGTATGCAGAGGTCAACAGCGCCATGCTTTGAAGTCAGCTCTTCTAGCATTTTCTGTGACATACTGAAGCAGAGCATGATCCCCTCCCTTTGGAGACAGGGCCGCAGGGCAGTATTCCACCATGATAACGACCCCAAACACACCTCCAAGACAACCACTACCTTAGGCTGGCCATACACTATACAATTTTCTTGTTCAACTTTCCTTTAGATTTACCAAAACCATATAATATAAGTTCAAACCTGAACACTTTCAATTTGTATGCAATCAGACAGGCCCTTGCACTACATAGTTGAAGGTAAATCTAAAGGAAATTGAATAAGAAAATTGTATGGTGTATGGCCAGCCTTACCAAAGAAGCTGAGGGTAAAGGTGATGGACTGGCCAGGCATGTCTCCAGACCTATACCCTATTGAGCATCTGTGGAGCATCCTCAAACGGAAGGGGGAAGAGCGCGAGGTCTCTAACATCCACCAGCTCCGTGATGTTGACACGGAGGAGTGGAAGAGGACTCCAGTGACAACCTGTAAAGCTCTGGTGAACTCCATGCTCAAGAGAGGGTTAAGGCAGTGCTGGAAAATAATGGTGGCCACACAAAATATTGACACTTTGGGTCCAATTTGGACATTTCCACTTAAGGGTGTACTCACTTTTGTTGCCAATGGTTTAGACATTAATGGCTGTGTGTTGAGTTATTTAGAGGGGACAGCAAATTTACACTGTTAGTGCCGGTTCACACTACCGCGGCACGACTTCGGGGGCGACCTGTGAAGTCGCGTGCACCGCGACTT
This sequence comes from Pelophylax lessonae, assembly GCF_965119305.1. NCBI lineage: Eukaryota > Metazoa > Chordata > Amphibia > Anura > Ranidae > Pelophylax > Pelophylax lessonae. The sequence continues at coordinate 586,850,717 of NC_138770.1, forward strand.
CGGCGCGACTTGCACGGACTTCATATAATGAATGTCAATGCAAGTCGCTCCGATGTCTCCCCGAAGTAGAACAGGAACTATTTTCTAAGTCGGAGCGACTTGAGTCGCTCCTATTAGAATGGTTCCAGTAGCACTGCATGGATCGCAACTTGTCAGGCTGACCAGTCGCCGGACAAGTCGCAGTAGTGTGAATGGGCACCTATACAAGCTGTACACTCACTACTTTACATTGTGGCAAAGTGTCATTTCTTCAGTGTTTTCACATGAAAATACATAATAAAATATTTACAAAAATGTGAGGGATGTACTCACTTTTGTGATCTACTGTACACTGATTTGGATTATTTTTTACCAAAGAAATGTAGCACATTTTTTTCAAAAGTTTTGGTATTTTTTCATTTATATTGCAAAAAATAAAATACCACCAAAAGAAAACTCTATTTGTGAGAAAAAAATGATATAAATTTCCTTTGCATACAGTGTTGCCTGACCAAGCAATTGCCAAGTGGCACAGTGCTGAATAGCAGAAAATGCGCTGGTCATAAAGAGGGTAAAACCTTTGGGAGGTCAGATGGTTAAGGTATTACCTTTTTCGGGAAACAGTTCCTTTTGATTACAGATCATTCTCCTCTACATTGATTGTAACAGAGGGAACAATGCAAGTTTCACAAGATGGTCTCTGGCTCTGTAAGGCTTTTAACTTCTATATAAAACACTGACCAGGGAACTAGCAGGGGAATGCAAATGGACTGTCACACATCCACAGTATATTGGAAAAATGTCCCACAGGTCTGAGCAGAGGGGAAGGTTATGTGAGGCACTGGCTGGCAGGATTGAGGATGGTGTATAGGTGTCACCTAGGTTTCTCGCATACTCATGGTGGGGGGGCAGCAGGGTTTAGCCCCCGTTCACACTAAGGCGACCTGTGAGGCGACCTGGTCGCCTCACAGGTCGCCGTAGGTCGCCTCCCATAGGGAAGCTGCGGACCCGTTCTAATAGGAGCGACGCAAGTCGCTCCGACTTAGAAAAAGGGTCCGGAGCTTCTTTGGGGCGACCAGGAGGCGACCGCCATAGACTTCAATGTTATGAAGTCCGTGGCGGCCGCTCCGAGGTCGCGGTGCGCTGCTCGCAACCGCGACCTCGGAGGTCGCGGTGTGAAGTAGCGTCGCCCCTATGTGAACGGGGCCTTATGGTTGACGTTGAAAAAACAAACTTTTTGTATTTTCTTAATCTTGATAGTTCTGTTCTGGGTCCTGAAGTGTGGAGGTGTAGGCCTCATTCCTAGGTCCATATCTTACTGATAGATAGAGCTCATTATTAGTCTCAGCTGTCTACAGCCCATTTATGTGCTGCGGTGGTATGCATTGAAGAAAAGTACAGCATGCAGTACTGTTTATTTCAGCACAGCGTGGTGTGACGCAAGCCATTGCATTGCACCACACTGTGGCCAATATGACTAAATCAGTTGTCACTTTTTAACATTTTAATAAAGCTCTAACAACAAGTGTGGTGCATTGTTTACAGTGCTTCGCATCACAGGCCACAACATTGAGTGCCAGCTTCTGTGTTAACATGCCCTAAAGGATAGGTCTTTAGTATAGCAGTGAAGAGTTTTTAAGTGCCTTCCTATCCAAGTAACAATGACTCCCCTAATTTTTCTATGTACGAGCATTACGGAGACAAGAAGTGAAAAAAAAACTAACAACAAATTGAGCTCTTAAGCCCCGTACACACGTACCGATTGTCGGCCGTAAATATTCGGCCACCGACCGATCGGCCGATTGTAGGCTTGTTAGTATGATGCTTCCGACAGCCGACAGCGCATTTTCGGCCGAACAGAATCTGTCGTGCAGACTTTAAAATATTTGTTGGCCGTCACCAGAACGGCCGATTGTTCGCCAGTCAGTACAGATTTCGGCCGACAGACAGCAGATTAGCAAGACTGGGCATGCTCAGAAAAGAAAAAACACAGGGAAAGTTAACCATCACATGACATCACTTCTGCAGTCGGCTGTTGTTGGCCGACAAACTTTGTGTGCAGTCTTTTGCAGTTTTCAACAGACACGACAGCCCTGGACAAAAGACGGCCGATCGTTCGGCCGACGATCAGTACGTGTGTACGGGGCTTTACTCTATACAAACTTAAAAAAAAGTTGGCTGTTGTTAGCCAAGTTATTCTAAAGGTAAGTTAGCTGTTGTTAGCCAAGTTATTCTGAAGGCTATTTTTTCTTTTCAAAAATAACAAGCGTGTCATACTTACTGTGCAATCCTCCTGTTCTCAGGTCCTCGCCGGTGTTCATGGCCCCTACCCTCTGCCGAATGCCCCCATTGCAAACCACTTGCTTGCTCCTGAGCTGGCAATGTGTGTCTATGGGACATGCAGAGTGTGGCTCAGTCCCGCCCACCGCTCCCTCCTTAATGGCTGTGATTGACAACAGCAATAGCCAATTGCTCCCACTGCTCCCTCTATGTCTAATGAGGAGAGAGAGAGCCAACAAAGCCTTTGCTCTCGTGCACATCTCTGGATTGAGCTCAGTTAAACATAAATATACCTTGCAGAAGTTTTTTTTACCTTTATGCTTCCTCCCCCCCCTCCTGCGCATTTGGCACCTTTCAGGGGGGAGGGGGGAACGGGTACCTGTTTTTGACAGGTACCCTTGCCCACTTCCGGGAGACAGCACCACGGCGCTGTCTCACGGAAGTTAGGCCCCCTCCTTTTTCCTCCGCCGCCGGGCCAATTACAAAGCGCAGCGTGGTTTGCGCATGTGCAGTAGGCTTCACTGCTGGGTTTCCTTACCCTGGATGGCGGCGGCAGGACCTGAGAAGCAGAGTGGGCCAGCACGGGTGCCCCCAGGGAAAGTGGCTTTCCTTTGGGGCACCTGATGAAGAGGAGGGGCTTTGAGCGCCAGCGGGGGAGCCCAGAAAAGGAGGATCGGGGATGTTCTGTGCAAAACTATTAGGCATGTTTGTTATTTTTTATTAAAAAAAAACCCAAAGGTTTACAACCACTTTAAGGTAAAAAAAAAGGACCACTTTAAAAGGCATACATATTTTATATTCATATTTGTATGACCCTTCCCTTCAAGTTTCCCAGTAAACATTTTTTAGTTTCATACCTTTTTTTTCTTTGCTGCCTGGTCCATTTTACAGGTGCCTAGTCCAAAAAAAGGTTTTCACATAGTCGTTGTTCACATAACATCAAATATGCTTGCAACCTTGACACATTGACTGTATGACTTTTGTTTCCTGCTGGAAGAAATAAGATGAACAGTTTATTATTGCTATTTTATAGCAGCTCCCAGTCAAAACAATAAACTTTTCCAATCAGTTATAATAGTTAATGTATACCTTGTCGGTAATCTATTTCTCTGTTCTGATGGTCCTTGTACATGACGCTGTTTCCTTAGGCAGAAATGCTTTTCTATGTGCTTTCTCTGTGCCACCTCCTGACAAATGCCTTATCTACTGTAAGTATTACCTCTCTTTAGTATACCCAAGAAGATTGGTGGAAACCAGAGGGGTCACTCGTTTCTGCTCTCCACCCTTCTCTGACTTGTTAAACCAGTCAATGCTAGCATAAGGATCCGATTTAGTCATCCATGTGTGTTGTACTATCATCATTGCCCCACATCCGCCAATCAGATTCAACATTCATTCTCCAAGTCTTGTTTTCTAGTACAAGTCTGAATCTGATTGGGTTGATACAAACTCTGCATATGTAGCTTACACTGATAAATAAGACTTTAGGGTCAATTTACTAAAGCATAACACAATCTTTTTTTTCTTTAATGGTATTTTATGATGTGTATTAGCTAAATTTACCATATGCATGGTATATTATCATTTTTTGCAATATATTTTATGGAAGAACTTTGAGTTTAAGTGATACCCATTATTGGCTAACTTAAATATTAAAGATGCAAGCTTTTTGATAATGTAGACCCCTCTCTCAGACTTTATAGAAATCCTAAAGATAGGATATGTTATCCCGAAAGCTTGCATATTTAATGACTTAATCACTTTAATGGTAACAAATAGGGATGGGATTCGCTGAACACATGAACAAATGTGGCGCTTGGCGAGAAGTTCGCCAGCCGATGAGCGCCCCATAATGCACTGCGCGATTGCAGTGCATTAAGTGCTTGTGATTGGCCAAAGCATGCCCCTGACCTGTATGCTTTGGCCAATCACAGCACAATGTCCTGTCAGAGCCATGGTTGGCCAAAGGCAGGATGGCTCAGGGGCTAAGTCCACGCCCCACACGATATAAGGCTGCTTAGACGGAGGCCGTGTGTAGTGTGTTAGTGGAGATTAGGAGTGGAGATTAGGTAGGTAATTTGTGGATTGTGCTTTCATATTTATTTAAGTCAGTGCAGTGTAGTGTAGGGCTGATTCTTGTATAACACAGTGTACTGCAGTCAGTGTAGTGTAGTACTGTGCTGATTCTTGTGTGTAGGGCAGTCAGTGTAGTGTAGTGTAGTACTGTGCTGATTCATCCTGTATGACACAGTGTACTGGAGTGCAGTGTAGTGTAGGGCTGATTTTTTGTATAACACAGTGTAGTGCAGTCAGTGTATTGCTGTGCTGTGATTCTTGTGCAACACAGTGTAGTGGGGCCACTGAAGTGTTGGTGTATACAATCCCATTTTTTTTTAATTGATATGGCTCCACTACAATTATGCCCTAAATACAATTAGTGCTACTGTGCCACAAAAAAAACCCAATGCTGATGCAGAAGGAATAGCACCTGTGACACAAAAGGGGGGACAGCAATTATGCACTAAATAGAATTAGTGCTGCTGCACCCAAAAAAAATCCTACTGCTGACGCAGAAGGAATAGCACCTGCGGCACAAAAGGGGGTGGGGCAGCAATTATGCCCTAAATACAATTAGTGCTTCTGCGCCACAAAAAGAAAAAACCCACTGCTGACGCAGAAGGAATAGCACTGGTGACACAAAAGGGGGGACAGCAAGTATGCTCTAAATACAATTAGTGCTACTGCGCCAAAAAAAAAATATATATATACTGCTGACACAGAAGGAATAGCACCGACGACTCAAAAAGAGGGACAGCAATTATGCCCTAAATACAATTAGTGCGACTGCGCCACAAAAAACCCCCAATGCTGACGCAGAAGGAATAACACCTGTGACACAAAAGGAGGGACAGCAATTTCGCCCTTATTAAAAGTGCTGCTGCACCACAAAATAAAAAACCCACTGCTGACGCAGAACTAATAGCACCTGCGACACAGAAGGGGGAGTACTTATATTGCAGCAACAGAACCTAATGCTGAAAAAAAAAATGAAAATAAAAATATCAATGAAACAAAAATGGGATTGTATACACCAACACAGTACACAGAACATGGAAATGCAAATATTTTAGTAAATAAAAAACTGCTAAATACCTTTTCTCATCAGCAGTATATAGCAGTCTTGTGACTTCTATCAATGCCTGGTTAAAGTTTGTAGGAGGACTTTTAATTCTCCCATGATTGTACTATCAGGATGCAGGACCCCTTACTCTCTGGACAGTGCTGATTGGTCCTGTGCTGATCACATGCATCCTTCTAAGGAAAAAAAAACTCTCTAGCAATACATACCAAACTGAGCATGTGCAGCCTGTCCCCTGGCTCTGTAAATATCAGGATTTATATTGGAGTCAGCGGAAGAAGGGGATGATCAGAGAGGACAGGAAGAACACCCTTTTTGCACAATGCAGAGGTTTAACCCCTTAGGTTCCACAGTGAGTATAACAAGCATGCTTTACTGCATATGCACATATTTTACTGCTGTAACTGCTGGTTTAGTAACTCTTTAACATTATATCCCTGTGCTCCTGTGTTGGCACCCTGTCAAATGAGCTCACAGTAGAAACTGTAAGTTGCCTAGCATACAGTTAAAGTGGAGTTCCACATTCCCCTCCACCCCCTCCAAAAATTAAAAGTCAGTAGCGACACATACTGTAGCTGCTGACTTTTAATATTAGGACACTTACCTGTCTTGGAGTCCAGCGATGTCAGCACCACAACCGATGATTCCATCGGCTGTTGGGTGCTGCCGCTGCCATTGACGGTAAGGGAATCCTGCAGTGAAGCCTTGCGGCTTCACAGGCGGGTCCCTACTGCGCATGCGCGAAGCATGCTGCGCATTCCTATCGGCTCGACGGCAGGGGAAGGAGGAGGGGGCCAAACTTCAGAGGGACGGCGCCACGGCGCCGTATTCCAGAAGTGGGGAATTCCCCCCTGAAGGGTCCCAAGTGTGGCACCGGGGGGGTGCAAAAGAGCAGAAGTTCCACTTTTGGGTGGAACTCCGTTTTAATAAGCAGGCATACTCTACCATTGTTGCCATAAAGAAACTCTGTCTGAAGAACGCTATACAATCTGCTGTAGCAAGTGCTCGTAGACAGGAAGCCAATTAAAGGGGCTGGAGCACTCGGGTAAAAAGAAGATGGAAAATCAGTACTACAGTATGTTCTATTAAAAAAAAAAAAAATACATATTACTTTGCCAAAATACATTTAATTTACTTTAAAGAGGAAGTAAACCCTCCTCAGGAAGTTGTACCTATAGGTAAGCCTATGATAAGGCTTACCTATAGGTACTGTAAATATCTCCTAAACATGTACCGTTTAGGAGATATTTACCTTTAATGCAGCCAGTGACGTCACTGGCGCATGCGCTCTGAAGGAACGGCTGATCGTGCCGTTCCTTCAGAGCCCCGTGCCGTGACCGTCGGCTCCCGCGCGCGTGCGCGGGAGTGACGTCACCGCGGCTCCGGCCAATCAGATGACCGGATGCCGCGATCCCGGAAGACGAGCGACATGTCATGTCGCCCGTCATACAGGTAAGAGAGCGGCACGGCGGGGGCTCGTTCTAAGGTAAGTATTTCATAATGAGCTAGTATGCGATGCATACTAGCTCATTATGTCTTTCTCTTGCAGGTTTTAAAAAAAAAAAAAATTTTAAACAAGTTTACAACCTCTTTAACTGTGTGGTATGATGAGGTGCGTGTTATGGAAAGCACAAGGAAGCATTTCTAAGCAACAATATAAAAATATAAATTAGTGAGATGAAATACAGATTCACTAGCTATAAAGGCTTTTAGTAATAATCCTATACTGTACATATGCAGTATTAATAATTCCAAACTAATATAGTTTATAAGTATTTCTGTATGTGAATTGAAGGTTATAATTAGAAAATGATCTTATGATAAATAACACATGCTGTTAAAAAAAATGCATCCAATATTTCACAGGTGATTCCAGGGGTGATGAGAAAAGAGTATAATCAATCATTCCAATTTGTTTGCTGTATGGCTTTACTGACTTTGTTGTTTGTGTTCTTTAACCATTCCTGTTGCCTAAAATGATCCATGTTTGGACCATGTCATGTAAATTACTGCTGATGGCAAAGGATTATGATTCAGACTGTATACCTGAGATATAACAATAACTAATTGTATTATTAGCCAAATAAGCTGTTTCCTTGTAACACATTTGTAACAGCTGCTCTATAATAATGCTATTTTTTGTTGAGAATAAAAAATATTGGGGTTACATTTATAGTTTCAAATGCAAGATGCAGTGGTTTAATAAATTGACATATTTACTGTATGTTCATCATGTCAGTGTTTGAATTAAGGCCCATGTCACACTTGTGATCCTAAAAAAGTCAGCATGCCAGCATGAATGTCAACCGCGTCCGCATGCCACTCAAGAGATGGAGCTTTATGTACAGTGATCCTGCGCCTCTCTTGACAGGTTTTAGAATGCAGATCACAATGTTCATTTATTCCTTATTCACACAGGTGGCAGATATATAACAGGTGGTTGAGCCACATTTTTACTACTCTCCAAACCCCCTCAACTGCCCACTAGCAAGTTAAAGTGATTGTAAACCCTCACATATACCATACCCAGAGAAGAGAATATCCTCAGGTGATACATGGAGATTAAACAAATCATTCTACAGTACAGAAGTTGTATCTATTTGCGCTCTTCTCTTCCCTACTGCCATTCAAATTGCTGAATTTCTAAGTGTGTATGAGAGTTCCAAAGTTATACTCTGCAGAGCTCAGTGAGGAGAACTCTGAGAGCTGATTGGAGGACAGAGACACACCCCCTCCACACAGCACACAGGAACATAGCTGAGGTTGTCGATCAGCTGGAGCTCCCTTCCTGTTACCTTTGTTCTCTTGGTGTCAGAAAAACTTGTCAGGGGAGATTTATGCTGATAGCAGAGGAACAAAGCAGCAGACAGAAATTACACTTAGTGCTTTTAATTGAGACAAGTACACACTATAGAGGGTTATGTTTTGTCACGGAGGATTTAAATCACTAGTAAAAAGGCTTGATTTAAATCAACTCAATTTAAATCGTAATTTTTAAAGAGCAACTGTCATCTCTTCTCGCAACGGCTTCTCCTCTGACCCGCTGTTGACTCACCAACAGTCCCATTCACTTTATTGGATGGCTGGTGATGTGGCAGTGACACAACAAGGTGAGGGATGTGGCGGCAGCAGGTGAGTGGATGCCCGCTAACAGACGTTGCCATGACGCAGCTGAAATGACAGGGGCTCTTTAACCTCTTGCCGACCGCCCACCATAGTATTACTGCAGCAGGGCGACTCGGCTGTGCAAAATCACGTAGTACTACGTGATTTCGTGCACGAGGTATCGGCGACACGTGTGCCAGTGCCGCACTCCCGCTGTGTTTAAACACAGCAGGAGGCAGGCCATGGGAGGAGCAGCGGCAATTGCCGCCGTCCTCCCGCAATCGTCAGATAAACTGACAGAAGACCCGTCTGCTTATGTAAGCAAAGCAGACTGGTCTTCTGTCACACAGGCAGAGAGAGATCAGGAGTAAGGATGATCGAACTTTTGAAAAGTTCGGTTCGGCCAGAACATCCGAACTTCCCGAAAGTTCGGCCCGGATTTCAGAACCCCATTGAAATCAATGGGACCCGAACTTCGGTAATCAAAAAACACCATTTTTAAGCCCTAAAACCCAATAAATGCCCCTAAAAAGTGCCTAGGGTTCTGGGTCATGCCCCATTAACTATTAATCACACAAAAAAAAGTTCTTAAAAATTGTCATTTTTGATAAAAAAAAGCCAATTATTGAAAAAAAAAAAAAAAAAGAGAGAGATTTTTTAATTTTTGACTTTGGATTTAGTATCTGGGGGGTCTAAAAAGTGTACATGTGAAGTTTCAGCTCTGTAGCATGTCCAGAACCATAAAAAAAAAAGATTGTTTGTATTAGAACACTTTCAGCACAGGAGGTTGGCTTCTCGGTTTTCACACCTTGCCGGTTTAATAGCAGGCATTTTTTTGGGTTCTTTGCAGTCAGGAAAAACATCTGAACTTGTGTATAGTGGTACTGTGCACAAGTTCTGACGTTTTGCCTGCCTCCAAAAACCCACAAAAAATGCCAGCAAAAACACACCTGGGCATTTTTTTTTGACGCTAGCGTTTTTTTTGGCATTTTTTTGGGTTCTTTTGAGGCAGGCAAAACATCTGAACTTGTGTATAGTGGTGTATATACACACATACATATATTTATATACACACCTAGACATATATAGGTGTGATAGTAGTAGAAATATATGCTTGCGCTAATGAAATCATTTACACTAATATATTTCTGCTACTATCACACCTATATATGTCTAGGTGTGTATATAAATATATGTATGTGTGTATATACACCACTATACACAAGTTCAGATGTTTTGCCTGCCTCCAAAAACCCCCAAAAAATGCCAGCAAAAATACACCTGGGCATTTTTTTTTGACGCTAGTGTTTTTTGGGGCATTTTTTTGGGTTCTTTTGAGGCAGGCAAAACATCTGAACATGTGTATAGGGGGTATATATACACATATATGTCTGTATATATACCCCTAGACATATATAGGTGTGATAGTAGCAGAAATATATTACTGTAAATGATTTCATTAGCGCAAGCATATATTTCTGCTACTATCACACCTATATATGTCTAGGGGTATATATACAGACATATATGTGTATATATACCCCCTATACACATGTTCAGATGTCATGTCTGACATCAAACATGTCCTCAAAAAAGCACTGGCAGTGGAAACCCCTGCAGCATAAAAAATGCTTGCTTGGTGAGAAGCCATATGCCTGTGCCGAAGCAACTCAGAGAAATGATCATTTCTCTATAGCGGTCACCCTGCTATGGAAGGGTTTTGTCACCCTTCCATAGCAGTCACTGTCAGTTAACCCTACACTACACTACGGTCCCCTTACACTTAACACTTTCCCTACAGAAACTAAATTTTTGAAGCTAACTAAAGTGTAAAAGGAGCACTCTAACTACACTAGATATCCCTTTCCTCACACTAAAAATAGCTAAATGACACTTTTTAAGTAAAATTAACAGAACTGCTTCCATTCTCTTCCATGTCCTGTATAACAATGCTAGGAATATGGCGGGGGCGATCTTATATACTGGGGGGCGTATTCACTAATGATTGGTCTAGGGACCCCCTAGTCACTCCAATCACATTCCTAGCATTCTTCTGCCCCCTCAATTGGCTTTTACTAATGGTTCTGGTCCAATCACGGGCTTTTAAAGCCCATTTCCTGAAGCATTGCATTTTGGTCGGTTCTGGCTGCCGAATTCCGAACTTTTTGGGCAAAAAGTTCTAAATTCGGCCGAACCTCGAACACCCAATGTTCGGGCCGAACCGATGGTGGACCCGAACCGTTCGATCATCCCTAATCAGGAGTTTCAGCTAAGCTGAAACCGCGATCTCTCTGTGCCTGTCACAGAACCAATCCCCCACAGTCAACAGGCATATTTATGCATACATTAACCCCTTTGATCACCCCCAGTGTCAACCCCTTCCCTGCCAGTGTCATTTATACAGTAACAGTGCATATTATTTAGTACTGATTACTTGTATTAATGACACTGGTCCCCGAAAAGTGTCAAAAATGTCAGTTAGGGGCCCGATGTATCTGCCGCAATGTCGCAGTCCCGCTAAAAATGCTGATCGCTACCATTACTAATAAAAGCAAAAAAATAAATAAAAAGTCCAAAAAACTATCCCATAGTTTGTAAACGCTATAACTTTTGCGCAAACCAGTTAAAATAAGCTTTTTGGGATTTGTTTTACCAAACATATGTAGCAGAATACAAATTGGCCTAAACTGATAAAAAAATTGGATTTTTTTATTTTTTTTATTGGGAATGTTTTATAGCAGAATGTGAAAAATATGGCGTTTTTTTCAAAATTGTCGCTCTTTTTTTGTTTATAATGCAAAATCTAAAAACCGCAGAGGTGATCAAATACCACCAAAAGGAAGCTCTATTTGTGGGGAAGGACATCAATTGTATTTGGGTTCAGCATCGCACGACCGTGCAATTTTTTGTTAAAATAACGCAGTGCCGAATCACAAAAAATGGCCTGATCATTACGGGGGTAAAACCTTCCGGAGCTGAAGTGGTTAACCAGTTTCCGCAAATCGATGTACCTATGCGTCGGCTTGAAGACCCAAGCGACCAGCTGGCACATCTGCCGGCTGGTTAGAGTTCCGAACGTAGCCGGATTCGGCTTCGATCAGGTCTCCGATGAAGTAACCCGGATCCAGTTTACTCGGCTGCCAATGGCGCCAATCTAAAAAAAGTGACAGTATTCAAAATGCGATTTTGGCGTTTTGAATACTTTTTAGTGCAGTGGAGGGGTTTGGGGTCTTTTAGGTCTGTGTTCAAATCACACATGTGAGGTATCACTGCGATCGTCAGAGTGAGAGCAATAATTCCAGCAAAAGACCTCCTCTGTAACTCTAAACTGGTAACTGTTAAATTTTTTTAACGCGTCGCCTATGGAGTAGTTTGTCAGCATTCCAAGAGTGTGCGCAATTTTAAACCATAACATGTTAGGTATCTATTTACATTATCTTTCACAATATACAAAAAAATTGGGCTAACTTTACTGTTTAGCTTTTTTCAAATTCAATGAAGTGTATTTTTTCCCAAAAAATTGAGTTTGCGCAAATACCATGTGACAAAAAATATTGCTATGACCGCCTTTTGATTCTCCAGAGTCTTTGCTAAAATATATCTATATCTATATCTATATATATATATATATATATATATATATATATATACAGTATATAATGTTCGGGGGTTCTAAGTAATTTTCTAGCAAAAAATACTGAGTTTAACTTGTAAACAACATGTGTCAGAAATAGGCTTGGTCCTTAAGTGGTTAAATGTAAAGCCTTATTCTTGTTGGTAGTTAGAATCTTTAATATTTGCAAACAAAATGACGGTTTCCTATTTAGAATATTAAGCTGTCAGGTTAGTAAAACAGCGATATCACAATCGATTGGTTACTGTGAAATTGTGTCAATGCATCAATGCAGTGCATGTTATCTTAGCTTGCAGAGCTTGGATTCATTAAATGAGTTTACCAAAAATGTAAATATTGTAGTATATACAGCCTCATGCTACATACCTAAGCTCCATTTCATGCTGAATAAGCAAAATTATTAATGTATCCTAAATAGAAATCTATCTTTAGATAGATTTATATTCCAAAAGCATTTTAAGAAAAAAAAATTTGATAAAAATCAAAAATCTAATTTAAAAAAAATAAAATATTAAAAAAAAAAAACAGATTTTTTCGATTTAAAAAAAAAAAAAAAATCATTGATTTTTATCCACCCTGTGTTTTGTTAACCACTTACCGCATACTAACGTAGTACTACGTCTGTAAACTTTGCGGAAGTGTACCTGGATGATGCCTCTAGCTAGAGGCATCATCCTAGTACCGTGGTTTAGAGCCGACGGTTGGCTTTCCGTCGGTACCGACCGATGCGGCTCAGGAGCCGCTCGATCGTTACCCAGGGGGGTGGGAAGGGACGTCCCCCCCCCTCCCGCCGCCTTCCGTGGCTTTTACCGGGGCTTCCGTCCCACCGGGAGCCCCGAGCACCCAGCCGACACGTCCGCCAGCTGGATGGAGTCCCGATCAATACTGGAAACGGCTTTGATCGGGTCTCCGATGATGTAACCCGGAGGCGGCGTCCATGACGTCACTTCTGGGTTACTGTGCTGCAAAAGGCGGCAAATTTGAAAAACGGCTGTATGCAAAAACGCCATTTTCGGCGTTTTGCATACATGGAAGTGTAGTGGAGGGGTCGAGGGTCTTTTAGACCCTCGATCCCTCCATAAAGTGTACCTGTCACTGCATATTGCTGTCACAAGGGATGTTTACATTGCTTGTGACAGCAATAAAAGTGATCAGATTTTTTTTTTTTTTTAAAAACTGTAATAAAGTTAAAAAAATAAATAAAATAAATGGGAAAAAAAAATTTAGCCGCCCCCGTCACCGTTAGCTCGCACACAAAAAAAAAACGTATACGGAAGTCGAGCAGCAAATGAAATCGCTGTTCAAACCACACATGTGAGGTATCGCCGCGATCGCCAGAGCGTGAGCAATAATTAAAAAAAAGAGCTACACTCTAACTCTAAACTGGTAACCATTAAATAAATTTAAAGGGTCGCCTATTGAGATCTCTATTGACCGTAGTTTGTCGCCATCCCACGGGGGGGCGCAATTTTAAACCGTAACATGTTGGGTATCTATTTACTCGGCGTGACATCATCTTTCACAATATACAAAAAAAATGGGCTAACTGTACTGTTTAGTATTTTTTAAATGCAGTGAAATGTGATTTTTCAAAATTTTTCAAACAAAATGGCGTTTTAAAGACCGCTGCGCAAATACCGCGTGAAAAAAAATATTGCAATGACCGACATTTTATTCTCCAGAGTCTTTGCTAAAAAAATATATATAATGTTTTCGGGTTCTAAGTAGTTTTCTAGGAAAAAATACTGGTTTTAATTTGTGAACAAAAAGTGTCCGAAATAGGGCTGGGGCTTAAGTGGTTAATATTTCATAACTGAGTTTTACAACCACTTTACAATTGGTGGCTGACATGTCTGTACACATTGGTGAAATTTAAACAGCATTTTGCACTTGGCAGGTGGTACCACTGCCATATGCGCCTAATTTAAGTGAATTACAAAGAAGTTGTATTGTATCTGTCACACTTCTTACAGCACCACCTCCAGTTTGTATATGGTGCTGTTAGTGAATCGGTGGATGGCTCCATCATGCAATCATAGGAAAATAGGGATCTTCACCAGCACACCTTTGAACATCACTCTGCCTTGAAAAAGAAATCCTGCATGTCCATTGCTTTATGTATAGCATGCATGAAGGTAAAAGGCCTTCACCCTCTGCAACCACTTTAAGTTGGATATGTTTGTGTTTTCCTGCTTATGATTATATGTTTCTTAGGCTAAGACTATATTGATAAGATGTCTTTTTTAAAGTATTCTAGGGGTTGAGTTTCCTATCTAGTAAGTGAGTCTTTTTTTTCTAGCGCACTATCCTAAAAGATTTCTGGAAATGGCGTTACCAGGGAATTAAGTGATTTTTTTTTTTCATCAGACCAAATGAGCTAAGTGCTCATACTTTAATTATTTAGTGCAACGAGTGGAGCATATAGGCAAGCACCCAACATATACAGTATTTCCATTATGAGAAGTGGAAGCTGTTCTTTCAAAATTGCCTGCAAGCAAATAATTGTACTGAGCTTAGAATGAATATTACACTGGCCATATAAGATTCTCTTGTGTATATTTATGTAATAATTTTAACAGGGGTTTCTCAGCGAATTGTAGGGCCTGTGGTTAGCAGAAGTCACTGCTCACCAGACTTGTGAAAGATCCTTCACACAAAAACAATTCTGCAAAAATAATTGAAACCTTATCTACTGAAAAATCTGTACACATGCAAAGTTGCTATATAAAACTGTATCAAAACAATGATAGGAAAGTAGTCTTATTTTTCTGCTATCTGTGACTGCACTGGGGATTATTTCACCTCACTTCCTCTTCCAATGATAGTATTGTCATTAGCACAGAAAAATCTCAAACATGGACACATATAAAAAAAAAAAAAACTTTTTTAGTAAATTGGCAGAAGGAAAGAACCTCAGCCAGTTTTTTATTGATGTAGGTGTCCCTGCTAAAGAACTTCATAATTGTCATGTCCTAAGCTGGTCATAGATGGATACAAATTTGCCCGGTTTCACAGGGATCGGCTGAATTTAACCCATATGTGACAACTGGCACTCAATGAGCAACTTGAACGCACTTGTTGGAAAACTATTCTTGATCAGCAGCTGAAGCCAATGGGCTGCAGGGACTCCCTGCTGTCAGAATACAATGTCTCAGTTGGAAAGATTCCTCTATCCATCTTGCTTGTGTGGATGGCGGAATCCAGCTAGTTTTAAACAGAATTTTTTTTCCCATAATTTCATAATTTTAATTGATTTCTGGATAATTTGTACAAGCAAAAAGCTATCATACAGAATGTGTCAAATGTGTGTCAAACAGCACTTAAATCCATTACTCAGTTATTCAACTGCTGCACTGTGTGAATGAAGCCTCAAAACACTGGTGTGATGGTTGCGGCATGTCAGGGAAGAATTCTGAGAAGACCTAGGAAATATGAAAATATTCAGTATGGCTGCG
Source organism: Pelophylax lessonae (assembly GCF_965119305.1). NCBI lineage: Eukaryota > Metazoa > Chordata > Amphibia > Anura > Ranidae > Pelophylax > Pelophylax lessonae. Next base: position 586,866,309 of record NC_138770.1, read on the forward strand.
CTAATTTGCTCATGCACATTAGCGAACAGATTGCCAGCGTCCACTGGCCTATATAAGGACAGCAGCTCCTCTCACAAATTGCAGAAATTATCATCAGCCTTGTATCTTTTGTTCCTGTTCCTGTGCCTTGTGCATCTGCTTGATTACACGTTACTGACCCAGCTTACTCCTGACCTGCTCTGGCTTCCCTCTAGGTTCTGCCTTGTTCCTGATTGACATCCTGTGTTTAACCCCCAACTTGATCTCCACCATGTTTCTGCCTCTGCTCCTGACTGACTTCCTGTGTTTAACCCCTGGTCTGGTTTCTGACCTTGTTTCCTGCTTTACCCATCTGCCAGCACCTCCAGAGAATTATTTGCTATTACTACTTTTCTGCTCTTGGGTGTCCTCACATCTGGAACCATCAGGCAGCTTTACCTTCAGGCAACACCTGCATCTTTGGGCATAGCACCCTCTGTCACAACCTTGAGGGGTACTCTGCACTCAGCCACAAGGGAAGCCCTCTTGTCACTTCAGCCTCCTGTCAGGTACGTGACACGGCATTAGACCACTGCCACCTTCGCCAACTTGTGAAAAATGGCTGGTCAACCTTACACAACAATGCCATTCTCAGCCTCACCCTGCACCCTGAAGATTTTCCAGCTCATTGGACTACAATCCAAGTGCCAACAGACTGAGAGAGCTTGACTGCCACTGGGTTTTGTTAGCTAAGCAAGTAACCCTTTACTCTGCCACCAGATATTTTTATTTAAAAAAATCAAACATTCACAATATTAGCAGTAGCAATTATGACTTAAAAATAAACATCACTGTCACCACAGACAGGTATATCCAGAGATTTACCATACCAGAAAACAAAAAGGGTTGAAGAATTAAAAATACATAATAAGTCCTGGTTCAGCAAAGTGCAACCAATAAGCAAGAAGGCTCAGTGTCTCTCATAAGTCTTGACAGGTGTTGCTTGATTTGATGGTAAAGGAGAGCTAAAGACTGTGAATTAAGCTTTTCTTTTCCTGTCTGTGAGAAGGGTGTTGACAAAAAGTATCTGACCAATTAAGAGGTCTGAGGGGTGGCAGACAGGATGTCACTGTGTCCATGACCAAGTGGCAATCCCTACAATACTGTTTTTTACAGATATTATTATCTTCAAATTCGTACAGGTTGCATTCTGGTAACTGGTATATTTACTTTCCAACATGAAATTTCCTTTTAAATGAATTCAAATATGATGGGTATTATATAGGGACTTCACCTAGGCGAGGTTATGGGCATAATTTGCTCCAGTACCTCTTAGGATAGTAGTGTTCGGGCTTAAAATGCTTCTAATTAACTGATACAGATAAATATGTCCTTTTTCTGGTTGTACCATTATTAGCCTGGAACTTATGAAATACACTGACGTTTTTGATTCTACAAGAAAAGATAGACAGCAATGTATAGTTACTGACTACTACAGTTGAGCATTTTACAACAGGGGATTAGTGAAGCGAATATCTGCTTGCTTTCCTAATTACTTAACCACTTCCTGACCGCGCAGGTGCTACAGTTTTTTAAGGCCCCATGATATTTGTACAAATGTTTACCAAAAAAAATGTATTCGCTACAAATCATTATTAGCAGGGCGTACCTGGGATGTGATCGAGGACACATGTATGGCACTTCAGCTCTGATCCTGCCGACATCCTACCATATCATCTGGGCTCTTTTCCTCCTCTCTTGTTGCCTCAGTCTTCACAGTGGGACCCCCCAGTGGAATCTCTCTTCTCCAGCGACCAGATCACTCAGGGCAAGCCACGAGCCACATGATCTCAGGTCGGTACTTCCTGCTCCTCTCCCTCCGTGGCCATCTTGGGCACAAGGCCACAAACTATGTTGACAGCTACGCAGACATCCTCCGGGATAAGTTCCGTTCTCATGTGTCAGAAGCAGAGAATCGTATTTCGCTGGTGGAAGATCTGGTCCGGTCTGACTCCACTGAACTTCATGCCTTACAGCTGCAGGTGAGAGCGCTCCAGGAAAAGATCTTGGCTACTGAAAACTGCTTACGCCGCAGCTAAGTCTGGATCCTGGGCCTGCCGGAACGTGCAGAGAGCTCCAGATCAGCGGAGTTTGCTGAAACCTTCCTGGCAAAACTACTAGGCCTACAAGATCTCCAACCTACATTTGTGGTAGAAAGGGCCCATAGGGCCCCCCCCCCCCCATTCCAACGATCCCAAAAGCTTCAGCGTGGTCTTTCCTACTTCATCTGCTGAATTACAGAGATTGGGCTTGGGTACTCGCGACTGCCAGGAACAAACCGGATCTTCAGTATGAAAATTCCAAAATTCTTCTTTTTCCGGATTACTCCCCAGAGAACCAGCAACTCCGCAAGTCAATCACGGAGGTCCACAGGCGCCTTCGGGAAAAAGCTATCAAGTTCAGCCTGTTGTACCCTAGCAGGCTCAGAGTTGTGGATGGAGATCGTACATGCTTCTTTGAATCCCCTGAAAATACTTCCACCTGGCTGGATACTCGTTGAGCCTTGGGCTGCCTATTGTGCTTGGTGATGTCCTGTTGTCATCTTTGCTACCTTCGCATTCATTTTGCATGTCTCAGTTGCTTTTAATCTCTCTATTTTTTTTGTTATCTTTGAGGAGCATACTCATTCTTTTGGCACTATTTGCCCATGGAGGAACTACTTTTTGAGCCCATGATTCCTGGCCATATTCCTTTTGTGTCCACATCTGCGGGCTCATGCTCTACTTCTCTATGTCCTGACATGTGGAGAGCCCAAATTTCAGGAGCTTGGTACTGTGCCTCCCCAGAACTATCATTACTATTTTTACTTTTATTACAAGTTAAATCGCCTGGGACAATACAGACATCTCCCTTATTATAAAAATGTATTTATTTAATTATTTTTTTCCTCTTGACTGACAGTGTTGCCCACTTGGGCTTTGGTCCTCCTCCCCTACTGCCACTGGACATACAGTAGTGTATTGGATGTAACCAGTTAAGTTTGTTTGACTGTTCTGGGATTAGGTCCCTACCTGTTCCTCCTCATGTTGGGAGGTTCAGGAATGGATAGGGCTGGCACCACAGTGCCAATTTGTTTGGGTTTCCTTGTTGTTTTTTTTTCTTTTCTTTTTCTTCTTCTGTTTTGGTACTTGTCATTATATTGGTATGGCGATGGCTCATGTCTATTTTGCTGCCTTTCGGATGCTTCCCTGTCTCTGGCTCACTCATACCTCACATTTCTTTCTCCCTATTCCATCATGACTTCACACACTTTTGAAGAGTTCAAATTTATATCATGGAATGTCAGAGGTCTAAAATCTAAATTTAAACGGGCACTAATGTTCCCATACCTTAAGCTTCAGGCCCCCGAAATAATCCTACTGCAAGAAACGCATCTCACGTGCAGCCATATTATGACATTGAAGAAGCCCTGGATTCAAAGGGCCTTTCATGCCACGTTCTCAAATTCTGCCAGAGGAGTCTCAGTGCTCCTCAATAAACAATTGCCCTGTGTCATTGACCATGTCCATATGGATACCTATGGGAAATATGTGATTGTGAAGATGACATTAGGGCAACACAAATATGTAATAACTGGCTTGTATGTTCCCCCTCCTGTTTTATCTGCTATTCTGTATACCATTCTGGAGAGGATTGTCCCCCATTGTCTGGCCAAATTGTTGATCATGGGTGATTTCAATTCTACTATGTCTCCTACCTTAGATAGACCCACTTCAGTTAAACAATTCTCGGGGGACTTGTCTGATTGGGCACTGGCAGCTGGCCGCACAGATGTGTGGAGGTGGAAATATCCTACCATGAAAACATACTCCTGCTTTTCTTCCTCATACAAAACATTCTTCCACATTGACCTAGCCTTTGCCAATACCTCCCTCTTGGTTGATGTTTTAAGTGCTGCTTATCTGCCTAGTAGGTTGTCTGACCACTGTCCCTTAGCAGTAGATCAGTAGACCACTGCCCATTCGTACTAGACCCCATCCTAACGGGTCCCTGTGGCGATTGGGAGCCCACTAGGTTTCCCGCTCAGACATTTCTGAGAAGACACCCCCCCATCAATTGGGAAATCAATTTGGGAACATCCTCTCTGGACATGGAATGGGATGCTTTTAAAGCCTTTATGAGGGGTCATTATATCTCTTCCATAGCTGCTGTTAAACAAGACCAGGCCTCTGAGGTGCAGTCTCTACAAAAAAAAAGGTACTTGAGAAAACAGGCCATTATAACTCTAACCCTAACGCTGATAGCGTTGACTCTCCTGAAACGGTTAAAAGGGAACTACATTTACATTTGGCCGAAATCACTAGATTGAATCTCCTAAATTGTAGACAAACATTCTTTGAACAAGGAGACAAAATTAGTCGGTTCTTAGCGTTGTTGTCTTAACATGACGTTCCCTTTACGCTGATTCCTGAAATGAAATCCCTCTCTGCCAATATACTAAACTATTCAGAGAACATATTAGAGGAATTTAGAAGATACTATGCTAATTTGTATACCTCCTTCTCTCCAATGAATGTTGATCCACCAGGCCTTACCTCTCTATTAGATACTGTGTCCCTTGGCTGTCTCTCTGATGAGGAACGTTCCATCCTAGTTCACCCACAAACAAGAGGTTTGTGTAGTCATACAGTCCTTTTCTAATGGAAAAGCACCTGGACCGGACGGTCTGCCAGTAGAGTTTTACAAAGCCAATGTAGACCTTCTTGCCCCGCTTCTGGTGTCCCTATTTACAAAATATCTAGCAAAAGATACATTCTCTTCTTTCATGAGAGAGGCTTATGTCATTCTTGTATATAAATTCCCCCATGTGCCTCTTATCGGCCGATTGCTTTATTGAACTGCAATCTTAAAATACTTACCAAACTTCTTGCTTGCCGATTGAACTCTCTTCTCTTCTACATTAAGTGATTGATGCTAATCAAACTGGGTTCATGGCTCACAGGGCCACAGATGTCAACTTGTGAGATGATTTGCAAATATCTATGCCCCACATAACAATATAAGCTCCAGAGTGGTTGTCTCCTCAGACATAGAGAAGGCCTTTAATACCGTTGAGTGGTCATATTTGTGGAAAGTACTACAGAGGATGGGATTTCCCCTTCTTTTTATACGGTGGTTGAAAGCGATATATCAGCACCCTACAGCAGTAATTAGGTTGGGTGGAGGCCTGTCAGCAAAAGTTGCCCTGTACAGAGGCACCATTCAGGGCTGCCCTGTCTCTCCAGCCCTTTTTGGATTTGCGATGGAGCCAAGGCCCTACGGGTATCCCTACTCATTCGTGGTTTGAGAGTTGCCTGGCTGGAAAGGGTAACCCTATATGCGGACAACTTGCTATTGTTTGTAAAAAATGCGGGTCCCTTCTTGGAGGGGGACTTCAGATTTTGGAAGCATTCTGTTCCATTACGGGACTGAAGGTTAATTGGTCCAAGCCTCTGGTGTTCCCGATTGACCCTGATGCCCATAAATCTGCTTCACCAGCATTGGAGTTGTAGAGGGTGAAGCAATTTAAATATTTAGGTGTGATGGTGTCTCAGGACCCTGCGGATTATCTTGGGCTCAATCTCCTTCCAGTGTACCAGGCTACAAAGACTCAGCTGAGAACTTACCTTTGTCCCTTCTGAGACGCATAAATTTAATAAAAATTAAAATACTCTCAAAACGTACTTATCTTTTTAGATATTCGCCCCAATGGATCCTAAGATCCTTCTTTTCACAGTTAAATCAACTTTTCTCTTCCTTCATATGGGGATCTCAACCACTGACGTACAAATTGACAACTCTCATGAGACCTACATCCAGGGGGGAGTTTAGCCTTTCCGAATTGTTACATGTACTACTTGGCATCACAGCTGGTCACTGCTAGATGGTGGCTGTGCCCTGACAGAAATAATACCTCCACAGTTTTGGAGGCAGCAGTATTAAACTCCCTGGAGGCCCTGCAACACCTTCTTTTCAGAAGTCTCAAGGTCCCTTCCTTCCTGACTCCTTCCATGGCCATCACTATTGAGGCGTGGGCAGCAGGGTTAACATATGAAGTAATATCACAGGAAATTATTTCCCCAAATAGCCCTCTGTGGTGCAATCCAACTCTAACACACTTGGGTAATCTGACAGACCCACAGGCGTGTGCTAAGTATAACATTAGGCTTAACTCCCATATTGTAGCTAATGGCTCCCTGCGGTCCTTTGCATCCCTTTCTGCTGATTATAATTTCCCGGCCTCCCACTTGTTCAGATACCTTCAGTTGTCCCATGCTTTCAGTAGCCAGTTTTCTACTGTCTCCCCAAGGTTGAAACAGTCTGAGTTAGAACATGTAATTCGAACAGAACGCTCAGAGAAATCTACCTCTGTGTTACATAACCACCTTCTGTTGATCTCCCTCCCAGACCTTTGCGATCTTTGGCAGAGATGGCAGAGAGATATGCCCGAGCTCGATGATGAGGATATTTGGGATCTTCCTTTTTCATCATCGGGTCTCCCAAAGAGACAAGTTCATTCAATTTAAAAATGTGCATACGGCTTACTTTACTCCGCATAGGCTGCATACATCGAACCCTTCGATTTCTTAGGAATGTTGGAGGTGTGATCACTCCCCTGCTGACTTTTTGCATGTTTTTGGAGATGCCCGGTTATAGTCAACTATTGGGAGGAAGGGATTTCTATTATCAACTCTATTGCTAAGATTTCTTTAAAACCTTCTGTTAGTCTGTGTCTGTTGGGGTTAGTGGAGGCATTGGTTCCCATGGTGGCAGGTGTACCATGCTTAGATTACTACTTTTCTATGCCCGCAAGGCCATAACTATGTCTTGGAAGAAGGCTGGTTCTCCCTCCTTTACCTTCTGGAAACATTTGGTCAGTGTTAACCTGCCTTTATATAAAGAAACATATGTTAATGGGGGCTATCCAAAGAAATATGATATCGTAATATCGTATGATCTAAATGGTTGGCAGACCTGACCACGGCTTCTATGTTAGACAAATCATAACACTTCTGTCATCCTTTATTTCTGATGTTTCAAATGGAGGTATGAGGTGAATTTGTAAAAGACACCCCAAACCATAGATTATCTAAAAGCACATGGCCTATAGAATTTTAAAAAATGTGCTACTGTTTTTTTTAAGCCCCGCAATAGTTGGATAAATGTTCATCGAATTGCAATTTTCATTAAAAAATACACTAACATCATTATTAGTGAATACATACATGGCAAAATTTACAGAATTCCTGCTAAATTCCTACTAAAGAAAAAAGCTAAAACTTTATTGAGTTAATAAATAACAAATATTTGTAAATTTTAAATTGCGTTTTTTTTTTTTTTTTGGTGAAATGGTGAAAACTGAAGGTACGCAAAAACTGTAAAAACAATGTACTCTAAAAATCCAGAGGTTAAAATTTTTCACTTAGTAAGTTGTAGAGACAGCTTCTTGTTCATCAGCTTAGCAGTTTTCCACTACACACTGTTAAAGGGAAAGCTTCATGGGCTAATACTGACAATTAGGCGCCAGTTAATTGTAGTCACCTCCAGAGCTACCTCTTTGTCAGAGATGTAAATACCCACCCACTATTGTGGCTATATGTGTAGTGTGCACATGAGTACCTTTATTTTTGGGTTAGCTGATACCCCGTTTGCATCAGTTATAAAAGGTTTCATTTTTACTACAGTTCAGCTGATTGTCATCCTTTGGGTCAGTTTTCACATTGTCTGTTTATGGATTTATGCTTTGTTTAACTACCTTGACATAATACAACATGTACCATACCTGTGGGATTCCCATAGAAGCTGGAAATATCTGTAGAATACACCACTACTGCTGTGATCTCCACTAGCTTCCCAGATCCTGTGTCAAGCAGCTGTCCTGATGAAGTGTGGACACAGTAGGGCAGCCGCTTGGCCCCAGTTACATTCAGAGAATGCTTTGAATTCCCTTAATTCTATCAGCGTTCTCCAATTAGACTAGGTGGAGAGTGTGATGTCACTGCCTTGGCTCTCCACCTGGACCAATCAAAGAATGCTTTACATTCACTGAAAAAATGCAAAACATTCCCCTAATGACGCCCATGCTGTTCACAGGACCCAGAAGCTAGTGATTTCCAGCTTCTAGAGCAGTGGTCCCCAAACTGTGGCCCGTGGGCCGAATGTGGCCCCTTATCAGCCCTTGGGGCACTACTTCTCCAAATGACACCAACAAGGAGGCACCATTACTTCCACTGACACCAACAGCGGGGAACTATTCCTCTTGCTAATACCAAAGACTATTTCTCCAACTAATATCAATGATGGGGTACTATTGCTCTAACTAATTCCAATGATGGGGCACTATTTTTCCAACTAATACCAATGATAGGCACTATTTCTCCAAATAATACCAATGATGGGGCCCTATTCATCCAAATAATACCAATGATGGGGCACTATTTCTCCAACTAATACCAATGGTTGGGTGTACTATTCCTCCTTCTACTCACTACAGGCACTATGTAATTTTTTTTACTCCCACTGCTGACGCTGGGGCATTTTCTACTCCCAATGGCCACTCTGGCCACTCTAAATCTGAAAGACAGTAAACTGGCCCTTTGTTTAGAAAGTTTGGAAACCCCCGTTCTAGAGAAATCCCACAGGTGTTATTTATGCAATGCAACCAATGCAGCTATGTAAAAAATGCCATACCTAGAATTTTTTCTTTAAGCTGGCTCAATGTACTAACAAAGACCATCATCTGGCCGTATGCTAGATACTACATTCTTTTTGTACTAGTAAATTTGATTATTTGGTTGTTATTATGTTTCTATATTTTATACCACCATCTTAGAGACATGTGACCAGCAATACCATGGGGAAGTAAGGGTTCCTGGCACAACATTGAAGACAGAGCCATATTAGCAATAAGGAAACACTAAATTTCACTTTTTTTTTCTCAATCAAATGATTTTTTTTGTGGAAAGCTGGAACATATAAGGTGATCTTATTTTTCATTTGCATAATGTATAGACTTGATTTTTTTCTATTCCATTTATTTTAATTCAGTAAATTATCTTACTGAATTTCTAATTTTAGATTACTAGTGCTGAATGAGGAGAGAGCATATGTTATGATCCTTACTGAATTTGTTTCTAAGGATTTTCTGCTTTTCCTTGAGAACTCTGAAAATAGGGGAATGATGTTGCTAAGCAACAAATATTATTAGGTATTATATCTCTATAGGGAGACGGTGTTATGCAATCTGATATTTGAGCTATTTCGCTTCAAAAGTGGCATTCCAACGTTTTTAGGCTCTAAAAGAGATACTTTACTAAAAGATATTAAAGGGGAACTCTAGGTAGAGCCAGATTTATACATTGCAGGGCCAGATTTAGACCTTGCATATACAGAGTTGGTTTACATTCTCACTGACAGTCACACATTTTTAAATTTCATGATACAATATCATTCTGAGGTCATGCTTGCACACACACACACAGTCGAACTGCAGTATGTGTGGTTCTCACCAAAATGATGGCAGATGATGGCTGACAAAATATTATTTCCCAAGATACATTCAATTTAAAGTGTTTTTTTTTTTTTTAGGCAAAAATAACAAACATGTTATACTTACCTGCTCTGTCCAGTGGTTTTGCACAGAACGTTAAATCAAAACATATTTTGTGCTAGACCCCTGTATATAATGTGAACTGCTGCAACCAAAAATCCTGGAAACATGAATAAAGTGAAAAAAAAATTTACAAAAAAGGTGCACTGTTCTTTTAAATTTTAATCCGACGACATAAAGGCAGTCATGAAAAGAAATAAAATGGTAGTACAAATAAGGTACTGTTCCTTTAAATCCAATAAATGTGATATACATTTCAGGATTAATCTTGCTATACACAAGGGAATCAGTAAAGTGCGAACAAATGCAAAAATTAAAAAAAAATATATATATATATATAAAGCAATCATTTAAACAAATCATAAATGTATATAAAGTCCATAAAGAAGTGCCCAAAGTGCTCAGTGCTTCATGATCCAAATCAGCATAAAGGTGCTCCAAATGTGGCAATTTTGCTCCAAAAAGTATGGCCTCTCACCACACCACATGAATCTCCATTTCAGAGATCTCAGACAGCCTGTATTGCTTACCCCCCCCCCCCCCCCCCCAAAGCTTGTATTGTATCTCCACAGCGGAAATATCACCAAAAGCGTGTCTTCAAATGAAAATATCTACTTGAATTACTCACAGAGGTAACATAAAAAAGATTGGGAAATACCTCATAGTGTAACCAGTATGATACATTTATTGGGAATATTAAAACTACCCTTACAATAAGGCAAAGAAATAAAGCATGTAAGTTGAGCCAGCCGTGGTGTCACCCATCCAGCCAGCCGCAATGATGTCACACCTGCTCTCCACCCTAAAGGGTGCTTTTCATATGACTGCCTTGATGTCGTTGGATTGAAATTTTAAAGAACAGCGCCCCTTTTGTTGTACATTTTTTTTGGTTTTGCACAAAGCAGCCCAGATTCTCCTCTTCTCAGGTTCCTCTGCTCCTGGCCTCTCCCTCCTGTTGAGTGCCCCCACAGTAAGCAGCTTGCTATGGGGGCACCCAAGCTGAGCCACAGCTCCCTGTGTCCATTCAAAGCCGTGGCCTGGTCCTGCCCCTTTCTCTCCTTATTGGCTGACTGACCTTGATTGACAGCAGCAGGAGCCACTGGCGCCTTGCCGCTGTCTCAGCAAATAAGAAGGGGAGTCCCGGACAGTTGAGACACTTTTGCAACATCGCTGGATCTAGATGGACCTCAGGTGTGTATTAGGGGGACTGAGGGGGGCTGCTGCACCCAGAAGGCTTTTTATCTTAATGCATAGAATGCATTAGGATAAAAAGCCTTCTGCCTTTACAACCACTTTAAGACTGAAAATGTTGGGTTGTCCCCAGAAAAGTAATGGAGGGGGAGATTTTCCAATGGGGACACAAGTTCTGGTGACCTGGGGGTTCCCATGGAATTCCTTTCAGTTGCAGGGATTTTCTCTCATGTCCTGCTTTGGCTAAGAGACAGGAAGTGAAGATAAATTTTCCCCAAGGGATGCAGATGGCAAAAAAATAAACTGACAGGGGTTTTATATATATATATATATATATATAGTATATATATATATATATATATATATATATATATAGTGGGTACAGAAAGTATTCAGACCCCCTTAAATTTTTCACTCTTTGTTATATTGCAGCAATTTGCTAAAATCATTTAAGTTCATTCTTCTTCCTCATGAATGTACACATAGCACCCCATACTTACAGAAAAACACAGAATTGTTGACATTGTTGCAGATTTATTAAAAAAGAAAAACTGAAATATCACATGGTCCTAAGTATTCAGACCCTTTGCTCAGTATTTAGTAGAAGCCCCCTTTTGATCTAATACAGCCAGGAGTCTTTTTGGGAAAGATGCAACAAGTCTTTCACACCTGGATTTGGGGATCCTCTGCCATTCCTCCTTGCAGATCCTCTCCAGTTCTGTCCGGTTGGATGGTAAACGTTGGTGGACAGCCATTTTTGGGTCTCTCCAGAGATGCTCAATTGGGTTTAAGTCAGGGCTCTGGCTGGGCCATTCAAGAACAGTCACTGAGTTGTTGTGAAGCCACTCCTTCGTTATTTTAGCTGTGTGCTTAGGGTCATTGTCTTGTTGGAAGGTAAACCTTCGGCCCAGTCTGAGGTCCAGAGCACTCTGGAGAAGGTTTTTGTCCAGGATATCCCTGTACTTGGCCACATTCATCTTTCCCTCGATTGCAACCAGTCGTCCTGTCCCTGCAGCTGAAAAACACCCCCACAGCATGATGCTGCCACCACCATGCTTCACTGTTGAGACTGTATTGGACAGGTGATGAGCAGTGCCTGGTTTTCTCCACACATACCGCTTAGAATTAAGGCCAAAAAGTTCTATTTTGGTCTCATCAGACCAGAGAATCTTATTTCTCACCATCTTGGAGTCCTTCAGGTGTTTTTTAGCAAACTCCATGCGGGCTTTCATGTGTCTTACACTGAGGAGAGGCTTCCGTCGGGCCACTCTGCCATAAAGCCCCGACTGGTGGAGGGCTGCAGTGATGGTTGACTTTCTACAACTTTCTCCCATCTCCTGACTGCATCTCTGGAGCTCAGCCACAGTGATCTTTGGGTTCTTCTTTACCTCTCTCACCAAGGCTCTTCTCCCCCGATAGCTCAGTTTGGCCGGACGGCCAGCTCTAGGAAGGGTTCTGGTCGTCCCAAACGTCTTCCATTTGAGGATTATGGAGGCCACTGTGCTCTTAGGAACCTTAAGTGCAGCAGAAATCTTTTTGTAACCTTGGCCAGATCTGTGCCTTGCCACAATTCTGTCTCTGAACTCTTCAGGCAGTTCCTTTGACCTCATGATTCTCATTTGCTCTGACATGCATTGTGATCTGGAAGGTCTTATGCCTCGTACACACGTGCAGATCGTCGGCCCAACGATCGGCCGTCTTTTTTCCCCGGGCTGTCGTGTCTGTTGAAAAGTGCAAAAGACTGCACAAGAATTTTGTCCACCGACTACAGCCGACTGCAGAAGTGATGTCATGTGATGGTTAACTTTCCGTGTGTTTTTTCTTTTCTGAGCATGCCCAGTCTTGCAAATCTGCTGTCTGTCGGCCGAATTCTGTATTGACTGGCGAACAATCGGCCGCTCTGGTGTCAGCATACAAAAATTTTAATGCTTGCACGACAGATTCTTTTCGGCTGAAAGTGCGCTGTCGGAAGCATCATACTAACAAGCCGAAAATCGGCCGATCGGTCGTCGGCCGAATCTTTTCGGCCGACAATCTGCACGTGTGTACGGGGCATTATATAGACAGGTGTGTGGCTTTCCTAATCAAGTCCAATCAGTATAATCAAACACAGCTGGACTCAAATGAAGGTGTAGAACCATCTCAAGGATGATCAGAAGAAATGGAAAGCACCTGAGTTAAATATATGAGTGTCACAGCAAAGGGTCTGAATACTTAGGACCATGTGATATTTCAGTTTTTCTTTTTTAATAAATCTGCAACAATGTCAACAATTCTGTGTTTTTCTGTCAGTATGGGGTGCTACGTGTACATTCATGAGGAAGAAGAATGAACTTAAATGATTTTAGCAAATGGCTGCAATATAACAAAGAGTGAAAAATTTAAGGGGGTCTGAATACTTTCCGTACCCACTGTATATAAATAAAATGGTAAAAAAAAAATAAAGACTACTTACACCAGTGGCAGAACTTCCAGAATCGCAAAGGTCATACTTACGACTTGGCCCTGGCTTTCCATCACTGGGCTCAGAGATAAACAGCGCTTGCATGTAAAAAATTCATACACAAATAACGAATCAACATACGGTTCTAAACTAGAAAAAGGTAATTAAAGTCCAAATGAAAAAGTGCTCAGTCCCAACAGGGTGTAGTAGTAGTATCCGAGATAAAAAATCTTTTTAACATATGAAATAATGCCGTGCTGTGTCTGCAACAGTAATAATCACTCGGTGTCTTTAAATCACTATGTGTGAAGTAAAGGTCCCCACTCACAAGATAGCATTAACCCTCTTGTTAAATAACAATAAGAGTAAAATATCGATTGGATGGTCGCCCGTGACCAAGGGATATCCTAAAGCTGCTCTCTGATGCCTACATCAGGGGCGTAACTACACAGGTCGCAGGGGTCATCATTGGGACTGGGCCAGATGCTTCATAGAGCCGTTCGGCTCCCCTCCATACCTGCACAGGAGGAGCAGGTCTTCACTTTACACACTCTACATTATGGAATGCCGCAGGGCTCAATTCTGTCACTGTTGTTATTTGCTATATCCAGAATCCTTCTGGGAAATATCACTTAACACCAAGGTCTTAGCTACCAGTGCTATGCAGATGAAACATAAATTTACTTCCTTTTCAAACCAGACACCTGTGACCAAGATCAATACGTATCTTACTGACATACAAGAGTGGATGAACTGTATCTGTCTAAAACTGGACCCAGATTTAAATTTTTGGAATAAAAATCGTATGTCTTCAGACCATGTTTGTAGCTTGGGTGTGAACTGACCTATCAATTAAGCAAAATGTATCAATCAGCTGCCATCGATAGAGGATAGCCTTCAAGAGCCTACTTACCAGTACAGCTTTAAATAACTTGGGCCCCATTTATCTGACAGAATGGCTTGTTACCCACACTCCCACATGCTCCCTTCGCTCCTTAGTCATCCAAAAATCTTTTGGACCTTGTGTATTCTTTCCTGCAGCATCCACCATATGGAACTCACTTCCATCTATCATCCAGGAAGCACCCTCTTTGGATGTTTTCAAAACAAGACACAAGACACATTTATTCGTTCAGGTTTATAGCAACACCTGACAAATCCTTCTTTTCAAAGACCCCAACACCAATTTGATTAGGACTTTGGGTCCCCCAAGGTGAAAAGTATTGTGGAAATATTATTTCTGTGACATGCAACCCCTTTCACTGTATACTCGCGATTTATAACATTCAGTCTGCATACTGAGCATCTAGACCACATATGTCAAACACAAGACCCTTGGGCTGAATCCTGCCCTCCAGGTCTTGTCATGTAGCCCTCTCACCCAGTTTTGCAGCCGGATTGTGGTGGAACTCTATTCTGCCACCTCCATCTCTCACCCTCTGCTCCCACTCCCCGCTGTCACTTGTAAATTCAGAAACCTTCTGTGTTTACAAAGAACAGCTTTGTTTTCAGTGATTTCTGCAGATCCCTAATGCCAGGGCATGTAGGAGACAGCTCTCCTGTAAGTGAGAGCGAGAAAGATATCCCTGAAAGGCAGCGCTGCCTACACAGGGAGGTATAAAGAACCAAATACACGTGTAGTACAGAGAGCCGACTACATTGGAGGTACTAGAGCCGTCTACATAGGGAGAGGTAGGAGTGACTAGAAACGCAACAAAGCTTTGGGGAGAGGGATTTGGTGTTTCACACTGTGCATAGAGCACTCCTAGGCACTGCACTGTACGTTATCCACTCCTGAACTCTGTACTCTGTACATAGCACATCCCTGAACTCTGCAATCTGTATGTAGCGCACCCCTAAACCCTGCACTCTGTACGTAACACACTCCTGAACTCTGAGTAGATACACAGTCTTACAGATACAACTGCCCTTTTTGGGCAACCATACTTCTCATGCGGACCGCAGTAAAATTGAGTTCAACACCCCTGATCTAGACTGTGCAGATTTGACCATAAGTATGTAAATATACATACTTGCAAAAAATGATTTTTCTGTGCCCTTGTTTAGACCTTTAAACCTTTTATCCTAGAATAATACCATGATTTATGAGGGTCACTTAACGGTCATGGATGATGACATCTATAAGAAACGGACTATACGTTTCAATGAAGAGCAATAATTTCACAAAAACTCAAATGGCATAGAGTGAGCACAAAATAGCAATAACCAGATTTCCACTTTAAGTTTGAATATATTATTTAATATAGAGTATTGGAATTAGGAATTCAGGAATAGTTTGGGTAGAAGTGACAGTTCATGATATATAGGTCATCTATCACACTGAACTCCCTGCTCAACAAATTACACTTCTTTCTTCCCATTGATTGCTCATTCTTCTTCTGAATTCATTAGATTAATTTATCGGCAGCCAAGCAGATTTTATTGCTGTGTAGAAAATACTGGTGTACCATTAAACTGATATTTTACAATGAAAGACTGCGTAAAATAGACAAAACTGAGCCGTGGCCCTGGAGCTCTGTACAGAATTGTTTGCTAGAGGGTTTGGTGGCCCTGAAATGTGTTTCTGCCTCATGAATTGTAGATAATGTTTTAAAGTTTGACAGCTTTTTAAATGTTAGCTCTGAATTAGGATTATATGTAGAATTGAATTGTAATAGTTTATTAATCTGGCCAAGGATATTTATTGTTTTACTGATCTTTTAAACTGTGGGCTAAAAAAATATGGTGGCAGTCATTGCATGCAATTTAAAGTTTACAGTTACTACAGGAAAAGGAGTTAAGTGTTACATCTGTTACCCCCGGGGAGATTTCTTCCTACCTCACTTTCAGGGGCAGGAAGTGAGAGGAAATCTCACCAATAGGGACATACACAGCAAAATAAAAACAGCTGTTCCGACCCTTCCTCTCTCATTCCACTTTTTTTTTCCTGAGTTTCACTTGAACTTCTCCCTCTCCTACATGTATGAGATTTGTTATAACACAGTATGCAATGCTTGCAAAGCCCTAGTTTATTGTTTAGAGGTGATTCAATACACATGAACGGAGCTATATGGGAGAATCAATGCCCAGAATCTAACTTTTTGTGGCACTATCCGAGGGTCCTTAAAGCACAGCTTCGACCAAAAGGGGAAGTTCTGCTTGTTTTCCTCCTCCCCCTTCTTAAACATTTGGCAGTTATATTTTTTTGGGCGGGGGGGGGGGGGAGTGGGCACCTAGTTATGACAGATACCCGCTTCCACTTCTACCTTGATCTCCTAGGTGATCCAAACAGAAGTTCACCCCCCGCCTTTGACCGCAACATTTTGGAACACATCACAGGTCCTAAAAGACTGTGGGACCATTAAAAAAGTGCAGCACGGCTCGCACATGTGCAGTAGGAAGCTGGCTGTGAAGCTGCAGGACTTCACAGCCATTTTTCCTTAGTTAAGATGCCGCCACTAAGGACTCAAAGCCCAGTGAAAAACTAGCTTGGGTGAGGATAGTGCTGGACCCCTGGACAGGGAAGTTTTCTTATATTCAAAGTCTGCAGCTACAGGATTTGGACAGAGACTAAAGCTCCTCTTTAACAAGAGGTTCTTTTGCTACATGACTCCTGCCCGCCTTCTTGAGTTTATAATACCTTTCCTCATGACTGTAAGCTGTAGAACAGGCACAAGAGTGCCTAGATACCCCTTTGTACTTGGCATTGCACTACTATTTTTCAGCAGGGATTCAAGACAAAATGTAGACTTGCAGGGTATTGCTTAGGCATAATTAACTTTCTAGATGTTCTCCATAACAACGTTCAGGTCCATTTTAATATAAAGCTTTAGTTGTCATCAATAGAGCACAATGCTTGTGAAAAGAGTAAATATGTGGGTAGCCTGTGGGTGAAATCAAGGGTCTATAGTACCAACATCCCTATAGGGTTGAAACATGAGAGAAAGGGGAAATGCCCAAGGCCTACCTCCCAGTGGGGTCAACGGAATTGGGGGAATAGGAATTGATAAACATCTATATTGTTCCAATAGTGGCAAACTCCCAGCTGTGGGAAGACACATTGGATTACATCATAGATTCCAACCTGAAGTAGTAAAGTTCTTTGTCCTGGACGTCATCCCAGCGAACCCCAGGGGTGGCAACTGGGATAGGGAGCTTCTGCAATGCGAAACTCGCTGGATCGAAAGATTAAATGCAGTAATCCCACCTGGTATCAATGAGGTTAACAGCTATAAACCTTTTCTAAATATCTAACAACATTATTTCTTCTTCTATGTTCTTGTTCCATTTTCCCTCTTTGTCTCCTCTTCTTGTCTTTCCTGTCACCTCCCTTCCATCCCCTTTATGTCCCCCTTTTATTTTTATTTTTCCTTTTTATTTTATTTTTCCTTTTTATTTTATTCTATAGAGTCTTAGATGAATCAAATTGTAAAACAGCCACTACTGTGGCATTTGTTTATATATAAAATGTGTATTACCAAATAAATATTGATGTTGTTGTATATTGTTCTATATTTGCATATTTGTAACCTTGTAATGGGCTTTATTATTTCAAGTTATTTATGTCATTCATATTGCATTTATTATCTTTCCCTAGATCGGACTCATTTGGATCCTCCCCATGGGGTGCGGCCGATACTCAGCCGGCGGACATGTGACCTCGAGGTGGACGGCATCTGATGACGCCATTCACCATCGCCATATTCTTGATTACATGGCGATACCGCGCCTGCGCGATGATTCGTGCATGCGCGGTCTTGATGGTCTGGGCGGCTAGTGGTCACGCCCCTTCCGGGAACGTGATGACGCAGGGCGCTCGGCAGACACTGAAATAGCGTCCGCTGCCAGTCATGGCGGCAAACGCTATCGATCCCCCTACTCCACTCGGGCTCACGTTTGGTTCCACTACTGGCGGGTAAGCACTCCATTATTTGACGCAGTTTAAAGGCTGACTTTGATCAGGCAATGTCGGCTATAGAGTTATATATTGATACACTCCTTATCTTCTGAACAGATTATCCAGCTTACCGCTGTTTTTGCCATTCTTGGAATATATTAGCACTTTTGATCCGCACCACAGGCTTTATATGCTCAGGTGGCGTCAATAGCTACTCCCAGTCAGGGAATTCTTTCTCTCTGTACGAGCCCTCGTGGAGTCTTATGGGGACCTTGAATTCTATAAGCCATCTTATCATCGTCTAAAATCTTGGTAGGTTGATCCTCCTCTAATCCTTTTCTCCTTATATCACCTTTTTTGGACTTTGTGGACCTTCATTACCAGTGGGCTATTCACTAGAGGTTTGGGCCTCAATCCATTATCATTCTTCCTCCCCCTCCTCCCCTCTTCTTTCCATTTGCCCCCCCTTTTTCCTCCCTCCCCTCCTCCTCCTCCCCTTTTTTCCCCTCCTCCGCCCCCCCCTTCCCCTCCCCTCCTCTCCTTTCCCTTCCCTTCCCTCCCTCCCTCCCTCCCTCCCTCCTATTCCCCCCCCTTTCCCCCCTTTTGTTCCCTTTCTTCCCTTTTATTCCCTACCTTTCCTTCTTTCATCCACCAGCTTTTTCCATTCTGGTGTCATATTTCCATATCATCAAATCCACTGGAGTTTTCCCCTCTGGCCTTCTCCTGTTTCTATATAGGATTAAATAGAAAGATAACCTTTATTATGAAGTCTAATTACATACTATTTGATACCCTCTTAATTGATTAAAAAATCCAGTGTCTCCCTTGTCCGCCGGTGAGAGGATTTGGTGGCCATGCACAGGGGTTTGTGATCCATTCGAGTCTTGAACACTAGGTAAGATAGCCCTCCCATATTTAGATACTAATTGTGTATACATATTATGTCATCATGTACATTGTATTACATTATTTCTAATTGATTATCATTCTCTTAGAAAGAGCATAGTGTGTAAAATATCCTCCCAAAGAAGTGGTTCGCCACGAAACATGTCGAGGTACACACATCTGGAAGTTTGAAAAATCCGGTTTGGGTTTATATAACTACATTGATGCTCATATAAGTGTTTCAACACTCTGTTACAATACCTGTATGCAATATATGTCCTCATTGTTTTTAATTTGTGTATCAAATAAAAATTTGTATTTTATCCTTGGATTATCTTATCTGTACTGTATCGAGAAAGTCCCCCTTCAATTCCTATTCCCCCAATTCCCTTGACCCCACTGGGAGGTAGGTCTTGGGCATTTCCCCTTTCTCGCTTGTGAAAAGAGTAAAATCCATATTTTATTTTATGAGCTTCTTTACATTTCTGTATTAGAGAGATGCAGGGTTAGTGAATGCAATACCAAGAGTGTTAAGCACATTGGCATTCAAGAAATCTTCAAACAGTATTTACTCTCCTTCTTTTAAATGATAGGTAAAACATATTAAAAATTTGCATATTTACTACAAAAGGAATATGTGGCATGCATTCATTGCGTATATAGAAAAACAAATATACATAACAGTTTATGTGCTTAGTAAGTCAATAGATCATAGTACAATGGTGGTTACGAGTCTTATGACATGCACTCATAATGAATTGCTAGTTGAATAGTATTTTAAGGTGTGGACAGGGGATGTTTGATTGTATGTTTTACAGATAAGCAAATGGGCAGGGAAAACCTGCTTTGTAGTTAAATCTAAGGCCAAAGTATTCTTTGACCTTTATTAAATTGTGACAAATGTGACTGTAAGCTAGACTGTACAGTTTTGGGGTTTATATATATATACATCATTGGACAACTGCATTGCTCTAACTAGAATACATATCAAAACTTGAACCTATCCTATTGGCCATGCTGAATACCGCAGTACAGGAGGCTGCAGTACATCCATTTTCCAAAAATAGGTGGCATATAGGTGATAATACCAGATGTTGCATTTCATAATTAAAAAAACCCTGTCACCAGACCATTTATTTCAACAAAAAAAGTTCCATAAGTCTAAATGTGCATTTAACATAGAGATCAGAGATGAGCCACGTGCAATACCCAAAGTACAGAGGTACTCCTTTAACTGCTTTGTTCCATGTCCTACACAATTGTACTGATATATGTGTTGCATTCGGAGGGACAGGCTGAGCATCTGCCCACTCCACCAGTCAGTGTGCCTCTTTTATCTCACTCCCAGTAACAGAATGGGGTTCCGCTGCACACAAAGAGCAGACCTCATACATGCTCTCACTTAACATCTATTACCCTGGCAATAGATGTCCATAAGGCTAGTCCATCCCGGGTGACTGGCAGAGACAGACAGCTAAGGAGGGATTCTGGTTTCTGTTTCTCCTTGCGATTATTTCTGAACCTCTGTCGTAGTGATGTTACACATAACCCATATTGTGGTTATGTACTCAAGTTCTTTGATGATATGCCAAATCCTCACATGCACTCCTTGAATAACTTCAGACCAGGCTTTAAACCGTTGAATCAACTTTTACTGTAAACTTGGCAAAAAATGTAAAACATGCAATAATGTTCCTTTCCTAACTGTACCTAACTGTGACTGCCCCAGGTTACCTGCACAGGTAAGTCTCTTTGAGGAAAGTTCATGCTTGGCAGTGCTCCAACAGAGAAGTCCATGTTCCAGGGTCTGACAGCGAGCCTGTGGGTGGAGGTGGAACAGGCATCTCCAACAGGTGGGGCAGATGACCCGCAGATCTTCGTGGGTGCCCATGCGACACTGGGCGAACACTACTGCAGGTATGTACTGAGCCCTGGTGTCAGTGATAGACAGATTATTTCATGCAGTGCTGGGGCAAGGTTATCTAGAACCCAAGACAAATTTTCCAAACGGTGCCCCCCGAGATGCATGAGCACTATGTGTCAGCAAAAATCCCCCTCCAAAAAAAGAAAAATTGAGCACAAATGTGCATGCTTACCCTCTGAGCAAAAATTCCCCCTCCTCCCAGTACAAATCCACTCCCAGTTGAGATCCCCCCTCCCAGCACAAATCCTTGCCCCCCCCCCCCAACTCTCCCAGCACAATTCCCAATCAAAAAATCGCCCCTCCAAGAATAAATCCTCTTTCCTTCAAATCCCTCAAATTTCCCCTCCGAGTACACATCCGCTCCCGCACCCCACTCCAAATCCCCTCTCCCAGCACAAATTCCCCCCCCCAATGTATTGCTTTTAGCACAAACACCCCCCATTTATCCCTACTAGGTACAAACCCCCCCTTCTAAAACAAATATTCCCCACCTAGCGCAATTCCCTTCCCACCTTTTTCCATATCTCTTTTAGAAAAAAAAACTCCCAATTTCCGCTACTAGCACAAATCCTCTTCCCCCATTCCCCCTCCCAACACAAATCCCCCTAAATCACCATTCCTAGCACCCCCCCAATTTACCCTCCAAGCACAATTCTTACCCCCTGCTGCCTCTCAAATTCCCCCTCCTAACGAAAATCTCTTCACCCCAATCTCCTTGCAGTGCCCCCCAACTCACATGATACCACAGTGCCCAGGGCAGCCATCTCTCCTGCCCACCCCTTGTCCTGGCCCTGCTTTAATGGCAGCTGTTGACTTGTAACACGCATGTGGAGAACCCAAGTGCCATTTCGGGATGTGTTACTATATATAGACCATATCAACTTCTCCTCCAATCTGATGACCTTGACCAGGAGCCAATCAGAAAATACACATGTGCTATACACGTGGGCTGTCACGGAGTAAACCTGGGCAGATTTCAGAAGCCAGTTGATGTAAGGAGGGTAGATCAACCAGTTGGGGGTAGATCGACGGGTTGGTCATCACATCCTATAGGGGAAAGGCTTGAATTTCTGAAAATGTTTTTATTACTGTACCTACCAATCCTGATATCAACCACACCCTCCCCTTTCTTGCCCAGAAGGTACAGGACAGGAATTGGGGTAATATCTGACCAATTGAGTCACAGACAGAAAAAAAAAAAAACAAATAAGAAAAGTTGCAATGGGAAACCAGCCACACACTAATGATCTTATTGAATAACACTACCATATTGTTCTGGAAAACATGCACTTGGAAGGCTGGCTTTACACATCCCCCAGGGTGATGAGTTTTACCCTGGGATAGGCTTAATTGTAAAATCTCTAGTTTTAAGCTTGTACCAGGGTAAAACTTGTCAGAACAGGGGGGTCTCAGGTGGTGTTTCAATGTGCATGCTTTCCGAAACAGTAAAGTTTCCTAAATGTTGAGGTCATTAGTGGTCATTAGTGTGCAGTTCATTCTTTATTGTGTAACTGTATTTAAAAAATGGCTGTAGTTTGATTATAATAATATTATCCTACTAAACAGTTGTTGGCTGTTGCATAAAATGCTCAACATTTTTGAAGTGTTCTCCCTATTTGGGTTTTGCTGAACAGGAATTGCAAGAGGCTGATATCAAGTCAAATGTACTAGCACAAAAAAAAAAAAAAAAAATAATGATGCAATTGTCAATAGAGAGCCGCATTAAAGTATGTTTACTTGGCGCTAAGCTTTAATTTGAGGTTTCATTATTTTTATTCATTCACAGTTCATATTTATTATTGCTGTGGATCTTGAATAATAAGGGATTTGCACGCACTGCAGTTATAGGAATATACAGTAGGGAGGTTGTATTTATTTTTATCTATGGTCAATACAACAAACATACAATTTTTTTAAATGTATTTATTACTGGTACTTATACAACTGTCAGTTTAGGCAGAACTTTTCCTCCGCTATATTGTATATTCACATCAGTCCCTGCTCTCAAGGAGCTTACAATCTAAGGTCTCTAATTCACATTCATACACACACACTAGGGCCAATTTAGACAGAAGCCACTTAACCTACCAGCTTGTCTTTAGAACATGGGAGAAAACTGGAGTACCTGGAGGAAACCCACGCACATGGAGAACATGTAAACTCCATGCAAGTAGGGCTATGATTGGAATTCGAACCATCAGCGCTAGTGCTGCTAGGCGGACACCACTTAGCAACTGTGGAGCTCATTATAGTTTTTATTAATCAAGTAAATATCAAATATTGTATACAATATTTTGTGGACTTTTGTCCAACCAGCAGACACAGCTCTATGTTTTCCTCTGTCACTTTTTTGTACAAAGCCTATTGTTTACAGAGATCAGTAGCTCAAACCAAAAATGTATAAACACAAGTTTAGCCTTATACTATTCCATTATTGGACAGCTTCATCTGTATTATTCAGACAGAGTGAACAAAGAGGCAGACTCCTACTGCTGTGCTGTTTTTTGTTTGTTTGTTTTTTTAGCTAACTAATGTTCTGGAATTTCTATTTCATACATTGAACTTTAATACAAGAACATATAATAAAAATTATATAAAACCTTATTTTGAAAATTAAATGCTTAAAATATAAATATAAAATATAATTGACCCCAAACCAATATGGTGTTTTTTTTTTAAATGTGGGGTGCTTCATGTACTGTATATACAGTGTGTGTGTGTGTGTGTGTATATATATATATATATATATATATATATATATACACACAGTGGGAAAATAATTATTTTACCGCCAGAAGATTTTGTAAGTTTGCCCACTTAGAACGAAATGAAGGGACTATAATTTTTATCAGAGGTGTATTTTAAATAATAGAGACAGAATATCAACCAAAAACCCTAGAAAAAACACGATTCAAATGTTATAAATTGAGTTGCAGTTCAGTGAGTAGAATAAGTATTTGATCTCTTACCAACCAACAATAATTCTGCATCCCACAGACTGGCTACAGTATTTGCTCATGTGGTACACAGATTAGTCTTGTAAATTTAAGAAGGTGCTCCTAACGACAACTCGTAATGTGTATAAAAGACACCTGTCCACAGAATCTCTTTCTTCCATTCAAACCCTGCAATCATAGGCAAGACCAAAGAGCTGTCAAAGGACACCAGGGACAAGATTGTAGACCTACACAAGGCTGGAATGGGCTACAAGACCATCAGCAAGAAGCTTGGTGAGAAGGAGACAACTGGTGTAGTCGAGAAGGAGACAACTGGTGTAGTCATTTTTCACAAATGGAAGAAATACAAATTACCATCAATCCCACTCGGTCTGGAGCTCCATGCAAGATTTCACCTCATGGGGTAAGGATGATCATGAGAAAAATGAGGGATCAGCCCAGAACTACACAGGAGGAGCTTGTGAATGATCTCAAAGCAGTTAGGACCACAGTCACCAAACCATTAGAAACAGAATACAATTCCTACAGTTAAACAGGTGGAAACATTATGCTTTGGGGCTGTTTAACTGCTAAAGGTACAGGCTGACTTTACCGCATTAAGCGGTGAATAAACAGGGCCATGTATTGTAAAATCTTGGATGAGAACCTTCTTCCCTCAACCAAAACACTGATGATGGGTCGTGGATGGGTCTTCCAGAATGACAATGACCCAAAGAATACCACCAAGGCAAAAAAAGGAGTGGCTCAAGAAGAAGCACATAAAGGTCATGGAGTGGCCTAGCCAGTCTCCAGACCTTAATCATATAGACAATTTATGTAGGGACCTGAAACTTTGAGTTGCTAAGCAACAGCCAAGAAACCTTAAGGATTTAGAGAAGATCTGTAGAGAAGAGTAGACCAAAATCTCTCCTGAGATGTGTGCAAACCTGGTAACCAAGAAATGTCTTACCTCTGTAAGGGTTCCTCCACCAAGTACTAAGTCATGTTTTGCTTGGGGATCAAATACCTGTTTTACTCACTAAACCGCTACTCAATTTATAACATTTGTATCTGCATTTTTATTCAGGCTTTTTGGTTGATAATTCTGTCTCTATCATTTAAAATACACCTGTGATAACAATTATAGATCCTTCATTTCTTTGTAAGTGGGCAAACTTACAAAGATGCAGGGGATCAAATAATTATATTCCCCACTGTATATATATATATATATATATATTTTTTTTTTTTTACAAATTAGGTAGATAAACATTAATTTAATTTCCTTTTTTCTTCATGCTTTACAGAACAACAAAATACTACAAAACACTTTTAAAAATCAAGCATATATAGCATGTACTCATTAGTAATAAGTCATTACATAGACATTCTCTGCTTCCTTCTGTGCAGTACTGTACAATGGTTGTGCAAAATTTCTCCTTCCCACAAAGTCTAAGAGTCAAGCGACTTATTGAAAAATGTACCTGTTTCTTGTAGCAGACCTATATATTGCTGGAATCGGTCTAGAGCAGAGCCTTTTGTAAATATTTTCAAGATATGAAAAAAGTTATAGAAAGTCTTAAAATCTTCAGGAAACCTGTTTTTTTAAACTTTTTTGAAATGCAACATTATGAAATTTTATTAAGAAATTAAATGTATTTAATTTCCGTGTGCTGCAGTGCTGGGTAAAAATGCAGCATGTCCTACTTTTTTGTAGTGCACAACAACATAGTTCATTATATGGGCTGAAGTACAAGGGCATAAGCAAACTGCTTTGTCTGTGCATTGGGACTGCATTGGGTAAAGCTGCCAAAAGCAGCCCAACGCATATGGTGTGAATGGGCCAAAAAAACCCTCAAGAAACACATATTATTATAGAGTTGTAAGCCGTGTTTTTCTATTTAATCTATGTGTCCAAATTGGGAAGATTTCTCCTCACTTCCTGTGCCACAAACTTTGGAAAAATAAGTGTCCAGAGAAGGCACAAATCCCACTTTGGACAGTTGAGAGATTTCCCCACGACTTTTGTTCTGGAGTCAATAGTGGGATGTTCCCTAACTTTCTTGTCACCAAGACATGAAATGATTATGAATCTCCTCAATGTGAATACAGATGCAAAAAAAACTGGCAGAGGTAGTATCCCCATTTCCACTAGAAGTTTTCAACTATTTTTTTTACAAATCTGAAATCTCTCAAGAAAAAAAGGATCATGAAAGCTACGTAATGAGCCTTGTAAAAAAAAGCCAGACAACAATTTGTAAAAGGTTTAGACATACAAAAGGTTCTTAACAATACTATGACTACATCCAAGATGTTCTTATTTTTTTTAGAAATAAGAGCATTATTCCTTTATTGGGATAAAGACGGTACTTTGCTTTTAACGTGAATATATTGCAGTCTGAATATAGTTTTATGCGTTCAATGTCAAATAGACGTCTTACAGGATAGATAACTTTCAGCAGTCTACTTACTTTGTTCCTGCTCCTGTCTTTCAGCGTTGTTTTAACCATGAGAATTGTATGTCCTTTGTGTGATTGTTGCCTCACCCTTTAACTTTTTTCCTTCCCCTCCTCTTTTTTTTTCTTCTGTACTTTGGAACAATCCAGTCTGTCTTCTCTGCACCCGTACACCTGTTTGCAAACACGGGACTACAGTGCTCCGCTTTACACCAATAGACTTTACATTTCCTGATATCTAAATATCAGCTACACACGGAAAAATGCAGTAGGACAGAAACTAGTTATGGTGTGTGAATAAGGCGACCTAAACTGGATTATATATCCTTGCAACCTTTAGGGTTTGTGGATCACTGCTTTCTCTGTTCTTAAGTTAATGAGGAAAAAGTTAAACCATTAAAGTATATCTAAAGCCAAAGCTTTTTTTTTTTTTCAGTTTTGAAAATAGTAGGGAATGGGTATAATCAAAGGTCAACAGAACAGAAAGAAAAGTGAGCATCTGCCAAAAGAAAACACGGACAGCAATGAAAACTTGGGAAGCATTGAAAATCTTCTTAGTGCTCTCTAATACCAAAAAACAGCTTTAGATGAGCTTAAAAGTAATATAAACCGAATCACTAAAATTTCACACAAGATTGCACATGTTAAAGCATTACTAAAACCCAAAAATAAAAAATGTGACCCTGAATCAGCTGACAGCAGGTTAAAGCAAGCTGTTGGGTGATGTTACAGAGCCATTTCAGGCTTTGGAAGGATCCTGACCATATTGTTGGGATCTACCCAGCTGCCTTATTGACAGCTGGTTCAAACTTTCAACGCTTGGCTGAGAGCCAAAGCCAGCTGTGCTTGCCCCCTTTACCAGTCTGGCACTTCAATAAGCACTGGAGGGACAGAGCAGAAAGCTCAAAGTTGACTTAGAACTAAGCAATCAGTGGTCATGTGATCACTCAGTTCTTGGGCTTAGAGCTGGTGGGGGACAAATGCAGCTTCAGACTAATGGAGGTAAGTATATACAGTAAGTTTGTTTTATTTTTTTTTTTAACAACCCTAAACTTCTTCTTTAAAATATTGTAACTTATCAATTCTTAGATTGCCCTACCGCGATGACTGCTATTCTCAAGTAGTTTGGTGACTTCACTATTGTGTTGTTCATTGTTTGTCTGCTGGAGATTAAGCTGTATCTGAGGACATGCAGTGCCTGCATCTCCCTGCTACTGCTTTATTTATTCTGTGGATTTGTGCTTCCTGCTTTTCTCCTAATCATTACTCCACCAGTCATCAGATCACTAGACATCAGGGAGAAGATTTGACATGAGGAAGCAAAACCCTCCTCCTCAACCAGAGACACAACAGGGAACATGTGACATATGTTTATCCTGGGGATATGGTCATTTGTAGAAGAGCTACAAGAAGCATTGAGGACTACTCCTTTAACCGTTTTTTTGCCTTTTTATGGGCACATATTTAATTGTCCAGTGAGAGATTAATTGTACCCAGGTAATTTTGTTCTTTTTTTTTTTACATGTTTTTTTACACTCCGCTCTGACTGCTTGTCAGTTGACTACTGTCAAATGAGAGTAATTTGTTAGCTCCCAGCACTTTCACTGTGATCATGGCTATTAGTGTCTCATCTCCTTACTCCTAAGCACCGTAGTTGACCCCCAGGTGGCTTAGCGTGCTACGATATCTCAGGGTTTGTCCTCAGGGTATGGTGGAGTGGAAAAAGCTGGGCACAAGTCACCTAAGTCTTTCAACCTTTTATTGCTCAAAAAACATTAATCATCTCCTCAAGCTATACCTCTAAATATAGCTCCTCAGGGGAGGGCTGGGTCAGATAAATAATCTTAACTCTGAAACCTCTTCCCAGCAACAGAACCAATCAACCAGTGTCACACTAAATTTAACTATGGACATAATCACATAATGCAGGGACCCTACACTAGGAACAGCCTAGACAAAGTAAGTATGCAGAAATAGCGAAATTTGTGTCCATCTTTATGTGCAGATATGTGTGGGAAGAAACTACACTTCCCTTTTAACAATCCTGCTATGCCTTTTGAGGCTATATTGTTTATACACCAGCATCTCTAAATACTCTCATCAGGGCCTGGTAATGCTGACTAGCCCACTGAGGCTGTTAGCAGATTATATAGGGCCTCAGCCAGAGTAGACTTGACAAATTCTATTACTAAAGGCTGTCTACAAATGTGGTTGATTGCTGCATTTTTTACATGGGTTTTACAATCAAAAAAGTTGAAAATGTCTCTGCTTTTTCTCCATCAACTCAGACCATGGCCTTCCGGCATGGAACCTTTGGCGATCAGATGCTTGTAAAGTTCTGAAATCAACTCCAAAATTGCAGGGCTTCCAGCCGCAATTTCTTCTTCAGCATGACTGGAAATAGACGCGGCTCTGTGCAACTTGGTGGCCTTGCAGCTCCTTTTTTTTCAAAGCTTGCAAACAGCTGATTGGCAGGAGTTCAGAGTGGCATAGGGTGGCAAGTGAAGTGTTTTTTTATGCTGTATTTCTGTACAGGTTTTAGAAATGATAGAATTAGAGATTAGCATTCTGCAAACTGGCATTACATACACAGCCTGATCTAATAGACATCTGTCTAGCAGACACTCAGGATAGTTGTACATATGTGCTGGTGTACAGGACACATTACTAAATACTGCATGAATCATATTCTTTACCATCTTATAACCCCCAACAACAGCATCTATCGCCTGTCAACTTTTCAAACACCCTGGACAATCATTTAACACCTATTCCCCTCCTCTCTAACAATTGAATATACCTTCATTTTCATTTTTTTAAATACCTTTTTTCAATGAACCCTCCTGTACTTTCTGGATTCTTGGCTATGTGAAAAATATTATTATTAAAATACAGGATTTTTATAGCACCAACAATTTACAATATGAAAGGAGACATTACAGTTTCAATGCTGTTGATTCCAACAGGATTAGGAGGGCACAGCTCAAGGAACTTACAATTTAAAAGGGAGAGGGAAATGCTAGAAAAGGTAAAAGCCATGGGGGATGAGATAATAGAGATGGTGGTTGAAGAGCAGGTTTTAAGTGGTGTTTTCAGGGATCTCCTAAAGGCAGGCAGGGTAGGAGATACCCGGAAGCATTGGCATATTCATTACCCAAAGCATCCAGGTATAACCACATCATGCATCCTAGGAGGACTTTGGGTACTCTACAATGTGTGTGCCAGGCTTGTCATCAGGAGTGAGAGGCTGTCTTATCTTGGTTCTTGCACTTGGCCCCCTGATGATGTAAAGCACCGCATCTACATGGCCTAGCTTCAAGAACCTAGAAGAGACAGCTGTCCCCCTGATGATGAAGAAGAGTATCCCTACAGAACACTGCAGGGTCACTAGGCATGTATGTATTTCCAGGCATTGGGCCTGATGTGGGTCTGCCATGGTTACCGTTAACACCAACAGCACATTTAAGCTTGTTGCCCAAGTGTGAGATCTGAGACAATGAACAGTCCGGCATCTTTGGTTTTTAGTTTTATTGTAGGAACTTGG
Organism: Pelophylax lessonae; assembly: GCF_965119305.1. Taxonomy (NCBI): domain Eukaryota; kingdom Metazoa; phylum Chordata; class Amphibia; order Anura; family Ranidae; genus Pelophylax; species Pelophylax lessonae. The sequence goes on from NC_138770.1 coordinate 586,896,192, forward strand.
ATGGGAGAAGGGAATGAGTGGGATACTCCTCTGGCTCAACTAGGTACAAATTTGGGACACTTGAGAAAAATGCCACCTAGCGATGTCTTGGTGCCAGCTGAAGGCACACCACTGCTTACTGGCACGTGCAAATCTGACTTGTGGTCTGTGAACTGAAACTTGACTTTTGCTACTTCCTCACAGCTCAAAAGTCCTGCTCCCTGTAGTCTTCACTGACTGAGGTAGCTACTTGCAATGCTGTTGCAACACTTAACACTTTACACTTCAGGGCCCAACCGCTGGCACCCCCTTTACTCTTCTGGGTTATCACTGGCACCCCCTTTACTCTTATTTCTGCACTGGCTAGCTAGCTCTGGATCCCTCTGACCTTCTCCGGAGTGGTTTCCTCTGCCAGGCAGACCCCCAGGGGCAGTTTGCAGTACTCATGACTCAGAATGCTTTCCTGAAACCCGACCCCAGCGCTCCGCTGGTCCTCAGCACACCTGGATCCTCACTGCAGCTCAGCTCAGCTCAGCCCTGTGTTCACTCAGGCCAGCTGCCTGGGACAACCGATTCTTCCTGACAGGAGGAGAGACAGCGATCACCTCCCTCCTGGGACTCTGCTTCCTGCCAAAGACAATCTGTCATGTGCTCCCCACAGACTTATACCTTAGAATTATGATCATAACATCTGCACATTGATCTGTAGATCTTGTTGCTGACAACAGCAGGACCATGAAACATCTTCAATTGTTTAATAGCCTTTGAGAAATAGAAAGTAAATTATTAGCCAGATCTCACCTTGGACTTCTCCAATCAGGTATTCAAATGTATAGAATAGAGCCCCCCAACCCTGTAGGGCAATCACTTCACTAAGCATCTAGTACAATCTAGTATATGATTAAAGTATATGTAAATTGTTTTTGGATAGAGTAGGGAAGGGTTATTTTTGTTTTATTTTTATGTTTGTGTTTGCCGTTGGGAAGGTTCACTTATTTTCTGTCAAAGAGACACAACAGGAAGTAAGAGGAAATGCTTTAAAAACTAGGGGATGCCCCCTCTTTAGCTGGTCATATTTTTTTTTGGCAGGTGGAGTTTTATGCTGCCCCCGTCGGGGGAGTTACTGTTAACTATGTTCCTGGTTCTTTTTTGGCGGGCTTTGTTGAGTCCAATCCACTAAGTTCTGTGTATCATACTGTAAAACAGACAGGGGTCCAGACTATGGATCGACCAATTATCTGCAAAGGCGATATATCGAGGGCCGATATGCACTTTCCCTGATGTATCGTAATCGGCCCCTGGAGGTTACCGATATTGCCGATATTTCGGGAAAGTGCTTGTACCGGAGTGATGCCTGCAGCTAGAGGCATCACCCCGGTACCGGCGTCCATAGCCGACGGTTGGCTGTCTTGTAATGACAACCAATGCGGCTAAGAAGCCGATCGGCTGTCATTACAAGGAGCGGGAGGGGACGTCACCCCCCTCCCGCCACCTTCCGCGGCTCGCTCGGGTCTCCCGTCCCCCCGGGGGACCCGGGCAACCAGCCTGCACGGCCGCCGAAGACCGGATCAAAGCCGCATTCGGCTCTGATCGGGTCTCCATGCAAAAACCCAGAAGTGATGTCATGACATCACTTCTGGGTACTGGCGCCAGATTAAAAAAAATGACAGGATTCAAAACAGCCAAACTTGGCGTTTTGAATGCTTTTAAGTGCAGAGGAGGGGTTTGGGGTATTTTAGACCCCCAGATCCCTCCACCAGAGTACCTGTTAAGTAAAAAAAAAATATTTTTTTAAATGTAGGAAAATATCGGCCCATATCGGCTGATACTGATACACAATGACCAAAATATCGGTATCGGCAATGAAAAAAACGATATTGGTCGATCACTACTATCCATTCACCAATTGTGTTTCATGACCCGATAAAAAAAAAAATGTGTCCCCGTGAGTGAAATGAATGATGAATTATAATCCAATTCTAGTTGTCTATACACAGAATTCTAAATCCTAAACGAATTTGTGGTCAAACAGTGAGATTTTTATATCCATTTTTCTAGATTTATGCGGAACCCAAATATTGTCTCTTAACTGTGTTTCACTCATTGTATTTTCAATTTCCACCCATGATTTATCACTGTTTATTCTAGTCCACTCTACCATTCGTGCTAATACAGTGGGGTTATGATACCTTTTAAATCTGGTGCTGCCACCCCCCTTGTGCTTTATTTTTAGGTAATATTGAGAGCTGTATTCTCAGTTTCTTGTTCCGCCATATTACCCTGGTTATCATTGCATTTACTGTTTTAAAATACATCTGTGGAATTGCTATTGGTAAAATCTGAAACTTATATAAGGTTTTCGTTAATATCACCATTTTTACCAAATTAATTAGTCCCAACCATGAGAGTGGTTTTATTGTTATTTTTTTAAATATTTTCTTAAATTTCATTCAGTAGTGGTATATAATTTGGTTGATATAAATTGTTTGAGGGTGATGTTAGTATTATCCCTAGATATTTTAAACCTTTTTCCCCCCGGCTAAATGGAAATTCTTTTTGTAAGGCTAACTCTTCTTTTTTATTCATATTTATATTTAAGATTTCAGATTTCACTGGATTCATTTTTAAATTTGAGAGATTACCGTACCTTTTCATTTCATTTATTAGATTTGGTAATGTAATTCTTGGATTGGATATATAAAACAACATATCATCAGCATACACCGCTACTTTGTGTTCTATTTTACCCCCTCCACATCCACGCTGTTCCGTATGGTAGCCAATAATGGCTCCAATGACAGCACGAATAGGAGAGGGGAGAGCAGGCATTCCTGTCTCGTTCCATTATGCATCTTAAATGGATCAAACAGGGTTCTGTTTACTTTCATTCAATCCATTGAAACATTTTTGGGCCTATCCCCACTTCTTTGATTGTGTTCAATATAAATCCCCAGTCTACCCTGTCAAATGCATTTTTAGTGTCTATTGACAGGAGCGGTTCTGGGGATCCATCTCTTTCCACTCTATGCATTATGAGCAGGGATCTTAAGCTGGCCATACACTAGCCGAAAAATCGTTCAAACTCATTTTTGAAAAACAAAAATCGGCCGTGAGAGCAGACTATCGTGTAATGACCGAATTTCGAACGATAAATCGTTCAATGGACATAAATGAATCAGTTTTTTGTTCAGTTTGTCACATAAGCCTAGTGCAAACAGTTTGGCCGAGAAACACATTAACCTTTCAATTTATCGTTCGTACAGCAAAATTTTCCAAACTGTTCCTTCGATTTTTCGGGTCTGAAAATTTAAAACCGATTTTCTATTTGTGCCTATTAACTGGACGAAAAACGAACAAATGGACCAAATGACAGATTTTCGAACGATTTTTCGGCTAGTGTATGGCCAGCATTACTCCGTTATCTTCTCCTTTTCTTCCCGGAATGAATCCTGTCTGATCTACATGAATCCATTCCGGCAATAACGCTTTTAATCTACTGGACAATATTCTTGCATATAATTTTGTGTCCACATTTAGTAGTGCTATAGGCCTGTAGCAAGAACACAGTTGCATCTTTCACTTCTGTATTCAATATTACTGTAAAATGGGCTTGCAATGACTCTTTCCTCAGCTCTTTTCCTTCACTCAAACTACTTATATAAGAACATAATTTTGGAATTGGTTGTTTATAAAAGATTTTATAATAGCGAACCGTGAACCCTTCTGGACCTGGGCTCTTTCCCGTAGCTGTATTTTTTATCGCTAGTTCTATTTCTTCATTCGTTATTGGGTCTTCTACTGTTTGCAACTTTCTACTGATACTTTAGGTATGTTTGCCTCTCTAATATAGTCTTGTATTTTTTTCGTTCTTATTATCTAATTTTCCTGCAAGCCTTTTAATCTTACCGAGTATAAGGAACTAGAATAGTTTTGGAAAACTTTTTTTGTCGATGAGTAGACCTACTCCCCATTTTTGTTTTTCATTTTCCCTATAAAATTCATAGATTTTTTAAAAACTCTTGCTAGGTATTTTCTGTGTTTATTTCCTCATTTATTTCTATCTTTAGCCCCTCTTTTGAATGCTTTTCTTGTTTCTTGTTCCATTAGCTGTTTTAATTCCTCTCTTTTTAGAACCAATACCTGTTGTTTTCTCACCTCTGGTGTTTTTTTGTGTGTTTGTTCTAACTCCTGTTTTTCTGAAATTAGTGTTCTCATGTTGGTTGTCCTTTCCCTTTTCGTTTTAGCTCCTATAGAGATCAGGATACCCCTTATGCCTTATATGCCTCCCAAAATGTGGCCTATGATGTCTCTGGGGTTTCATTATGCATAAAGTATTGTTGAATTTCTTCCTTTATTTTATTTTCTACCTCTTTTTCTTGTATCAGTTCTTTGTTTAGTTTCCTGTTACTTATCCTATTCTGGGTTTCCAATGTCTTTATTTTCATTATGGCTGGTGCATGGTCCGAAATAGATATTATCTCTATAGATGTTTTAATTACCAATTCTAACAGTCTATGATCTACGATAATGCAGTCCAGTCTAGAGTACGTCCAAAACACTGGTGAATAAAATGTATAATCTTTATCGGGTGGGTGTTGTACCCTCCATGTGTCTACCAACTGTGCTTGAAATAATTTTTTCTTCACTTTTCTAAGTTGTTGACAGTCTTTCCCCAGTGCATGTGACGTACTATCAATTTAGGGGTTCATGCAAAAATTAAAATCTTCCGTCAGTTTTACTGTACCTTGTTAACTTCTCTATTGCTTTCTTTAAATAACCTGTCGGATTTTGATTTGGACAGTATATGTTTGCTAAGGTGTACTCCCTCTCCTGTAGCTTTCCCCGTAGAAACAAATATCTTCCTTCCGGGTTCACTTCTCTCTCTTCCTGGGAAAATTTTACCTCTTTCGCTAATCCTATTGCTACCCGTTTGGCTCGTTTGGTTGTGGAGCTTCCATAGTACCAAGTCGGATGGGCTTTTGAGTACAGTCTAACATTTGTGTCATGGGTTATATGTGTTTCCTGTAAGAAAATAATGCTTGCGAAGTATTGTTTAATTTCTTTAAGGACCTTGTGTCTCTTTATTGGGGTATTTAATGCTCGTACATTATATGTAAGAATATTTAACTGACATCAAATTCTCTCTCCTTCCCATCTCTCCCCCCCCCCGCATCTCTCTGTCTGCTTTCTTTTTCATTTGAGCTCCTGGGCTCAGGTGGTTCCAAATCCTAGGGTGTAGGTAGCTAGAATGGAGAGAGAGAGAGAGCATACTACCAACTAGGAAGTTCTTATGACTGTGGCCAAACCCTGTTACCCCCCTTCCCACCCCTCCTCAGTATTTTCACTAAATCCCCTTCTTGTGCTAACTCTGGTAGACCTCTAATTCACAGGTTTTTTTTCTTCTGTCTTGATTTTCCTGATCTTCTATTTTATACGCCATATTCCTTTGTGCAATTTGTATGCTATTTATTCCTTCTTTTAATTCCTTCATTTCCTGCGTGTGAATGTCCAGTCTCTTTTCTGTGTCCTCTACTCTTGTCAATAGCTGATTTAAATTGCTGTGTAGCACTGCCATATCTGCTTTTAAAGATAGTACGATTTTAGCAAACATGTTCGCCATTTTGGATTTTGTGGGCAAGTGGGCTTCAGAATCGCTTTCCATTTCCAAATCTATTTTTGACTGATTGGGAGTATTTTTTCTCTACTTGAGTTTGTTCTTGTGCGATCTTGTTACTTCCTGTTGTTTTTTTCCCTCAAGCCCCAAGTTGACTTTCCGGTACCGATCCTTCCACTTTTTCATCCTGTGTCTTGTATTTCTTTATAGTCACTGGGCTGGCGCTGATTCTAGGTGGTTTTGCTGTTCCTCCCCCTCTTCCAGATTTACCCCAAATCTTGTAGCCTTCTCCACTATGATTGCTCTTCCACCAATATACTTCTGGCAAACCCCAGCTAGTGCCCTGGTTATTCCACTTGCACTTCTATTTTGTCCTTGTCTCCTTTAAAGGGGTCTGTGCCTTCCTTCACTGTTTTATTATTTATACTGTAGAAGAAATAAAGAAGAAAAAAAAAAAACAGGGCAAGAAAAAAAGGGGGGAAAAAAAACATAAATTCAAACAGTTCAAAAATGAGGGGTAACTCACCACTCTTAATGCAACTGAGGATAGACTGGGGGTAGAGTTTATCTTTTTTTTTTTCCTTTCCACTCTCCTTTTCTTCTAGCCTTTTGACCCTTTAATACTCTCTTATGTCAATGTGCGTCCAACATGATTTCCTTTCCTTTTACTCTCTCTTCTTCATTTTGTTTTTATTATAAATGCTTCTTTTGTGGTTTGGAGCCCTCCTGGGCCACCTTAACACCCGCCTTTAGTAATGTTAGAGCTGGCCCTTTTACCACTGTTGCCGCTTTCCACAGGTCCTCTCATCCTCGGGCTGTCGGAGATCGCCCAGTTCCTCCAAGCCTCTCCGATATGCGACTGAGCCACTCCGAACACAGCCAAACTCTTTTGAGCACTAACACTCTACACCTCATGTGGCTCTTCCCGAGCCTCGCCGAGTGTTACTGTACACAGCCGAGTGCGGCCGACCTCAACCAGATCTCCTACCTGCAAGTCCACTCGGCTTTGCTCTGCTCCTGCTTCAGTCGTCCGGTCTCTGGTCTGCGGCTCTGTCTCCTCTCAGTCACCACCAGCGGCTTTCATGCACTCCTAACTCTGGCAGGTCGGATGCTTCAATCGCCTCGCCAGCCACCGAACAGACCAGTCCCAGCTCAGACAGCTGCCTCCAGGCAGTCCAGGACAGCGAGCTCTCCAAACCAACGGGAAGATGGGGAAGCACCTACATGCTTCCTCCAGGTGATGAGATAGTTCCCTGTTGCGCCTAGCCCTGACTCAGATCAGGTGCCATTGCTAGGCTTCTCCCCCTGTATTGCAATTGTGATAGTTTGCGCAAAAGTTATAGCATCTACAAACTACGGTATGTATAGTAGAATTTTTTTTCTATACTAGTAATGGCGACGATCAGAGACTTATAGCGGTACCGCAATATTGCAGCGGACAATCTGACACTGACACTTTTGACACTTTTTGGGAACCAGTAACACTAATACAGTGATCAGTGCTAAAAATATACACTGTCACTGTACTAATGACACTGGTTGGGAAGGGGTTAAACATCTAGGGCGATCAAAGCGTTAAATGTGCACCTTTCCAGTGTTTTTGTGTTTACTATGTGCTGCTTTTACTAAGGGGATTGCTGGATTTTATTCCCTGCTTTGCAGGAAAATAAAATTCAGCACATCCCCACTGACAGGACAGAGCCCTGCCTTGTTTACATAGGCAGAGCTCAGTCCAATGCGTCTCCTTGCCGATCAGGGGGTCCGGATGGTCATCCATTGGCCGGCACCCGCTGATCGGTTTCTGCTGTGACTAATCACAGCAGAAGCTGCGCGCCCAGAAGAATCACAGGTATATATGTGATTCTGCGCATAGCGGCCGCCCTGTAGCAGTAAAGGTACAATGGGCCGGTCGCCAAGTGGTTAATACATATTCTGTGGGAATATGCCATGATTTATTGTGTAAACATTTTTTAAAATCCCAGCATGTCATGTATTATGTTTTATTAAAGGACACTCTTCTCTTTTATGACTTAAAGTGAAACTTAACAGAGAAGTGGTATTTGCCATAATTCATTCACATAAATCATTTATATCATGTCAGTGTTTTTTTTTTTTATTCTCTAAGTACCTTATTCCTGCAGTGCTAATATTTGGTCAAACTATCTTTCTCTGTTCTTTAGCATCTGCAGAGAGAGATCTTTGGGAAGAGATTCTATTATTCTCCTAATGTGTGCTGTCTACAGTATAAGTCTGTGTCTGGCCAGCCCTGATTGGTGCTGTGCCAATCACAACTCGCTAAATATACATTATATTACCAAAAGTATTGGGACACCTACCTTTACACGCACATTAACTTTAACGGGATCCCAGTCATAATCAGTAGGGTTCAATATTGAGTTAGTCCACCCTTTGCAGCTATAACAGCTTCAACTCTTCTGGGAAGGTTGTCTACAAGGTTTAGAAGTGTGTCTATGGGAATGTTTGACCATTCTTCTAGAAGCACATTTGTGAGGTCAGGCAATGATGTAGATGAGAAGGCCTGGCTCACAGTCTCTGCTCTAATTTATCCCAAAGGTGTTCTATTGAGTTGAGGTCAGGACTCTGCACAGGCCAGTCAAGTTCCTCCACCCCAAACTTGCTCATCCATGTCTTTATGGACCTTGCTTTGTGCACTGGTGTGCAGTCATGTTGGAACAGGAAGAGGCCATCCCCAAACTGTTCCCACAAAGTTAGGAGCATGAAATTGTCTAAAATGTCTTGGTATGCTGACCCCTTAAGAGCTCCCTTCACTGGAACTAAAGGGCCAAGCCCAAACCCTGGAAAATAACTCCACACTATAATGCCCCCTCCGCCAAATAATTTGGTCCATAAAAACATTGATGAAAAGGTTTGGGGTGGAGGAACTTGACTGGCCTGCACAGAATCCGGACCTTAACCTGATAGAACACCTTTGGGATGAATTAGAGCAGAGACTGTGAGCCAGGCCTTCTCGTCCAGACCTCACAAATGAGCTTCTGGAAGAATGGTCAAACATTCCTATAGACACACTCCTAAACCTTGTGGACAGCCTTCCCAGAAGAATGAAATGGTACTTTTAATCCCAGACGCTATATTATTTATAAAGATACTAAAAAGTAAGGGTCCCAACACTGCACCTTGGGGTACACCACTGATATCCTTAGACCATTCAGAGTAAGAATCATTAAACACTCTCTGAATCTTTTAGCCAGTTTTCTATCCATTTTCAAACTGATCTTTCCAAGCCTGTAGACCTTACCTTACACATTAGCCGTGTGTGGGGAACTGTGTCAAATCTTTTGCAAAATCCAAGTATACTACAGCCACAACCACCCCTCTGTCCAAGGTTTTACTTACCTCCTCATAAAAAGTAAACAGGTTTGTTTGACAACTTCTGTCTTTCCTGAATCCATGCTGTCTGTTGCTTAAAATATTTTTTCCAGCAATACTTTGGTAATATAGTGTATATCAATATATCAGGCTTGTTTTAAGGCCCACATAATCTTTTTTGTAATGTAGCAAATATATTCAGACAAAGATTCTCTGCTCTAAGCTTCTCCTCTCCACTGCCACTTGAAGCTCAGGTGCTGGGGGGCAATAAAGCCAACTCTTCACACAGACTAGATGCTTAAAAAGGATGTCACCTCACACCAGAGGGATACCTAGTATCCACATGTATTGCATGGAAGATCCACAAGCTCGATATTGACAACCCTCACCTTAGGTTCACCCCTCTAATGCGTTTTACCCCATAGGGTTTAGTCGTAGAAAACTCTACAATTAAGTCCTATTGGGTGAAATGTGTTAGAAGGGCAGTCCTAAGGCAGGCTCTGTCAAAGTCAAGCTTGTGGATATTCCATGCAATAAAATTGGATACTTGTGATCTCTCTAGTGGGTGGTGACTTTCTTTTTCAGTATTTATTAAATATATTGTTGACATAAAAGCTTTTAATTGATAATTTGCATTTTTAAAATTACAAGCAGAAGATGATGGCATTGGCAGTGAATTAATATAGTCAGAGTATAATGCAATCACATGGTTACGGCACATTACATCAGACGTGTAGCGTAGTCATTGTATTAAAGTTAAATATGTTTTCCCTGTGGGTTAAGAATTCTGTTTTATAGTTCCCAAGACACAGTGGGTAGGATTTACTAAAACTGGAGCACTCAGAATTTGGTGCAGCTGTGCATGGTAGCCAGTCAGCTTCTGACTTTAGCTTGTTTAGTTAAGCTTTGACAGTAAAACCTGGAAGCGGATTGGTTTCTACGCAGAGTAGTGGATGGAGAGGTAAAATGGCGCTGCCAGATGTAGTGTCTCAGTCAGTAAAAATAGTGAATCAGGTGCGGTAGGTCATTTGAAAATTAGATTCAATAAACCAATGACTAAAAACAGTAAATGGTACAATATAAAAATACACAGTAATAAATATTGATGAATAAATAAATAAATGCAAAATCATAAATATTAGTGAATAAGTGCAAAATAGTGACAGTGACCGTATAAAATATAAATAAATTCTAATGTATAATATAAAATATATGATGTGACCATATAAATATATAGGTGAGTATTAAAAAATCAGGTGGTAAAGATATAGTAAAAATTAGTGTGATCAGAAATAAACGTGAAAAAAACTAGCCAATTTGCTAGGTGTAGCCAATTTAATTGGCAGGGAAATGAATATTTGTAAAGTGATCTGAGAAGAAAAAAAGATCCCAGATATACTATTTCAGTGTAACAGGTGAATGAGTGAAAAAAGTGAACTAGATATTATATATACACATGTAATATATATAAATTACCATTTGTCAAATTGCTTATATATGTGGTGTTCTTAAGTGTGAGGAGTTTTAAACATTTTTTTGATGATTATGATTTTAGTGATGTACCTATATGTTGATATTGTTATGTGTGACATTTTATCAAGATTGGTATTTTAAGCTTACTGACTGGTGTCCGGCAGGCTATCCGGCCAGATAATATTGCTGTATGTGTATTATTGTCCAGTTACAATTACTGTAATAACATTATGACCATCTATAAATACACATAATATTAAAAATTAGAAAGACATCATAAATAATAAATTCATGATAAAATGATAAAATGACTTTCTTCACTGGTAAAATCAACCAATCACAGATAAGGTGGTTTAGGACTCACTGATAAAACAATTGATGTCGAGCTTTTTACCAGTGAAGAAAGTAATTTTGTCATTTTATCATGAATTTATTATTTATGATGTCTTTCTAATTTTTAATATTATGTGTATTTATAGATGGTCCTAATGTTATTACAGTAATTGTCAAATTGCTTATATATGTGGTGTTCTTAAGTAGGAACACTGCGGTGCTGGAGTTTTAAACATTTTTTTGATGATTATGATTTTAGTGATGTACCTATATGTTGATATTGTTATGTGTGACATTTTATCAAGATTGGTATTTTAAGCTTACTGACTGGTGTCCGACAGGCTATTCGAGCCAGATAATATTGCTGTATGTGTATTATTGTCTAGTTGTTTGGCGCTTTAGTCCTCCTATTCTTATATGGTACTTCCGGTGCCTAAGAATCATGAGTGGGGGTCATACACGGCTGGGAGGGACCGAGGGCTTGCTATTTTATTGTTTACTTCCGCTTGCACAAGTGATTGCGTCCTTCCGGTTAGCCTGAGGGATGTCCGATTGGATAGGGCCATGCATAGCGCTGTATAAATGGGCCGTGTGCGTCGTCGTGGCCACGCCCCCAGTTGAAGTCGGAAATTACGAAACGCGTCAGGGCGTGACCAGACGACGCACCCGACTACGAGCAAAGCGGATGAACAGTCCGGAGCTGTCTGCGCTGGCGTGGAGCCAGTGTTCAGGAGTATCGGTCATCTCTTCCTCATCACTGCTTTTACACTTATGTGCCTGCATTTATTCTACCAAAAGTGAGTGCAACTTAATCGTATTATGTACCAATAAAGCCTGTTAAGACATATTACACTAGTGGAGGTATTTTCTATCCTTACATGCTGTGGTCATCTGGGGGATTATTTTAGGAGAAACGGACAGCGAGTCAGCACATAGTGGTCCATATATGTTACAAGCTACATATCTTCCTGCTGGTCCAGTTATAATATGCGATTCTTGCTCATTTGTGAGAATGAATGAGCACTAGGATCTGGTGAGTTGCCATTTCTCCCATTCTCCCCGACACTTGGTGGTGGAACTACGGGTGATCCTCATAGACTGCACGTTTGATCGGCTGTTTATTGAACTATTTATTGGACTATCTTGCTACATACACTTTTGCTTGAAAGGACTGAGGGACGTTTTAAAACGATTTTAGTGTTATATTGGTTTTTTGCTATATTTATACACTGTTCACTGGTCACCTTTAGTCCTGTTGAGACAATTTTAGATTGTACTTTGCGCTACTATTATTTTATTTACAGGTTAATTTTATGAGTATGGTGCGAATTCGCACTGCGATTTCTGTTTGACAGGTGAGATTCTAATGCAAACTTTTGTAAATCACAGCTGTGCCCAAGCAGGTTGTTCAGGAGTGGAGCTGTAAATCTGAGTTGTATCTTAGGCAGACTTCTGGGAAAATTGGTGAGCCAATCACACAAGCAGGAAATGATGTTTCTGGGGTGTGGTCAGTATGCATTCTGTGTACAGAACACCCCCAGGTAGCCATATTGCATTGCATTTTCAGAACATTATAACAGCTGCAGATTGAAAAGGAAAGGTAATTTTTAATAACATTCAATTACAATATGATTTGTGTCGCAATTGTATACGCTATATTATTTTTTCTTTATTTGCTGATTTTTTTTCCCCCATGAAAGTGAAGTTACCTTTTAAAGTGCCAGTCAGTAATATCTTGAGCCCAATCTGCGTCACAATGCCATCCCAGGAGGTGTGTTGAATGACACTGGCTGTCAATAAGCCTATAAGACTGAGGACATCTAGTGGCAGAAAATAGTTACTGTGGGGGACAGCTTGGGATTGAAGGTAAGTATTGCAAAACCCTTTTTTTTATTTTCACTATTATTGGGTTATTCGTTTTAAATAGTTTTAGCTGGATTTTAGGGTCATCATAAATAGGACAGCCAATACAATTATGCCTTTTATAGTTGCTAAAGTATAACAAAACAAAATACAACATTACTGTAATTTAGAGCCCTTAGTATCACTAGATATATGTGGCATTCATCAGGCTCTCTGCAATCTCCAAGTAGCATCTAATAAATGTGCTGATAGCTGTAACATTCCCTCGACATGCCAGAAATTTCCCATAGTCCACACTTGTCTGTGTCACAGGCGGCTACTCCTACAGCGATTTATGAGCTATAAAATGAAATGTGTTGAAAATCCTTCCCAAGTTATTGGATCAAGCAGATGACAGATGCACATAAAAGAAGCCCATATCCTGTGATGTGATTAACATTAGATATACTCATTGCTACTAATTTACCAAGCCAATGTCACCTCATTACAAGTTTACAATGAAATGTGCGCTCATTAATGAACATCAGATGTCGTGAGAAATACATTGCTAGCGTGGTGTGTTTGCAGCAAATCTTTTCTGGCAAAGAACCAGATTCCCTCAGTCCTTACCAACCATGCAGGCCGGCCTAGGCAATATATTCGCTGCCTTTGGCGCTTGTAGAACACAGCTGCTAGTGAAGCAGCCTAGTAAGTGATAGACTAATCCAGTCTGCTGGGTGTATTTTTTTTTTTTTTTTGTTATTTTTGAAGGTGTTTACATTGAGCACCAAACACGTACAAGTGAATCTCACACTCTTGAAGCCGACGTCTAAGGTTCTTTTACTTCTTCTTGCCAAGAAACTGACTCACTGTTTCCCTTCAAGGCCTTATCAAAACTATAAACAATTCTGAAAGCAAAGGCAGTAGAGAGGCATGTGCATAAAGCATGGATAATGATTGTTGTTGTGAAATGAATGACATTTCTGTATTTAACAGCTTCAATATCGGGCACTTTCACCCCTTCCTGCCCAGGCCAGTTTTCAGCTTTCAGTGCTGTCACACTTTGAATGACAATTGCGCGGTCATGCTCCACTGTACCCCAATTAAATTTTTATCATTTTGTTCATACGTTTTAAAAAAAAAGTTTTTCTTATGGGCCATACACACTATAAGATTTTCTGAAGACTTTTTCCATTAGACTTACCAAAACCATATAATATGAGGTCAAACCCAAACACTTTCAATTTGTATGCAATCTGGCAGGCCCTTGCACTACATAGAAAAGGTAAATCTGAAGGAAAAAGTCTTCAGAAAATTTTATAGTGTGTATGGCCCTTAAGTTTCTATCAGAAAATCTTGTAAATAAGTAATTTTTCTCCTTCACTAATGAGCGCTAATGAGGCGGCTCTGATTGGCTGCACTGATGGGCACTGATGAGACGGCACTGATGGGCACTGATGAGGCAGCACTGATGGGCACTGATGAGGAGGCACTAATATGCTGCACCAATGGGCACTGATAGGTGGCACTGATGAGCACTGATAGGTGGCACTGATGGGCACTGATAGGCGGCACTGATAGGTGGCACTGATGGGCGGCACTGATGAACAAGCACTGATTTTATTTATTTATTTCAGGTACTTATATAGCGCTGTCAATTTACGCATCGCTTTACCTATACATTACACATTCACATCAGTCCCTGCCCTCAAGGAGCGTACAATTTAAGGTCCCTAACTTACATTCATACATACATAGTAGGGCCAATTTTATACAGGATCCAATTAACCTACCAGCATGTCTTTGGATGGGCACTGAAAGGCAGCACTGATTGGTGTCACTGATGAGCACTGATTTGTGTCACCGATGAGCACTGATTGGTGTTGCTAACGAGCACTGATTGGTGTCACTGATAAGCACAGACTGGCATCATTTGCTGGGCACTGTTGGGCTGCACTGTAAACCTGATTACCTGTACAATTCCCCCTGTGAAAAGATGCCACTGATTGGCTCTCCTCGCCTCACACTCTGTCAGTGTGAGGCGAGGAGAACCCATAAATGGCACTTCCGCATTTACTTGTGACCAGCTGTGATTGGACACAGCCGATCACATGGGTAAAGAGCTGCGTCATCGACTCATTACCACGATCGGGGTTGCGCAGTGTCCGAGGGACACTGCACGCATGCGATCGACGCACTGTACGCCCCCACGGGTGAGTGAGAGCAGTGACACTGGGGTGAGGTCATATGACGTCGTCCCAGAACAAAAGGAGATCCCGTTAGCCGTCATTTCCCTATATGGTAGGCAGGAGGTGGTTAAAGTGGAACTAAACCTACATATTAAACTGTGAGCAGACAGCTTTTTACTGCACAAGACACATGCCATGTCTCTTTTACATTAAACTAACTTACCTGCTTGTTTGAAATCTTCAATGGAATGTACACTGAGGGGTGAATGACTCTCTTACTCAATAAAGACAGCCACCAAGTGGCACCCAAAACATAGCTCCCAACTGTCCCTGAGTGATTTCAAGGGACTGTCCCTGTTTTGAAACAAAGTCTCTCTGTCCCTTTTTCCTCCCCATTTGTCCCTCATTTTGGTCTGATCTACAAAAATGTATATATAAAATACACTTTTTATCTTTCAAAAAGTGTTTCACAGTACTAATAAAAAAAAAAAAAAAAAAAAAAACAACTGGTTACTGTCCACACCTGTAACTGGTCTCTGCAGCAAGGAGCATTGGAAGGGCAAAAAGATTTCATTGGAAGGGCAAAAAGATTTACAAGCTCTCCTTACCGACCAATCTGCGACCAACCGAATTGACCTGTCCAACAGTACGTGTTAAAAACAGGGGTTTAGTTGCACACATTTGCAAATACATGCGTAAGCCACAGAGCCACGTCAAGGCACCCCATTATCTGTGGTCATAACTCTAAATTCTGTGAGTCTCCAACAATGGAAGCACATGCATTTAATGGACAGGTGTAGGACAGATGTACCTAAAGGGAGCCCACCCCCTCTTAAAGGCACAGGGGCACACTGAACCCCCAGCCTATAGCACAATGGCAGCAAAGATGTCAGTGCGTTGCCTGGTCAATATAATCTATAACAAAAACAGCTGGTTACTGTCCACACCTGTAACTGGTCTCTGCAGCAAGGAGCATTGGAAGGGCAATGCATATAACAAGACAAAGAGATTTCCAAGCTCTCCTTACCGACCAATCGGTTGGTCACAGATTGGTCGGTAAGGAGAGCTTGGAAATCTTTTTGCCTTGTTTTCACAGTACTAAACCTTTTATCCAATTTCTCAATTGCTGCATTTGTAAATTTCAAAAGCCACTATAAAGTAATACAGTAGTAGTGGTTAAATAGCACTGGGTTTACCCAATCATTTTTTTGTTCAATTCCTTGTAGCACCCTCTAGTGTGTGCTACTAGTGTGAGAGTAGGCAAACTATATTCTGACTCATGTTTAGCCTGTGAGTCTGTAATTGGGTCAGGGTAATTAGAGTTTAGAGCAGCATGACTCATGCAGACAGCTCTCTGGTGCCTCCCCCTGGATATAGAAAGTTGGAGAACATTCTAGAAACTAGTGGGCGGCTGTTCTGCATATTTAGGGGCCCTTAGCCAATCCCCAGGAAGTGGTCCTGGCAGGGGACTAAGTGAGCCTTTAAATAGACACGAGCCATGCTGGGCAGGGAGTCGGGTGAAAGATGGAGATACAGTGCTGAGGGAGACTGTCAGTGGCCCTTGAGGGACACCTGCTGAGGAGGAGCTTTACCTTGGGCAGGGGCTCAGGTGGCTGGCCTGAAGGATACTACCACAGAAGAAATTTGAGTTACTGTTAAGTTGGGCATCCCATAATTCTCCAACCTATCCAAGTTATTATCCTCTAATAAAACATCTAACCAAAGCTCAAGGACTGTTCACTGACTCCGATATATGCTGAAAATGTTATGTGCCTGGCTGTGCAACAGTGGGGAACCCAGACACCTGCAACCCCTAGTAGTGCTACATTTCCATTAAGGGGGTATGCTAGGGGGTGTTCTATGTCTATGTACTTTTGCTAATAGGTGTCTCTCGTTTCCATCTCAAAAAGTTGGGAGGTATGCCTAAAAGAAGACCAGGAGAAGATGTCAGCACCGAGCGAGGGATCACTGGAAGGGAAGTGGGTATCTGCAGACTGTAGTACTGTTTAAGTCCTAACTCTAATTTTACATTGAATGGTAAAGCGCTGCTATTTCTGAATAGTTACTGTATCCATTAGGAGGTTCTTCCTCATTTTGTGATCGTATGACATCATATGGTGTGAACAATTGTTTTCTGTGTGCCCTTGCTTGTGTTGACTTATGCACATCAGCAGAGCTGAAAGAATATGGTATGAATGAGAACTAAACCAACTAAAAAAGTCACTATATCCCCTGTCTCTTATGAACAACCATATCCTTCTCATCAAATGATAAAAAAAAAAAAGCTACAGAGAAATAAGCCTAGCTAGAGTCCAGCAGTGTTCATTCAACTCTATTGAAATTCCATAAAGTGACATTTAATTCATCTTTACTGTACTGCGTCACAACACTCTGCACTGAAATAAGTGGTGCAAGACCAACTTTTTCTCAGTGCACGCCACTGCGTTGCAGTGGTCTGAACTGGACTCAAGGCAAATTGACTTGTATATGCATTGGGACTGCTTTGGGCAAGACTGCCCAGTGCAGACCAATGCATATAGTGTGAGCAAACCCTTGGAGAATAATACCTCTTCTATGGCCATGCACCATGCTTTTCTTTGTCATTACATGGTGCTATGCTTATGGAAAGTATCTTACGTGAAGCACCAACAGCAAAAAAAAAAAAACATAGAGCTGCTGGATCAATGGTATTTCTCCAGGCTAATAGTGTCTAATCTGAGCCCCTGAACCTTAAACCGGGGAGAGTGCCACCAATGCCACATCTCCTAATGATAAATTCCATTTGAGTCCAACCATTTTCAGTTCATACAGTTTCTAAGCCCTGATGAGAGCCTGAGCCTCCAAAATGCACTGGCTTTTATTTTATGTTTTATGAAATAAATAAAAAATCCAGGCTCCATGGACATGTGCGGTGTGGGGGACCCTACCCAGGACACCTGTCCTGGGGTTCCCTGGCTTATAAAAGCAGCCTGGCCAGAGCAAGTGAACTCCATGATTTGGATTTGACATTAAAAGATTCATATCTCATGATCTTCTATTCTATGACCACTTCTAAACTGAACTATACATACTGCTCATACAAATCAAAAGCAACGGGTTCACTTGATTTCAGAACTCACCAGCTGATTATATGTTACCTTTCTTTTATTCCTCCAGTGCTTCATTCAGCTGCCAGGAGAAAAGCAGGGTGTCGTGAAGTGGCCACTGCAGCTTATGCATGTATTTGCAAATGTTTTCAAACTAAACCCCTTGTTTTTAAATTAAACTGTTAGACAGGGTCAATTTGGTTTGTTTCAGACTGGCTGGTAAGTGAGCCTGGGATTTTCTTTTTTGACATGTACCGCCCTTCCATATAATTCTTGCTGCAAAAGCAAGTTATAGGTTGGGGTTGTTGCTATTTGTTTGTACAGTTGGTGAGTTGGTGAAGGGACACACTGGATAGCTTTGTTGCCATTATGCTTTTGCTGGGTGTCCAGTGCATCCCTTTACCTTTAAGGAGCGGTGGGTTCCCTTCAGGCATACCTGCCCTTAATCTATCCATTATTATATATGTGCTCCAACTCAGGAGACTCTCAGAATTATAGAGTTAGGACTACAGTACACTGGGGTGCCATGATGTGGCCACTGCAGCTTTCACATATATTTGCAAATGTGTGCAAAGTAAACCCATTTTTTTTTACATGAACTGTTAAACAGGGTCAATTCGGTTTGTTGCAGGCTGGCTGGTGAGTGAGCTAGAAAGGTTTTGTTTTTTGAAATGCGTCGCACTTCCATGTGCTCCTTGCTGCAAAGGCAAGTTATAGGTTGGGGTGGTTGCCATTTGTTTGTACAGTTGGAGAATTGGTGGGGGGACGCACTGGATACCTGCGCTGCCATTGTGCTTTTGCTGGGTGTCTAGTGTGTCCCTTTACATTTAAGGAGGGGTGGGTTCCCTTAAGGCATACTTTACCTCTACTTAATCTATCCATTATTATATATGTGCTCCAACTCAGGTGTCAGATCACTTCTTGGTAGAGGCCGAAATGCTGAGAGGGCTTCCCTTGCAGCTCGGTGCGAATCACCCCTGGAAGTGGGACAGGAGGTGACGCGTCCCAAGGAGCACTGGATGCTTGTGGAGTGCAGGTAAAGGTTCACAAGGATATCCTGGAACAACTTGCAGGGCCTCCAGGGAATCAAGCAATGTGCAGGTAAAAGCCAGGCCGAGGGTCATACACAGGTATCAGTCCAAACAGGTCGCCAAGACAAGGGGATTGAGCAGAAGCAAGTCCGTTGAGCAAGCCGGGATCGGTACACTGGAAGTCAGGCAGAGGACAAGAGAGCAAGGATGGTCACACAAGCCGAGGGTCAAACACTGGAGCAGGATCGAAGGGTCAGACGAAGCCGTGGGTCGAAGCCAGGAGAGAGAGCAGACAGGTCAGAAACAAGCCGGGTCAAACTGGAATCCAGGAAGTAGCAATACACAGGAAACAGGAAGAGCTGAAGACAATCCAGCAATCAAATGGGCTGAGCAGAGTCCTTTTATAGGCCAGTGAATTAGTCTATGGCCTGAGTCCATTGCAGCCATGGGAAGTACTGGCAAATTTGCCAGTTGCAGCACAGCCATTTCACTGACAATGAGTCTATGGCCTGAGTCCATTGCGGCCATTGGAAGTACTGGCGGAGTTGCCAGTTGCAGCATGGCCATTTCTCTGACAGTGCCCCCCCCCAAGGGGCAGCCTCCGGATGCCCAACCGGGCCAATCTTTCCGGGAATCTCCTGTGGAATTCCTGTACCAGCCTGGGGGCATGCAGGTTACTAGCGGGTTCCCAGGAATTGTCTTCAGTGGGGTAACCTTTCCATTTAATAAGATACTGTATGACCTCACCCCTTCTTCGACAATCCAGAATGGTTTCCACTTCATATTCAGGTTCACCCTCCACTGAAACTGGAGGTGGAGGCAATTCTTCCCTCCCTGGGAAAGGGCTAGAAATTGCAGGCTTTAGCAGGGAAACATGGAATACAGGATGGATCTTGTATGAATTAGGTAAAGCCAGTTCAAAAGCCACAGGGTTTATCATCCTTTTGATTCTAAAAGGCCCAATAAACCTTGGTCCCAACTTTTTAGAAGGGCAAGATAGTCGTAGGTTGTTTGAGGAGAGCCACACCTTATCCCCGACCTTATACATAGGATTTTCCTTTTTCTTGCGGTCATAAAATTTCTTGTACTCCTGTTGGGCTTTGGATATGGAGTCCTGTAGCACCCGGTAGTTATCCCTGATAGCCATTATCCGGTCTTGCACTGCAGGAACTGATGTTTCTGAGAAAGCACTGGGCAAAAAAGAAGGATGGAACCCGTAATTCACCCAGAACGGGGTCTGGTTGGTTGCAGAATGCAGGGCGTTATTATACGCGAATTCCGCGCACGGAAGTAAAGAGACCCAGTTATCTTGGGAGCAAGTGCAAAAGCAACGTAAGTATTGTTCAAGGGTCTGGTTGGTCCTTTCCGTTTGACCATTACTCTGCGGGTGGTAGGCTGATGATAGGCATATCTTAATGGACAAGGATTTGCAAAGCTCTTTCCAGAATTTGGAAGTGAATTGGACGCCTCTGTCCGATACTATACTGTCCGGGAGACCGTGTAGCCTGACCACTTCTTTAATAAACATGTTAGCTGTTTCCACGGCAGAAGGTGTGCCAATCATAGGCAAAAAGTGCGCCATCTTCGAGAGACGGTCCACCACCACCAGGACAGTAGTGAAACCTTCTGAAGGTGGTAATTCCACTATAAAATCCATGGAAAGTTGCTTCCAGGGCTGTTCCGGGATGGGCAATGGCCTTAACAGGCCCCAGGACTTGGTCTTAGCCCCCTTGTTACGCTGACACGTAATACAAGAACCCACATAGGATTTACAGTCCCGAACTAAATTGGGCCACCAAAAGTGGCGCTGAATGAGTTCACATGTCTTCCTGACCCCGAAGTGCCCGGCAAGCTTGTGATCATGCAAAGTCTTTAGGACCTGTAGTCTGATCTGTGAAGGAACAAAAATCCTTTCTTGGAACCACAAGAATCCCCCGCGTTTTTCCAAGGAAGAGGTCCCAGGCTCGAGACATTGAACTGAGGCTTGCTTAATTGCTGATTGCAGATCCGTTTGAATAAGCAAAAAATTTTGAGCCGAGAGGATGGTGTTAGGTTCGGCTGTGTTTGGGGTATCTGGAAACATTCTGGACAAGGCGTCTGCTTTTCCGTTCTTGGACCCTGGCCTGTAAGTAAGATGAAAATTAAACCGGGAAAAGAACAAGGCCCATCGAGCTTGACGGGGTCTCAGGCGTCTTGCTGTCCTGAGGTATTCCAGGTTTTTGTGGTCTGTGAATATTAAAATGGGATGAGTAGCCCCTTCAAGCAAGTATCTCCACTCTTCCAAGGCACATTTGATGGCCAAGAGTTCCCGATCCCCTACGTCATAGTTTCTCTCCGGAGGTGTCATCTTCCGGGAAAAGAAAGCCACAGGGTGCAGAAGAGTCTTCGGGCCTTGTCTTTGAGATAAGATTGCTCCAGTGGCTATTTCTGAAGCATCCACTTCAAGCACATAAGGTAGGGTTGGATCAGGATGCTGGAGAATAGGTGCTGAGGTGAACAACGTCTTCAGTTTGTCAAAGGCCGTTTGAGCTTCCTGTGACCAATGGAAACGGACCTGTTGGCGGGTCAATTGGGTAATGGGGGAGATAATCATAGAGAACCCCTTCACGAACCTCCGATAGAAGTTAGCAAACCCCACAAAGCGTTGAACTCCTTTCTTATCACAGGGGGCTGGCCAATCGAGAATTGACTGCACTTTCTGTGGATCCATGGAAATGCCATTTGTTGAGATAATGAGACCCAGGAATTGAATGGAGTCTTTCTCGAATTCGCATTTCTCTGGTTTCACATAAAGTCCGTGTTTCCTTAAAGTAAATAGTACCTTTTTAACATGGGTCCGGTGGAGTTCCAGAGTGGAGGAAAAAATGAGTATGTCATCTAGGTAGACAATCAGAAAGAGATCCAGGAATTCCCTAAAAATGTCATTAACTAGATGTTGGAAGGTAGCAGGGGCGTTACACAGCCCGAAAGGCATGACCAGGTATTCAAAATGGCCAAACCGCGTTCTGAACGCCGTCTTCCACTCATCTCCTTTCCTAATGCGAACAAGGTTGTAAGCTCCACGGAGATCCAATTTGGTAAAGATCCGAGCTGCCCGGAAACGTTGAAACAGTTCTGGGATAAGAGGTAGAGGATACCGGTTTTTAATAGTAATTTTATTAAGCTCCCAGTAATCTACACAAGGTCTTAGTGTGCCATCCTTTTTTTCGACAAAGAATATCCCGGCCCCTGCTGGTGAGGAGGAGGGGCGGATAAAACCCTTTTCCAAATTTTCGTTAATATAAATCCGGAGGGTTTCCAGCTCCTTCTCAGATAACGGGAATATCCTTCCGAAAGGAATCTCGGCTCCAGGCAGAAGTTCTACAGGGCAATCATAAGGCCTGTGAGGAGGCAGAGCTTCAGCCTTTTTCTTATCAAATACGTCCATGAATTCCTCATAAACTGCGGGGACATTTTCCGGGAGATCATGTACTGGTTGGACGGCCAGGCAAGCAGCAGAAGTATCAGATCCAGGTAGGAAACAATGGTTCAGGCAGTAATTAGACGTGAAGGAGATCCTTCTCTTAACCCAATCAATCTGTGGGTTGTGGGCCTGTAGCCAGGGAAGTCCTAAAATAATGGGAAACATTGGTGAGGAAAGGACGTCAAATCGGAGGAATTCCTGGTGAAGAGAATCTGTCGTGGTGAAGATGGGGCACGTCTCTTCAGTAACAGGCCCGGAACTGGGCAAAGAACCATCAGCCAGAAGAATATGGAGTCGCTGTTCCTTAGCTTGCATGGGGACACACAGTCTTTGAGCTAAAGAACGGTCCAGAAAGCAACTACATGCCCCAGAATCAACGATCGCCAGAAGCCGAATCTTCTTTTCTGCTACCTGTAGGGAGACAGGGAGAATAAGATGAGTAGGGGATGACCCAGCGACTTGACAGTTCAGCAGAGGCCGTGAATAGGACTTACTGGGTCTCACAGGACAATTGCGTAGGAAGTGGCCAGATTCCCCACAATAAAGGCAGAGGTTAGCTTGACGGCGACGTTGTCTTTCCTCGGGGGTCAAGGCAGAACGGATTAGACCAATCTGCATGGGTTCTCCTTCTGATCCCCCGGAGACAGAAGGCCCAGGATGGGGTGAAGCAGCACGTGGGACTTTCGGGAGAACCCAGGTAGGTCGGGCCCCTTGAAGGCGCTCTGAGCGTCTCTCCCGCAGGCGCCTGTCCAGTTGGATTGCCAGTGAGATTAGACCTTCCAAAGACGTAGGGGTTTCTACCCGAGCTAACTCGTCCTTAAGGGCTTCAGACAATCCGTGACGGTACTGGTACTTGAGTGCTGGCTCATTCCAGTCTGTATCCGCAGCCCATCTGCGGAAGTCAATGGTATAGTCCTCTACAGGACGTTTATTTTGTTGTAAGGCATGTAGGGCTGATTCAGCCGTAACAGTCCGTTGGGGGTCCTCATATAACTGGGCCATGGCCTGGAAGAAGGAGTCTACAGAGTTCAATGAGGGGCTCTTTTCCTCAAGGAGGTTATGGGCCCAGGTCTGGGGTTCTTCTGACAACAGAGAAATTATGAATCCTACTTTGACAGTCTCTGAAGAGAAGGTTCTGGGCTGAAGGGCTAAATACAAGAGACATGCATTCTTAAAGGATCTGAACCTTCTCCGTTCCCCACGGAAGCGTTCGGGTGTAGGTACCCTGGGTTCAGGTGGGAAAACCATGGCTGCCTGCGCAGGGCCGGCTGGTCCTTGCTGAGTGGAGGTGCCCCCGGAGCTAGCGGGCGTTTGATTGGGGTCGGAAGGAGAGGGTGCGCCAGCTAGGTTCAACACTCGACCCTCTAGTTGAAAATAACCGTCCTGCAGTCTCTGGACCGCCTGTGTTAAAGAGGAGACTTGCTGACAAAGAGCCTCGAGCTGGGAAGCACCTCTGTCGGCCTCTGACATGGCTGGATTGTACTGTCAGATCACTTCTTGGTAGAGGCCGAAATGCTGAGAGGGCTTCCCTTGCAGCTCGGTGCGAATCACCCCTGGAAGTGGGACAGGAGGTGACGCGTCCCAAGGAGCACTGGATGCTTGTGGAGTGCAGGTAAAGGTTCACAAGGATATCCTGGAACAACTTGCAGGGCCTCCAGGGAATCAAGCAATGTGCAGGTAAAAGCCAGGCCGAGGGTCATACACAGGTATCAGTCCAAACAGGTCGCCAAGACAAGGGGATTGAGCAGAAGCAAGTCCGTTGAGCAAGCCGGGATCGGTACACTGGAAGTCAGGCAGAGGACAAGAGAGCAAGGATGGTCACACAAGCCGAGGGTCAAACACTGGAGCAGGATCGAAGGGTCAGACGAAGCCGTGGGTCGAAGCCAGGAGAGAGAGCAGACAGGTCAGAAACAAGCCGGGTCAAACTGGAATCCAGGAAGTAGCAATACACAGGAAACAGGAAGAGCTGAAGACAATTCAGCAATCAAATGGGCTGAGCAGAGTCCTTTTATAGGCCAGTGAATTAGTCTATGGCCTGAGTCCATTGCAGCCATGGGAAGTACTGGCAAATTTGCCAGTTGCAGCACAGCCATTTCACTGACAATGAGTCTATGGCCTGAGTCCATTGCGGCCATTGGAAGTACTGGCGGAGTTGCCAGTTGCAGCATGGCCATTTCTCTGACATCAGGAGACTCTCAAAATTATAGAGTTAGGACTGCAGTACACTGGGGTGCCATGATGTGGCTGCTGCAGCTCATGCATATATTTGCAAATATGTGCAAACGAATCCCATTGTTTTTAACGTGAACTGTTAAACAGGGTCAATTCGGTTTGTTACAGGCTGGCTAGTAAGTTTTTGTTTTGTTTTTTGACATGCGTCACCCTTCCATGTACTTCTTGCTGCAAAGACAAGTTATAGGTTGGGGTGGTTACCATTTGTTAGTACTGTAGGTAAATTGATGAGGGGACGCAATGGAGTGTGCAGTGCATCCCTTTACATTTAGGAAGGGGTGGGTTTCCTCCAGGCATACCTCCCCTTAATCTATTATTAAATGTGTGCTCCAACTCAGGAGACTCTCAAAATTATAGAGTTAGAACTGCAGTACACTGGGGTGCCATAATGTGGCCATTGCAGCTTATGCATATATTTGCAAATGTGTGCAAACGAAACCTCTTGTTTTTAACATGAACTGTTAGACGGGGTCAATTTGGTTTGATGCAGGCTGGCTGGTAAGTGAGCTGGGAATTTTCTTTTTTTAAAAACAGGGAAGCCCTACGTAAGCTCCAAATTGTGACTTAGAGCTTACACAGATGTCATGTGTGAGAAAGTTGAGTCACATGGTCCCCATACCTGGAAGCACCCTGTCGTTGTCTTACACGTTGTAGATCCAGGTAACCAAACACAGCAGCAGTGGTGTAAAGGGAAGATAAGTATAAGCTACTAATGGGGTTGCCATTAACGAGAACTTGTCACTTTGCCCTGCAAGTGCAAAGCACCAATTCATTTTAAATATCTTGAAGTTGCATGTCAGTGGAAAGCTGCAGACCTGACACATTGAGGGAAATGTATTTCAAACACTGGAGCACTCAGAATCTGGTGCAGCTGTGCTTTGTAGCCAATCAACTTCTAACTTCAGCTTGTTTTATTAAGCTTTGACAATAAAACCTGGAAGCTGATTGGTTTCTATGCACAGATTCACCAGATTGTACGCTCTCCAGTATTAGTATATCAACCCCTTTAGGCAGTGCCATCTTAAGAGCATTAAAGGGCCCCGGGCAATGCAGTGCACTGGGGCCCTGCCTATACAATCACCCACGAGAATAAAAATGCAAATTATTGATAAGGTAATATTTATTGGTACAGCAGTGCCAGGCGAATGACAGCTTCCAAGTTTGGTGGCTGGGTCCAGGGAACACGCACACAGACGAGAGTCAAACTCGACTGTCATGTGTGTACCTGTTTTTGTGGAGGGGGACAGGCATTCCTGCAGTTGTGGGCACCCCCTCTACGGCCCAAGTGGCCTGACAGCAGCTGAGGACGGACAGACGCTTGCCACCTAAGTTCAGCGGGGGGATGCACACAGGAATCGGGACTAATGCTTGGCTGGGGCTGGGTTGCTGGACAGGTGGGGCCCCCTGGGCAAGTGGGGCCCCCGGGCAACTGCCCAGCGTGCCCATGCAGTAAGATGGCCCTGCCTTTAGGCCCCTTTCACACAGTCGACTCCATTTGACTGCTTCCGCCTGCTCAAAGGGGGATCGCTCCGCTGATCCCCGCTGAGTAGGCCGATGACAGGAATGCAGAGCTGAGACATACACAGTCCTGCTCTCCTCTATGGGGAAATCAGGTGGAAATGGATTTCCAGTGTGTTTTAATCCCATCCTATCTGATCTGATCCACCATACGTATAGGAAAATAGGACCACCATCTGTCTGGATTTTGCGGCCAGGATTCGATGAGATAGCTGCTGACATCCACTGCCCCATAGGGGAGAGTGCAAAGTCTGATCAGGTCCACCTGAAAAACTGACGGGCGGACCTAATTGGACAGCACGTGTGAATGGGGCCTTATGGACCATACACACTATAAGATTTTCTGAAGACTTTTTCCTTTAGACTTACCAAAACCATATAATATGAGGTCAAACCTAAACACTTTCAATTTGTATGCAATCTGGTAGGCCCTTGCACTACATAGAAAAGGTAAATCTGAAGGAAAAAGTCTTCAGAAAATCTTATAGTGTGTATGGCCCTTTATGTGTACTGTGAATGTCCATATTGCAAAAAGGAAAAGATGCTCCAGTGAAAGTATCCCTGACTACTATCTAATGTATACATCTGTTATCCATGATAGTCTGATTTAATCTTTATGATCTGTGTATGAAAGCAGGCTTTCATGTCTTCTTCCTCTTACATTTGTTATTATTATCATTTGGTATTCAAAACCAAAACTGTACAGTTTTTGAATGTTGATCTCTAACACAAACCAGACCTGTCTTTCCCCATAGGAGCCCATTATACTTGTAACAAACAATGCTGTCTCCTGTGCCTGCCCTTTGCTTACAAATTGTCAGCGCTCAGGTGCAGAGAGACTCCGACACAGTGTGACTGGCACAGATTTCTGAAAAGAGCTGATTTTAATGGTATTTCAGAACAGCTTTCCTGCTCAGCATGGTGGTTATATAATAAGGCTAAGGTAATGTACAAAGTGTAGAAACCTGTAGCAACCAATCAACAGCCTTTCATTGTTGTCTGCTCTGATCAAAGTAAAGAAAATATTTTATTGGTTGTTCTGAGTTACAGCCATCCTCAAGACCTTAAAGGAGAACGAGGGCTGGTTCACACTGGAAGATGCGCGTTTCATTGTGTTCCTGCGTATTCCTGTGCAGTCTGGTTTTGACAGAACTTGTTCTTTGAATGGGCTGCACAACGCACGGGAACATGGAGAAAAGGCAATGCAAGCACTATTTTTTCAGATTGCACCACACCAGACCACATGGTAGTGCCACTTGGGGTGCTATTACCAATTAATTGGCACCCGTGAGTGTCTCACAAGGGCTACGTTGTGGGAAACATGCACAGAACGTGCCTTTCCGGTAACGCATTCCGGTGTGAGTATTTTTCTAATACATATTTTGTTTATTTCTTTAGTACATTCATTTCTAAAATCCAATTTTATTTTTTTATTTAAATTAAGTAGGTAGGTTTTTTTTTTTTTTAATTTATAGAACGCTACACAAATTTGTTTGTCATCCTTGCGCAGGGGCCATGCTAATCTTCTCTGTATAATTCCAGAGTTACAGTTAAAGGGTTACGTTTATTAAATTTTAATAAACAGTACATCCATTGCCAAAGTTCAACAGTAGTACAAAACATATCAAACAAGACAGTGTGTCGAGACGCAGCACCGTCAAATACACAAGAAAGGGAGGAAGAGAGCTCCATTTATCTATACCAAGTAATCTTATTGCAGAAGAAGAGACTAGAGCAGTCACATACTTTATCAAAACAATGCAAAAGGTAGAAGGCAAAAAAAAAAAAAAAACTACAGTCAGGTCCATAAATATTGGGACATCGACACAATTCTAATCTTTTTGGCTCTATACACCACCAACATGGATTTGAAATGAAACAAGATGTGCTTTAACTGCAGACTTTCAGCTTTAATGTGAGGGTATTTACATCCAAATCAGGTGAACGGTGTAAGAATTACAACCGTTTGTATATGTGCCTCCCACTTTTTAAGGGATCAAAAGTTATGACAACAATTATAAATCAAACTTTCACTTTTTAATACTTGGTTGCAAATCCTTTGCAGTCAATTACAGCCTGAAGTCTGGAAAGCATAGACATCACCAGACGCTGGGTTTCATCCCTGGTGATGCTCTGCCAGGCCTCTACTGCAACTGTCTTTAGTTCCTGCTTGTTCTTGGGGCATTTTCCCTTCAGTTTTGTCTTCAGCAAGTGAAATGAATGCTCAATCAGATTCAGGTCAGGTGATTGACTTGGTCATTGCATAATATTCCACTTCTTTCCCTTAAAAAACTCTTTGGTTGCTTTCGCAGTATGCTTCAGGTCATTGTCCATCTGCACTGTGAAGAACCGTCCAATGAGTTCTGAAGCATTTGGCTGAATATGAGCAGATAATATTGCCTGAAACACTTCAGAATTCATCCTGCTGCTTTTGTCAGCAGTCACATCATCAAGAGATCATCAAGAGAACCAGTTCCATTGGCAGCCATACATGCCCACGCCATGACACTACCACCACCATGCTTCACCGATGAGGTGGTATGCTTTGGATTCATGAGCAGTTCCTTTCCTTCTCCATACTCTTCTCTTCCCATCACTATGGTACAAGTTGATCTTGGTCTCATCTGTCCATAGAATGTTGTTCCAGAACTGTGAAGGCTTTTTTAGATGTTGTTTGGCAAACTCTAATCTGGCCTTCCTGTTTTGAGGCTCACCAATGGTTTACATCTTGTGGTGAACCCTCTGTATTCACTCTGGTGAAGTCTTCTCTTGATTGTTGACTTTGACACACATACACCTACCTCCTGGAGAGTGTTCTTGATCTGGCCAACTGTTGTGAAGGGTGTTTTATTCACCAGGGAAAGAATTCTTCGGTTATCCACCACAGTTGTTTTCCGTGGTCTTTCGGGTCTTTTGGTGTTGCTGAGCTCACCGGTGCGTTCTTTCTTTTTAAGGATGTTCCAAACAGTTGATTTGGTCACACCTTATGTTTTTGCTATCTCTCTGATGGGTTTGTTTTGTTTTTTCAGCCTAATGATGGCTTGCTTCACTGATAGTGACAGCTCTTTGGATCTCATATTGAGAGTTGACAGCAACAGATTCCAAATGCAAATAGCACACTTGAAATTAACTCTGGACCTATTATCTGCTCCTTGTAAATAGGATAATGAGGGAATAACACACACCTGGCCATGGAACAGCTGAGCAGCCAATTGTCCCATTACTTTTGGTCCCTTAAAAAATGGGAGGCACATATACAAACTGTTGTAATTCCTACACCTTTCATCTGATTTGGATGTAAATACCCTCAAATAAAGCTGAAAGTCTGCAGTTAAAGCACATCTTGTTTGTTTCATTTCAAATCCATTGTGGTGGTGTATAGAGCCAAAAATATTAGAATTGTGTTGATGTCCCAATATTTATGGACCTAACTGTATATACAATATACTGTATATTATGGTCAACAACAGTACATATACAGGAATAGCAGAAAACCAAGGACTATTCTGGAGCCTAACCAGGGGGACCAAATTTTAGTACATTTCCTTGGGTAGCTTCTTGCTTTATATGTTAATTTATACATAGGAAGAGCCTTATCAATCAGAGTAAGCCAAAATGAGAGGTAGGGAGGGGTTGCAGGTTAGAAGTTTTTTTTTCGCATAAAAAATGAATATACGTCAAAGTATTTTCCTCCCTACAGGAAGAGTTTCCTTTTCAATATATCCCAGTAAACAACGTAAAGGATTACAAATATTCAGGATTTGGAGGGTTGTGCTAGTAAAATTAGTAATTTCATACCAGTAAGCTCAAATACAGGGACAGTCCCAGACCATATGATTAAATGAGCCCACATTCCCGGTACATTTAGTACAGTTGGGTGATGCGACCCTACCCATCCGAAAGAGAACATAGGTGGTGTAAAAGGAGTGATGAATAAATTTTGTTTGCAACACTCTATCTCGAGCAGAGATGACCAAAGGAGACTGTAAGGACAAGACTTCCAGCTCCTCTGTGAGATCAGGCATGTCCCGTCGCCAATCAGATGTGCCGATCAAGGCATTTGGTAGTAATGTGTATCAGGGAGAAGTAAGTTTACAATAATCTACTTGAGAAAGCATCTACTCAAGCCTGGACACACAGAAGAAAACATTAGACAACCCAAATTGAGCACCCGCCGTGTGTGGAATCTGCAGATATCAGAAAAATGCAGTGCCAGGTATATAAAATGCGCAAGGGTTTTAAAGGATCCCCCTCTATACAATTGTGCGACAGTCATAGCCCTGTATCTGGCCTCCTCACGCGAGTGGAATTCACAAAGACGGGAATTATGCCACAGTGGAGTGTTGGGAGAGACAGTGCTGGATTAAATCAACGGCCTTAAAGACCCTGAGTGTCATATCAAGAACTTTTGTGCCCTTGCACCTTTGTATAGGCTGCTGATGAATAGGGTTCTTCAATGACTCATGTAAGTGGGAATAGCCGCCTCTAGGTCAGCACTGTCTGGTTTAGTCAGTTGCATAAAGGATGATTCTCAGCAATCAGGCAGTTTAAATTTTCTTATTAGAAAGATCCACAGGATCACAAGTTTTATTAAACTGTTTCTTGGCAAGTTTAAAGAGCATTTCTATATCTTCTTTTTTGTTAGTATTAGTAGTTATGACACCAGCCATTTGATGCCAAGACAGTTTGGTTGTGAGCACAAGTAGTTGTAACAATTATCATTCATGGTATGCTTTAAATGTTCCTGTTTTGTGAAGTAATTAAAGGGGAAGTCCACCCTAATACTAAAATCACTACATCTACAGGCATCCACGATCTAAGACTAACTCATCTCGCCCTGTAAAGAAGAAATCAGTATACATACCTTTTCTGAAGCCGCTCCGATCCAATCCCACTCTGATCTGTCAGTCGTGGCTTTGCTTTGGAGGCGGGTGCAGAGGACACATCCAACAATGGAAGCCCCATAGTAACTCTATGGGTGACGTCACTTCCCAGGCATGTCGGCTGTGTCCTCTTCAGAGCTTCCGCTGCTAGAGACTGGACCGGATCAGCTTAAAAATAAAGTATGTACACTGATTTCTTCTTTACAGGGCTAAGTAGGTTAGTCTTAGATCGTAAATGCCTGTAGATGTAGCGATTTTAGTGTTAGGGTGGACTTCCCCTTTAACTAGATTGGTTTAGTTGTCCTTTAAATAGTTTGTTTGGGCCAACCATTTCCTTTACTAATTGCTGTGACCGCTGTCAGTGCTGTAAAACTGTATATAGCATTAGCTTTACACAGTGCTGTGTTTTCCGGCAGCGGTACAGGGACTTCCCCTCTGCTGCCAGAATGCATGGCATGCATAAATTGGCTGAGGAGGAGAGGCAGGCAGGGGACGTCACAATGTCCACCTCAGCCATTCAGAGGAAGCCTTGTGCTCACTGATAAAGATACAAGGCTTCCTGTGAATAGAGTGCCCAGCCCAAATTCATTCTGTTCCAGCAGCAGATGGGAAATCCCTGTACTGTTGCCAGAACACGGTCCTGCATACTGTATATGGCTGATGCTACATACAGTTTATACAGAGCGGACATTGGCCGCAGCAGTGACTAAAAGGGTTAGTTCATTTGAGCCAGCTTGGCCAAAACAAACTATTTAAAGTGAAAGTAAAGATGAAATTAGGCTTTAGAACAAATGAAAGAGAAAAAAGTCTTTACTCCTGAAGGCTGTGTAGGTGGGATGCAGCATGGTGCATAGACAATAAGTCACACTGGCAGGAAAAATAAACTTGTATTGAAGAAACGCAGCAACAGTTCACAACAAACCCTGTAAGAAAGCCACCCAGCCTTGCACATTCACAGTTCAGTAGCGTGACAGGAGTAGATTCAAAACAAAATTACAGCATCTGTTGAGAGGGGACTGAATGCGGCCTGGCCGTCTAGTCCCCAATCAGGAGAATATCCCGTAGAGATGAGGCCCTACTGCTTCCCTCCTTGTCAGGAACCTTTCCCTAGCGTCTAACCCTATTACTGTCCCTCACAGACTTCATCTGCTCTCCAAAAGCACACCATATCTCGAGCCAGGGCCATAAAAAGGCTCTGCCTGACCCAAGATGGCTGCTTGAGCCACTTGGGGCAGGAGCATCCAATAGGGTAGCTTTCCCAGTGAGCCAGGTAACTATAATGGAACCTTGTTCCTCCTGACCTCCTCTCCAGCAACAGAGGAAGAGCTCCACGTGCCGTGGAGAAAATAGACTGCACCTGCCTACAACTGTCTGGCAGCATTTTTACTTTATATTATTTTACACTTACCTTTTCAGAAGTGTTCAATTTGGTCAGTCCACGAAGATTATTTTTATTACTATACAGGATTTATATAGCGCCAACAGTTTGCGTAGCGCTTTACAATATAAAGGGAGACAGTACTGTTACAATACAATAAAATACAAGAGGGTTAAGAAGGCCCTGCTCATAAAAGCTTACAATCTAATATGCAGAGTTGTGACATCAGTACCACTCCCTGTCCCTGCAACCAGTACAGAAAGTTTATTGCTGGACCTGCCATAGATGCTCAATGTTGAATGCTTACATGATAAACCAGATGTAAAACACAGAGTAAGCAACCTGAGGACCTCTCAGGCAGTAGCAAGGACCTAAGCAGGAAAGGGGCTCTTCTATTCAGGTGTATCATTTAGCATACCTCCCAGCTTTTTGAGATGGGAATGAGTGACACCTATTAGCAAATGTATCTTGGCATAGGACACACACCCTGCCACACTCCATTAAAGGGGAATCATATAGAAAAAATATTAGTTGAACACAAGTGCTTTTTCTACCACTACTATTCTTTTATATTGGTTTTTGAAATTTACAAATGCAGCAATTTAGGAACTGGATGAAACGTTTAGCACTGGGAAACACTTTCTGAAAGATAGATAGTGCATTTTATATACAGCTATATAGATCAGACCAAAATGAGGGACTAAAGAAGAGGAAAGAGGGACTTTGTTCCAAATCAGGGACAGTACCTCAAAATCAAGGATAGTTGGGAGCTATGATTTAGTTTAGATTACAGGACTTCATTTATTCATGAACATTTGTCACCTACTAGCCTGCAGTCTAGGCTGGTCATCTTGGTCTGATACCAAGTCGATGTGTCTACAAGCATTGTGAATTTACGTATATATGGACCTAAGCAGATGATGTTATGTCTAAGCTATGATGCAAGCATTGGTTTGTGAGTACATTCACCTCCATTTTATACCAATTAATAAAACATGTTTTGAGGATAATGCGCTAGGCCAACGCGCCTTCTTTGTTTCCTATACTTGCAATCAATTATGGACGTCCCCAGTCTTTTGAGGGCAGCGATGAGCACATTATCCACATACAGTAATGTGTCAAGATAGAAGTTTGGCACCACGTTGAGACTTATTGCACAGCGCAGGAGAGTAAATATAGCAACAATTTCATCTTGGTCTGATACACTGTTTGTTCCTAATATTTCAGGTTAGAAATCAATTGTAATCAGCAAGTCAGTACCTTCAATGATTACAAAATTCTTTATTTGCTTCAATAAAGTTAATAAACTTTCCTCCTTACTGTCCTGTATCATCAGCATTACATTACAGTAGTACAGTGCGCATGCTGCGGAGATGAAGGATGGATCGTAACATGTAAGGCAAGAGGTTGTTATGGGCCACAAAAAAAGACTGTGATCAGAGTAGTATTGGTTAATTGTTTGCTTTTACTAGAGATGCCTGTAAATATCCTTCCATGCATTACTTTTATAAATTGCATGGTGCTGCTGTACCACACCATCTGGTGCCCGCAAATGCACTGCTTCTGCGAACTGCGATTGGATGCCGTTCACAATGTATTGGAACCAGTGATAGGCAGCACTGATGGACATTGATAGGCAGCACTAATGGGCACTGATAAGTGGCACTCATGGGAATTGGTAGGTTAAACTGATGGGCACTGATAGGCAGAACTAATAGGTGGCACTGATGAGTGGCACTGATGGGCACTGGTAGTGGCACTAAACGGTGATACTGATGAGAATGCACTGATGGGCACTGTGTGACGGGAGCCACTTTGGGCATGGGGGTTGTGGACCCCAAATTCCTTTTGAGAGGTTGGGGGGCACCATGCCCAGCCTTATGGGGCTTTCTTATGTTTAAGTCACCCTGCATCTGTTATGGATGCAGGGTGACCAGGAGGGTGGTGAACACTGAAAAATGGTTTGGACTACTACAAATGGTGTTCACCATCACTGGAATTTAAGGACAGATGGGTGATGGGTGGAATTGCTTCATATTTGTCAGCAAGATCATTTGTTCCCTTTGCCATGAGGTCTCTGAGCAAGAAGTCCAACTCCTAATATGGTCATTCCAGGAAGTTCAATGTGGAGACGGGCTGTCTAAACAATGTTGCTTTTGGTCTGAGGTGGCTTTCCATTCACCTATTGTCAGGTGTGCTAATGACCTCACCTTCTGTCTGCTAAGGGATGTATTGACACTCAGAGAAATGTGTATTGAGGGCTCGTTAGGGAAGTATTGTTCTGTGTCTGACTATTGTGTACATTGATTGCCCCCTGGGGCTTCTGTCTCCTTGCAAATGGCAGTCCTTCTGGTCAAGCTATCTGACCAATCTCTGTTGACTCATTTTCAAGTCCTCATTTGCATGGCAGTCCTTCTGGTCAAGCTATCTGACCAATCACTGCTGACTCATTTTCAATTCCTCATTTGCATGGCTAAAGAGGACCTGAATGGGAACTGCAGGTACTTTGCAATTGACCAATGGGAGGGCGGTTGTTGGGGGCAGGATGTTCCAAATTCTGTATAAAAGTGTGCTGTGTTCTTCCAATAAATGGTCTTCCTGTTTGAACTTACATACAGCCTTGCCTGGTGTTTGTTCTAATGGATTCCGAACGGCACATAGCTGTAGTTCGGATCCCGGATCCTTGGTTGACCGAACCTTCAGACATTGCGATCTGCAGGCTGACTGACTAGAAACAGAGGAGTGTCGGGAGAGCGGACAGAGCGAGCAAGGGTCTCGTCACACACTGATTGGCAGCACTGATTAGCAGCACTAGTAGGCACACATTGGAAGAACTGGTGGGCACAGATTTGGAGCACTGATGGGACTGCACTGATGTTTAGGACACTGATAATCAGTGTCCTGATTATCAGTGTAGATGTCCCTTTTAGCGATGCCTGTAATCGGCTTTCTTTTCCTCTCCTCATGCTGTCAGCATAAGGAAAGGATTGCCGATAACTGCCATCTGGACACAGCTGATCACATGGTAAAGATCTGCGATTGGACACAGCTGATCACATGGTAAAGAGCTGCTGATTGGCTCTTTACCTCAATGTGTGATCAGTAGTGTCCAGAGGACTCTGCGATCACAGAGCAATCCACCGGCGCCAAGCAGTGGGCGCGCGGCAGTGGCGATCATGGGTTCGCCGTCAAATGACGCCTTCCCAGAACTAGACGACTGCGATCTTGCCGTCATTCAGCTATAACGTGGTCGACAAGTTGTTAAACACTGTATAATCTGTTCAAAAATGCTCTGAAGATATGGCCACCTTGATAGAGACAGGGCATTGCTTCCTCATGTCAGAGCCTCCAGCAGCACAGACATCACCAAATCTCTCTTCAAAGTTCCTGAGGCTAGCAGTTAAAAGTAGCGTGCCATAGATCTCACACTACAGATAAACAGCTATGAGACTGTGCTGTAGACACAATTACATCCCAGGAAGTGTATTGTTAATTATGACTTCAAGAGGAAAGCCAGTTTTTTTCAGGGTACTATTAAGGCACAATTACCATTTCTAGAGCCTAGCAAATCCATATTTTGAGTTCCACTTTAATAAAAAATTTCCAAATGTACTAAAAAAATGATATTACATACATAATTGCCATGTCAGCCATTGTATAATTAAATGTCATTTAAATTATCCTTCCTTTTTAGTCTGCAACTGTTGTGATTTTAAAAACCTGTCAAAAAATTCAAACATTCCTTTATGACAATATGGCAACCCAACGACATTCTGTACACTATCTGTATTTGGAACCCTTAAAAGTATTTAATTTAATATTCTTTAGCAAAAATGAATTTATACTTCAGATGGATATTTCAGTTTATATGGAAATCCCCAATTTGACTAGGAAATCTATATATATGTATATAATAAATTGATTATCACCTTCCAACGCTCATTTCTGAAGGACAGAGAGACCCTGCCCCACTGTTCCAGTGCTGGGATACTGACATGCCTTTATTCAGATACTTTAGTAATGATAAAAAAACAACAACAGGGTGCAGTATTTTATTGTCTTGCCACAATAATAGATTTCACCAACAGGTGGCGATGCAGGTAGAATCTGTTTTTGTTCTCCCTCACAGTTTTTGAAAGGGTCACAAGCCGTTGTTGACACTCCCTCCTCTCCCCTGCAGCTGCTGCTTACTGACACAGGGAATCTGCAGGATCACGTGATCGGACTGGAACAAACTAAGCCCTTGTTCAGCCTGGTGCAATTTGTCATGCGATTTATTACATGACAAGTCGCACCCTATTGCCGGCAATGGAACTGTTCAAATTTCCGTGACTCATGTCGCAGCGACTTTTAAAAAGGTTCCTGCGCTACTTTTTGCCGACTCCATTGAAACTTGCATAGAGGTCTGTTCAGCAAAGTCGCAAGGCGCAATGTAATCGGAGTTAAAAATCACACTGACCTGTGGCTTTAAAATCACACTGAATTAGTGCAATTTCAAAGCCGCACTAGTGTGAACCCGGGCTGAAAATAGGTAAGTATACACATATTTTACAGATGATACGCAGGTATAGTAAGTGTAAGGCCCCTTCCACACTTGTGCGACCTGAAAGTCACGCAACTTTGAAACGACTTGAAACAATGCTTGTGTAATCCTGAGGTCTATGGACCTCAAGTCATATCAAAGTCGGACCAAAGTAGTGCAGAGACTACTTTGAAGTCGCACAGATATGAACTGTACTTATTGGAAATCATGGGGTACGACTTGTCATGCGATTTTGCAGTCCCAAGTCACAGGACACGTTGCACAAGTGTGAAAGGGGCCTTAGGCTGGAATTTTACTTTAACAGACAGGAAACAAGAGAAATGCATTGCTAGGATTTAAAGTTAGAATATTTTTTTCCCTTTTTTGTGGATTGAGAGAGGAAATATCCGCACAAACCGAGCACATCAAATTTCCAAGAGGATAGCAACTAAATTGAACCCAGGACCAGATTACCACGGGCCAATTCAATGAAGCTAACCACTCAGCCACTCTCTAGCCTGACTTAGAGCCGGTTCACACTGGGGCGACTTGTCAGGCGACCTGGTCGCCTGACAAGTCGCCGTGGGTCGCCTGCCCATAGATTAGCACAGGACCCGTTCTAATAGTCGCTCCGACTTAGAAAAAGGGTCCTGAGCTTCTTTGGGGCGACCTGGAGCGACCTGCATTGACTTCAATGATATGAAGTCCGTGCAGGTCTCTCCGAGGTCGCGGTCCGCGCTGCGCACTGTGACCTCACAGGTCGCCCCAGCAAGTCGGGTCGCTGCTATGTGAACCGGCTCTTAAAGTGTTACTAAACCCAGGAGCCTGCATTCCCTATATCTGGTCTCCCACAGTATAAAGAACATGGAAATGCAATTATGTTAGTAAATATAAACGGATAAATACCTTTTCTCATCAGCAGTAGATAGCAGTCTTGTGACTTCTATCAGTGTCTGGTTAAAGCCTGTAGGAGGAGTTTTCATTTTCCCCTGACTGTCCTTTGAGGCTGCATGACCCTTGACTCTCTGTCTGGACAGTACCCCCCCCCCCTAAAAAAAACAAAAACAAAAAAAACAATACAAACCAAACTGAGCATGTGCAGAGTGACCCCGAGGCTCTGTTCTTTCAGGGGATGGATTGGAGACCGTAAAAGAAGGGAAGGTTTAGAGAAGACAGGATCAAACAGCCTTTTTACACAATGCAGAGGATTAACCCCTTAGGTTCCTCAGGGAGTATAACAAGCATGCTTTACTGTAGATACACACTAATTTTACTATTGTGGGTTTAGTAACACTTTAAGATGACCATACGCATACCTCACAACTTTCTGAGAGGGGAATGAGGGACACCTATTAGCAAAAGTATGTAGGCATAGGACACACCCCCTGCCACGCCCCCTTAGGAAGAATTTTACACAGAAAAAAAATATTGGTTAAGCCCACAAGTGCTTTTTTACCACTACTATTCCTTTTTATTGGCTTTTGGAATTTACAGTTGCAGCAATTTAGAAATTGGATGAAAGGTTTAGCACTGGAAAAAAACTTTTTGATAGACAAATAGTGCATTTTATATACAACTATATAGATCAGACCAAAAATGAATGTTTTATAGTAGAAAGTAAAACATTTTTTTTTTTTTCTTTAAATTGTTGCTCTTTTTTTGTTTATAGCGTAAAATCTAAAAACTGCAGAGGTGATCAAATATCACCAAAAGAAAGCTCTATTTGTGGAAAAAAAGGACATCAATTGTATTTGGGTACAGCATTGCACGACCGCGCAGTTGTTATTTAACCACTTAAGCCCCGGAAGATTTTACACCCTTCCTGACCAGGGGGTATTTTGCGATTCGGCACTGCGTGATTTTAACGGACAATTGCGTGGTCGTGCGACGCTGTACCTAAACGAATTTGACTTCCTTTTTTTCCCACAAACAGAGCTTTCTTTTGGTGGTATTTGATCACCTGTGCGATTTTTTGATCATGCGCTATAAACAAAAAAAGAGCGTCAATTTTGCAAAAATAACAATATTTTTCACATTTTTTTATATAAAATTCCCCAAAAAAAATGTAAAAATCAAATTTTTTTAACATTTTAGGCCAATTTGTTTTATGCTACATATTTTCGGTAAAAAAAAAATTGCAAAAAGCGTATTTTGATTGTTTGCGCAAAAGTTATTGCGTTTACTAACAAAGGGAAAGATTTTTGTCATTTTTTTTTTAACACGTAATGGCGACGATCTGCGATTTTTTTTGCAGGACATTGCAGCGGACAGATCGGACCCTTGACTGACATTTTTGACACTTTTGGGGTTACCAGTGACATTACTACAGTAATCAGTGCTATACATATGCACTGTTACTGTAAAATGACACTGGTAGTGAAGGGGTTAACTTTTTTTGAGAGGGAGGGGTGGTGTGTGTCCCTAGGGGCATGATTCTTACTATGATTGGCTGTGGCTTGAGGTGTAGGAACAGTGATCAACGGTCCTACATAGTAGAACCCTATGATCACTGTTCTTACACAGTGGAGAATGACAGGCGGCTTGTTTACATCAGCCGCCTGCCTTTCTCCCGCTGTCACGGACGATCGTGAGTGCCCGGCGGACATCGGGTCCACTGGGCACACGGGCGGAGGGGTCCGTGACCGAGCAGGAGCGGGAGCGCTCGCTCCCCAGAGCCTCACAGGCTAGTGACGTACCCATACGTCACTTTGCCTGTGAGGGGCTGACCGCCGCAGTATATATACTTGCGGCGGTCGGCAAGTGGTTAAAGCAACGCAGTGCTGAATGGTTTGGTCATTAAGGGGGTAAAACCTTCTCGGGCTGAAGTGGTTAAATAAAATAAAAAAATAGCAAGGACTGTAATCTTTTCCTGGTTCACAAACCCATATCAGTATTTGTCATCTTTGAAATCCTTTAGCACATGTAGAATTCCATTTCTGGATTCAACAGTTCAAGGATTCCAGCAATAAATGACTGACATGTGCCAGGGAGTGAACTAGACACAAATCACAATGTCTTTATTCAATGCTGTTAATGGGCTGTGAAATGCAGTTAGATTCCAGTGCCAGCAACTGGTATAGAAGTCTTGTCTCCTCTTCAGAGCAGAGACTGCAGAATCTACACAACATCGCTGTCCTCTAGGGAGCTCTGGCACATTATCCTTTATCGTGCAATTATCCAAATCGAGTTTGTTTATTGTAATACCATCAAGGTTGTTTTTCTTTAGTCAAGTAGCTACTGGGTAGCTGCACAAATACCACCAAATAAGCTACAGGCATTTAGAATTCCAGCCGGTTGCTAGAGCCTTAATAAGGGCCTTTCTGCAAAAAAAGGAGTATCTTGTGAAATACCTCTTTCATGTAAAAGCTTGTTGAAAAACAAGCCTGCGGAATCCAGACGAGGCCTTCGTTTTAATTGTCTTTACCCTTGTACAGGTGCATGGACACACTTGGGTTGATTTAACTGCTTGCCGACCGCTGCAAGTAGATTTACTGCGGCGGTCAGCCCCTACCAGGCAGAGTGACGTTAATTAACGTCACTAGCCTGGGAGGGTCTGGGGAGCGAGCGCGCGCCCGCTCCCGCGCGCTCCCGCTCCCGCGCGGTCACGCACCCCCCCGCGCGTGTGACCAGCGGACCCGATGTCCGCCGGCCACTGGGCGATCGTCGGGGGAAGAGGGAGAATGTCAGGCAGCTTGTGTAAACAAGCTGCCTGTCATTCTCCTCGCTGTAAAGACACTGATTACACGGATCTAGTATGTAGATCCGTTGATCAGTGTCCTTACAGCTAGAGCCACAGCCAATCACAGTAAGAATCACGCCCCTAGGGACACACACAGCCCCTCCCTCCCAAATAAAGTTAACCCCTTCACTGCCAGTGTATTTTTACAGTAACAGTGCATATGTATAGCACTGATTACTGTAGAAATGTCACTGGTAACCCCAAAAGTGTCAAAAATGTCAGTCAAGGGTCCGATCTGTCCGCCGCAATGTCGCAGTACCGCAAAAAAAATCGCAGATCGCCGCCATTACGCGTTAAAAAAAAAAACAACAAAAATGACAAAAATCTTTCCCTTTGTTAGTAAACGCGATAACTTTTGCACAAACCAATCAAAATACGCTTTTTGCGATTTTTTTTACCAAACATAGGTAGCATAAAACAAATTGGCCAAAAATTTTAAAAAATTTTGATTTTTACATTTTTTTTGGGGGGAATTTCATATAAAAAAATGTGAAAAATATTGTTATTTTTGCAAAATTGTCGCTCTTTTTTTGTTTATAGCGCGTGATCAAAAAATCGCACAGGTGATCAAATACCACCAAAAGAAAGCTCTGTTTGTGGGAAAAAAAGGACGTCAAATTCGTTTAGGTACAGCGTCGCACGACCGCGCAATTGTTCGTTAAAGTCGCGCAGTGCCGAATCGCAAAATACCCCCTGGTCTTTTAGCAGGAAAATCCTCCGGGGCTTAAGTGGTTAATAAAGGCAAATAAGCTGTTCACTTTACAAGGGAATTTTCCCCAAATCTTAGTGAGTGAGGTGAAGGTCTGCTGACTTCCATCATCCAATCACGTGCAAGCAAAAATACTGTTTATTTAAATTTTCCTTGCATTTGACTGCAACTTTCCCTACAAAGTGAGCAGCCTACTTACCTTTAAGCCTAGTACACACGCAACGATTAACGGCCAACCGATCGTCCGTCTTTTGTACAGAGTGGTGTTTTGTTGGTTGGAATGTGCCTAGACTGCACACAAATTGTCTCGCCCGACAAAATTCTACTTCAGAAGTGATGTCATGTGTTGGTTTGCTTTCTTTGTGTTCTTTCTTCTCTGAGCATGCCCAGTCTTGCTCATTAGATTTTTCCCTGTCGAAATCTGTACTGACTGCACGAAAATTGGACGTGTTTTGACGGCGGACAAACATTTTTTTTAGCCTGCACACCAGATTTTTTTCGGCCGAAAAGTCGGAGTCGGTTGTCGGAAGCATCATACTAACAAGCCGAAAATCAGCAGATCGGTGGTTGAACGAAAATTCCCTGACGATTTTCAACGCGTGTGTACGAGGCTTTAGGCTAGGTTCACATTAGGGATCGACCAATATAGTTTTTTCATTGTCGATACCGATATTTTGGTCATCGCGTATCGGTTTCGGCCGATATGGGCTGATATTTTCGTACATTAAAAAAAATATATATTTTTATTTTTTTTACTTGACAGGTACTCTTGTGGAGGGATCTGGGGGTCTAAACTCCTCCTCTGCACTTAAAAGCATTCAAAATGCCAAGTTTCGCTGTTTTGAATGCTGTCATTTTTTTTAATCTGGCGCCAGTACCCAGAAGTGATGTCATGACATCACTTCCGGGTTTTTGCATGGAGACCCGATCAGAGCTGAATGCAGCTTTGATCGGGTCTTCGGCGGCCGTGCAGGCTGGTTTCCCGGATCTCCCAGTGGGACAGGAGACCCGGACGAGCCACGGAAAGCGGCGGGAGAGGGGGGGGGCGTCCCCTCCCGCTCCTTGTAATGACAGCCGAGCGGCTTCTCATTACAAGACAGTCGACCGTCGGCTATGGATGCCGGTACCGGGGTGATGCCTCTAGCTGCAGGCATCACTCGGCCACCTTGGAAAGTGCATAACGGCCCTTGATATATCGGCTTTGCCGATAATCGGTCGATCCCTAGTTCACATACACTAGATTGTCAAATGTATTGGGATGCCTCAGCAATGTATCATTGGAAACACTTTTATATTTTTTATTGTAAACCACTGTTTTGTACAAAAAGTATTGGGATGCCTGCCTTTACACCAACATAAACTTTAATGGTATCCCAGTCTAAGGCCTGGTTTACACCTGTGCATTTTTTAGTGCATTTTCAGTTTTGCAGAAACACACTACAGTCCATTTGATATGGTTTCCTAAGGGGTCACGTTCACATCTGTGCATTTCATGGAAAGGGCCAGGGGCTTTGATTCCATAGACTTCAATAGATCAAAAACATGTATTGAAAAATGCTAAATGCACCTGAATTATGCAAACTGCAACCTGCATAGGTGTGAACCAGGCCTTAGTCCGTAGGGTTCAATATTGAATTAGTCCACCCTTTACAGCTATAACTCTTCCAGGAAAGCTCTGCACAAGGTTTAGGAGCGTGTCTATGGGAATATTTGACCATTGTTCCAGAAGTGCATTGGTGAGATCAGGCACTGATTTTGGACAAGAAGGTCTCCGCTCTAATACATCCCCATGCAGGTGGCCTGACTCAAGTAAATTAGGATGCAATGGCTGCACAGACAAAGCCATGTGGGGTGGGTGCATGTCCCTGAACGCACACTGTCGGTATTTAGGATCGTGCACCACTACGGATGTCAAATTGGGAGCAGTGGCTGTGTCCGTGCAGCCGCTTCATTTTATTTGAACATGAATGGGACTGCCTACACGGCGGTGCATGGAACACCTGTGCATCCCTGTATAGACAAACACTGCCCCCACACTGGTGTATTCTGCAGTACACCCATGTGAATAAGGCCTTATGTACCACACCCCACGTAGGAGCTGCAAATGAATGGGATGCCACACTCCTGCACAGCCAGGCACACCGAATCTTCAGTCACACAGAGTCAGAAAACAGTCTGTAGCTTTGTTTTTGTTATTTAATAAGGGGTTAAAACTTGGATATGAATGGGAGGCTATGGAATGCCCACTTGACTTGAACAAGATGTTCAGGGACAACTTCCTATTTACAGTCTCATATATAGAGCTTCCTATATACAGCTTCAACTCCTTTACCTTTTCACATATACACACTTTTCTCCTCTCTTCCTCTGTACAGCTCCTGCTGGTTGTCAAGATCCTACCTTGCCTTCCTGCTGGCAGCCATCTTGGACATGTGCAGACTGCTGTCTCTTATAAACTCTATTTGCATCATCACTTGTCTGCTGCCTTGGCCTCGCTCAGTGATGATGTTGCACACCTGACTAATATATATATATATATATATATATATATATATATATATATATATATATATATATATATATATCACCTGATGGCCTTTAGACCTTGCCCTTGCGTTTGTGCTCCAAGGTGCATCACTGCTAGCAGTCCTCTGGTCTCTGTGGTTTCTCCGTGCATGACTTGGCTTGGCTGACGACCTTCCTGGCTCTTGATTCCGCATTGGCAGAGGACCCTGCATTGGTTGATGACCCGGCTTCAGCAGACTACCATGCTCCTGGACTCAATCACTGCTTGCATGACTACCTGATTCCGAACTTGACTCCGGCTGTTCTTGTTTTTGCTCCTCTCTCTTGCTGTGCGATTATTATTGTTGCATTAATAAACTGCTTATTTTACTTGCATCTTCATGTGGTCTGGTTTCCTGGTACCCTGACACTGGTTCACTCTTGGTAGCACTGACAGGCCCCTTCTTAGTTCAGTAGTAGAACCCTATTAAAGTCT
The DNA here is from genome assembly GCF_965119305.1 of Pelophylax lessonae. NCBI lineage: Eukaryota > Metazoa > Chordata > Amphibia > Anura > Ranidae > Pelophylax > Pelophylax lessonae. The sequence goes on from NC_138770.1 coordinate 586,940,532, forward strand.
ATAGGACCCGAACTTGAAAAATCAAAAGTGCCCATTTTGAAGGCTTATATGTAGGTTATTGGCCATAAAAAAAAAGGCTATGGGGGCCTGGGTATTGCCCTAAGGGATATCAATGCAAATATTTAAAAAAAAGATTGTTTTCAAAGGAGCAGTGATTTTAATGATGCTTAACCACTTGCCAATCGCCAGCAGTACATATACTGCAGCAGGCTGGCTCTGTCCCGCGAAACGACGTAACTGTACATAATTTTGTGGGACTGTGAGTGGGGGCGCGTGCGCGCCCATTTGCCACAGGGGAAGCTGATCTGCTCATGATCGCTCCTGCGAACACTCCCCGTGGAGACATTGGTCTGATGTTGTAAACATGGCAGATGGCTGTTCTATGTAAATGAAGAAGAAAGTGGCACTTCCAGACCCAGGAACTTGGAAACTTGAGTTTATTTCTTCAAATCATAGGTACAACATCAGACAAGACCACAAGACAGACTGGACAGCAGACGCGTTTCACACCTTGTGCTTATTCATTGCTTATTCATTGACGGCTGTTCTGTCAGCAATGAACACAGGGCTCCTGTGTTCCTCCTATTTAGGAACACATGTCCCTATGTTGATTCCATAAGTATATCCCCCACACAGTTAGAAAGCACCTCCCCGGGACACATTTAACCCATTGATCATCCTTGGTGTTAACCCCTTCCCTGCCCGTGTCATTAGTACAGTAACAGTGCATATTTTTATTACTGTAGTAATATCACTGGTCCCCCAAAAAGTGTCAAAAAATGCAGTTAGGTGTCCGATCTGTCCGTCGCAATGTCGCAGCCCCGCTAAAAATCGTTTTCCCCTAGTTTGTAGATGTGATAAGTTTTGCACAAACCAATTAATATACTCTTATTGGGATTTTTTTAACCAAAACTATGTAGCAGAATACATATTGACCTAAAATTCTGAAACATTTGATTTCATTTTTTTAATGGAAATATTATATAGCAGAAAGTGAAAAATATGTTTTTTTAGCGCAAAAAATAAAAAAAATCGCAGAGGTGATCAAATATCACCAAAAGAAAGCTCTATTTGTGGAAAAAAAGGACATCAATTTTATTTAGGTACATCATCGCACGACAATTGTCAGTTAAAGTGACGCAGTGCCGAATCGCAAAAAATGCCCTGGTCATTAAGGGGGAAAAACCTCCGTTCCAGAAGTTGTTAAAGTGAAACAATAAAAACAATATTCCTTTAAATATAGTGCCTGGGAGGGGGGGGTTCCTTAGACTGCATGTAGAGTGGCACATCTGTACCGTATATACAACCTGCTGCAGCAAAACTGACATTAAATCGATTTTCCCTGCAAGCTTTCTTTATTTTGTAAACAACGACTTGGGGAGACAGTATGTATGATGAGGCCACAATTTATTGCACTCAGAACAAGATTAGAGATTTTTTTTGATAAATTCTGGTGTCTCTTTGGCAGACTTTGAATGGAAATAATGTTTTGCATCATAGTGAGCAAGCCTTATGTGAAGAAGTCAAATTATAGTACACACAGGTCAAGATTAACATTTTTTTTTTTTTTTTTTAGATAAAGGCTGGTGTATTTTTCGCAGACTTTGGATAGAAGTAACAGGTGCGGAAAAATTGGGCTTTGGGTGTTGGTGGTACCTTCACACATATTATGGTACTCTTGAAAAAAAATCTGCTTATTTTTCTTAACCACTTGCCATCCGCGCTACAGCCTATATACGGCTGCAGCGCGGACTCGAATTTTCGGGAGGCCGTTTTTAAACGGCCTCCCAGTGACACGCCCCCAGCGCGCTCCCGCGAGCGCGCTGCGGGGAAAATCTGTGTCGGCCGTGTCCCTTGGACACGGCCGATCACAGATCGTGGTGAATGGCCAATCACAGCGGCCATTCACCACGTGATCTGGCCGTCCAATGAGCGATGATCTCATATGTAAACATATGAGATCATCTCTCATCGCCGGCGCTCCTTCCTCACACGGAGCCTGCAGTGTGAGGAAGGAGGGGGAGCCTCACAGCGCCGGGGACACAGCGATGTAATCAGGGCACCGATCACCAGTGCCCTGATTACACAAAGGTAAAAACACACACACAGTGCCCCCCCATCAGTGCCCACAGTGCCCGCCATCAGTGCCCCCCAATCAATGCCCACAATCAGTGCCCATAGTGCTGCTAGTCAGTGCCCATCAGTGCCTGCTCATCTAGGCACTGATGAGCACTGACTGGCAGCACTATGGGCACTGAGTGTGGGCACTGATGGTGCTGCCCATCAGTGCCGCTCATCAGTGCCACCCGTCAGTGTCCAGTGCCATCCGCCAGTGCCCATCAGTGCCGCCTCTCAGTGCCGCCTCTCAGTGCCCAGCAGTGCCACCTGTCAGTGCCCAGCAGTGCTGCCTATCAGTGCCCAGCAGTGCCACCTCTCAGTGCCCAGCAGTGCTGCCTATCAGTGCCCAGCAGTGCCGCCTATCAGTGCCCAGCAGTGCCGCCTATCAGTGCTCATCAGTGCCGACTCTCAGTGCCGCCTATCAGTGCCGCCTATCAGTGCTCATCAGTGCGGCATATTAGTACCTCCTCATCAGTGCCCATAAGTGCCACCTCATCAGTGCCCATAAGTGCCACCTCATCAGTGCAGCCTATCAGTGCCCATCAGTGCCGCCTCATCAGCGCCCTTCAGTGAAGGAGAAAAATTTATTATCAAAATTTACTCGCAGAAAATAAGAAAAACTTTTTTTTTTTTTCAAAATTTTTTGTCTTTATTCTTTTTTTTTGTAAAAAATAAAAAACCCAGAGGTGATTAAATACCACCAAAAGAAAGCTCTATTTGTGTGAAAAAAAATGATAAAAATTTCATATGGGTACAGTGTAGCATGACCGCGCAATTGTCATTCAAAGTGTGACAGCGCTGAAAGCTGAAAATTGGCCTGGATGGGAAGGGTGTTTAAGTGCACAGAAGGCAAGTAGTTAAGAGAACATACAGAAACAATGTCCAAAATTAACCTCAAAAGAGAAGTTTCAAAATAAATTTACAAAACTAATTTGGAAATTGCTTTATTCTCTCATCTCGACATCTTCTTCCTCCTCAATTGCAACTTCTCCAAGATGTCCTCTGTATTGGCAAGCTGCATGTTCATGTAGCCATCCACAAAGACGGGGTATCCCTTGTATTCCATACCCCCCTTCAATTTTACTATTACTGGCTTATCAGTAAGACCATTGGGGAATGAGTTTGTGTTTAGTGGCAAACTCATTCTGCTGCTGAAGCCGTCACTCATCTATAGACCAGTGAAAGGAAAAATAAAATTCCCCACGGAATCCTCCGAGAACACACCGCCAGAAAGGGCAGGAAATTGGGCTTCACACTGTAACCATATAGAGGTACATTTGATAGAAGTAAGAATTAACCTTTCTGTAAAAATGTTTTAATTACATGCACCTGTCAAACAGGTGCAGAAAAATTGGTCTTTGGGTGGTAATTGTGCGCATGAAACCTATACCAAAAATTACTTCAAGATAAAATCAGCACCCACAAAGCTAAATAGCTTAGACAGTCTTGCCAGAGATTCAAGATCCCAAAAACATTTAATCAGTGACATCGGCATCAGGAGCTTGCTAGCTGCTGCTAATCCAGGACTGATTCATTTTGATAAATGTCAGCCAGTCATCGAAGTCTGTGGACAAACACGCTCTTATCTGTCACAGAACCTCCAGCAGCACGAAATGCCTGTTCAGAAAGCATGATTCATGCATGATTCTCATGACCCAGTAACCCAGTTGATCGTCTACTGGACAGCTTTCCATGTCTGTTTTTGCCCCTAGATAATCTTCCACCATATGATGCAGACGCTGCCAATGGGATGTGGAAGCCGACAGCCCTGGGCTCTGAGGACTAAAACGTTTTTAAATACATCACTTAGGTTGCCCCCTTCTTAATCGCTCCTCCTTTGACCAACAGAAGCACCAAAACTACCTTTACCATGAGACTGTAACCTACCAGAGTCTGGAAAGGTGTTTCATAAACTCATCTTTAAGGTGATCTCAAGATATTTCATCCTGTGCTCCCTCTTCGAGGGCAGGATGAGTTCCAAGACTTTCCCCTTGTAACAGGGGTCAAGGAGGGCTGCCAACCAATATTGATCGTTCCCCTTGATGCCACCAGTTCTAGAATCCCTTCACATGCTTTGAAGAATAAGGGAGCCCATGTACCACAAGTTTGCAGAGGTATGAGCAGAGTCCTCAGGGTCACTGATTATTATACTGTACTGTGTGAAACTGCCTCCTCCCAGCCAAGTACTACTCCCAAGGTTTCTAGGGACTGAAAACTATCTCTTCAGGTTTGACATATGTCTTCCTCTGCTTGAATGCCTCCAAAACAGAATCCTCCTCCTCTCTCTCCTCTTCTGTGTTGTGTGACGTCGCAAGAATGGTGTCTGCATAAAGCAGACCTTGAGAGGAAAGGAAGTCCTCCTCTGCCTCAAGTGCCCAGTCCTTAATGCCATGCAGAGTATGCTCCAGCAGGAACACAAGAGGGATAGTGTCACTCATACATGCATTGTCACGGCTCACCATCCTTGTCACCAAATGGTGATAGTACAGTGCATGCATTCTTTATCAGCAGCCATTGACGTGGGGAATAAATAGCCAAGCTCCCCTGAACCTGCCCTTGTGCTCAGTCTAAATCCTCCACACAAGCTCCTGCTGGTCTCCTCATGCCTTTGCCCATTCCTAAGGAATACAAGGTCAGTCAAGTTCTGGATTCCCGACTCTGTAGAGGCGTTCTTCAGTACCTTGTTCATTGGAAAGACTTTGGTCCTGAGGAGAGGTCTTGGGTTCCGGCATCGGAGGTCTTTGCACCTCGTCTGTTAAAAAGGTTTCATCTAAAGTTTCCCTCTAAACCCGGCCCCAGGCGGGGTAGGGGGAGGCCTCGTAAGAGGGGGGTACTGTCATGGATTTGCAATAGTGTTTGGCAGCTTACCTGTTCCTTCATGTCTGTATTAGAGGTCAGACTTCACTTCTGGTTCCTTTTTATCACCTCTCCTTCCTGTTCCTGCCCCACACTGAGAATGTGGACTTTTTCTGTGTGGCTAAATATTACTAGGAATTTGCGCTACATCTTATGCCTGTTAAGAGATTTTATTGTGTGGTGAAAAACACTATTGATATTTATCAACATTTTGTTTGAAGGTTCACATATTCTTTATTGACACTGCACTGATTGTACATTTCTACATTAATTTGCGAAGGGCTATGTGGTTCGGGATCTTTCCTGAGCCCACTGTTGGCTTAAAACTGGTCACAGGAGTGCAGAAGCAGAACGAACTGCACTCCTGTGATCCATAGGAGAAGCATGACCAAAAAAGCTTTGGCCATACTTCTCCTTTAACATTCCAGTCTTTTTCCTAAATCTTCACATTGTAGTCCCCATGGAAGAATCTTTTCCCTTTACTTCCATTCTTGAGTACAAGTAACTTATGTATTTGTGGTTACATGATGAAGGGATGATATGGAATATGATGTACATTTTTAAAATTAGGTTTAGTTACACTGTAAGATCTTTAAATACATTTGAATGTAAAGCCAATATAGTTTTCTTTAAGTTTTGGATAGAATGTGCTGATCATACATCAGTACAGAAACGTGATAAGAATATCAATTTTAGAGTTGGCACTGGAACAGGCGGTAAAGAAAATTGTTTTTTTTTGGTGAACAGAAATCTCCACAACAGGACAGAAAAAAACTATTACCTAACTGGCTACCTAACCTTTCCCTACTTTTTAATATATACCTGGAATTCAGCTTAAAAAAAACACACACACCCTGCCAGCCAGCTGTAAAATGTGTGCACCCAAAAGCCTAACTACCCACTCTATGCCCAAATGCCGAGCAATATACCAACACTTCCAGGTAGTGTCGGAGATTGCCTGCTTCCTCCCACTCCCTACACATTTATTGGTCCATCACTATGATGAGCTGCCTCGTTGACAAATAGGAATTTGTGGGAGGTGGGTAGTGGCAGACAAGCTGTGTCATTTCCAGCAATCTGGTATCACTTTAATTGTCAACCCCAATCAAAACCAGCAGAAAAATTTCCCCACCACAATTCTACTGAGACCAACTGAAAAGACCTATTACAAGCCAACATGCACTTTGGGTATATTTGACCCAAGAAATGGCACACTTTGGCAGAATTTTTCCCTATTAGCTTTAATTTTTGAGATACAGCATAATTGCCATATACCACTATTCACACTGTTTGCCTGTCAAAAATCAAGGTATATAATAGAAAAATAAGTTGGGATGATTCAGGCAGCACTGTCGTGAAGTAGTCATAAACTCTTCCTTGCTAGATCTGCAAAAAAGAAACAATATGAGTGGCAATATACACACATCCCCTATATCAGTGTTTCTCAACTCCGGTCCTCAGGGCACACTAACAGGCCAGGTTTGCAAGAAAACTGAAATACATCACAGGTGATATAATTTGCTGCTCAGTGACTGCAGTATTCTAGTCTGCATCTCCCCAAGGTAATACTTAAAATCTGGCCTGTTAGTGTGCCCTGAGGACCGGAGTTGAGAAACCCTGCCCTATATGATCATAACTAACACAGTTAAAGTGGTTGTAAATGCTGAAATTTTTTTTAACTTCATGCATTTGATGCATGAAGGTAAAAAACCTTCAGTGTGCAGCTCCCCCCTTAGCCCTCCTAATACTTACCTAAGTCTGATCTCGATCCAGCGATGTGCATGAGACCCGAGGCTCTCATGGGTCTCTCCCTAGTGATTGACTGAGATCCAGCAGCAGGAGCCATTGGCCACAGCCTGTAAGGTGGGAGTGGGGGACGGGGCTGAGCTGCGCTCCCTGTGTCTTATGGAAGCAGAGAGCTGGCTCGAAGTGGGCACGCACAAGTGCCCCCAGAGCAAGTGGCTTGTTTTGGGGGCACTGAGCAAAGAGGAGGGGCCCAGAGTGCTGGCGGGGGACCCAAGAAGAGGAGGATCAGGGCTGCTCTGTGCAAAACCACTGTACAGAGCAGATAAGTATAACATGTTTGTTATTTTTTTAAATCAAAATTTTTCCTTTAAAATCACTTTAATAACTTGAATTTTAGAATCAAAAGTTTCAAATGTAAAATTACAGTTGAAAGTACGTAAACGCTCTCACTATATCTGCTAACTTGTAAGCAAACACACAAACTAGCTAACAATTTTCTGAATCAGTGCCCCAAATAACCCCAAGAACAGGCCTAAAAAGCAAAGTGCCAAGAATAGACTTATTTGGTTGGACTATGTTATGTTAAAGATCCAACACACGCCACTGAAAAATTCCCCATAATGTAGAATAAACAAATACCTGAGGGAACCATTCTCAAAAAGGGAACACCTTCATTATACTCTTGCTCTTCATGTTCCAAAACAAAGAGAAGGATACAAGACCTGTACTATCCAGTTATGAACTTCTATCTATTTCCCAAATTGCAGCAGGAACATTACTGTGTGATCACTGTGTATGATAAAAGGGCACAAGTGGTGCATGAGAGGTATGAATAACCCCTAAGCCACTGGAGGAACAATGAACAATCATGGTGGTACAGAGAGATAAATAATGGAAGGTGTAAGCAAGTGGTTCTTCTGTACCCAAGAAGTATTTGTTTATTACAGATATTTATACAGCAACAACAAATACATACAGTCAGGTCCATAAATATTGGGACATCGACAGAATTCTAATCTTTTTGGCTCTATACATCACCACAATTTTTGAAATGAAACAAACAAGATGTGCTTTAACTGCAGACTTTCCGCTTTAATTTGAGGGTATTTACATCCAAATCAGATGAAAGGTGTAGGAATTACAATTAATTTAACCACTTAAGCCCCAGAGGATTTGGCTGCTAAACGACCAGGGGGTATTTTGCGATTCGGCACTGCGTGACTTTAACGGACAATTGCGCGGTTGTGCGACGCTGTACCTAAACGAATTTGGCGTCCTTTTTTTCCCACAAACAGAGCTTTCTTTTGGTGGTATTTGATCACCTGTGCGATTTTTTGATCACGCGCTATTAACAAAAAAAGAGCGTCAATTTTGCAAAAATAGCAATATTTTTCCCTTTTTTTTATATGAAATTCCCCCCCAAAAAAAATGTAAAAATCAAAATTTTTTAACATTTTCGGCCAATTTGTTTTATGCTACCTATGTTTGGTAAAAAAAATTGCAAAAAGCGTATTTTGATTGGTTTGCGCAAAAGTTATTGCGTTTACTGACTAAGGGAAAGATTTTTGTCATTTTTGTTGTTTTTTTTTTTAACGCGTAATGGCGGCGATCTGCGATTTTTTTTGCGGTACTGCGACATTGCGGCGGACAGATCGGACCCTTGACTGACATTTTTGACACTTTTGGGGTTACCAGTGACATTTCTACAGTAATCAGTGCTATATATATGCACTGTTACTGTAAAAATACACTGGTAGTGAAGGGGTTAACTTTATTTGAGAGGGAGGGGCTGTATGTGTCCCTAGGGGCGTGATTCTTACTGTGATTGGCTGTGGCTTCAGCTGTATGCAGAGTGATCAACGGATCTACATAGTAGATCCATATGATCAGCTCTCATACAGAGGGGAGAATGACAGGCAGCTTGTTTACACAAGCTGCCTGACTTTCTCCCTCTCCCCCGCCGATCGCAGAGTGGCCGGCGGACATCGGGTCCGCCGGTCACATGCGCGGGGGGGTCCGTGACCACGCGGGAGCGCGCCTCCGGCGGCGCGCGCTCGCATCCTAGACCCTCACAAGCTAGTGACGTAGCCCTACGTCACTTTGCCTGTGAGGGGCTGACCGCCGACGTAGATCGGCGTGCGGCGGTCGGCAAGTGGTTAAGGGACCAAAAGTAATGGGACAATTGGCTGCTCAGCTGTTCTATGGCCAGGTGTGTGTTAGCAGCACAAAACTCAATCGGTGATTTACCCTGCTATCTCGTATCTGCTCCATGCACCTGCGAGGGCTGGGGCCACTTCCCTCATTGACCAGCTGACCACAACCCCTGTCTAAGTGCTGCCCAATAAGATGAATATTAACTATCCTTGCAGCCGCAGGCTCCGCCTCAGCAGGGAAGGAAGTGAAGCGAGCTGGCCAGGTTCATCTGTGGGCTCATCTCTTTTGCTGTTGCCGAGCGAGCGCGCGGGGGGGTGGGTTGAGGTGGTTCTGGTAAAATTCTGTAGGGGGTGCGGGCTAGGCCCCCTTGGAAGCTCGGGTCCCTTACAAGTGTACTGCCCATGCCCCCCTGATGGCGGCCCTGTTGGCTAATGTACAGTATGATGTGGCAGATTGGACTGGAGGAATAGATACTGCATTTTTTTTCCATTTTACTCCCTGTGTACGTAAGAAATCTGTGTGTTTTAGAAATATAAATCTTATAGACAAGGAAAAACATACCATTGCAATATACTGTATATTATGAATGTGTATCTAAACATAGCTTGCACCTTGCCAGTCCATTTATGTACTAGCTGCATTTGTTTTCATTTTTTCTATTTTTTTTTTTTCATTATCACCTGCTGATCCTGCCAATAACCAGAGATGTATAGTAACTAAGTAGAACTACTTCACTACTGTACTTAAGTACCCAAAGGCGGTGTCTGTACTTTCCTGGAGTAGAATTTTTTTCTCCTACTTCCACTTTTACTTCACTACATTTTTTCAATGATTTCAATACTTCTACTCCGATATTTTTTTTTGTGCTGCATAGTTACTCATTACAATTATAAAAATTACCACTGCCAGAACAGTAGATGGCAGGTTTCATGAAGTTCAAAAAAATGTGTATAATGTCATATGTAAATCAGCGCATACAAAAATAAATGCTACTGTATGTATAAATAAAATGGTCTACATATCTGCTGTTAAGGGGAAAGAGAACCTCCCCCAACCAAGGAGAGTCACAAGCGTACATAGACCTTTTTTCTGGTAAGAGACTGATTTTGCTTTTTTCACTGGAAGTTGAGAGCACAGGTTTTGCAGTTTTGTTTCACTGGAAGTCTATTTGGATATTATTTTGCACTTACCTTCATCCGCTGGGTAAGGGGGAAATCCACAAGGTGGTGGGAGTCTGCACCTATAATTTGGAATAGCACCTGTTTGATTCCTGCACCTTTAAAAATATATTCATCTTGTTTTGTCACATGTATATGGTCTTATGGCATTATGGCATTATATATATGGACTTTTTATTGACTTTGATTTCATACACTCTTCCTTTATTTCATTATTGGAATATATTGTTGTATATCGCATTGGTTTATATATGATTTTGCGCACCAATAAGCTGTGAAGAAAAAAAAAAAAACATGCAGGGAAGAGAAGGAGGGATGCTTTAAAGGGGAAAGGGAGGGACATAATTTATCTGTTTTTGTTTACAAAAATTTACAGCCAAAGGAATTGTGATTGTCCTTTAGGTTAATCATTTGAAATAATCATTTGAAATAATAAAAAACAATATGATGTTCAACCTTTTGACTTCTTTCTTTAATAACTAAATAACACAGTACTTGTACTTTTACTTTCAGTACTTGAGTAGCACATTTTTTTAAAAAAACTACTGGTACTTTAACTTTCAGTACTTGAGTAGCAAAATTAAAAAAAAAAAAACTACTTGCAATACTTAAGTACAAAAAATGTCGAATACTTTAGTACTTCTACTCAAGTCACTTTTTGATAGAACACTTCCACTTCTACTCAAGTCACTTTTTGATCGAGCACTTGTACTTTTACTCAAGTATGGGGTTTGAGTACTTTATACAAGTGTGCCAATAACACATTTCCTGTCCTAAGGTGCCCTGGGTATAAGAAGAGCATTAGAACTTCAGAACATGTCTATCTTTCTTATCTCTGTAACTTGGGGGGCAGGGGGGTTGTAGGGTAGTTCACACAGGTGAACAGGGCTGGGCAGATAACACTGCTTGAGATTTCAGTAAAGAAGTAGGAAGTCCACAATAAAGAAATCATTTTATTGGCACTTGTAAAATGGCACATCATAACAAATGCAACACATTTAGGCTTATTTAGCATATGAAGAAGGCATTTTGATGCTGTGTCATTTTACATGTAGCCAATTTTTTTTTTTTTTTTTTTACAAGTACACCGAGTGGCCAGCTTTATACATTGTGGAATTATGCTTTGGGAGATAAATGCCCCAGTCTAAGCTAAGTCTCCAGCTTTTGAATCTTGAATACAGCAGTTGAGCTGGGGTAAGGTTGGTCAAAGAGGGAACAGGAAGTTATAAATCACTGGATTTCTGTCTGGATTTGCACCTGCCAAACAGATAATAAAATAGTTTATCTAAAGGCAAAACTTTTTTTGAAGTTTTGGATAGAGTAGAGATAGGTTAGAACACTAATCAGTCTGTGCTCCTGGTAAGAAGATTCAACCTCTCTATTTGTCCTATATGCCATTATCATTGAAAGTGAAAGAAAAAGAAAAACCCAACATTTTGGGTTGTCCCCAGAAAAGTAATAGAGGGGAAATCCTCCAATGGGTACACTAGTTCTGGTGAGATGGGGTCCTCAAGGAATTTCCTTAATTTGCAGGGATTTTCTCTCAATTCCTGTTTGACTATGGGACAGGAAGTGAAGGGAAATCTCAGCAATGGGACACAGATGGTGAAAATAATTCTGACAGGGGTTACTACCCTCCCTTTCTCTATCCAAAATGAAAAAAAATAAAAAATATTGCCTATAGTTCTACTTTAAAAGATCAAAATGAAGAAAATAAGAGATAGTCATTGTTAAGGTTTACATGCACTATGAAGTTGAATATAGAGTTCTGTGATCTTCATAAACAGTTGTATTTTGCATTAATAAAGTCGCTTACCTCTTTGAATCCTAATATCATTATAACAGTAAAAGGGCTACATTATTGTATATGGTACATTGCATTTCCAAATGTCAATGTGTATATCAATCCACATTACAGCTTTGTATGGTGGTAAGTCTATTTTCAAGTAAAGGTTGGATATTGTGCTGCAGTTACATTGCTTTTGGCTAATAATGTTTAATAATGAAAAACCTGATGTGTTTGTAATGTCTTTTCCTCTAAGCGTTTCCTTCATTTTGGTTGTTTGAATAAACAGTTTGCTCAGCCCAGATTGAACATTCTTTCCATACCTGTCTTAGTGATAGGGAATGTGTGCATTGTGTGTTGATTATGTCAATGGCACGGAAACAGGGAAGCATGTACTTTAGGTCTTTGTTGACCTGGCAGGAGATATAGGGATAGATGCCAATTCTTACAATCGCAGTAATGAGGAAGGAAGAGGCTCTGTGAGAGACAAAGGAGTGTGATCCAATACTGAATTCAGCAGAGAAAACATTTCTGTGCCAAGTAAGGAGAAAACATGTCTGTACGCCTCTCTTTCTAATACAGAGTATCTAAACCAAAAAACAAAAATGGCATATATTGCAGCTTATGAGTTCTTAGATGTAATGGCTGCATTAGTTTTCTTTTGTCAAGCTTATTTTTTATTTTTTTTCACTTGGTGATTCAGCCACTAATCCTAACAAGACAATACTAATTTACCATATGGAACCAATGTATCATTTTTGTTTTTGGGTTTAAAGCAACCTTGTCAATTACAGCTAAAACTTAAAATGAAAAGTTATTTTATTAATTTCATTTATTAATGAAAAGTTATTTTATTAATTTCTCCAGTAGCTGTTGTCTTTTACCCCTTCTCCATTCCAGTGTTGTAGCCTCCATCAGGCTCTTCAGCATTTGACACTTTTAAGGGGGTATCTAATGCCTGTGTCACCCTTCCTGTCATCCTCCTACTCTTACTGTGTCACTGTATCATCTTCCTACTCCTATCATGTCACTGGGTCATCTACCGACTTCTAACATTTCACCAAATCATCCTCCTACTTCTACTGTATCACAGTGTCATCCTCCTACTTCTACTGTGTCACAGTGTCATACTCCTACTGTGTCATTGTGTCATCCTCACTCCTACCATGTCACCGTATCATCCTCCTACTCCTACTGTTTCACTGTGTCATCCTCCTACTCCTACTCCTACCATGTTACCCTCCTACTCCTGCCATGTCACTGTGTCATCCTCTTACCGTTTAAAAGAGAAGTATGATTTTTTTTTTTTCAGAATCATACTTACCTAGGTGGACGCAGCATTGGTCTGATGCGGCATCTGTCCCCTCTGGCTCTAAGACTGAGAATCGAGCGATCATTCTTACAGCTCCCTGAGCAAAAAGCTTGTGACTGTCAGTCACCGCTGGAGAGCTGGGCTGTGGAGGAGGTGGAAGCGGCCGGTTCAGGCTCTTAGCGGCTCACTGAGAGGCTGAGCCATGTGCCGGTCCAGGCATGTGGGTGGATCCTGTCTTTATTGTTGCGATCTTGCCTGAGCGTGGACCGACTCTGTGACATCAGCCGACAGCGAACTTCAGCCGGCTGTCTGCTGAAAATGAATCACAGGAGTGCAGAACGTACTACACTCCTGTGATGCACAGGAGAAGTACAGCCAAATGAACTTTTGCTGTACTTATCCTTTAACTGTGACTTGAAACCGAAATCTATTCTCTACCCCACAAACACAAATGGGTCATTTCATCATAGATACCTTTTATAAGTTGGTATATGATGATGTTATTGATCGGTTTTCCCCTCATAGCATGCTGAAGTATCAACATTACAACCTTAGTCCTCTTGAATGAAAGGCTTTAGAAAGCCTAAACATATACCAATCTAGTTATCAAACAGGCCAATAAAGGTGGGGGATTGGTAGTCCTAGATAGATCTGACTATGTAGCAGAAGCCCACAGACTACAAAAAGATCCGGTCACCTATTGTAGGGTCCCCCGAGACTCATTGAAACAATACAAACTGGAGCTTAAATCTCTGTTAGATGCAGCCCAAACCAATAAAGTAATCAACAATAAGGAATGGGAATTCTCCATAATTTTACATTATTCCCAAAATTCATAAAGATCCAGTGCACCCCTAGGGAGGCCCATTATAGCCTCCATGAAGAGCCTCAGCCATTGATTAATTTCTCCAGCCGATTGCAAACTCTTCCCTCTTACATTCAGGATTTTTCCCATCTGTTATATACCCTGGATGATTACATATGGGAAGAATACTACCTCTGGGTATCACTAGATTTACAGTCTTTGTACACATCCATACCCCATGATGTTGGTATGGCATCTCATTCCCATTTCCTGAGCTACAGCCCTGAGCTACTTCCTGCCCATATTCTGTTCATTCTGGACATTACTCGTTACTGTCTATAGCACATTTACTTTACCTTCCTAGGTGAGTTTTTCCTCCAGATACAGGGCACTGCTATGGGTGCGTCCTTCATGCCCAGTTACACCAACCTCACCATGGATTGGTGGGAGTTCTGTATGTGGAGGAACAATCCCTTTGCCAGACACCTGTTTTTTTTTTTTTTTCGGAAGGTACATTGACAATATTATTGTCATCGGGGATAGTACTCCCTCAAAGATTAAGGCCTTTTCCCAGGACTGTAACAACAATGACATTAGTTTAACCTTCCCCCATGTGTGGAACCAGGACACCTTTAAAATTCTAGATCTGGAGTTAAGTCATCTAGGTAATAAGATTATATCCAAAACGCATTTCAAGCCAACATCTGGCAATTCCTATCTCCACTTGGATAGCTGTCACTATCCAAAGTGGATCAAAAACATCCTCAAAGGGCAATACACCAGGTTGAGGAGAAACTGTACCTTTGATACGGATTACAAGAAACCTTACTTAAGAAAAAGTTTTTGGAAAAAGGTTATGTCGAGGAGGTTATAGTCAAAGCCCAAGTGGAATGTCTGGTTAGTTCTTTGTCCAAAAGAGATCATGATGACACAATGCAGCCTTTTCAAAACGATTTGAAGTTTATCACTAATTTTCACTGTAAATACAGGCAGATAGAAAGGATAATATTGAAATACTGGACCATTCTGACTAAAGATCTCAAACTTAAACCAGTTATCTAGTCCAGACCCCGTTTTGTATACAAAAAGGCCACAATCAAAAACATCATAGAACCAAGTAATCTTAAGGAGGCCCCTAAGTCCGTATCCTATCTCATGGCAACATTCTGTAAACTGGAAGGGATATTTCAGTGGCAGAAGAAACCATGTAATATGTGTCCTTATGTACAACATTGCCAAAAAACATTCACAGATCTCAATTGAAAAGAGTATTTCATCTCAAGATTTTTTACATGCAGTGCTGAATTTGTGATTTCTGGACTCACCTCTCCTTGTAGGCTTCTTTACGTGGGCCATGCTATACATACCGTGAGAGCCAGGCTTGTAGACCCTAGAAGATTCATCGAGGATGGCGATATGGACCATTGTGTCCCTTAACACTCCACCCTCCACCATGGTTGGTCTACAGATGGACTTTGGTTTTTGGGTTATAGAGCATATTCCAGGTGGCATCCCTTTTGCTGAGAGGTTCAAGAGACTCTGCACGAAACCTTCTGGATTTTTACGCTCAATACCCTTGCACCCAGAGAGCTTAAGGAATACCTTTAAATTCACATCCTCCTTTGAAGTCCTTTTTTTCAGTGGGGGCGTTTAGTTAATCCATCACTATTTATGAATATAAATAATGTCACAGTGTTATAACTTACATACAAAAAAAAAAGAAGGAAAAAAGCCCCCCCTTTTTTAGTTTATATATTAATCATAAATTAGAATACAATACAGATATTAAAATAATTACTATTATTATTTAGTTATTGAAGAAGATTGTCACCAATGTCCAGCTAATTAGTTTACGTAATAGAACTGTGTTTGTTACAAGGGGTGATTCCTTTTTTTTTTTGTTTTTTGCTTTTGACAGCTAGGGATGAAGGAATGTATTCCCCTCAAAATGTGATAGTCAGTATAAAATGTATTGTTGTTATTTATAGTGTGATTGTACCCTGTGCTGGCTGGTGGAAGGCACAAATTATTTTGATCATTTCATTATTTTGTTTTTGATTCGTTTTTTAATTTATTTTTTACTATTCCCTTATTTTAAATTATTTCTATATACATTAATTTTGTGTTTTTATTTTTTTTGTATTTGAGCCTATCTTTATTGTTCCCTGCCATTTTCCCTTGTCAGCCTTTTTTAACAAAAGTTCAATGAGCTTGGAGCTGCCAATTATCTTTTCCCTCGTTTGCTGGTTTAAACAGCCTTGTTTTTACCCTGAGAGGCAGGACATTGACAAAGGAACGGGTCCCTGAAACATGTTTGTCAGCCCACTCAACCCCTGACTTTGGTTTCTTCTAACAGTCTAGAGGGAAGCCTCACACACTGACAGTGGTCTGTACCCCTGGAGGTCTGGCATTCCATCTCCTTGCCCAGCGGTCTTACATCTCACACTGTTGTTGAGTGAATCCCCCACTCTCCTCACTGTTCTGAGTCCCTGTGAGTCCAACTCCATGCTGATAGCTTCTTGTTCCACAGCGATGTGGCATACCGCTATCGAGCTCAGCGGTCCTT
Source organism: Pelophylax lessonae (assembly GCF_965119305.1). Classification (NCBI taxonomy): domain Eukaryota; kingdom Metazoa; phylum Chordata; class Amphibia; order Anura; family Ranidae; genus Pelophylax; species Pelophylax lessonae. The sequence goes on from NC_138770.1 coordinate 586,957,053, forward strand.
GCTTTGTGTTTGCCTTCTGGTTTATCAAATGATAAAACTTCAATACATACACAATACGTCCCCTTTCCCCATCCTATCCCTTCCGTACCCACCTCCCTCTTTTCCCTCATCCCTCCCATATGCCACTACCCCTTCTCTTCTACCTCTCCTCCTACCCTCCTCCTTCCTCTTACGCTATCTTTCAACTTCACCCTCTTCTCTACTACACAGGTATTCCGTTTTGTATATATTTTCTATTCTTCCATACCACTCTGTTATAGAGGGTTTACCTGGGTCTAAGGATTGTTCCTTTTGCTGCATTTATCATATGTGGCACCACAGATCCCCTATATTGTTTTGGTGTACATTTTGCTGTGTGAAATACACATGTCCATGGGCTGTTTAGTATCTCTTCTCCAGTAATCTCCTTGATATAATATTGCCAATATTACCTAATTTTTATACACTCGCACCAAATATGGGCCATGGTACCTTTCTGATTACATCCTCTCCGACATAGAGCGGAGGTGCTTTGTCGGTATTTTTGGGCTTTCTCTGGTGTTATATACCACCTTGCGAGGCATTTGTAGTTCATTTCTATTGTATTTATATCAGTAGCATACCTGTGACCCGATCTCAGCACATTTGCTACTTGTTGCTCGCCTAACCTAATGCCAACCTCCTCTTCCCATTTCTTGATGTATGTGGGTGTTTCCAATCTCCCTATTTCCTTGAGTTTTCTATATATTCGAGATGTCCCATGTTTTATCATTTTCTGTGCCTTACATAGTCGTTCAATTGGGTTTAAATTCTCCTCTGACCTAATTGGTTATGGTAATGTTGTCACAAAAAGTTTTAATTGTAGATAACTCCATTCATTTAACCTCTTGCCAACTAGCCGCCGTACTTATACTGCGGCAGGGTGACTCTGTCCCGCGAAACTATTTACCTGTACGCGCTTCATTAGAAGCGCTTCTGATGACATCATACCGACGAAATGCATAGAACGCCATTACGTCCCTTCCACTTCCGGTCTGTGGAATGCATTTGCGTTCTGGAATTTCTGTTTTTCATTACGCTTTGTTATACATCAGTGTATGCGAGTATATTACTTGGTTTCTTTAATAAATTTACCCATGCGGATTTACACTATGTGGCTTTTCCATCTCTTTTCATCTGGGGACTGCTAAATTGGACGGGCATCAGTGGCCTATGCGGGTAAGTTTGAGAACTTCAGGCATACCTGCACCAGAAATTACCCATCCAGAGATTGGAACGTAATATCCCTGTTGGGACCTCAGGCATATCTGCACCAACTAGATCCATCCAGTGATTGGGATGTGACACCCCTGCAGGGGTTTTTCGTTCTAGTGAGTGCGGTCCTGGGAGAGTGGGGAGCACAAGCACATTTATTTCACCACCCACCTTCAAGTTTTGCCTGCGTAAAACATTGTCCTTTGCAGTGGTCACTAACACTTTCTCACCCTTCACCAGATGTCACTTTTAGTAATATAAATATTAGTTTTTGATGTATTAATTATTTATTATTTATCTATTTACTACTATCCATATCATACGAGGAATACTTATTTATTCATGTATCATCTTATCACGTGTGACACCCACACATTTTACACAGCAATTATACTTTTTTTATATTTTTATAATTTATTTTTCCTGGTTTTAGTTCACCAGACCTAATCAAAACATTCTCCCTAGGCAGCGTCACCTATTACTCTCCTATTTTTTGCTTATACTTGAGGTAATGCTATTGGAATCATTTGAAAATTGATATAGAATTTTTGGGAGAATTATCAGTTTTACCATATTAATCCTGCCCATCCAGGTAAGTGGGAGTGTTGATATTTTTTCTGATTTTGGTTTTAATCTCATTAATCAGTGTTATATAAAATTGGATTGATATATCTTCCCCATGGATGTTTTTTAATTTTATTCCAAGATATTTTTTTTCATTTTTTTTTCCATGTAAATGGAAACTAATTTTGTAAAGCCCCCTCCTCTTTTTTATTTAAGCCTACATTCAGAATTTCTGATTTAGTCGGGTTAATTTTCAAGTTTGATAGTTCCACAAATTTTTTCAGCACTTTTCTTAAGTTTGGGAGTGTTTTTCTGGGGTTTGAAATGTAAAACAGGATGTCATCACTGTATGCTGCACCAGAAATTACCCATCCAGAGATTGGAACGTAATATCCCTGTTGGGACCTCAGGCATATCTGCACCAACTAGATCCATCCAGTGATTGGGATGTGACACCCCTGCAGGGGTTTTTCGTTCTAGTGAGTGCGGTCCTGGGAGAGTGGGGAGCACAAGCACATTTATTTCACAACCCACCTTCAAGTTTTGCCTGCGTAAAACATTGTCCTTTGCAGTGGTCACTAACACTTTCTCACCCTTCACCAGATGTCACTTTTAGTAATATAAATATTAGTTTTTGATGTATTAATTATTTATTATTTATCTATTTACTACTATCCATATCATACGAGGAATACTTATTTATTCATGTATCATCTTATCACGTGTGACACCCACACATTTTACTGAGCAATTATACTTTTTTTATATTTTTATAATTTATTTTTCCTGGTTTTAGTTCACCAGACCTAATCAAAACATTCTCCCTAGGCAGCGCCACCTATTACTCTCCTATTTTTTGCTTATACTTGAGGTAATGCTATTGGAATCATTTGAAAATTTATATAGAATTTTTGGGAGAATTATAAGTTTTACCATATTAATCCTGCCCATCCAGGTAAGTGGGAGTGTTGATATTTTCCTGATTTTGGTTTTAATCTCATTAATCAGTGTTATATAAAATTGGATTGATATATCTTCCCCATGGATGTTTTTTAATTTTATTCCAAGATATTTTTTTTCATTTTTTTTCCATGTAAATGGAAACTAATTTTGTAAAGCCCCCTCCTCTTTTTTATTTAAGCCTACATTCAGAATTTCTGATTTAGTCGGGTTAATTTTCAAGTTTGATAGTTCCACAAATTTTTTCAGCACTTTTCTTAAGTTTGGGAGTGTTTTTCTGGGGTTTGAAATGTAAAACAGGATGTCATCACTGTATGCTGCCACCTTATTTTCCTCTTCTCCCATTTTCACCCCTCCAATATCCGGATTATTCTGTATAGTCGCCAACAAATGCTCCAATGAAAGTAAATACAGGAAGGCTGAAAGTGGGCATCCTTGTCCTGTTCCATTGAACATCTCAAAATACGGTGACATACTTTCATTTACCTTAACCAATGCTGTAGGGTGGTTGTATACATTTTTGATCCATCGGACCATTTTGGGACCTACTCCTAAATTTTCTATAGTGTCTAGCATAAATCCCCAGTCCACCGTATCGAAAGCTTTTTCGGCATCTATCGATACGAATAGAGCTGTGGATTTTCTGCTTCTCTCTTTTTGCATTAATAATGTATCCCATTATATTTACTTTCCCTCCCTGGTATAAACCCTGCTTGATCCGTATATAGATCCACTCCGGCATCAGCTCTTTTAATCTTGATGCTAACACTTTTGTGTATATTTTTATGTCTGCATTTAATAGTGCTATTGGTCTATAGCTAGAACATAATGTTGAGTCTTTCCCCTCCTTAGGTATGACTGTTATATGTGCCAGTAGTGACTCCCTCCTCATTTCCTCCCCTTCCCCTAATTTATTCAAGTACTCACAAATTTTTGGTATTAACTGTTCTCCAAATTTTTTTTATAATATCTTAGTATAAATCTATCAGGTCCTGGTGGTGTATTATTTATTGCTATTTTTATTTCTTCTTGTGTTATTGGATCTTCTAAAGCTTGCAATTTTGCTATTGGGGCAGTTGTTAGTCTTGCTTCCTTTATATATTCCTGTGTTTTTTGTTTCCCTTCTTTTTTGGCTTCTCTTGTTTCCCTTTGTCTCACCGAATAGAGGGCTCTATAATAGCTATCGAAAGGTCTTTGCAATTTAAGTCATTGAATAAACCATCTCTCCTTTATTATTTTTCATCTTTCCTATATATTTTAATGCTTTTTTTTTCTTAGGGTTTTTGCAAGATATTTTCCTGGTTTATTCCCCCATTTATACCTGTCTTTCACCACTCTAATAAAGACCTGTCTTGTTTGTTGTTCCAATAAATCTTTTAATTGGTCCCTTGATTATTATGACTGTTGTACTTTAAGAACTTTTTTCTTTTTATGTATCTGTTTCAGCTCATATATTTCTTTTATCAATCTTTCCATTATCTTGCTTTTTCTTTCTTTTCCTTCCCAGAGACTGTTATGTAAGTTTTCCAGTGATGTTTTAGTAAACTTTGAACTTTTTATTGATCCAGCGCCCTGGCTAGTTGTGTGTAACTTTGTCATCTGCCTACTCCTACCGTGTCACTGTGTCATCCCCCTACTCCTACCATGTCACCATGTCATCCTCCTATTCCTATCAAGTAACCATGTCATCCTCCTACTCCTACCGAGTCACCGTGTCATCTTCCTACTTCTACCATGTCACCATGTTATCCTCCTATTCCTATCAAGTAACCATGTCATCCTCCTACTCCTACCATGCCACTGTGCCATCCTCCTACTCCTACCATATCACTGTATCATCCTCCTACTCTTATAAAGTAACCATGTCATCCTCCTACTCCCACCGTGTCATTCTCCTACTGTTTCGCTGTCTCACCTTCCTACTCCTACATCACTATTGTGTTCTGTAGAAATATTAGTGTCAAAGGAAGGAACCACTGTGCCCTGGGGAACACCAGGAGATTGATACTTCCAGAAGTGTTTGTTTCTAAATAGGACTTATATGGATGATTTCCCTAGATTTTGGCACCATTTTGTTGCTTGGGTAGCGAAAAAAGGGTAAGTACACAATTTCTTCTTTGCAGGTAGGTCTTAAAAATATTTTTTTTAAAAAAAGTGGCAATCACTTTAACGTTGTGCACTTTACCTATAATTATTATTTTTTTTTCAATTTATAATTAGCATAAATCCACCCTCATGCATACAGGCATATTGTGTTTATGTAGGATCTTGCTGGCAGCAAGAAACTATGTAAAAATGTGTACGCTGTATGCATGTAACATTTGTGCTTATGTTTATACACTATGTGTACAGTGTACATGGACCCTATTGGCTGCATCCACTGCTCATGTAGGTATTACCACGTGTAGCCACCAGCAAAGATGTCAATGTAGACACACTTTTGAAGTTTACATCTTACCCTGAATGAGCCATTCATGCGGTGGTGGTGGATGCGCAGAATAACCTTGTCTGATGCTGAAAAACTGGCCAAAGTCATTCCGCACATTTTCTTCATGACAGTGCCTGCTGCACCCTAGTCAAACCAAAAACATAATTGGCTGTGGTTATCCTTTAAAGCAGAACTCCAGACATATAAAAAAAAACAATATAGGAATAAATAGCAATTTAAAGATATAATAAAAATGTCAGCAAGAATTTCACAGTCTCTCTGAAATCTTCCACTGTCTACAAGTTAAACATTTCTTGATCCATACACTAAAAGGGTTTAACCTCCCACGCTCCCTTACATACAGTATCTTGAGGGAAATGGATAAGAGATCCACAATAGTTAGGTTTAATTTTGTCACTGTACTCCATCATTACCTCAATATCACTCTCAAGAAAGATGAATGGGATGGAAATTGGAGGTTCATGGACATGCAAGTTTGTCCCCAATTATCCCCTTGCATCTGAGGCTGAGCAGAGCTTGGCTCCCCCATACATACATACATGATGGTCTCGTCTAGTGGCTCAGGCCTTTTGAACCAAAAAAAAAAAAGCCTGTGTCTACCAGAAGCTAAAAATAGGATTAGACAAGCCATGATTCACAGGAAAATTGAGACAATGCTAGTAGATAAGGTTTGCAAATGTAACCAAGTTTGGCAATCCGGGTTGATAAATGCCTACCTCCGGGCTTCGATTGCAATCAGCCAGGACCCTGATGGCCCTATTCCCCTGGGCCATGCAAATTGAGATCCAATATGACTGAGTCAGCCCCTCCTGCGCCTGCCTTATCCTCTTCTGTAACCACTAAAATGCACACAAATTTGAGCAGTGTACAGAGCTGCTGGCACCGCTACATTCAGGTTGCCTGCATGCTAGAATATATTAGTCCACCAGGAGTGATTTTTTCAAATATAGTGGTTAGTGTGAATTGAGGAGTGTTTGTTATCTTTCATTCAGCCTACATGTGGGCCGGGTCATCTTTGCCCTGCATGCAGGGCAACTATTGCGTGGCGCTCGCTCATAAATGCCCGGGACCAGGTTGCCCAGGCGTACCTCTACAAGCTTGCAGTCCCTTTTGGTTTTATCTAGCTGCTGGTTTATCTCTGGATCCCCAGTGCCTCTGATGGACTGCAGAAGTCGCAGCAGTCCTCTTAGCATATATTGTCAAGAGCAGGCCAAGAGTCCTGGACCTCAGCCTTTCCCCTTTTCATTTGACAGGTGGGCAGGCTGGGACCAAAAAGCCTGTGTACTGTGCATACTCACTTAGCTCTTTCCTCCCCTCAGCCAGGGCCAGCCACTAATTAGTGCAGCAATAAATAACCTGCCCACATGCAGCCTTAAAGAAATCTAGTGGAGTACAGCCTGCTTTAGAGGTTAGGTTATGAAAGCATTAAGTATGACTTGTATCACAGAGTTTTATATGTCCGATAACTAATAGGACTTGATGTTTCGATACCTATGGTTAATCAACACTATGGATGTTGGAATTGGTGTGGTGAAAAGCGGGAGTGTAAGTGACGTGACTCTGACTTGTCATTGAGGTCATCACACGTTCCATCTTTGTTCCATTGATGAGCCCACTATGTCTCCAGAGGGCTCAACAGTGATACCTAATGTCCCAGGTTCACGTCCTCAGTTTTTTTCCTTCTCTTTCACCTTGCTACCTAATTGTTGTCTTTCCTTTTATGTTTCCTTTTTCCTTTAATTTGTTTAAAGTTCAAAAAACCATCCTTACAGATAACGTAGTCTTTGGTACTTGAACAGAAATAGCAATGGCGATGGTTTGTGTCCCAGCCAGCCCTGACTTGACAGCAGTTGAAACTGACTAGCAAATCGTAGGCAGGTGTAATGACATTGTCAAAGAACGCCCTCTTGAGTCCAGATGTGGAAAACACATACAGTCATTTACAAAAAGCAACAGTATTACATTAACCACAAACATATTCTTTTTCTTGAATGTATTATGCAGTGATATGGTAACAGCCTACTTAAAAGTCTGATGAGTCAATATATTGTAAACATGCTGATTTATGAGATTCTTAACATTTTATGCAGTATATCTGGCCTTGAAGAGGAATATTCTAGGAAAGCTTTGTCTTTGAAATGTATTTAACCTACACTTTGTACTGTGGAGTGTACTTTCCTGTATACAGCCAAGGTGGAATACTCAATACCAGAGGAGAATACTTCATACAGAGTGTAAATTGGAGAATGAATACTCAAAGGTCCATTAGAGCCAAAAAAAAATGGCAGAGGGTACCCAGAGAAACAAAACTGATGTGGCTATGCTACTGACAAAATGCACCATATATGTTTTTTTTTTTTTTTTTTTTTTAAATTTTGCTTATAGCTCTATTTTGACTTTCAATTTAATTATGTTGGAACATAACTTTAAACATTGCCATAGGCTGTATATATATATATATATATAGTTTGAGATCTCCATTTATTCCTGAAGCTTGGGAGGCTCTCAAAGCTATGGGGCAACCACAAGATGGAACAGTCCTTCAGAGTGAGAGCATGCCTATATAAGTAGTGGGTGAAAGAGAATTCCAGATGGAAGCTCTGTGTAAAAAGAAAGAAGGCAATACGTAATAATATAGAAAAACACAGAAAGGAATAGAGAGGGATAGGAAAGGGAGATGACACCAAGCCCCACATCCACTCCCTCCAAATTGAAAGTCTCATTAGGAAGTATAACTTTCAGGTGTAAGTCCTGAACATATTGAATACATGGATTCCAAACTGACAAAAATCTCCTGTGGGTATCCACATGTTTACTGGTACGTTTTTCATTATTGAAGAACAAGTTAAGGTAGAACTATAGGAAAACTTTTTTTCATTTTGGATAGAGCAAGGAAGGGTTGTAACCTTTGGGAGATTTGTTTTGACCATCTGTGTCCCATTGGGGAGATTTCCCTTCACTTCCTGTCCTATATCTAAACAGGAAGGTAGATGAAATTCCTGCAAATTAAGAGAACTCCTTGGGTACCCCTGGTCACCAGAACTAGTGTCCCCATTGGAAGATTTCTCCTCGATTACTTTTCTGGGGACAACTCACAATTTGGGATTTTCTTTATTTTCACTTTCAATGATAATGGTAATGGATGCACAGACAGCAATAAAAACTGACAAGTGTTCTTCCACTCTACTCCACTCTATCCAAAAAAAAAAAAAAGTTTGCCTTTAGTTATACTTTAATGCATTACTGAACTTCCACAAATTGTGTAAATTGTTTCGTCCAGGCCTTGGCAATAGTTTGTTTCACAGCCAAAAGCAAGAATAAAGGCTTATTAGGGATGGAGGGAGGTTTAAGATGAGGAAGTACAAGCCAAGAGTCTTTGGGAAACAGGCTGTTAAACAGCTGTTGAAACACTTTGGCCCAAAATATGTTTAACGTGGGGCAGGCTCACTAGATGTGGCTCTTTGTTCCATTTAAAGCTACAGTGTACAAGCCAAGATGGAATTCCTATTGCAAATTGTACACAGTATACATCCAAGTTGTAATACGTTATGGAGATTGTACACAGCCAAAAATAATTATACTTATATAATATAGTATGCACAGCTCCCAGCCAATCTAAAACATTAAGAGTATAAAAAGCCAAGGGAGAATACTTATAGTAGAGTATAAATAGCCATTGTAGAATACTTATAGTAGAGTATTAAAAGCCAAGGTGGAATTACTTAGAGTATAAAAAGCAAAGCTGGAATACTTAAAGATGATCAATCATCAGTCAAATTGCAAATAAATGAAGAAAACACACACATTACTGTGATTTCTTAGTTGTCATACTCCTTTTTAAGCAGTATTAGTTATTTGGACTGTCATTTGACTACAAAGTACCCTTTCTACCTTGTCTAGGCAACCAGGGAGGGAGCAGTCAGAGCAGCTTAGCTGTCAAGTTCCTTTATTGAAAAATATATACGGTAATTACAGAATTCAATGGTAAAAATACCCTCCCAAACACCTCATATAAACTGTACATTGGCAAAACTAAACGTCAGTTGCGTGTGCAATTTGGCAAACATTTAAAAAAGTATTAGACTCAAAGAGGAAACACCTATTGGCCTACACTTTGCTGCAGTACATGGGGGAAGCCCCAGGGGTCTAAAAGTAAAAGGCTTCTTTGCTCTACATCTCTCTCTCGCAGGGGCGACTATGATGCAGTCCTGCTTAAGAAGGAAACATTTGGGATTTTCAGACTTGATACTCTGGCCCCGAAAAGGTTAAACAAAGAAATGAGCCTGAAAATCTTTTTGGAACCCTAATTTGTGTCATTCCCCTTGGTTTGAAATATTGCTGAATTTTTTGAACTTTGAATGGTATGTCCCTTTAAGCCATTGTTCGTTTGTTGAATGGATGCACCTGCTGTGAATGAGATAATTGTGCTATGAATCCTTATAACGTATTATCTCCAACTACTGTGTAGTTTTTATTCTTACCACCAGATGGTGGTGTCTCACGTGGTAATCTGTTGAGCTGCTAATTGTGGGTTCACGACTATAAATAGATGTGAAGGAAGAATAACAATATGTCCTGATGAAGTGTACGTGACATATGCGAAACGCATTGATATAAGCAGCGCAGAGGGCCTTGCGCTCCAATCTGTGTTCCACCGGCTGCCCCAGCCAGTTCCGCATAACGCCAAGTGCCAGCTACAGACTCCAAAAAAAGTATCTGCGCACACAGACAGGAGGACTGGTCAACGTGACTTGCTGGCAACATGTCCGAACTTGTGTGAATACCTAGGCATGCGCACTTGAGACTCCCATCACCGGAAGTGACGAGGTCCGATTTTTTCACGGGTCCGAGAAAATTTTAGAACACCTGCAGTAGCAATCCATTCAAATCTTCAGGTAGGCAGTATCAGAGTAAAGGCAGTAAGGGATGGAGCAATCAAGGGTGTCTAGAGGCTTCTCACCACTCTTCGGCACCCGGCCAGTCTCCTCCCTCTACCTGAAAGTCCAGATCTCACTCCGGTGACGGTGTTCTAAAATTTTCTCGGACCCGTGAAAAAATCGGACCTCGTCACTTCCGGTGATGGGAGTCTCAAGTGCGCATGCACATATGACATTATCTTGGTTTGGTAAACTTATAACACATAGCGGCCAATTGAATGAAAGGAGGCAGGGCTGAGGTGGGACGGAAGACACCGCCGCGCCATCTGCAGAGCTGAATAGAGGAGGCGGGACGGAGGTGCGGCCGTGTAGTAAATGCAGGACTTTAGCGACTCCTTGTTTTATTATCTTTAGCAATTATCGTATTATTTATCCTTAGGATTTCATAACATTTAGTAATACAAAATAAGAAATACTAAATCTAATGAAATCCTAAGGATAAATAATACGATAATTACTAAAGATAATAAAACAGAAGGAGTCGCTTAAGCCCTGCATTTATTACACGGCCGCACCTCCGTACCGCCTCCTCCGCCAGCTCTGCATATGTGCCTCAGTCCCTGTAATGTCTCGATGACGCGGCGGTGTCCTCCGTCGCACCTCAGCCCCGCCTCCTCTCAATCAGCTGTCCGCTCTCTGTTATAATTTTGCCAAACCTCGAAAAACGTCTTCTGCGCATGCGCACGGACGACTCCCATCAGCTGTTTTGTGATGCTCTTTCACCGGAAGTGACGAGGTCCGATTTTTTCACGGGTCCGACAAAATTTTACAACACAGGGGTTACAATGTCTGCATAACTACTCAGCATATGGGGAATTTTTGGACTGAGATCCATCCAAGTCGGTCAGAGCATTTAGAGCAAGGCGTTTACTGAACTGCTAAGGTAGACCAAATTCACTGCATTATCGGGAGTTTGAACCTTCATCTTTGGGTTTCAGCAACAGCTAAGCATCTCCATTGGAAGCAACTCCTCTGCCATTTTCCACAATTTGGGACTGGCTATGGGTGTTTTCCAATCACTGACTCTACCATGATTGAGGTTTCTTAGATTCCTTCTGTCTGTTTATGGATTGATGCATTTGGGCAGTGGCGTCACTAGGGTTGGTGTCACCCGGTGCGGTAACTCATGGTGTCACCCCAACCCCTTTTAATAATGTGTTTTTTTTTTAACTAATGTAACTCGTAAATCATAGCTCCCATATAACACTAAATGTAATGGCAATAGCGACATTAATAACTAGGAGAATTAAAATGACCTTTAAATTACAATATCATATGAAAATAATAGAATTCAATATTAACATTTTTACAAAATTATATTTATTTTAACATAACATAACGTTATTTAACATTATTGAAAAAAAGAATACCCTAACAATAAACAGGAACAAATACACAAGCAAGCATGTAGGGAACATCTCAACTAAATCAGAACTTTGCTTTCCTGGCCTTCAAAGCTGCGAAATTGTTAATCACTTCATCAAAATCTATGCTTTTTGCTAACTCACTTTCAATTGATAATATTGCAAGATCAGAAAGTCTTGACTGTCCCATGGTGGATCGCAAATAGTTCTTTATAAGCTTCAGCTTTGAAAAGCTCCTCTCACATGAAGCCACAGACACACAGATCGTCAGAAATAATTTTAGGCTCAGTGCGAGGGTTGGGAGAGATTCTATGAAGTCCCATTCTGCTATGAATGTCAAAACTTCTAATGTTGCCCAATCTTTGACTTCTTCCAGATTAATGTTTGCTGCTTTCAGGTGCCTTCTCAGCCTTGGTATTTCCATTAAAAGCTCACTCTCAGATACCTCATCATAGAAAGTGGTCAGTTTTTGAATGGACACCTTTAACTCTTCTTCAGTCGAAGAGATGAGACTCTTGGCTTGAACAGCCTCAAACATGCCTGCTACTTCCATGATGGCTGTTAATCTGATCTGGAGTTCAGAATGGAAGCGATCAATGCACTCAAGCATTGTCCTCTTATTTTCTTCTTGCAGACTCAAGACTACAGCATCCCTTGTCTGCTCCCCTGCCATCCTCTTTTTGAACCTGGCTCTTCTTTCTATTGCAATTCCATATTCGTTGGATTTTAAAATTGCTTGTTTTATTGCGTGCTCCACTAGGTGACTGCGCTCCTCGTACAGAAATAGTCTTAGTGTCTCTAGCTTTGTAACCACCTTGTCGAGACTCAATCCCTTAGTCTGCAGGTACTGCTGTGTAAGATTAACTTCCTGAAGTACGTCACACCAGAAGTACAGGTAGCACAAAAAGGTAAAATCACAGACAGCAGGCAAAAGACCTTGTGCTGCTCCTCTTGTGTCCAAATTTTCATGTGGATCACAAAGAGCTTCAATGGCCTCCACAAATTTATCAAATTTTTCTTTGACTGGCTTAACTGCAGCATGATGAGCACTCCAGCGGGTTGTTGATAACCTTTTCACTGACACTCCAGTATGGTCAATTAACACATCCCATCGATGAGTGGAAGCAGCAAAGAAAGAAAACATAGTCTGAAGAGTTCCAAAAAATGTCACGCACGATGCATTTTCAGCAAAAGAGTGCTGACCGCACAGGTTAAGGGAATGGTCCACACATCCATTAAAGATAGCTTTTTTATTCTTTCCCTTAAGAATGGATTGTACACCTCCATGGATTCCAGCCATAGTAGCTGCATTATCATAACCCTGAGCGCGGCACATCATTATGTCCAGTCCATCACTTTCCAATTTTTGTAAGATGTCAGAGCTGAGGTCAGCAGCTTTTTTCCCCTTTAAAGGGAAAAATCCTAAAAATACTTCTTTTACTTGAACTTTCCCATTGCTGATTTTTACATATCTGATCACTTCAGACATCTGGTCAGTATGTGATATGTCAGGGGTGCTGTCAAACATGATCCCAAAGTACTTTGCAGACTTTATGTCCGTGACCAGCTTCTCCTTCACATGATTTGCCAGGGCACTGATAAATTCATTCTGAGTTTTTGGTGCAAGATATGAGACCGATACTTTAAGTTTACCTGTGCTCTGCTTCAATCTAATAAGGTGCTCTTTCAGTACTGAATCATATTTCGAAAGCATTTCAACCATCTCAAGAAAGTTCCCTTTATTTAATGAAGATTCATCTTCCTTGTGACCACGAAATGCCAGATTCTGTTTGGCAAGAAACAATGTGATGTCAAGCAATCTGTGCAAGATGTCCCTCCACTTTTTCTTCTCTGCTTCCATCAAACTTATAGTTTCGGCGTCAATGGTTTTGTGCAGCCTCAGTCCTGTTGCCAAAGTTTTCCACTTTTCAAGGTAACGTAGGTGATCTTCGGATGTCTCGTGATTATATACCTTTGGGCTCAGTTTCCACCACTTCTGAAAACCAGTCACAAATTTGGATGTCGTCTCTGTAGCACTAACAGCAAACAGTCGGCAGCAAAAACAGTATAACATCTCACTAACAGGTGAATAAACCATCCATGACCGCAGAATTTTCTCGCCATTAGGCATCACCTTGTAAAACCACTCTTTTGAAAGTTGGCGGACAGCTCCCTTTGCTGCAGCTTTTGCATCTTGCCTTTTCACAATACTGAAAGGCCCATCTTTGTTCTGAAAAGAAGCACTTCCCCTTTTGATTATTTCAATCCGAATAGGATCAGGAACTGGTAACTCCCAGAAAGAAACATCAGAAAAAATGATCAAATCTTTTTCCATAACACTTATCTCTTTTACAGCATCGTGGCTATGGCTAGAGTCACATTCAGCACTCCGTTCTTCTTCAGATTCTGCCATTTCCACTCCTTGCTCTTCTGCTTCAGAGTCTCCCATTTCAACTTCTTGCTCTTCTTCTTCAGAGTCTCCCATTTCCACTTCTTGCTCTTCTAAAGAATGCATGCTAGCAATAGCATCAGAAGAGTCCGCTTTGTCAGTTGGAGACTGACAAGCAGTGTCTTTTGATGAACCCTGGCCATCATCCATTCTTTTGACATACTGAAGGATGGACCCAGCAAGTGTTTTGATTGTTTTATTTCTTGTCTCTTTTGCTTTCCTTTGCTGGTATCCACTTGGCCTCTTTGATTTATGCACTCCATGTGGCATGATGTAATATTCCTGCAAACATTTGATTAACCACTTCTGGACTGGAAGATTTTCCTGCTTAATGACCAGGCCCTATTTTGCGATTCGGCACTGCGTGAATTTAACGGACAATTTCGCAATCGTGCCACGCTGTACCAAAATAAAATTGACCTTTTTTCCAACAAATAGAGCTTTCTTTTGGTGGTATTTGATCACCTGTGCGATTTATATTTTTTGCGCTATAAACAAAAAAAGAGCGACAATTTGTAAAAAAAAAAAAAAAAAATATATATTTTTCACATTCTGCTATATAACATTCCCAAAAAAATAACATTTAGAAATCAAAATTTTTTAACATTTTAGGCCAATTTGTTTTCTGCTACATATTTTGGTATAAAAAAAAATCGCAATAAGCGTATTTTGATTGGTTTGCGCAAAAGTTATCGCATCTACTAACGAAAAGAAAGATTTATGTCATTTTTATTGTTTTTCTTTTTTTTACTAGTAATGGCGGCGATTTGCAACTTTTTTTGCGGGACTGTGACATTGCAGCGGACAGATCGGACCCCTGACTGACATTTTTGACACTTTTGGGGGGGACCAGTGACATTACTAAAAATATGCCCTCTTACTGTAATAATGACACTGGCAGGGAAGGGGTTAATACTGTAGGTGATCAAGGGGTTAAATTTAAGCCTAGGGGAGTGATTCTAACTGTGGGGGGGTTGGACTTTTGAAATGATCACAGAGACATGTGATCCTATATAGCTCACAATCTAATCACATATTACATAGTGCTTTACAGAGTAGGTAAATTCATACGCAGAATACATAGATCCATGCACATAGTCCCAAGACCTCACAATCTAAAACATATTATGCAATGTTTTACAGTGTATACAGGTTCATACACAGTTCACAATCTATTGATATGTTAACCAGTGCTTTACGGAGTGCAAAGATCCATTCACAGAGGGCTCAGGAGCTTACAATCTAATTACATATTACCCAGTGCATTACACCACCTCCGCCTGATGTCACAGAACGTGGGTACGCAAAGGGTAGGAAGTAAGTCCTTAACTATGTGGGGATATGATGCCACTCGCATAGCGAAGGATCAGATCGGGAGGCAAATGCCTTGGGCCCCTCATTGTGGTGTGTCAACCCCTGAAGGACACCCTTAGGCCCCGTTCACATAGGGGCGACGCTACTTCGCACCGCGACCTCCGAGGTCGCGGTGCGAGCAGCGCGCCGCGACCTCGGAGCGCCCGCCATGGACTTCATAACATTGAAGTCTATGGCAGTCGCCTCCTGGTCGCCCCAAAGAAGCTCCGGACCCTTTTTCTAGGTCGGAGCGACTTGTGTCGCTCCTATTAGAACGGGTCCGCAGCTTCCCTATGGGAGGCGACCTGTGAGGCGACCAGGTCGCCTCACAGGTCGCCTTAGTGTGAACCGGGACTTATGTGGTTCACACCCCCCTTGTGACGCCCCTGCTGGTCAGTGTGGGGCCGGCCGGGGGAGGGACCCATGGAGTAAGGAGCAGAGCCTGTTCAGATTGTATTGGATGTCAGCGGACATAGAGATGCATGGGGTGACCGTTCAGATCCGCCAAAAAAACAGACAGGCAGATCTGAACGGTCCGCCTGTGTGAAAGGGTCCATACATATAAAGACCAAAGTGCATTTCCTTAGTGCAAATTCATATACAGTACTCTATTCAAAACATATATGCAATATTCATACATAATATTTGTATTATTCAAAAAAAAAATGCAATTATATTTATTCATAAAAAAGTGGCAATGTGGAAAATAGTGCAATTAAACTTAAGGTGCCCAGACAGATATAAGGAGCTTCTTTTTGATTTGTGCTGTTAAATAGTCCGTAACTCCAATATGTTTTATTTATCAGATGCAGCAGTGCTTGTCTCACTCTCAGCAATCACTTTATTCACCCTAAGGCCCCTTTCACACTATGTGTCCATCAAACAGGGAAGACCCACTAGAAGGACATCTGTACTGTACTCAAAACGCAGGGGTCCTTGCAGGCCCAAATCTGTCTGGGGAGTGGCCCTTGCACTGTTGCACACAGAGGAGGAGGAATAGCAAATTCACACTGACACTAAGGGCTCTTTCACACTGTCTGTCCATCGGACAGACTCCGTTTATCTCAGCGGGGCATCGATCTGCCGATCCCCCGCTGAGCAGGAGGATGACAGCTGTTCTCCGTGCTGTGTGCGGAGACACAGCTGTCAGGTCCCCATACATCTCTATGGGGGAATCGGATGGGAACACACTATTGGTCAGTTCTCACCCGTTCCGATCCGCTGGACGGATGGAAAATAGGGTTTCCATCCGCCCAGATTTGATGGATCGGATGTCAGTGGACATGTACATCCGATGCCCCATAGGGATGCATGGGGGGTCCGTTCAGATCCGCCTGTCTGTTTTTTTGGCGGATCTGAACGGTCCCCCCATGCATCCCTATGGGGCATTGGATGTCAGCGGAGACATGTCCGTTGATATCTGATCCGTCAAATCTGGATGGATGGAAACCCTATTTGCCATCCTTCCAGTGGATCGGATCGGATGAGAACGGACTGACAGTCTGTTCCCATCCGATTCCCCCATAGAGATGCATGGGGAACTTGACAGCTGTGTCTCCGCACTGCTGTCTGTCATCCTTCTGCTCAGCAGGGGATTGGCGGCCTGGGAATAACACAGAGAGACGGTCTGGTCTGGATGGGATTTTTTATATTTCTCTCCCCACTGCATGAAAGATGAAACAGGGGGGACCCACTAAGGACATCTGACTGTACTATCTGTACTCAAAACACAGGGGGGTCCTTGCAGGCCCAAATCTGTCTGGGGAGTGCTGTGGCCCTGGGCTGGGCCCTGGCTTGCACACACAGAGCAGAGGAGGAGGAATACAGTTACTTCACATGACTGACACTGTCTCTTGAGAGAGTGAGGGCTCTTTCACACGGGCGATCCGATCAGATCCGCCTGTCAGTTTTTTAGGCGGATCTGATCGGATCCTCCATGCATCTCTATGGGGCAGCGGGTGTCAGCGGAGACACCTCCGCTGACACCCGCTGCCATCCGCATCCGATCCTGTGCGTGAAATCTGGACGGATGGAAACCCTATTTTTCCATCCGTTCAGGGATCGGATCGGATGATTGCAGAGAGGCGGTCCACTCTCATCCGATCCACCATAGAGAGCAGCGGGAGCTGTGACACCTCCCTCTCCGCACTGCAAGCGGAGACGGAGCTGTCATCCGCCGGCTCAGAGGGGATCGGCGGATCGATCCTCGCTGAGCAGCACGGATCCGCCTACGGAGGCGGACCGTGTGAAAGAGCCCTGAGAGCCTGCCAGACTGGTTGATGTGTTTTTTGTTTGGACTACTTTATAGACTGTAGATATATATATATATATATATATATATATATATATTTAGCCTGCTCTGTTTCCCCCTTGTTGCAGTTTGTTACTCTATTTTTGCAGTGGAGACAGTGCTGAACTGGAAAGCTTCTCCAACAGAGGAGGAGCAACAAGCATTTTGGGGGAGACCAGGGATGAAGGAGGACTGCAACTGGCTGCATTGGCAGCTGTACTCTGTGAAAGTGAAACTGCTCTTGACAAGAGAAAGGACTGCAGGCTGCAACCACTACATGGATGGGACTTGACTACATTGCTGGATGGAGTGGAGAGAGCTGTGTGCAGAGCAGCAGCCAGAGCCCACTGAAATTCTGTCTTTGGTGGGCCAAGTCCAGGCTGGACTTCTGGGGAGTGGAGAGAGAGACCATTGCCAAAAGTAAGGCTGCAGCCTGCATGCAATGCAGATAGAAGAGTTTTTTGCTGAGTGGTTACTGAGTCAGAGTCTGTCACTGTGCTAGCCTGCCTGTGCATTAGGGACAGACACTGACTGACAATTAATTGCAGTTGCACCAGGCGGTGCCACCAGTCCAGATCAATTATTAAATTGCACTAAGTTCACAATCACATCACCCGGCCTGGCCGCCCGCGGCACATGACACTCACCTCCTCTCCCTAGCGTTGACGTCACCGCAACTGGCTCCGCCCCCGCCCGCTCTGCCTGAACGTGAGGGCAGATAGTGAGGGAGGGAGGGGAGGCTCAGGGCGCGCGGCCCGGCCCAGAGGAGGCGGAGCAAAGAAGTCCAGCCCAGGCACTGGCTGGCAGCAGACTGAGTGACAGCACACTCACTGTCTGACAGAGTACGTCTCTCTCTCTCTGTACTAGTATGCGGCAGCGGAGATGCGATGCCGGCCCGGCGGCGGCGGCGGCGGCGGCGGCCCGGCCGCACAGTAAGAGAATAGAGAGGCAGACAGAGAGCGGTGTCACCCTCCACCCGGCGGACACCCGGGTGCGGCCCGCCCCCCCCGCACCCGGCTCGTGACGCCTCTGGTTGCAGCCTGCAGTCCTTTCTCTTGTCAAGAGCAGTTTCACTTTCACAGAGTACAGCTGCCAATGCAGCCAGTTGCAGTCCTCCTTCATCCCTGGTCTCCCCCAAAATGCTTGTTGCTCCTCCTCTGTTGGAGAAGCTTTCCAGTTCAGCACTGTCTCCACTGCAAAAATAGAGTAACAAACTGCAACAAGGGGGAAACAGAGCAGGCTAAATATATATATATATATATATATATATATATATATATATATATATATATCTACAGTCTATAAAGTAGTCCAAACAAAAAACACATCAACCAGTCTGGCAGGCTCTCAGGGCTCTTTCACACGGTCCGCCTCCGTAGGCGGATCCGTGCTGCTCAGCGAGGATCGATCCGCCGATCCCCTCTGAGCCGGCGGATGACAGCTCCGTCTCCGCTTGCAGTGCGGAGAGGGAGGTGTCACAGCTCCCGCTGCTCTCTATGGTGGATCGGATGAGAGTGGACCGCCTCTCTGCAATCATCCGATCCGATCCCTGAACGGATGGAAAAATAGGGTTTCCATCCGTCCAGATTTCACGCACAGGATCGGATGCGGATGGCAGCGGGTGTCAGCGGAGGTGTCTCCGCTGACACCCGCTGCCCCATAGAGATGCATGGAGGATCCGATCAGATCCGCCTAAAAAACTGACAGGCGGATCTGATCGGATCGCCCGTGTGAAAGAGCCCTCACTCTCTCAAGAGACAGTGTCAGTCATGTGAAGTAACTGTATTCCTCCTCCTCTGCTCTGTGTGTGCAAGCCAGGGCCCAGCCCAGGGCCACAGCACTCCCCAGACAGATTTGGGCCTGCAAGGACCCCCCTGTGTTTTGAGTACAGATAGTACAGTCAGATGTCCTTAGTGGGTCCCCCCTGTTTCATCTTTCATGCAGTGGGGAGAGAAATATAAAAAATCCCATCCAGACCAGACCGTCTCTCTGTGTTATTCCCAGGCCGCCAATCCCCTGCTGAGCAGAAGGATGACAGACAGCAGTGCGGAGACACAGCTGTCAAGTTCCCCATGCATCTCTATGGGGGAATCGGATGGGAACAGACTGTCAGTCCGTTCTCATCCGATCCGATCCACTGGAAGGATGGCAAATAGGGTTTCCATCCATCCAGATTTGACGGATCAGATATCAACGGACATGTCTCCGCTGACATCCAATGCCCCATAGGGATGCATGGGGGGACCGTTCAGATCCGCCAAAAAAACAGACAGGCGGATCTGAACGGACCCCCCATGCATCCCTATGGGGCATCGGATGTACATGTCCACTGACATCCGATCCATCAAATCTGGGCGGATGGAAACCCTATTTTCCATCCGTCCAGCGGATCGGAACGGGTGAGAACTGACCAATAGTGTGTTCCCATCCGATTCCCCCATAGAGATGTATGGGGACCTGACAGCTGTGTCTCCGCACACAGCACGGAGAACAGCTGTCATCCTCCTGCTCAGCGGGGGATCGGCAGATCGATGCCCCGCTGAGATAAACGGAGTCTGTCCGATGGACAGACAGTGTGAAAGAGCCCTTAGTGTCAGTGTGAATTTGCTATTCCTCCTCCTCTGTGTGCAACAGTGCAAGGGCCACTCCCCAGACAGATTTGGGCCTGCAAGGACCCCTGCGTTTTGAGTACAGTACAGATGTCCTTCTAGTGGGTCTTCCCTGTTTGATGGACACATAGTGTGAAAGGGGCCTTAGGGTGAATAAAGTGATTGCTGAGAGTGAGACAAGCACTGCTGCATCTGATAAATAAAACATATTGGAGTTACGGACTATTTAACAGCACAAATCAAAAAGAAGCTCCTTATATCTGTCTGGGCACCTTAAGTTTAATTGCACTATTTTCCACATTGCCACTTTTTTATGAATAAATATAATTGCATTTTTTTTTTGAATAATACAAATATTATGTATGAATATTGCATATATGTTTTGAATAGAGTACTGTATATGAATTTGCACTAAGGAAATGCACTTTGGTCTTTATATGTATGGACCCTTTCACACAGGCGGACCGTTCAGATCTGCCTGTCTGTTTTTTTGGCGGATCTGAACGGTCACCCCATGCATCTCTATGTCCGCTGACATCCAATACAATCTGAACAGGCTCTGCTCCTTACTCCATGGGTCCCTCCCCCGGCCGGCCCCACACTGACCAGCAGGGGCGTCACAAGGGGGGTGTGAACCACATAAGTCCCGGTTCACACTAAGGCGACCTGTGAGGCGACCTGGTCGCCTCACAGGTCGCCTCCCATAGGGAAGCTGCGGACCCGTTCTAATAGGAGCGACACAAGTCGCTCCGACCTAGAAAAAGGGTCCGGAGCTTCTTTGGGGCGACCAGGAGGCGACTGCCATAGACTTCAATGTTATGAAGTCCATGGCGGGCGCTCCGAGGTCGCGGCGCGCTGCTCGCACCGCGACCTCGGAGGTCGCGGTGCGAAGTAGCGTCGCCCCTATGTGAACGGGGCCTAAGGGTGTCCTTCAGGGGTTGACACACCACAATGAGGGGCCCAAGGCATTTGCCTCCCGATCTGATCCTTCGCTATGCGAGTGGCATCATATCCCCACATAGTTAAGGACTTACTTCCTACCCTTTGCGTACCCACGTTCTGTGACATCAGGCGGAGGTGGTGTAATGCACTGGGTAATATGTAATTAGATTGTAAGCTCCTGAGCCCTCTGTGAATGGATCTTTGCACTCCGTAAAGCACTGGTTAACATATCAATAGATTGTGAACTGTGTATGAACCTGTATACACTGTAAAACATTGCATAATATGTTTTAGATTGTGAGGTCTTGGGACTATGTGCATGGATCTATGTATTCTGCGTATGAATTTACCTACTCTGTAAAGCACTATGTAATATGTGATTAGATTGTGAGCTATATAGGATCACATGTCTCTGTGATCATTTCAAAAGTCCAACCCCCCCACAGTTAGAATCACTCCCCTAGGCTTAAATTTAACCCCTTGATCACCTACAGTATTAACCCCTTCCCTGCCAGTGTCATTATTACAGTAAGAGGGCATATTTTTAATAATGTCACTGGTCCCCCCCAAAAGTGTCAAAAATGTCAGTCAGGGGTCCGATCTGTCCGCTGCAATGTCACAGTCCCGCAAAAAAAGTTGCAAATCGCCGCCATTACTAGTAAAAAAAAGAAAAACAATAAAAATGACATAAATCTTTCTTTTCGTTAGTAGATGCGATAACTTTTGCGCAAACCAATCAAAATACGCTTATTGCGATTTTTTTTTATACCAAAATATGTAGCAGAAAACAAATTGGCCTAAAATGTTAAAAAATTTTGATTTCTAAATGTTATTTTTTTGGGAATGTTATATAGCAGAATGTGAAAAATATATATTTTTTTTTTTTTTTTTTACAAATTGTCGCTCTTTTTTTGTTTATAGCGCAAAAAATATAAATCGCACAGGTGATCAAATACCACCAAAAGAAAGCTCTATTTGTTGGAAAAAAGGTCAATTTTATTTTGGTACAGCGTGGCACGATTGCGAAATTGTCCGTTAAATTCACGCAGTGCCGAATCGCAAAATAGGGCCTGGTCATTAAGCAGGAAAATCTTCCAGTCCAGAAGTGGTTAATCAAATGTTTGCAGGAATATTACATCATGCCACATGGAGTGCATAAATCAAAGAGGCCAAGTGGATACCAGCAAAGGAAAGCAAAAGAGACAAGAAATAAAACAATCAAAACACTTGCTGGGTCCATCCTTCAGTATGTCAAAAGAACGGATGATGGCCAGGGTTCATCAAAAGACACTGCTTGTCAGTCTCCAACTGACAAAGCGGACTCTTCTGATGCTATTGCTAGCATGCATTCTTTAGAAGAGCAAGAAGTGGAAATGGGAGACTCTGAAGAAGAAGAGCAAGAAGTTGAAATGGGAGACTCTGAAGCAGAAGAGCAAGGAGTGGAAATGGCAGAATCTGAAGAAGAACGGAGTGCTGAATGTGACTCTAGCCATAGCCACGATGCTGTAAAAGAGATAAGTGTTATGGAAAAAGATTTGATCATTTTTTCTGATGTTTCTTTCTGGGAGTTACCAGTTCCTGATCCTATTCGGATTGAAATAATCAAAAGGGGAAGTGCTTCTTTTCAGAACAAAGATGGGCCTTTCAGTATTGTGAAAAGGCAAGATGCAAAAGCTGCAGCAAAGGGAGCTGTCCGCCAACTTTCAAAAGAGTGGTTTTACAAGGTGATGCCTAATGGCGAGAAAATTCTGCGGTCATGGATGGTTTATTCACCTGTTAGTGAGATGTTATACTGTTTTTGCTGCCGACTGTTTGCTGTTAGTGCTACAGAGACGACATCCAAATTTGTGACTGGTTTTCAGAAGTGGTGGAAACTGAGCCCAAAGGTATATAATCACGAGACATCCGAAGATCACCTACGTTACCTTGAAAAGTGGAAAACTTTGGCAACAGGACTGAGGCTGCACAAAACCATTGACGCCGAAACTATAAGTTTGATGGAAGCAGAGAAGAAAAAGTGGAGGGACATCTTGCACAGATTGCTTGACATCACATTGTTTCTTGCCAAACAGAATCTGGCATTTCGTGGTCACAAGGAAGATGAATCTTCATTAAATAAAGGGAACTTTCTTGAGATGGTTGAAATGCTTTCGAAATATGATTCAGTACTGAAAGAGCACCTTATTAGATTGAAGCAGAGCACAGGTAAACTTAAAGTATCGGTCTCATATCTTGCACCAAAAACTCAGAATGAATTTATCAGTGCCCTGGCAAATCATGTGAAGGAGAAGCTGGTCACGGACATAAAGTCTGCAAAGTACTTTGGGATCATGTTTGACAGCACCCCTGACATATCACATACTGACCAGATGTCTGAAGTGATCAGATATGTAAAAATCAGCAATGGGAAAGTTCAAGTAAAAGAAGTATTTTTAGGATTTTTCCCTTTAAAGGGGAAAAAAGCTGCTGACCTCAGCTCTGACATCTTACAAAAATTGGAAAGTGATGGACTGGACATAATGATGTGCCGCGCTCAGGGTTATGATAATGCAGCTACTATGGCTGGAATCCATGGAGGTGTACAATCCATTCTTAAGGGAAAGAATAAAAAAGCTATCTTTAATGGATGTGTGGACCATTCCCTTAACCTGTGCGGTCAGCACTCTTTTGCTGAAAATGCATCGTGCGTGACATTTTTTGGAACTCTTCAGACTATGTTTTCTTTCTTTGCTGCTTCCACTCATCGATGGGATGTGTTAATTGACCATACTGGAGTGTCAGTGAAAAGGTTATCAACAACCCGCTGGAGTGCTCATCATGCTGCAGTTAAGCCAGTCAAAGAAAAATTTGATAAATTTGTGGAGGCCATTGAAGCTCTTTGTGATCCACATGAAAATTTGGACACAAGAGGAGCAGCACAAGGTCTTTTGCCTGCTGTCTGTGATTTTACCTTTTTGTGCTACCTGTACTTCTGGTGTGACGTACTTCAGGAAGTTAATCTTACACAGCAGTACCTGCAGACTAAGGGATTGAGTCTCGACAAGGTGGTTACAAAGCTAGAGACACTAAGACTATTTCTGTACGAGGAGCGCAGTCACCTAGTGGAGCACGCAATAAAACAAGCAATTTTAAAATCCAACGAATATGGAATTGCAATAGAAAGAAGAGCCAGGTTCAAAAAGAGGATGGCAGGGGAGCAGACAAGGGATGCTGTAGTCTTGAGTCTGCAAGAAGAAAATAAGAGGACAATGCTTGAGTGCATTGATCGCTTCCATTCTGAACTCCAGATCAGATTAACAGCCATCATGGAAGTAGCAGGCATGTTTGAGGCTGTTCAAGCCAAGAGTCTCATCTCTTCGACTGAAGAAGAGTTAAAGGTGTCCATTCAAAAACTGACCACTTTCTATGATGAGGTATCTGAGAGTGAGCTTTTAATGGAAATACCAAGGCTGAGAAGGCACCTGAAAGCAGCAAACATTAATCTGGAAGAAGTCAAAGATTGGGCAACATTAGAAGTTTTGACATTCATAGCAGAATGGGACTTCATAGAATCTCTCCCAACCCTCGCACTGAGCCTAAAATTATTTCTGACGATCTGTGTGTCTGTGGCTTCATGTGAGAGGAGCTTTTCAAAGCTGAAGCTTATAAAGAACTATTTGCGATCCACCATGGGACAGTCAAGACTTTCTGATCTTGCAATATTATCAATTGAAAGTGAGTTAGCAAAAAGCATAGATTTTGATGAAGTGATTAACAATTTCGCAGCTTTGAAGGCCAGGAAAGCAAAGTTCTGATTTAGTTGAGATGTTCCCTACATGCTTGCTTGTGTATTTGTTCCTGTTTATTGTTAGGGTATTCTTTTTTTCAATAATGTTAAATAACGTTATGTTATGTTAAAATAAATATAATTTTGTAAAAATGTTAATATTGAATTCTATTATTTTCATATGATATTGTAATTTAAAGGTCATTTTAATTCTCCTAGTTATTAATGTCGCTATTGCCATTACATTTAGTGTTATATGGGAGCTATGATTTACGAGTTACATTAGTTAAAAAAAAAACACATTATTAAAAGGGGTTGGGGTGACACCATGAGTTACCGCACCGGGTGACACCAACCCTAGTGACGCCACTGGCTGCAACCACTACATGGATGGGACTTGACTACATTGCTGGATGGAGTGGAGAGAGCTGTGTGCAGAGCAGCAGCCAGAGCCCACTGAAATTCTGTCTTTGGTGGGCCAAGTCCAGGCTGGACTTCTGGGGAGTGGAGAGAGAGACCATTGCCAAAAGTAAGGCTGCAGCCTGCATGCAATGCAGATAGAAGAGTTTTTTGCTGAGTGGTTACTGAGTCAGAGTCTGTCACTGTGCTAGCCTGCCTGTGCATTAGGGACAGACACTGACTGACAATTAATTGCAGTTGCACCAGGCGGTGCCACCAGTCCAGATCAATTATTAAATTGCACTAAGTTCACAATCACATCACCCGGCCTGGCCGCCCGCGGCACATGACACTCACCTCCTCTCCCTAGCGTTGACGTCACCGCAACTGGCTCCGCCCCCGCCCGCTCTGCCTGAACGTGAGGGCAGATAGTGAGGGAGGGAGGGGAGGCTCAGGGCGCGCGGCCCGGCCCAGAGGAGGCGGAGCAAAGAAGTCCAGCCCAGGCACTGGCTGGCAGCAGACTGAGTGACAGCACACTCACTGTCTGACAGAGTACGTCTCTCTCTCTCTGTACTAGTATGCGGCAGCGGAGATGCGATGCCGGCCCGGCGGCGGCGGCGGCGGCGGCCCGGCCGCACAGTAAGAGAATAGAGAGGCAGACAGAGAGCGGTGTCACCCTCCACCCGGCGGACACCCGGGTGCGGCCCGCCCCCCCCGCACCCGGCTCGTGACGCCTCTGCATTTGGGGACCAGGTTCCATAAAATAAGGGGTTGCCCCTCGACATGGAATAATTTAAGAAATCCCCATTTATCCATCTACAATATAAGGGTTTGATGCTGGTCACCGGTGGTATGTGAGAGGAGTATGAATGGGGCCCATTTGAATGCACTCACTTAGACAACGTTGTCTGTGTGGTTTTACAGGAGGTGTTAGGGATGGTATTTTTACCAATGAATTCAGTAATTATATATTTTTCAGTAAAGGAACTTTTTTGCACTTTACACCGTTGCTGGTTCTCCTTAACTACCTTTCTGGGGTGTCCCTAAGGGGCCTCCCTGTTTTTCCTTTCTCTATGGATTTAGCATAGTTGTGTAAGTACCCAGTCCTTATAGGACAAAGTGGTGATGTGATTAAACTTTTCCCATTTTTTCAGTTTTGAATGGGTTTGTGCTGCTGTGTTTTTACTTTTATTTTCAGCTCAGCTGTCAACCATAAACACAATTGCTCTATGATTGATAGATTGATAGTGCCAGCAAGCAAAGACCAGTGTTATTATGCTATGCCACCAATTAGCTCCCATATTTATGGTCCATTCCTTCCACCAAATGTAAGTAATGCTGGCAAGGGGATATTGCAATGCATTGTAACACACTAGTCTGCAGTTTGGTGTGCAAACTGGCCGATTTGTGGTCTGAATAATACAAGTGTGTTAATGCACTGCAGTGGACTGACTAGGTGCAAATGGGCCCTAAAAGTTTTGCTGCTTAATTAGTGTTTTTTGTGTGAAGTTCAGTATAATGCAGAGAGTACACAAACAAGCTATACTACTTGGTACAGCATGTGCTCAGCAAGTTGCAATAGTTAAAAATCTAAATGTACTTGACACTTACACTGTATCAGTTTTATCACTTAAAGACTGGACTGTTTTTTTTTTTTTATAATTTTTGAGACAGATAGAGCTTTCTTTTAGTGATATTTAAAGCGGAGTTCCGAGCACAGAAATTATTTTTTGCTGAACATACCCCCGGGACAGTCAGGGCTAGCACATTCCACAATGGCTAGCCTCTGATCTGTCCCGGTTCGCACTTACCTTTTAGAAGAAATACTTACTTAGAAAATTTCTTCCACAGCGTTTCCATCTCTGTTGTGGGCAGCTGAAGCCAGCGCGGTCCTCTTCTCTGTCTTCTTTCGCGTCTTCGTGTCCCAGAATGCACTGCACCGGCCCCTCTCGTCACTTCCGGTGCGGCGCCGCATTCCTAAACAGCTTCTGGGCATGCCCAGAAGCTGTTTAGCAGGGGAATGCGGCGTCGCCCGGAAATGACGAGCGGGGCCGGTGCCGTCGCATTGATTCCTGGGAGCTATGACGTTTAGCTCCCAGGAATCATCGCGAGGCAGGAAGTGACGGGGTGAGCCGCGGCTCCGAGGGAGGAAGCAGTCAGAGGTGAGTATTTACGATCTTCAATAAAAAGGTGAGTAAACAAAAAAAATAACTATCCAATTCCTTTTCAGGTGAGCTCTACCTAGCGGAGGGGCACAAACAAAAAAAAATCGTTTTTGTGCCCGGAACTCCGCTTTAAGTTTTTCTTAGTTTCTATGATAAAACTTTATAAATAAATAATCTTTCTTCATAAGAGCCCATTCACACTGCCGGTCCATTGACTGCTACAGGACCCGTTCTAATAGGAGTGACACAAGTCGCTCCGACTTAAAAAAAGGGTCCTGTACTACTTCGGGGCGACCTCGGAGCGAATTGCATAGACATTCATTATATGAAGTCCGTGCAAGTCGTGCCAAAGTCATGGTGCATGCGACTTCACAGGTCGCCCCCCGAAGTCGTGCCGCTTCAGTGTGAACCGGCACTTAATGTGGACCAAAATGTATTCTGCAACATTTCTTTGGAGAAAAAAAAATCAAATAGGTAAAGTACTGTGCAAAAGTATTAGGCAGGTGTGAAGAAATGCTGTAAAGTAAGAATACTTTCAAAAATATATATTTTAACTGTTTATTTTTATCAATTTACTAAATGCAAAGTGAGTGAACAGAAGAAAAACCTAAATCAAATTAATTTATGGTGTGACTACTCTTTGGCTTCAAGCCAGCATTGATTCTTACACTTGCACACTTTGTACACTTACACAAAGTTAGGGATTTTGTAGGATTAGAGTCAGGTGTTTAATTAACCAATTATACCAGGCAGGTGCTAATATTTATCAATCAGTAACTGAAAGAGAAACAGCTGTAAAGGAAGCTTAAAACTAGGTAAGGAACAGCCAGACTCTGTTACTAAGGTGAGGTTGTGGAAGACAGTTTCACGTCACAGGTCATACACCATGGCAAGACTGAGCACAGCAACAAGACACAAGGTACTGCATCAGCAAGGTCTACCCCAGTCAAAGCTTTCAAAGCAGACTGGGGATTTAAGATGTGCTGTTCAAGCTCTTTTGAAAAAGCACAAAGATACAGGCAACGTGGAGGAATGTGGATACAGTGGTTGGCCAAGGAAACAGAATGCAGCAGAAACACACATCATGGTTACTTCCCTTCAAAATGTAAAGATGTCCGGCAGTGCCATCAGAACAGAACTGGCAGAAACCAGTGGGACCAAGGTATATTCATCTACTATCTGGAGAAGTCTGTCTAGAAGTGGCCAAAAAGCCATACCTCAGAAGTGGAAACAAGGCTAAACAATTAAACTATGCACAAAGACTGGGGTGCAGAAAAATGGCAGCAGGTGATCTAAACTGGTGAGCCAAATTTTAAATATTTGGCTGTAGCAGGAGGCAGTTTGTTCCCCGAAAGGCTAGACAGCGGTACAATAATGAGAGTCGGCAGGCAACAGTGAAGCATGGTGGAGATTCCTTGCAAGTTTGGTGATGTATTTCTGCCAATGGATTTGGAGATTTTGTTGGGATCAATGGTGTTCTCAATGCTGAGAAATACAGGCAGATATTATAACCCCTCTGCCTGTAACAAACTCACCTCCCTCCACGACCTTTTTGTCACAAATTAGTTAAACCTATTTGCCATTACCAAAACCTGGCTTCATGAATCCGACACTGCTTCTCCTACTTCCCTCTCCAATGATGGCTTTCTCTGGACTCACTCCCCCAGACCCAGTGGACAGAAGGGGGTGGAGTGGGAATCCCATCTCTGACACACTCCTCTTTTGAGGCACATTGTATTATTCTATTTTCTCCCATTTCTCTAAGAATTACTGTGATCTACAAGCCCCCTGGACCAATATCAACCTTCCTTTATGACTTCTCTGAACGGCTACCCTACTTTTTCTTCCACAATCATTCTCGGTGACTTCAACATCCCTGTTAATTATAATACTACTACTACTACTTCTAAACTTCTCAAACTAACCTCCTCTTTTGACCTGAAGCAAAGAATAAAAGCTCCTACTCACTCTAATGGCAACCCCCTTGACCTTGTATTCTCCTATCTATGCACTCCGCGCAACTTTTCCAACAATCCTCTCCCACTCTCTGATCACCACCTTAATAGTTTCGCTCTCTTCCAGTCTTCCATCTCCTATCCTTCCAACCATCTAATAGTTACCCGTAAAAACCTTTGCCACCTTAACCTCACCCTTCTCTTCTCTACTCTGCTACTGACCAACTCTATGACAAAATATCACCCCTGTCCTGCCCCAAACTAGCCACTTCTGTTTACAACAGCATACTGTCATCTTCCCTAGACAAGCTCAACCCCCTCACTACACACAAAGTCAGGCCCCAACCCCTACAACCTTAGCAAACAATTGATACCATAAGTCTCAAAAAATGTGCCTGTCGCCTTAAAACTAAAGCCTAGTACACCACTAGTTTTTTTTTTTTTTTTATCAACCCAGCGGGTTTAACAAAAAAAAATCTCACAGCTCTGGTCAGAGCCGCTGTACCAACATTGGATTCTGACCAGAGCCGTCTATTGCTGTTCTATTGTGCTTGTGTACACTGGCCTAGTGACAACGGCTGACATACAGTGATATTGGGAGCAGCCAGCCATTGCACACTTTATGTAAAACGGCCAAATGGGAAGTCGTTAAAAAAAAGTGAAATTGTGGCTAATCAGTACATTGAAAATATATTTTGACTCAAATTCCTTTTGCTTTAAAGTGTACATTATTATAGGCAAATTTAGATATGGCAGGGAAGAATTAAGACTTTGTTGCTGACTGTGTCCTTCTGGGGAGATTTTCCTTCCCTTCCTGTCTTGGAGATGAAACAGAAATACATAATCTCTCGTATTTGAGGGGAATCCCCATCTTAGACAATTGTCACACAAACATTTCTCACCACTGGAAGTTTTACCCTCATCTCTTGCTCTTATACAACTCAAAACATTAGGCTTTCCCCTTACTTTGAGCTTTAGTGACAATGATTACTAGTACATATAAGGGATTGTCTTCCTGAGCACTGTAGTGATAGTTGGTGATGTCTCTGCTGTGTTGATCATTGTTCTTTTAAGAGCCTGCTGGAGATTAAAGCTGTACCTCAGGACATACAGTGCAGGGATCACCTTGGTCCTGCTTCATAGATTTGTGCTTCCTCCACTTCGACTGCTGATTCTTAATGCTTCCACTTTCATTTGATGCTGATGTTTGTGAACTTGTGGCTCCTCCACCTCTCTTGCTTCTAACAAATTATGTAATATACAAAAACTGCAGCGCTAATGAACAACGCGCAATACGATCGGTAATCAGCAATTAAAGTGCAAAAGTCCTCCTTCGGGTGATAATACCCATAAAAGTCAACCACAGATATGTGTGGCCATAAAATAGTCCACAAAGTGACAAGTGCAATCGTCCTTCAAATGTAGATGTATGGAAGAAATAGCCACTCACCAAACTGAAGAAAGTAACT
Organism: Pelophylax lessonae; assembly: GCF_965119305.1. NCBI lineage: Eukaryota > Metazoa > Chordata > Amphibia > Anura > Ranidae > Pelophylax > Pelophylax lessonae. Next base: position 586,987,957 of record NC_138770.1, read on the forward strand.
TGCTTATTGATTACACTGAAGGAACCTGCATGGAGCTTCATAAGGAGTCCACTGTTAATGATGAGTGTTTGCATCTCTCTCACCACCATACAGTAAAAAAAAAAAAAAAAAAATCAAAAGAAAAGACTCATGGTGTAGTATATCATCAAAATATTTGTTCAAGTGAAGGGACACTCGTGATGGTAGCAAACACCCCATCTTCCCCACATGCAGTTCAAACTCACCAGACGGAATGCCATATCATGCCAAATACAACCCAGCAAATACAGCAGGGAGTATACAGAAAAACAGCAGCACTGCCTCCAATATCCACTTGTTAGATAGAGTGATGCATGGATTTTTATGTTTGCCAAAATTACGGGTGTCCCTTCCCTATTCACTTTAACTAATATTTTGATGATATACTACATCATGCATCTTTTCTTTTGATTTTTTTTACTGTATGTTGGTAAGAGAGAGGCAAACACTCATCATTAACAGAGGGCTCCTTCTAAAGATCCATACAGACACCTTCATTTTAATCAAAAAGCGAGCTTCTTTCTTTGGTTTGGTGAGTGGCCATTTCTCCCATACTTCTACATATGAAGGACAATTGCACTCGTCACTTTATGGACTTTTTTATGGTCACACATATCTGTGGTTGACCTTTATGGGTATTATCACCCTAAGGAGGACTTTTGCCCTTTAATTGCTGATCACCGGTTGTATTGTGTGTTGTTCATTAGCGCTGCAATTTTTGTATATTACTTCATTAGAGGTTGGTGTTTTTACTCAATTGCTAGCGGCTTTTACCATAACCAGCACTGATCTTTATTTTTTTCTAACTATATATGACCCCCACCGTCACTAGTTCAACGTGTTAGCATGGGGGAACTGCATGTTGATTGTATTGTATTATTGATGCACATGTAAGTTAGCATCAGGTCATGGCCAGAAGCCAAATTACGCCTCAAAGCCCCACATACAGAAGGATATAGTCTTACACACTGGCCAAGGAAGGACACCTGTCCTGGCACCAACCACAGATTCATTTTGAAAAAAAATAGTGCAGAATACTGATTATCCTCCACTAATTCTTACACAAACACACACAGTACACTTTATTTGCCTCAGCCAGACATGGAGAGATCAGGGCCAGATTAACGTAGGGGCTATTGGAGCTGCAGCTCCAGGCCCCTACCTTTTATATAGGCCCCGGGTTGGCCATATTCACTGTTACCGCTCTTCTGTCACTTGTAAACACAGAAGTCTGGCTTCTATGCTCGCTTCCCCAGGCAGCTCCCTCAGAACCTCCCCACACAGCACGAAGGCCGGACAAGGAGGGACAGTTGCCGATGCATGGATGTGTTTATGGGCTTCAGAGACAGCATCCCATGTTGAATTAGGCATGCATGGCTGCACCCTTCCTCCTCTGGGAGCATGCCAAGGCACGGCCCTTAAGGCCCTTCAAAATCCTCAGCACCAAGCCCATGATGCTCTTAATCCGGCCCTGGGAGAGATGATACCATATACTCTGCGAGGCCCCATACAGATGTGGACCAGGCCTAGTTCCATGGAAGCTCCATTCTGTAGCGGGCCCTAAGATAGAGTCCCTAATGCTGAGAAGGGGAAATCAAACAGGCATCAATCTACCCCTATGACAGAACCTCCGGGACTGGCCAACACCGCTTACTCTCCTAAACTGGCTGCTCTTCCTTCTCTTGTTATACTGTAAGTGTGTCCTTCCTCCCACCTCCCATGGAAAGAGCCCAGAGGAACAACTTCTCCCATATATACCATGTGTCGGGAAGTGACACAACCTCAGGCAAACCCACAGTCACTGAGAAGTAACCCTTCAATTGAGTATGAAAATACATTTTAGGCACCTGATTATAAACATACCAAAGAGGGCTGCAGAAGGCACAATGTAAAATAAGGCACAGTAACTGGTCCTGGGATAACGATCAGCCTACAAACAGTATTGATAACTGGACTTTTGTGGACACTATGGGGGAGATTTACCAAAATAGGTGCACACGCAATCAGTTTCTAACTTCAGCTTTTTCAATAAAGCTTTTACAATAAAACCTAGAAGATTCTCTATACACCAGCTTTAGTAAATCTCCCTGTATATGTCTTCTCTTTTAATAATTATTAGCATCTCCCTTCCCTCTCTCCATATCATGCATATATTAATGAACATTTACCCTTTCATCTACTAAAAAATCCTTATTGTTTGACCCTCCCAGAACCAGTGTAGCATTTATGCCTAATGTCCTCTGAAATTACTGGCATGTACTAATCTTAGCACACAATAGCTATTCTAGCTCGGCCATTATTCTTCAGGGCAGGACCAGTTAGGCCATTTTAGGGAAAATGAAAGCATTGTTTACTGTAAACACTGCTCTGGTCCCGGGTCAGGTGGTCATTGAGAGATTGAATTACCAAAAACTTTTATGTTAACTTGGAGGGACAGAATATAATTTTTTTTTAAATGAAAGAGCACTTAAGCTTTAACCCAAGAAAAACACAATATTTAGTGCAATACTGAAAAGTTTATCATTTACCCACTACGCTGATTTAGGTATATTATGATCTTTGAAAATTCCATGTATAGTGTCTGCTGGACTTCTCTTTTTATACACACATGGCCAAGATAGATTTCTGCAACAAGTGCAAAGCCAAGCTAGATTACTTATACAGTGCATTGCGAAAGTATTCGGCCCCCTTGAACTTTTCGACCTTTTGCCACATTTCAGGCTTCAAACATAAAAATATAAAACTGTTATTTTTTTGGAAGAATCAACAACAAGTGGGACACAATCATGAAGTGGAATGAAATTTATTGGATATTTCAAACTTTTTAACAAATAAAAAACTGAAAAATTGGGTGTGCAAAATTATTCAGCCCCCTTAAGTTAATACTTTGTAGCGCCACCTTTTGTTGCGATTACAGCTGTAAGTCGCTTGGCGTATGTCTCTATCAGTTTTGCACATCGAGAGACTGAAATTTTTGCCTATTCCTCCTTGCAAAACAGCTCGAGCTCAGTGAGGTTGGAGGGAGAGCGTTTGTGAACAGCAGTTTTCAGTTCTTTCCACAGATTCTCAATTGGATTCAGGTCTGGACTTTGACTTGGCCATTCTAGCACCTGGATATGTTTATTTGTGAACCATTCCATTGTAGATTTTGCTTTATGTTTTGGATCATTGTCTTGTTGAAGACAAATCTCTGTCCCAGTCTCAGGTCTTTTGCAGACTCCATCAGGTTTTCTTCCAGAATGGTCCTGTATTTGGCTCCATCCATCTTCCCATCAATTTTAACCAACTTCCCTGTCCCTGCTGAAGAAAAGCAGGCCCAAACCATAATGCTGCCACCACCATGTTTGACAGTGGGGATGGTGTGTTCAGGGTGATGAGCTGTGTTGCTTTTACGCCAAACATAACGTTTTGCATTGTTGCCAAAAAGTTCGATTTTGGTTTCATCTGACCAGAGCACCTTCTTCCACATGTTTGGTGCGTCTCCCAGGTGGCTTGTGGTAAACTTTAAACAACACTTTTTATGGATATCTTTAAGAAATGGCTTTCTTCTTGCCACTCTTCCATAAAGGCCAGATTTGTGCAGTATATGACTGATTGTTCTCCTATGGACAGAGTCTCCCACCTCAGCTGTAGATCTCTGCAGTTCATCCAGAGTGACCATGGGCCTCTTGGCTGCATCTCTGATCAGTCTTCTCCTTGTATGAGCTGAAAGTTTAGAGGGATGGCCAGGTCTTCGTAGATTTGCAGTGCTCTGATACTCCTTTCATTTCAATATTATCGCTTGCACAGTGCTCCTTGGGATGTTTAAAGCTTGGGAAATCTTTTTGTATCCAAACCTGGCTTTAAACTTCTCCACAACAGTATCTCGGACCTGCCTGGTGTGTTCCTTGTTCTTCATAATGCTCTCTGTGCTTTAAACGGACCTCTGAGACTATCACAGTGCAGGTGCATTTATACGGAGACTTGATTACACACAGGTGGATTCTATTTATCATCATTTGTCATTTAGGTCAACATTGGATCATTCAGAGATCCTCACTGAACTTCTGGAGAGAGTTTGCTGCACTGAAAGTAAAGGGGCTGAATAATTTTGCACACCCAATTTTTCAGTTTTTTTTTTGTTAACAAAGTTTGAAATATCCAATAAATTTCGTTCCACTTCATGATTGTGTCCCACTTGTTATTGATTCTTCACAAAAAATTATAGTTTTATATCTTTATGTTTGAAGCCTGAAATGTGGCAAAAGGACGCAAAGTTCAAGGGGGCCGAATACTTTCGCAAGGCACTGTATATGAATTGTGTTTCACTGCAGTTGATTAGCACTATTTTTGGTGTTTTAATGATGTGTTTTTTTTTTGCTTTAAAGGATAAGTATATCCAAAGCTATTTTAGCTATACTTAGCAGTTTATACCGCTCTCCTGTGATCTGTTTTCCACCGACAGCGGACTGAAGCCTGCTGTGTCGGCTGACGTCACAGAGCTGGTTCAGTCTTTGAAAAGATCCCAACCATATGGTCGGGATCTGCTCAGAAGCCTGGGCCAACAGCTACCTCAGCCTCCAAGCGGAGCAGAGAACTGGAAACTAAAAGTTATTGGCTCTGTGCTCACACAAAACTGAGAACTGAGCGATCAGCAGTCTTTGATCACTCAGTTCTCAGTGCAGATCCAGTGGGGGACAGATGCAGCATTATACTGATGCTGCATCCACCTAGGTGAGTATAAATTTTTCTTATTTTAAAAGCCCATACTTCTTTTAAAGCGTTACTAAACCCACAACAGTAAAATCAGTCTGTAAATGCAATAAAGGATGCTGGTTATACTCACTGCAAAACCCTAGGGGTTAATCCTCTGCATTGTGTAAAAAGGCTGTTTGACCCTGTCTTCTCTGATCCTCCCCTTCTTCCACTGTCCCCAACCCATCTCCTGATAAGACAGAGCATTTGGAGAAACTCTGTACATGCTCAGCCTGGTGTGTATTGCTACAGGATTTTTTTTTTTTCTTGGGAGGGTCTATGTGAACAGCACAGGGCCCATCAGCACTGTCCAGACAGAGGGTCAGGTGTCCTGCAGCCTCATAGGACAGTCAGAGTAGAATTAAAACCTATCCTACAAGCTTTAACCAGATACTGATAGAAGTCATAAGACTGCTATATACTGCTGATGAGAAAAGGTATTTAGCAGTTTATATTTACTAAAATAATTACATTTCCATGTTCTGTGTACTGTGGGAGACCAGATATAGTGAACGCAGGGTCCTGGGTTTAGTAACACTTTATTTTTTTATTTCTTGTGAGCTTAGGGACTCATGCACACGTTGCACTGAGCCGAGGAGGGAACCTACTGCAGGCAACCTGTCAAAGACTATGGCAGGCTACTACTAGACAAGGCTGAACGGTATACCCAGTGGTTTAGCATTTGTGGCCCTGTAAATTCAGGCATGAAGGTCTGGAACACATAAGACCTGTGCTCTAGACTTTTGTACCTGAACACATAGGGCTCTAATACTATATTGGTAGTATTACAGATATAGCAACTGTTACTGACACCTGCATTTCTGATTGAAGAATGAGAAATTTAGATGTTGGGTAAACAGCAGCAAATGTTACCTAATCCAAAGCATATGTGGGTAAATCTGGCTAGCATTTTTTTTTATTTTTTTATTAGCAAATCTTCTGACAGGTGTACAGTACTAAAAACATGGCAAACCATTCATTTTATGCTGGTTAAGAAGTATATAATGTAGTTAACATTTAGTTTTAATATTGAAACACTAGGTGGCGATATGTGAGAATGTTTTAGTTCAGTAAAAAATGTTGTGATAAAAATAATTTTTTAAAACTTTAACTTTATTTTTGACCCACTGCAAATAAAAAAAAAAATTTTTTCCTACTCCTAACATGTTTGAGGATACCACATAGTGTATGTGTACATTATTTGTGGTTTGTACCCCAGTAGGGCCAAGAAACAATACCAATAGTGTGCATTTTGCTTTTTCTTTCTATTCTACCTAAACACACTCACACTAAACAGAAAACAGTTTTTTTTTCTTTTCCTAAAGCACACTTACACTGGCCCTAATGTTAACACTAATGCCAAGGGTTCGTTCACACCTGTTTTAATTTCTGAAGAATGATCCGCGCTCAACTTGCTTTTCACAGAATGGTGAGGAGGATGTTTTATCGCCTCCTTGCTGCCTTCTTTAAGCCCTTGAACCCCGCACTAGTGCATGGCAACCTAAATGGAAAGTGACAGGGAGTATCATTCCTGCAGCGGCTGTGTACTCCCCTGGTGGCTGCCTCTGCATCTAAAGCAGGAGCAGTTGGGAGAATGGTTAAAAACTTGGCTCAACTGAGAGGTTTTTACTGCCCCTCAACTATTAGTGTGAATGAGCCCTTACATAAATCAAGGGTTCTAACAAAAGGTGTCCAGATTTTTAAAATTAAATTTGGGGACATGTTTTTTTTTTTTATTAGCAAATGCTAAATTATTTAATAAGCATATTTTCCTTAAATTATATATGCAGTGTATGTGATATGTGTTTATGGAATGATTGTATGATATATACATTATTTCCCACATTTCCTCCAGGATATGAAAAAAATATATACTTTTTGAGATAGGACTACCAAATGTTATGAAGATAAGATAGAGAAAAAGCAGAGTGCAGAGTTCAGAAGTGCTACTTGCAGAGTGCAGAGTTCAGGAGTGCATTACATAAAGAATGCAGGGCTAAGGAGCGCACTACATAAAGAATGCAGGGCTAAGGAGCGCACTACATAAAGAATGCCGGGCTAAGGAGTGCACTACATAAAGAATGCCGGGCTAAGGAGCGCACTACATAAAGAATGCAGGGCTAAGGAGCACACTACATAAAGAATGCAGGGCTAAGGAGCGCACTACATAAAGAATGCCGAGCTAAGGAGCGCACTACATAAAGAATGCCGGGCTAAGGAGCACACTACATAAAGAATGCTGGGCTCAGAAGTGCGCTAAAGAATGCAGGGCATGGCAGTGCGCTAAAGAATGTAGGGCTCAGTAGTGCGCTACATAAAGAATGCAGGGCTCAGCAGTGCACTATATAAACAATGCAGGGCTCAGCTGTGCCCATCTAGGCAGCCCCACCAGTGCCCAGCAATGTAGCCTCACCAGTGCCCAGCAATGCAGCCTCACCAGTGCCCAGCAATGCAGCCTCACCAGTGCCCATCTAATGCAGCCTCACCAGTGCCCATCTAATGCAGCCTCACAGTGCACATCCAATGCAGCCTCACAAGTGCCCAGCCAATGCAGTCTAACCAGTGCCCAGCCAATGCAGTCTCACCAGTGCCTATCCAATGCAGTCTCACCAGTGCCTATCCAATGTAGTCTGATCAGTGCCCATCCAATGCAGCCTCACCAGTGCCCAGCAATGCAGCCTCACCAGTGCCCAGAAATGCAGCCTCACCAGTGCCCATCTATGCAGCCTGACCAGTGCCCAGTAATACACCCTGACCAGTGCCCAGCAATACAGCCACAACAGTGCCCATTCAATGCAGCCTGACCAGTGCCTATTCAATGCAGCCTGTCCAGTACTCAGCTATGCAGCCTCTCTGTTGCCCAGTAATGCAGCCCCACCAGTGCCCATCCAATGCAGCCTCACCAGTGCCCATCATCTATGCAGCCTGACCAGTGCCCAGCAATACAGCCTCACCAGTGTCCATTCAATGCAGCCTCACCAGTGCCCAGCAATGCAGCCTCACTGGTGCCCATCCAATGCAAACTCACCAGTGCCCATCAATGCAGCCTCCCCAGTGCCAAGCAATGCAGCCTCACCAGTGCCCAGCATTGAAGCCTCACCAGTGCACATCCAATGCAGCCTCACCGGTGCCATCTATGCAGCCTGACCAGTGCCCAGAAATGCAGCCTCCCCAGTGGCCACAGTGCCCAGCAATTCAGTCTCATTAGTGCCCATCGAATGCAGCATCACCAGTGCCCATCCAATGCAGCCTCACCAGTGCCAATCCAATGCAACCTGACCAGCGTACAGCAATGCAGCCTCACCAGTGCCCATTCAGTGTAGCCCCACCAGTGCCCATCTATGCAGCCAGACCAGTGCCCAGTAATGCAGCCTCACCAATGCCCATCAATGCAGCCTCACCAGTGCCCATCCAACTGACCAGTGCCCAGCAATGCAGCCTCACCAGTGCCCATCCAATGCAGCCTCACCAGTGCCCATCTATGAAACCTGACCAGTGCCCAACAATGCAGTCTCACCAGTACCCATCAACGCAGCCTCACCAGTGCCCAGCAATGCAGCCTCACCAGTTCCCATCTATGCAGCCTGATCAGTGCCCAGCAATGAATCCTCGCCAGTGCCTATCCAATGCAGTCTCACCAGTGCCCATCTATGCAGTCTCATCAGTGCCCATCTATGCAGCCTCACCAGTGCCCATCTAATGCAGCCTCACCAGTGCCCATCTAATGCAGCCTCACAGTGCACATCCAATGCAGCCTCACAAGTGCCCAGCCAATGCAGTCTAACCAGTGCCCAGCCAATGCAGTCTCACCAGTGCCTATCCAATGCAGTCTCACCAGTGCCTATCCAATGTAGTCTGATCAGTGCCCATCCAATGCAGCCTCACCAGTGCCCAGCAATGCAGCCTCACCAGTGCCCAGAAATGCAGCCTCACCAGTGCCCATCTATGCAGCCTGACCAGTGCCCAGTAATACACCCTGACCAGTGCCCAGCAATACAGCCACAACAGTGCCCATTCAATGCAGCCTGACCAGTGCCCATTCAATGCAGCCTGTCCAGTACTCAGCTATGCAGCCTCTCTGTTGCCCAGTAATGCAGCCCCACCAGTGCCCATCCAATGCGGCCTCACCAGTGCCCATCATCTATGCAGCCTGACCAGTGCCCAGCAATACAGCCTCACCAGTGTCCATTCAATGCAGCCTCACCAGTGCCCAGCAATGCAGCCTCACTGGTGCCCATCCAATGCAAACTCACCAGTGCCCATCAATGCAGCCTCACCAGTGCCAAGCAATGCAGTCTCACCAGTGCCCAGCATTGAAGCCTCACCAGTGCACATCCAATGCAGCCTCACCGGTGCCATCTATGCAGCCTGACCAGTGCCCAGAAATGCAGCCTCCCCAGTGGCCACAGTGCCCAGCAATTCAGTCTCATTAGTGCCCATCCAATGCAGCATCACCAGTGCCCATCCAATGCAGCCTCACCAGTGCCAATCCAATGCAACCTGACCAGCGTACAGCAATGCAGCCTCACCAGTGCCCATTCAGTGTAGCCCCACCAGTGCCCATCTATGCAGCCAGACCAGTGCCCAGTAATGCAGCCTCACCAATGCCCATCAATGCAGCCTCACCAGTGCCCATCCAACTGACCAGTGCCCAGCAATGCAGCCTCACCAGTGCCCATCCAATGCAGCCTCACCAGTGCCCATCTATGAAACCTGACCAGTGCCCAACAATGCAGTCTCACCAGTATCCATCAACGCAGCCTCACCAGTGCCCAGCAATGCAGCCTCACCAGTTCCCATCTATGCAGCCTGATCAGTGCCCAGCAATGAATCCTCGCCAGTGCCTATCCAATGCAGTCTCACCAGTGCCCATCTATGCAGTCTCATCAGTGCCCATCTATGCAGCCTCACCAGTGCCCATCTAATGCAGCCTCACCAGTGCCCATCTAATGCAGCCTCACAGTGCACATCCAATGCAGCCTCACAAGTGCCCAGCCAATGCAGTCTAACCAGTGCCCAGCCAATGCAGTCTAACCAGTGCCCAGCCAATGCAGTCTCACCAGTGCCTATCCAATGCAGTCTCACCAGTGCCTATCCAATGTAGTCTGATCAGTGCCCATCCAATGCAGCCTCACCAGTGCCCAGCAATGCAGCCTCACCAGTGCCCAGAAATGCAGCCTCACCAGTGCCCATCTATGCAGCCTGACCAGTGCCCAGTAATACACCCTGACCAGTGCCCAGCAATACAGCCACAACAGTGCCCATTCAATGCAGCCTGACCAGTGCCCATTCAATGCAGCCTGTCCAGTACTCAGCTATGCAGCCTCTCTGTTGCCCAGCAATGCAGCCCCACCAGTGCCCATCCAATGCGGCCTCACCGGTGCCCATCATCTATGCAGCCTGACCAGTGCCCAGCAATACAGCCTCACCAGTGTCCATTCAATGCAGCCTCACCAGTGCCCATCCAATGCAGCCTCACCAGTGCCCAGCAATGCAGCCTCACTGGTGCCCATCCAATGCAGTCTCACCAGTGCCCATCTATGCAGTCTCATCAGTGCCCATCTATGCAGCCTCACCAGTGCCCATCTAATGCAGCCTCACCAGTGCCCATCTAATGCAGCCTCACAGTGCATATCCAATGCAGCCTCACAAGTGCCCAGCCAATGCAGTCTAACCAGTGTCCAGCCAATGCAGTCTCACCAGTGCCTATCCAATGCAGTCTCACCAGTGCCTATCCAATGTAGTCTGATCAGTGCCCATCCAATGCAGCCTCACCAGTGCCCAGCAATGCAGCCTCACCAGTGCCCAGAAATGCAGCCTCACCAGTGCCCATCTATGCAGCCTGACCAGTGCCCAGTAATACACCCAGACCAGTGCCCAGCAATACAGCCACAACAGTGCCCATTCAATGCAGCCTGACCAGTGCCCATTCAATGCAGCCTGTCCAGTACTCAGCTATGCAGCCTCTCTGTTACCCAGCAATACAGCCCCACCAGTGCCCATCCAATGCGGCCTCACCGGTGCCCATCATCTATGCAGCCTGACCAGTGCCCAGCAATACAGCCTCACCAGTGTCCATTCAATGCAGCCTCACCAGTGCCCATCCAATGCAGCCTCACCAGTGCCCAGCAATGCAGCCTCACTGGTGCCCATCCAATGCAAACTCACCAGTGCCCATCAATGCAGCCTCACCAGTGCCAAGCAATGCAGCCTCACCAGTGCCCAGCATTGAAGCCTCACCATTGCACATCCAATGCAGCCTCACCGGTGCCATCTATGCAGCCTGACCAGTGCCCAGAAATGCAGCCTCCCCAGTGGCCACAGTGCCCAGCAATTCAGTCTCATTAGTGCCCATCCAATGCAGCATCACCAGTGCCCATCCAATGCAGCCTCACCAGTGCCAATCCAATGCAACCTGACCAGCGTACAGCAATGCAGCCTCACCAGTGCCCATTCAGTGTAGCCCCACCAGTGCCCATCTATGCAGCCAGACCAGTGCCCAGTAATGCAGCCTCACCAATGCCCATCAATGCAGCCTCACCAGTGCCCATCCAACTGACCAGTGCCCAGCAATGCAGCCTCACCAGTGCCCATCCAATGCAGCCTCACCAGTGCCCATCTATGAAACCTGACCAGTGCCCAACAATGCAGTCTCACCAGTACCCATCAACGCAGCCTCACCAGTGCCCAGCAATGCAGCCTCACCAGTTCCCATCTATGCAGCCTGATCAGTGCCCAGCAATGAATCCTCGCCAGTGCCTATCCAATGCAGTCTCACCAGTGCCCATCTATGCAGTCTCATCAGTGCCCATCTATGCAGCCTCACCAGTGCCCATCTAATGCAGCCTCACCAGTGCCCATCTAATGCAGCCTCACAGTGCACATCCAATGCAGCCTCACAAGTGCCCAGCCAATGCAGTCTAACCAGTGCCCAGCCAATGCAGTCTCACCAGTGCCTATCCAATGCAGTCTCACCAGTGCCTATCCAATGTAGTCTGATCAGTGCCCATCCAATGCAGCCTCACCAGTGCCCAGAATTGCAGCCTCACCAGTGCCCAGAAATGCAGCCTCACCAGTGCCCAGAAATGCAGCCTGACCAGTGCCTAGTAATACACCCTGACCAGTGCCCAGCAATACAGCCACAACAGTGCCCATTCAATGCAGCCTGACCAGTGCCCATTCAATGCAGCCTGTCCAGTACTCAGCTATGCAGCCTCTCTGTTGCCCAGCAATGCAGCCCCACCAGTGCCCATCCAATGCGGCCTCACCAGTGCCCATCATCTATGCAGCCTGACCAGTGCCCAGCAATACAGCCTCACCAGTGTCCATTCAATGCAGCCTCACCAGTGCCCATCCAATGCAGCCTCACCAGTGCCCAGCAATGCAGCCTCACTGGTGCCCATCCAATGCAAACTCACCAGTGCCCATCAATGCAGCCTCACCAGTGCCAAGCAATGCAGCCTCACCAGTGCCCAGCATTGAAGCCTCACCAGTGCACATCCAATGCAGCCTCACCGGTGCCATCTATGCAGCCTGACCAGTGCCCAGAAATGCAGCCTCCCCAGTGGCCACAGTGCCCAGCAATTCAGTCTCATTAGTGCCCATCCAATGCAGCATCACCAGTGCCCATCCAATGCAGCCTCACCAGTGCCAATCCAATGCAACCTGACCAGCGTACAGCAATGCAGCCTCACCAGTGCCCATTCAGTGTAGCCCCACCAGTGCCCATCTATGCAGCCAGACCAGTGCCCAGTAATGCAGCCTCACCAATGCCCATCAATGCAGCCTCACCAGTGCCCATCCAACTGACCAGTGTCCAGCAATGCAGCCTCAACAGTGCCCATCCAATGCAGCCTCACCAGTGCCCATCTATGAAACCTGACCAGTGCCCAACAATGCAGTCTCACCAGTACCCATCAACGCAGCCTCACCAGTGCCCAGCAATGCAGCCTCACCAGTTCCCATCTATGCAGCCTGATCAGTGCCCAGCAATGAATCCTCGCCAGTGCCTATCCAATGCAGCCTCACCAGTGCCCATCTATGCAGCCTCACCAGTGCCCATCCAATGCAACCTTACCAGTGCCCAGCAATGCAGCCTCAACAGTGCCCACAGTGCCCAGCAATGCAGCTTCACCAGTGCCCATCCAATGCAGCCTCACCAGTGCCCATCCAATGCAGCCTCCCCAGTGCCCATCTATGCAGCCTTAGCAATGCCCATCCAATGCAACCTCACCAGTGCCCATCTATGCAGCCTGATCAGTGCCCAGCAGTGCAGCCCCACCAGTGCCCATCTATGCAGCCTCACCAGTGCCCATCTATGCAGCCTCACCAGTGCCCATCCAATGCAACCTCATCAGTGCCCATCTATGCAGCCTCACCAGTGCCCATCTAATGCAGCCTCACCAGTGCCCATCTAATGCAGCCTCACCAGTGCCCATCTAATGCAGACTCACCAGTGCCCAGCAATGCAGCTTCTCCAGTGCCTATCAATGCAGCCTGATCAGTGCACAGAAATGCAGCCCCACCAGTGCCCAGCAGTGCAGCCCCACCAGTGCCTATCTATGCAGCCCCACCAGTTTCCATCTATGCAGCTTCACCAGTGCTTAGCAATGCAGCCTCACCAGTGCCCAGCAATGGAGCCTCACCAGTGCCCATCCAATGCAACCTCATCAGTGCCCATCTATGCAGCCTGAGCAGTGCTTATCCATGCAGCTTCAACAGTGCCCAGTAATGCAGCCTCACCAGTGCCCATCCAATGCAGCCTCACCAGTGCCCATCCAAAGCAGCCTCACCAGCCTGGATGTCCTAACAGTAACATCGGGAATCACCATATCTTTACCGAGTAATATGAAATCATGCGGCTCTGCCGCTACTTCTGATACTAATGTATAGCACCTTTTTACAGAGGCGGCTCTAGGCTTTGTGAGGCCTAAGGCAAAACTTGGACATGAGGCCCCACTCACACCCATAATGGGAAAAATAATTCAAGCAATAAAAATTAACTGTATAAATTGCATATATTAAGAGCCTTAACCATTGTACTATGAATTCACAGTTTCTAGAATTTTCTCTAACCAATTCTTCTTTAATCAAAGACCATTAAACATCGGGTATGTATGCATATATATATATATATATATATATATATATGTCTGCTCTTACATCACAGTCCCCAGCATTTCTCTATAGGTCATGATTCCCTGAGTCCCTCCTAACATCAGAGTTCAGTGTCCCCCCCCCCCCTTACATAACATTTCTCCTTTAAATCAGATTCCCCCCCAGCGTCACCTCCTTATATCACAGTCCACAGAATTCCTATTTACATAAGAGTCCCCCTCTTAAATCTAATTTCACAGAGCCCCCTTTACATCAGAGTCTCCAGAGTTTCCCCCTTACACTGTAAGAGGGAACTCTGAAGACTCTGATGTAAGAGGAGTTCTGGGAACCCTGATTTAGGGGAAATTTTGGGGACTCTGGTGTAAAAGGGAACTCTGTGGTCACCAAAGCTCCCCCTTGCATCAGAGTTTCCAGAGTCCCCCTTACACTTCCCTTCCTCAGTCCGCCACAGTCTAGGGCACGACAAGTCCCACTGCAGAAGGCTGCCATAAATTCACTAATAAAGGGCACTGGAAATTCCAGTATAGTGCACTACCATTCCTCCCTGATGAATGGAAGCCTGCTATGCTTGGACTTGTATTGCTCTCTGTAGGGGACTGAGGAACTACTGTCTGCTATGCTAAGACTTGTAGTGCCCTCTGTGGGGACTAAGGCATGGCAGCCTGCTATTCTGGAACTTGTAATGCCCTCTTTGAGGAACTGAGGATTCCTCAGTCCTCCACATTCTAGGGCAATATCAATCCCAGCATAGTGGGCTGTCATTCCTCAGTCCCTCACAGCTGAGGGAAAAACAACACAGAGTTAAACATCTAAAGGACAACTCCAGCCAAAACTACCAATAATGTACAGAGTCCATATGCTATATAATGTCACAGCCCCGCTACCCCTCACCTTCCACCTCGGGTGCTGTCATTATATAGGGCAAAGGGCTCCAGCTCCAGCTCCACCATGTTTGGCTTTGATGTCAGATATGCAGGACTGGCTCAGCTCCCCTTTCTTCCCTGGCAACTGACTCTTGCTTCATGGGGGCCCTCTCCTCCTCCCCCAGCCACCCAGGGGCCCTCTCCTTCTCCCGAAGCCACCCAGGGGCCCTCTCCTTCTTCCCCAGCCACCCAGGGGCCCCTCTCCTTTTCCTCCAGCCAACCAGGGGCCCCTCTCCTTTTCCTCCAGCCAACCAGGGGCCCCTCTCCTTTTCCTCCAGCCACCCAGGGGCCCTTTCCTTCTTCTCCTCCAGCCACCCAGGGTCCCTCTCCTTCTCCTCCTCCAGCC
The DNA here is from genome assembly GCF_965119305.1 of Pelophylax lessonae. Taxonomy (NCBI): domain Eukaryota; kingdom Metazoa; phylum Chordata; class Amphibia; order Anura; family Ranidae; genus Pelophylax; species Pelophylax lessonae. The sequence goes on from NC_138770.1 coordinate 587,003,095, forward strand.
ACCCAGGATCCCTCTCCTTCTCCTCCTCAAGCCACCCAGGGTCCCTCTCCTTCTCCTCCTCCAGCCACCCAGGGTCCCTCTCCTTCTCCTCCTCCAGCCACCCAGGGTCTTTCTCCTTCTCCTCCTCGAGCCACCCAGGGTCCCTCTCCTTCTCCTCCTCCAGCCACCCAGGGTCCCTCTCCTTCTCCTCCAGCCACTCAGCGTCCCTCTCCTTCTCCTCCTTCAGACACCCAGGGTCCCTCTCCTTCTCATCCTCCAGCCACCCAGGGTCCCTCTCCTTCTCCTCCTGCCACCTAGGGTTCCTCTCCTTCTCCTCCTCCAGCCACCCAGGGGCCCTCATCTTATCCTCCAGCCACTCAGGTGCCTTCTCTTTCTCCCCCAGCCATCCAGGGGCCCTCTCCTTCTCCCCCAGCCACCCAGGGGCCCTCTTCTTCTCCCCCAGTCTCCCAGGGGCCTTCTCCACCAGCCACCCAGGGGCCCTCTCCTTCTCCCCCAGCCACCCAGGGGCCCTCTCCTTCTACCTCAGACACCCAGGGGCCCTCTCCTTCTCCCTCAGCCACCCATGGGCCCATTCATTCTCCCTCAACCACCCAGGGGCCCTTTCCTTCTCCCTCAGCCACCCAGAGGCCCTCTCCTTCTCCCCCAGCCACCCAGAGGCCCTCTCCTTCTCCCCCAGCCACCCGGGGCCCTCACCTTCTCCCTCAGCCACCCAGGGGCCATCTCCTTTTCCCCCAGCCACCCGGGGGCCCTCTCCTTCTCCCCCAGCCACCCAGGGGCCCTCTCCCCCAGCCACCCAGGGGCTCTATCCTTCTCCCCCAGCCACCCAGGGGCCCTCTCCTTCTCCCTCAGCCACCCAGGGGCCCTCTCCTTCTCCCTCAGCCACCCAGGGGCTATCTCATTCTCCCCCAGCCACCCGGGGGCCATCTCCTTCTCCTCCAGCCATTCGGGGGCCACCTCCTTCTCCCCCAGCCACCCAGACGCCATCTCCTTTTCCCCTAGCCACCCAGGGACCCTCTCCTCTCCAATCCCCAGGGTAAGTGTCAGCGGACAACAGACACCTGGCAGCTGCAATGAAGGGACTGCAACACACTGCTGCAACTTTTATATCTGAGGATTTAAAGCAATCTTTTACTTGGGAGATTTCCCTGACTGCGCCCTTCTAAATGTTGTCACTCCGCCACTGGCCGCGAGGCCCCTGTAGGTGCGAGGCCTTAGGCGACCACCTAATTTGCCTAATTAGAGAGCCGCCTATGAACTGAAGCCAAACTCCAGGTAATACTTTATAAGCAGTTACAGCAAACAGTTTTTCTCTTACGTCCTCCGACAGTCGCCGCCTCTTCATATTCGTCACATATGGGGTATTAGACTTTGCTCCGAAGGAGTAGCTAGGCAACAGAATATGTTAACAATAAAGCTTTAACATATCCCACCCTCAAGGGGTGGTCCCCTCAGTCAATACCCTCCTACTTCCTGCAACCATATCTCAGTTTTAATGTCTAGCTTGTCAGGAGTGGCTGGCTCTCTCTGTGCTGGGACTTTCTGTCCCAGACTCTTTCTTCTTTTTAATATTTTGTTTGAGTTTTTCTCTCTACCTTTAAATAGCTGTTATTTTGTCAGCGTTAGTTAGTTCTTCGGACGAAGAGGATCTTGCGGACTGGGTCTGGGGCTGATCCCCCTGGTCGCAGGTCGTGGGTCAGTGGCTTCCCAGTCTGCCATCGAGCGTTCAGCCAGGTAACGCTCCTGGCATGGTGAACGACCCATCCCTGTTCGGTGCAGGGATGATTGGTGAGATGGCTACCTCACTGGACGCTGTGCGGTTTCTTAACCCCCATTTTGTGCGTCTTGAATTGCGACTCTCCCTGCCTCATGTGCAGCGGCTTGTTCGCCTGTGCGGGTCCCCCACGCCATGTGAGGTAAGTGTATTTATGTGGGGACCTGTCTGTCTGGGGGGGTGTCAGTCTGGGACTGTGTAACCTGCCTTTATTCACACTGCTTGTCTCCCTATCTCTCGGCTGCATGCTGTGGGCTGCAGGGGGGGGGGGGGGGAGCTGTATGACACTGTGTGTGTCAGACTGGGCAGTGTGAGAAGCTGTGTGCTGTGGGGCATGTTTTTTTGGCATGTTTGGGCATATACAGCGATCGCTGCGGCGATCTGACATGTATCCTTATATTGGAATGTAAAGTGTGTTTTAATGCACTGTGGAGCGGCGGTTTCGGCGCCAAACGACGCCATTTTGCCTACACCCGCTCCGGCCGCATGGTTTACATGCATGGCGGCCATTTTCTTGTAGCCTCCATAGGCTTTCATAGAGCGCCCTGGCAGCATCACTTCCTCTTTCCAGGAACACCGATCGAGGCAGCAGCAGCGGCGAGGGTCTCCTCAGGTTTTATCCCTCTGTTCTTGCTATCCATTGCCTGTGTTCAGTTTGCATATTCCCTGTGGGGGTCTCATTGTGCTTGAGTGCGGTGCGGTGGGCTGCGCTTGCCGCGCTTGCTTAAAAGGGGCAGTTAACCCTTGGTTGTCTGGCATTACAGGGGCAATGGATTCTCAGGAGGGCAAATTTCCTACTGTATTGGTGGAAAGCCAGGGGACCGCTGTTTCCCCCCCAGGGGGGGATTTAGCCACTATTGTGGCTGGCCTTGCTGCTCAGGTGCAAATGCTGGTGGCTGCTCAATCTACTAAAAGGCCCAGAGTTGCTCTTTCCTCTGATTCTGAGGGTGAAGGTGATGGGGCTGTTCTGGCAGGGGCCTCCTTATCGGGGTCCCGCTCCTCTCTTGATCTAGTGGGGTCTGAGGTGGAGGCTGAAGTTGAGGGGGTCGATAATTCTCCCCCTGGCTCGCCTGAAGAGCTTGCAATCATGGATGAGTTGATTGCTTCCATTAAGCAAACGCTGCGTTTGCAGGACGAAGTGTGTCCCCCCGCTGCCTTGGCGGCTTATGGGACGCAGAGAAAACGCAGGACGCCGCAGGTTTTTCCCTGCAATGCTGATTTTCAGCACGCTGTTAAGGATCAATGGCGCGATCTGCGTAAACCTTTTGCGGTACCAAGTAAATTCAAGCTGCGTTATCCTTTTTCGCCTGCCACTGATGAAAGGTGGTGTGTGCCTCCACCAGTGGATCATGCAATTGCGGTTTTGAACAAAGCCACTGCGATTCCTGCAGAGGGTTCCCCTGTTTTCCGTGATGCCACGGATAGGAGACTGGAGTCTCTTGCCCGTCATACTTATTCTGTTACGGGTTCTATGCTTAAGGCTCTGTTTGCTTCTCTCATGGCGGCCCAGGCGATCGCAAGTTGGACGCAGATGCTTAGGCGCGTCCTAGTGGCCGATTCGGCCTCGGCGGCGACCCTGGATATGGTGGATCAGATCCACCAGGGTGTCATGTACCTGTGTGATGCGGACCTGGACCTGATTCCGTTGGCTGCACGTGTGCACAGCGTGGCGGTGTTGTCTCGCCGCCTGGTTTGGTTAAAATGTTGGTCGGTGGACCAATCTTCACGTAAGACCTTAGCCAATCTGCCTTATGATGGGTCTCGCCTTTTTGGGGAGTCCCTGGATGTGTTGATTAAGGGGATCACCGGGGGTAAGAGCACTCTCTTGCCCCATTTCCCCAAGGCTAAGGGGGCTTCTGGGAAGAAGCATGCAAATTTTCGGCCCCCTCAGGGGTCCTTTCGTGCCTTTCGGCCGCACTACAAGGGCAAACCGTTCAAAGGTCAAGGCTCTCAGAAGAAGCCCTGGTCTGGGAAACAGAAGTCCGGCCAATCCGGCCCTGCAGCCCATAACAGTTCGGCCTGAAGGGGCGCCCTCACCCGGTTTTGGGGTGGGGGGACGCTTGCTCGGTTTTCTTCAGCCCTGGTTGGCCCGTGTGCGGGACAGATGGGTTCTGGAAATCGTTCGATCTGGTTACAAGATCGAGTTTTTCTCTCGGCCGGAGAGCAGATTTTTTCCCTCAAATCTTCAACTGTCTCCAGAGCGCTTGCGGGACCTGCACCTGGCGGTGCGGGACCTGAGGGCTCAGGGAGTGGTGGTTCCGGTGCCTCATCGGGACAGATTTCGGGGGTTTTATTCCAATCTGTTCACCGTACCCAGAAAGGAGGGCAAGGTTCGTCCGATTCTGGACTTGAAGGCTCTGAACCGCTCTGTGCGGGTTCGCAAGTTCCGCATGGAATCCCTGCGGTCGGTGGTGGCTGCCCTGGTTCCAGGGGAATTCATGGCCTCCATCGATTTGAAGGATGCGTACCTTCACATCCCCATATTCGAGGGTCATCAGAGGTACCTTCGATTTGCCATTGCGGAGGATCACTACCAGTTCGTGGCGTTGCCCTTTGGTCTCGCCTCGGCTCCGCGGGTCTTCACCAAGGTGCTTGCACCGGTTCTGGCATTATTGAGGGCCCAGGGCGTTTCTGTCCTGGGGTATCTGGACGACATTCTGGTTCGGTCTGTGACCAGACAGGGTCTGGAGGAGGACCTGTCTGTCACCATGCAAACTCTGCAGGAGTTTGGTTGGACGATAAATTTTCCAAAGTCGACACTGAGTCCGTCGGTTCGTCTCCCCTATCTGGGAATGATACTGGACTCGGTGCAGGCGAAGGTCTTCCTGCCGGAAGACAAACTCAGGACTCTCCGGGAGGAAGTCAGGTCCCTCAGGGACGTTCCGAACTCGTCTCTGCGGACGTGTATGAGATGTCTGGGATTGATGGTCTCGGCCTTCGAGGCGATTCCTTTCGCACAGTTTCACACGCGGGGTCTCCAAGCGGAGATCCTGTCCAGGTGGGACGGGCGACCTCAATCTCTGGATCTTCAAATCTCGTTGAGTCTTCGCACCAGGGAAAACCTTCTGTGGTGGCTCCAGTCCCCGTTGGTGTCCGGGGGCAAGTCGTTTCGTCCAATAGCGTGGACGGTAATCACCACGGATGCCAGCCTGTCGGGCTGGGGTGGAGTTCTGGGCGTTCTGTCCGCTCAGGGGACTTGGTCGGAGGGGGAATCTTCCCTTCCGATCAACATTCTGGAATTGCGTGCGATAAGGCTCTGTCTTCATCGCTGGACGGACCGGCTGCAGGGTTGCCCGGTTCGGGTGCAGACGGACAATGCTACGGCGGTGGCCTACATCAACCACCAAGGGGGCACCAGGAGTGCCCGAGCGGCTCGAGAAGTGGCCGACATTCTGTCTTGGGCCGAGACTCATGTCCCGGCGATAACGGCGGTTCACATTCCGGGAGTGGAGAACTGGCAGGCGGACTATCTGAGTCGCCAGACCCTGGATCAGGGGGAATGGTCTCTCCATCCGGTTGTCTTCTAGACGTTGTGCGCGAAGTGGGGTCTTCCAGATGTGGACCTGTTCGCGTCTCGCCTCAACAACAAGGTGAAGAGGTTCGTGGCAAGGACGCGCGACCCTCGGGCAGACGCGTCGGACGCGTTAGTGGCCCCGTGGCATCAGTACAGGCTGATGTACGCGTTTCCACCGATTCAGTTGCTGTCCAGGTTCCTTCGCAGGTTACACTCGGAACGCAACACGGTGATTCTTGTGGCACCGGACTGGCCTCGCCGGTCCTGGTACGCAGACCTCGTGAATCTGGCGGTCGACGCCCCGTGGCGTCTGCCTCTTCGAGACGATCTACTGTCTCAAGGACCGATATACCATCCTGCTTTACAGTCGCTGGCTTTGACGGCCTGGCTGTTGAGACCGAGGTCCTGAAGGAGAGGGGTCTCTCTCCGGAGGTCGTTCATACTTTAATCAACGCGAGGAAGTCTTCCTCGGGGAAGGTTTATTACCGTACTTGGAAGGCCTATTTTGCCTGGTGTGAGTCCAGGGGGTTTTCACCCCGCACGTACTCGGTGTCCCGTGTGCTGTCTTTCCTTCAAACGGGTGTTGATCAGCGTTTGGCGCTGGCTACGATAAAAGGTCAGGTGTCTGCTCTGGCCGTTCTGTTTCAACGTCCCGTGGCTTCCAACCCATTGGTTGGCACCTTTGTTCAGGGTGTGCGGCATCTGGTTCCCCCGAGGCGGGATCCTCTGCCCCCTTGGGACTTGAATCTAGTTCTATCTGTGTTACAACGTGCTCCTTTTGAACAGCTCAGGGAGATCTCGTTGTCTATGTTGTCCAAAAAGGTCGCCTTTTTGGTGGCGATCACTTCGGCTCGCAGAGTGTCGGAGCTGGCGGCTTTGTCCTGCAAGTCTCCGTACCTGGTTATTCATTTGGATAAGGTGGTCTTGCGACCTAATCCTTCTTTTCTGCCGAAACGAGTTTCGGAATTCCATCTTAATGAGGATATTGTCTTGCCTTCGTTGTGCACGAAGCCTAAACATCCAAAGGAGGTGAGATTGCACTCTCTGGATGTTGTTCGGGCGATAAGGGTTTACCTTAAATCGACTGAGTCTTTTCGAAAGACGGACTCCTTGTTTGTTCTTCCAGAGGGTCCTCGGAAGGGCATGGCGGCTTCGGCCTCTACCATCGCCAAATGGATCAGGCAGACCATTGAACAGGCCTATGCTTTGCAGGGGAAGGTTCCCCCTGTGCCTGTGAAGGCGCACTCTACTAGATCTCTGAGTACGTCTTGGGCCTGTCGTCATGGGGCTTCTGTAGCCCAGGTGTGTAAGGCGGCAACTTGGTCGACCGTGCACACTTTCACAAAATTCTACAAAGTAGATGTTCAGGCATCGGCGGATGCTTCCTTTGGCCGCAAGGTTCTTAGTGCGGCTGTTCCCTAGGGTCCCTTGTTGGGGACTCCTGGCTGTTGGGATAAGTTTTGTATCCCCTGGTTTTTTTGTCTTTTCCTGGGTTGTTGCTCCTGTTGAGTAGGGTTGAGCGGACACCTAGATGTCCGTGTTCGACGGGTTCGGCCGAACTTTAAAAAAAAGTCCGGGTCCGTGTCCCGGACTTTTACCGAACTTTTCCCGGACACCGAACCCCATTGAAGTCAATGGGGACCCGAACTTTAAGGCACTAAAATGGCTCTAAAACACCAAAGGAAAGGGCTAGAGTGCTGCAAATGGCAGCAAAACGTAATTAAGAGCATGGCAAGTGCTCTGCAAACAAATGTGGATAGGGAAATAACTTAAAACAACAAAAAAAAACAGAAAAATAAAACAATGTTCTTCTTCATCTCTGAAGGACGAGGCCCATATGGAGTAGGAGGGAGGTTGAGGTGGTGGTGGATGTGGCGGTGACATAGGCGTGCGCACAGGGTGTGCTGGGTGTGCCTGGGCACACCCTAATCACCTAGGGCACATAGCATTGCCAGTGAGGAGATGGGAAAGATCTCCCTGGGACCTGCTCTGCTCTATTTCTCCTTGCCTACAGGTACATGGCCCCGATACATTACTCTCCCTGCTGGCAAACACATGCATGTGTATTTCAACTTTGGGGTGCACACCTTAATGCAATAGGCTGCGCACACCTATGGGCGGTGTAGGTGGAAGCGGCGGTGGAGGAGGACCAGGGCCGGATTAACAGCATCATGGGCTTGGTGCTGAGGATTTTGAAGGGCCTTAGGGCCGTGCCTTGCCATGCACCCAGAGGAGGAAGGGTGCAGCCATGCATGCCTAATTCAACATGGGATGCTGTCTCTGAAGCCCATAAACACATCCATGCATCGCCAACTGTCCCTCCTTGTCCGGCCTTCACGCTGTGTGGGGAGGTTCTGAGGGTGCTGCCTGGGGAAGCGAGCATAGAAGCCAGACTTCTGTGTTTACAAGTGACAGAAGAGCGGTAACAGTGAATATGGCCAACCCGGGGCCTATATAAAAGGTAGGGGCCTGGAGCTGCAGCTCCAATAGACCCTACATTAATCTGGCCCTGAGGAGGAGGACGAGGTAGCCAACACTGCTTCTTTTCACAAATTTTAAATGAGGGTACACCCCAAAAGAGTGAGAAAGAGCAAAAATGGAACAATGGGTGGGTAAGGTCGGTATCCATTGCTATTCTGCATAAGGTACGGAAAAGTCCCGTGGGATCCATGCCTGGTTCATTTTAATGAACGTGAGCTTGTCCACATTGTCTCTGGACAGGCGGCTGCGCTTGTCTGTTATAACGCCCCCAGCCGTGCTAAATACCCGTTCAGATAATACACTGGCTGCAGGGCACGCCAGCACCTCCAAGGCGTAAAGGGCAAGCTCAGGCCATGTGCCCAATTTGGAGACCCAGAAGTTGAAGGGGGCAGACCCGTCATTCACTACATGTAGGCGTGTGCACACATACTGCTCCACCATGTTGGTAAAATGCTGCCTCCTGCTAAGACGTTCCATCTGAGCTGCTGGTGCTGCTGTTTGTTGTGGCGTGCTGACAAAGCTTTTCCACATTTCGGCCATGCTAACCCTGCCTTCTGAGGTGCTGGCGGTGCCCTGGTTGCGTTGGCGACCTCCTCCTCCTCCTCCTCTGCCTTGTGCTTCCACTGTGGCCCCGCTGTCAGATGGGAATGCCAGCAGCATGGCGTCTACCAGCGTGCGCTTGTACTCGCGCATCTTGCGATCGCGCTCCAGTGAGTGAATTAAGGACGGTACGTTGTCCTTGTAACGGGGATCCAGCAGCGTGGCCACCCAGTAATCAGCACAAGTTAGAATGTGGGCAACTCGGCGGTCGTTGTGGAGACACTGCAGCATGTAATCGCTCATGTGTGCCAGGCTGCCCAGAGGCGACGAAAGGCTGTCCTCTGTGGGAGGTGTATGGTCCGTGTCCTCTGTATCCCCCCAGCCACGCACCAGTGATGGCCATGAGCTGGCCTGGGTGCCACCCTGCTGTGAACATGGTTCCATCTCCTCCTCCAGCTCCTCCTCCTCCTCATCCTCCTCATCCTCCAGAACTGTGCCCCTGCTGGACAATTGCGTCCCTGGCGTTTGCGTGTGCAGGAACCCACCCTCGGAGCCCCTTGCGAATGACTGCCCTGAAAGCCTTGGAAATGTTACCTCTTCATCCTCCTCCTCCTCCTCATCCTGTGCCACATCCTCTTCCATCATCGCCCGAATTGTTTTTTCAAGGAGGCATAGAAGTGGGATAGTTAAGCTGAGAACGGCGTCATTGCCACTGGCCATGTTGGTGGAGTACTCAAAACAGCGCAACAAGGCACACAGGTCTCGCATGGAGGCCCAGTTATTGGTGGTGAAGTGGTGCTGTTCCGCAGAGCGACTCACGCGTGCGTGCTGCAGCTGAAACTCCACTATGGCCTGCTGCTGCTCGCACAGTCTTTCCAGCATGTGCAAGGTGGAGTTCCACCTTGTGGGCACGTCACATATGAGGCGGTGAGCGGGAAGGCCGAAGTTACGCTGCAGCGCTGCCAGGCGAGCAGCAGCAGGGTGAGAACGCCGAAAGTGCGCACAAACGGCCCGCACTTTCTGCAGCAGCTCTGACATATCGGGGTAGTTTTTAAGGAACCTCTGCACCACCAAATTCAGCACATGCGCCAGGCAAGGGATGTGCGTCAAACCGGCTAGGCCCAGAGCTGCTATGAGATTTCGCCCGTTATCGCACACCACCAGGCCGGGCTTGAGGCTCGCTGGCAGCAACCACTCATTTGTCTGCTGTTCCATGCTCCTCCACAACTCCTGCGCGGTGTGTGGTTTGTCCCCCAAACAGGCAAGTTGTAAAACTGCCTGCTGTCGTTTACCCCTGGCCGTGCTGAAGTTGGTGGTGAAGGTGTTACGCTGTCCGGATGAGGAGGCGGTAGAGGATGAGGAAGCGGAGTAGGAGGAGTTAGGAACAGGAGGCAAACTGAAGCGCCCTGCAATCCTCGGTGGTGGAAGGACATGCGCCAAATTGCTATCCGCCTCAGGCCCATCCGCCACTGCATTTACCCAGTGTGCCGTTAGGGAGATATAACGCCCCTGACCGTGCTTACTGGTCCACGTATCCGTAGTTAGGTGGACCTTGCCACAGATGGCGTTGCGCAGTGCACACCTGATTTTTTCCCCCACTTGGTTGTGCAGGGAAGGGATGGCTTGCCTGGAAAAGTAGTGGCGGCTGGGCACGACGTACTGTGGGACAGCCACCGACATAAGGTTTTTAAAACTGTGCGTCTCCACCAGACGGAATGACAGCATTTCAAAGGCCAATAATTTTGAAATGCTGGCATTCAGGGCCAGGGATCGCGGGTGGGTAGGGGGGTACTTCCTCTTCCTCTCAAGTGTTTGGGAGATGGAAAGCTGAACGCTTCCACGGGACATTGTGGAGATGGTTGTTGGTGACCCAGGTGGTGGTGTTGCTGACAGATCGTCTGTTTGCGGGGTGGCAGGTGCCGGTATCACTACAGATGTGGCTGGAGCGGCCGAGACTGCAGCAGAAGAGGAAGCAGGATGAGCCAGAGACGTTTCTTGGTTTTGAAGGTGTGTACTCCACTGCAGCTCGTGCTTTGCACTTAGATGCCTGATCATGCAGGTTGTGCTCAGGTTGAGAAGGTTCATGCCTCGCTTCAAGCTCTGATTGCACAGGGTGCAAACCACTCGTGTCCTGTCATCAGCACATTTTCTAAAGAACTTCCACGCTAGAGAACTCCTTTGAGCTGACTTTGGTGCGCTCGTTCCCTTGCTGCGTTGGGCAGTAGCGGGCGTAGTGTCTAGGGCACGGCCGCTCCGCTTCTGCACCCTGCTCCCTCTTCTGCTGTGCTGGTGGCTCTGTGCGACCACCGCCTCTTCCTCCAAACTACTCAGTTCACCTGCATGACGTTCATTCCATGTGGGGTCGAGGACCTCATCGTCCTCCACATCATCTTCCACCCAGTCTTCACCCCTGCCCTCCTTGTCGGTCTCCACAATGCTGAACGCCGCAGCAGTTGGCACCTGCGTTTCGTCATCATCGGAGACGTGCTGCGATGATCCTTGCATGTACTCATCTTGAGGAATAAGTGGTTGGGCATCGCTGCACTCAATCTCTTCCACTTCTGGGGCAGGGCTAGGTGGATGGCCCTGGGAAACCCTGCTGACAGAGTCCTCAAAAAGAATAAGAGACTGCTGTATGGCTTGGGGCTCAGACTGCTGGCCTGATTTGCAAGGGGGTGAGGTGAAAGACGGTTGGACATTGGCTGCAGGTGCCCACTCTGACCTTTCTGCAGTAGACTGGGTGGGAGACAATGTGAAGGAACTGGAGGCACTGTCAGCAGCAAACCAATCTACTATCGCCTCAACTTGTTCTGGCCTCATCACTTCTAGGGGCGTTTGATGCCCTACCAAATACTGATGCAGGTTCTGTCGCCTACTCACACTTGAGGAAGGTGTTTCACTTGTGCGTGTAGCTGGCACAGATCGACCATGTCCTCTCCTTGCAACAGGAGCTCTACCAGCAGCACCACGACCCAGGCCACGGCCCTTATTTGACGGTCTCCTCATATTTCTGTAATTTAAGATCTTGCCCTAGAAAGGTTTTTATTGAATAGCGGAATAGAAAATATGATCCAAAAAAAGTGTATGTATATCACACGTACACAACCACACTAGGCCCCAATTACTATTGTTTGTACCCCTAAAAGGCTAGATGAGGAGTAGGGGGAGTATGGAACAGGCAGCACCCTCAAACCTTCAGAAGTATGAGATGAACCCCAACAACTTGGAAAGGTGGATCTCTCTCACACGTACCGACACAGACTATCCCGCAATTCAATTGATCCTCAAAGGTTTTTATTGAATAGCGGAATAGGAAATATGATCAAAAAAAGTGTATGTATCTCGCACGTACACAACCACACTAGGCCCCAATTACTATTGTTTGTACCCCTAAAAGGCTAGATGAGGAGTAGGGGGGGTATGGAACAGGCAGCACCCTCAAACCTTCAGAAGTATGAGATGAACCCCAACAACTTGGAAAGGTGGATCTCTCTCACACGTACCAACACAGACTATCCCCCAATTTAACTGATCCCCAAAGGTTTTTGATTAAATAGCGGAATAGAAAATATGATCCCAAAAAAGTGTATGTATATCACACGTACACAACCACACTAGGCCCCAATTACTATTGTTTGTACCCCTAAAAGGCTAGGAGTAGGGGGAGTATGGAACAGGCAGCACCCTCAAACCTTCAGAAGTATGAGATGAACCCCAACAACTTGGAAAGGTGGATCTCTCTCACACGTACCAACACAGACTATCCCCCAATTTAACTGATCCCCAAAGGTTTTTGATTAAATAGCGGAATAGAAAATATGATCCCAAAAAAGTGTATGTATATCACACGTACACAACCACACTAGGCCCCAATTACTATTGTTTGTACCCCTAAAAGGCTAGGAGTAGGGGGAGTATGGAACAGGCAGCACCCTCAAACCTTCAGAAGTATGAGATGAACCCCAACAACTTGGAAAGGTGGATCTCTCTCACACGTACCAACACAGACTATCCCCCAATTTAACTGATCCCCAGAGGTTTTTGATTAAATAGCGGAATAGAAAATATGATCCCAAAAAAGTGTATGTATATCACACGTACACAACCACACTAGGCCCCAATTACTATTGTTTGTACCCCTAAAAGGCTAGGAGTAGGGGGAGTATGGAACAGGCAGCACCCTCAAACCTTCAGAAGTATGAGATGAACCCCAACAACTTGGAAAGGTGGATCTCTCTCACACGTACCAACACAGACTATCCCCCAATTTAACTGATCCCCAGAGGTTTTTGATTAAATAGCGGAATAGAAAATATGATCCCAAAAAAGTGTATGTATATCACACGTACACAACCACACTAGGCCCCAATTACTATTGTTTGTACCCCTAAAAGGCTAGGAGTAGGGGGAGTATGGAACAGGCAGCACCCTCAAACCTTCAGAAGTATGAGATGAACCCCAACAACTTGGAAAGGTGGATCTCTCTCACACGTACCAACACAGACTATCCCCCAATTTAACTGATCCCCAGAGGTTTTTGATTAAATAGCGGAATAGAAAATATGATCCCAAAAAAGTGTATGTATATCACACGTACACAACCACACTAGGCCCCAATTACTATTGTTTGTACCCCTAAAAGGCTAGGAGTAGGGGGGAGTATGGAACAGGCAGCACCCTCAAACCTTCAGAAGTATGAGATGAACCCCAACAACTTGGAAAGGTGGATCTCTCTCACACGTACCAACACAGACTATCCCCCAATTTAACTGATCCCCAAAGGTTTTTGATTAAATAGCGGAATAGAAAATATGATCCCAAAAAAGTGTATGTATATCACACGTACACAACCACACTAGGCCCCAATTACTATTGTTTGTACCCCTAAAAGGCTAGATGAGGAGTAGGGGGAGTATGGAACAGGCAGCACCCTCAAACCTTCAGTATGAGATTGTGTTCACTGTACCCCACAAAGATTGAGTTCACTGCACCCCACAATGATTGTGTTCACTGCACCCCACAAAGATTGTGTTCACTGCACCTCACAAAGATTGTGTTCACTGTACCCCCCAAAGATTTTGTTCACTGCACCCCACAAAGATTCTGTTCACTGTACCCCACAAAGATTGTGTTCACTGCACCCCAAAAAGATTGTGTTCACTGCACCCCAAAAAGGATGTTGTTCACTGCACCCCAAAAAGGATGTTGTTCACTCCACCCCAAAAAGATTGTGTTCACTGCACCCCACAAAGATTGTGTTCACTGCACCCCAAAAAGATTGTGTTCACTGCACCCCAAAAATGATTTTGTTCACTGCACCCCAAAAAGGATTTTGTTCACTGCACCCCAAAAAGGATGTTGTTCACTCCACCCCAAAAAGATTGTGTTCACTGCACCCCAAAAAGATTGTGTTCACTGCACCCCACAAAGGATTTTGTTCACTGCACCCCAAAAAGATTGTGTTCACTGCACCCCAAAAAGGATGTTGTTCACTGCACCCCAAAAAGGATTTTGTTCACTGCACCCCAAAAAGATTGTGTTCACTGCACCCCACAAAGGATTTTGTTCACTGCACCCCACAAAGATTGTGTTCACTGCACACCAAAAAGGATTGTGTTCACTGCACCCCAAAAAGATTTTGTTCACTGCAGCCCAAAAAGATTGTGTTCACTGCAGCCCAAAAAGATTGTGTTCACTGCAGCCCAAAAAGATTGTGTTCACTGCAGCCCAAAAAGATTGTGTTCACTGCAGCCCAAAAAGATTGTGTTCACTGCAGCTCACACACAGAAAAATGGATGTGGATCACTGACACCTGCCTATCTCCAATCCCACACCACACAGCAATATCGATTGTAGTTTGTAGAACACAGTTTCCCTAAAATTCAGCAGACTCTGTCCCTAACAGGATTGAGAAGAGATCGTAGATCAGGATTGAGTGCAGATTCACCCCACCCCCCACACAGCAATATCGATTGTAGTTTGTAGAACACAGTTTCCCTAAAATTCAGCAGACTCTGTCCCTAACAGGATTGAGAAGAGATCGTAGATCAGGATTGAGTGCAGATTCACCCCACCCCCCACACAGCAATATCGATTGTAGTTTGTAGAACACAGTTTCCCTAAAATTCAGCAGACTCTGTCCCTAACAGGATTGAGAAGAGATCGTAGATCAGGATTAAGTGCAGATTCACCCCACCCCCCACACAGCAATATCGATTGTAGTTTGTAGAAGACACTGACCCTATATAATTCAGCAGACTCTATCCCTAAAATGCCTACAACTCGCCCTGCCTAAACACTCCGACCTGTCCCTCAATTCTATCCGGACACAAATGGTTTTTTCCTGCCTATCTTTCCCTAATCAGCAGCCAGCACGTTGATGTGTGCTCTCTGTCCCTGAATCTAAGCAGCATAATGACGCCGCTGCGGCTGCCTCGAACTTATAAAGACTTGGTCACATGCTTCAGACGGCCAATCACAGCTACTGAGACATTTGCAGGCATGGCTGGGATGGCTTAAGGCACACCAGTTAAACGATTGTTGATTGGCTGTTGAAAGCCCGCCATGAAAAGAGCGCCAAAGCATGCAAAACCCGGAAATAAAACGACCGAACACGGATTTTTACCCGAACATACAGTAAAGTGTCCGTGTCCGTGTTCGGGTACAAAAAATCCAATTATTCGGTACGAACACGAATAATACAGTCCGTGTTCGCTCAACACTACTGTTGAGCACTTATTTTTTGCTGTTGCCCAGCTGGTTTCCTTCCTTTGGTAAGGTTCCTTCTTTGATGCGGAGACTGCGTTGCCTTTCGGCGCGGATGCGTTTCCCACCCCTCATGTTTGCACTGCTTTGGGACGTCCCCATATGTGACGAATATGAAGAGGCGGCGACTGTCGGAGGACGTAAGAGAAAACGGAATTTTTGTAAAATCTTACCTGTAAAATTCCTTTCTCTGAGTCCTCCGACAGTCGCCGCCCCCGCCCCTCTTTTGGGGTTTGATTGTATACTCTACTGCTATTCCACTAAAACTGAGATATGGTTGCAGGAAGTAGGAGGGTATTGACTGAGGGGACCACCCCTTGAGGGTGGGATATGTTAAAGCTTTATTGTTAACATATTCTGTTGCCTAGCTACTCCTTCGGAGCAAAGTCTAATACCCCATATGTGACGAATATGAAGAGGCGGCGACTGTCGGAGGACTCAGAGAAAGGAATTTTACAGGTAAGATTTTACAAAAATTCCGTTTTTTCCTTCTGGGATAAAGGTTTTACTTTCATAAAACAAGCTGATTTTTGAACGCACATGGTCTGTCTCATCCCTGTAACCAATTGATATTGCAAGAGAGCTTGTTCTTGTTCAACAGACTTACCAGAAAGATCACCAGATGGAAATAGAATAAAAGCCTAAGAAAGAAAACAAATGCAGCCATCACACCTAAGAATTGGTAAAGCTGGCCATACATGTTCAATTTTCTTGTACAATTTTCTGTTAGTTTTACCAAAAAACATATAATATGAGGTCAAAACTAAACAACACTTTAAATGTTATCCTATTAGGCAGGTATTTGTACTACATAGTTGAATGTAAATCTAAAGAAAATTGTACAGAAAATTGTAAGAAAATTGTTTCATGTATGGCCAGCCTTAGTTTCAATATAGTAATTGTTTGCTTTTGATACTGCTTTAAGGCAATCTGCTGATTCCTGAAGCTGTTTCTGCCACCTGTGAGCGGCTAGCCCTGGATACCTAATCATAGGTTGGTGGTGGCCACAGCTATCTGTGGCTGTCTGCCCGGCCAGCGAATCCAACAGCGATCACCACAGGAAACCACTGGCTGGACAGACAGCCACAGATAGCTGTGGCCATCGCTGGCCTGTTATTGAAGTGTACAGTACTCAAAGGCTGCAGTTAGCCACTCACAGGTGGCAGAACCAGCTGTAGGACTGTAGATTCCTGCCGCTGTCATTGGCACCAGCCCTAGTCACCCATGCAAATGTAGCTTTACAGTTCCTCACAAATGGAGGCGCAACATTGTGTGTTTCTTCATATTCCCATGTGTGGCATTTAGGGCAGATCATTAATTTAGACAGTCCCCATCCTTAGGACCTTCCTGCTAACGCGATTCACCCTAAAGGGCTTACTCATACAGCCGTATCTTCGTATTTACTGGCTGCAATGAACTGAAACTTGTGTGACACCATTGGTGTGCGGTGAGTTCTCTATATGCTGCAGCACGGACAACTCTGTGGGTCACCTGCACCTGGCGCAAAGGGCAGGGCAGCGGAATGTGACTTAAGAATGGAGGAGACTTTTAATATGTACACTGAGTACCTACCAGGGTCATCATTTACACAGACACTGTAATAATAGTATTTATTATGATTATTATTATTATTGTAATTGTTCTTAACCCTTTTCCTGCCCGCCCTCCACAGCCATTTAACTGAGTCTTAAGGCAGAGGGGAGGGTTTTGACTTCCCAATCTAATGATATATTAATAAAATGTTTTTTATTTCATATACTTTGGATGCTGTGGCCTATATAGTGTGAATAAAGAATTTGTTTATGAGGCTAGTGCGGTCATAGCTGCACATCTTAGTTTTACAGGCTTTCAGGGCCAATGCATGGTTCAAACACACAATGTCTGCATTTGAGGTCCATGCCTCTCAGATTAGGACATGTGACTTTGTCAGTACAGGCACTGCGCAAACAAATGGCAACCACCCCAATCTATAATTAGCCTTTGCAGCAAGGACCACATAGAAGGGCAACACACATAAAAAAAAACAAAAATTCCCAGCTCACTCACCAGCCACCCTGCAAAAAATCCGAATTGACCCGTCTAACAGTTCATATTAAAAACAAGGGGTTCAGTTTGTACACATTTTCAAATATATGCATAAGCTGCAGAGGCCACGTCATGGCACCCCAATGTTCTGCAGTCCTAATTCTATCATTTTGAGTGTCTCCCAAATTAGAGCAGTTGGATAGATTAGGGGCATGTGTACCTGGAGGGAGCCCACCTCTCCTAAGGTGCGGTTATAGAACTGTTCTAATCGGAATGACTCAAGTTGTTCCAACCTAGAAAACGGTTCCTGCACTACTTGGGGGTGACTAGGGAGTGACTTGGATTGATTTCTGTTAAAGAAGCCGCTTACAAGCCGTGATGAAGTTTCGCTGTGCAGTGCGGCTTTAAAGTTGGGCGCTAATGTGAATCGAGACTTAACCACTTGACCTCCAGGAAATGTACCCCCCTTCATGACCAGACCATTTTTCGCTTTGTGGCACTGCATTATTTTTATCACTTGAAGACTAAGCTTCTTTCTGACACTTGTTGCTTAAAAGTTAAAATTAGTATTTTTCTGCTAGAAAATTACTTAGAACCCCCAAACCAGGGGTCAAGTCCTGGGAAAAAAAGTGTGGTAACTCACCTAAGACCCCCCCCCCCCCCCCCGCCTGTGAATGTGTGATAATGGTTTCCTCGCAGGAAAGTTCTAAAAAAAACAAAAAGTGTATAAAAAAAAAAAAGTAACACAGTCCATTAGAAAATATCCCACAAAAAAGGAATAACATTTCCCCAGGGTCAGTCTGTCCCCGGTTTTGTCCCCAGATTGCAGGCTGCATTGCTTGGCACTGGTGAGGCTGCAATGGATAGGCACTGGTGAGGCTGCATTCTATCACAAATGGTTGGTTCCTCAGAGCAAAATAATTGGGATTGAGTAGGCAAATTATATTATACATAAAACATAATTTATTGAATAGAATTACAATCTGAGTAAATTGCAGATATTAGAAAAACCATGTACATTCATAAAGTTCAGTTTGTTAGTGTATCTAAATTTGCTAGTACATCTTATACCCCCCCCCCCACCCGACTGGCAATGCTGCAGTCCAACGGTGCTCCCTGTGCTCCTTCATCCAGAGTGGGGGCACTCTAATAAAGGAGATGTGTTACTGATCAGATCACTAGGTGAAATCAGAGGGTAGAAAGCTTAAAAAAGAAAACAAATGCAGCCACTATAGCTAATGGCTGTTAAAATGCAATATATTACATTTTTGGTTTTGGGTTTACTACTGCTTTAAAGTAGTAATAATAAAGTTTTAGTTAGTTTCTGTTATAACGTTTTTGTAAATAAGCAATTTTTCTCCTTCAATTATGTGCGCTGATGAGGCGGCACTGTTGAGGCTGCATTGATGAGGAGACATAAATATGCAGCACTGATAGGCGACACTGATTAGCACTGATAGGCAGCACTTATAGACAATGAGAGGTGGCATGGATAGGGGGCGATAATAGGCACTGACAGGTGGAACTGATGGGCACTGATAGGAAGCACTGATAGGGAGCACTGATGAGGAAGCACTAATGGGCACTAAAAGGCGCACCCCCAGGCCCACATGCATGGCAAGAATTGGAGGACGTCATATGACCTCCTCAATCAATGAGAGTGCTTGCGCCCATCCATTATTTCACTATACGGCAGGCAGGAAGCAATTAAATAACAAACATGTTATACTAACCTGCTCTGTGAGGTGGTTTTGCACAGAGCAGCCCCAACCCTCCCCTTCTTGGATCCCCCGCTAGCGTTCCTGGCCCCTCCCTCCTGCAAGCAGCTTGCTATGGGGGCACCTGGGCAGGCTCGCTCCTGAGCTGTTTCTCTGTCCATTCAGGCACAGAGTGTGGTTCAGCCCCACCCCACCCCAGATCTCTCCCCATTGTTTCACTGGCTATCATTGACAGTAGCAGGAGCCAATGGTTCCAGCTGATGTCTCAGCCAATGAGGAGGCAGAGACCCTGGAGAGCTAATGCTCTTGTGTACATCGCTGAATTAAGATGGGGCTCATGTATTAGTGGTGGCTGGGGGCACTGCTGCACACAGAAGGTTTTTTACCTTCATGCATATGTAGCGCTACCCCTGTAGGAGCTGCTGGTGAATATGGGTATCTCCCACCCTGCAGGGCCAGGCACACAAATTTTTCTGGAGACAGGAATCAGTCTGTAGCACCCTCCTAGTTAGGTGCTATGTTCAAAGAATTTTATGCTCCGTCTTCCTATCAGGAGAGTCTGATCTATTAGGTTGCCTGTTGCATGTTCCCAGGTGTGATCCACTGGGTCTGAGGGAGTGTCCCCACTGCATCCAATAGGGGAACCTGTTGGACAGTGGAGGAAACATGGCCAGTGACATATTGGCTTTTGTGGGAGTCCCAGTGGGAGGGCACTCTTTCAGTGCATCCTGGGATTACTCATAAAAGCTGAGAGGACATGTGACCAGGCGTCTTTGGCGGGAGGCAGAGTCCCAGGAGGAAGTGGGTGGCTGTCTCTCCTCCTGTTGCATGAGGAAGGTGGTCATAGGCGGTCGGCCTAGTAAATGAGGTGTGGAGTGGAGTTGCAGAGGATCCTATAAAGCTGACAGTGGAGCTGCTGGCAGAGTCTTCCGGTAAAAACAGTGTCCATGAGTACCAGGGGACTTGTCAAAGGGTCTAATATATATGAAAGGAGGTTGTGACGGCGCTACCTTAAAGTGAATAAGTGCTTATTGTATGTGCCAACTTAAAACAAAGTGCCAATAAAAACTTGTGTCATAAAAACGTTTAAAAATTAAATAAAGTGCACTGGTGATTTATGGTGTGACCAGGTTAATTGGTTAATGGACTGGGCCCATAAAGTGCAACTCAGTAAAGTGCAAGTGCTGTGTTGCATATACTAGACGAGTAAGAAATAATAAGTTCCCAATGTGCATTTATTTTTTATTAATAGCAATTGACAGAAAATAAATTAATTGCATAAGTAAAAAATCGCATAAGACAGTGAAAATAAATAAATCCGTGCCGTGCGTGGAATCTGAAATGCCACTAAAGTGAAGAAGGTGCTAAATTAAATAAAAGAGAGTGGTGAATAAAATTGGGGTTGCAATTGTGTTGTACATCCACTAGATGTCGCCCCTAGATATACGACCTGTACTTTAAGGGAAGAGATGGTCGGTTTCTTCCAGGGTTCTTCAATGGGTCGAACCAGGCTTTTTAGTACCTCAGGTTAGAAGAAAGAAACCCCATGATGTGAAGTATATCTGTAGCGTGGAAGAGAGAGCATAAAGACTCACGTTTGAGGCTGTCTAGGATCAGCGGTGATGGCCATCACCGCTGATCCTAGACAGCCTCAAACGTGAGTCTTTATGCTCTCTCTTCCACGCTACAGATATACTTCACATCATGGGGTTTCTTTCTTCTAACCTGAGGTACTAAAAAGCCTGGTTCGACCCATTGAAGAACCCTGGAAGAAACCGACCATCTCTTCCCTTAAAGTACAGGTCGTATATCTAGGGGCGACATCTAGTGGATGTACAACACAATTGCAACCCCAATTTTATTCACCACTCTCTTTTATTTAATTTAGCACCTTCTTCACTTTAGTGGCATTTCAGATTCCACGCACGGCACGGATTTATTTATTTTCACTGTCTTATGCGATTTTTTACTTATGCAATTAATTTATTTTCTGTCAATTGCTATTAATAAAAAATAAATGCACATTGGGAACTTATTATTTCTTACTCGTCTAGTATATGCAACACAGCACTTGCACTTTACTGAGTTGCACTTTATGGGCCCAGTCCATTAACCAATTAACCTGGTCACACCATAAATCACCAGTGCACTTTATTTAATTTTTAAACGTTTTTATGACACAAGTTTTTATTGGCACTTTGTTTTAAGTTGGCACATACAATAAGCACTTATTCACTTTAAGGTAGCGCCGTCACAACCTCCTTTCATATATATTTCACACTTTAACCCTCCGTGGGTTTGGTTGTTGGCAGCTTACACCTTCACCATTGTCTAAGGTCTGCACTCCATAGCGCTGGTCACCCCTACCTCTTTTCATTGTCAAAGGGTCTGTTCAGGAAGGGGACAACTCCAGTGAAGTCAGAGGATAAAGGGTCAGCTCACACAGTGTGGTGAGTAAAAGGGTGTGCAGTGTAAAACCCTGAAGAGTAGGGAAAAAAATTGTGCCAAGTAGGACCCTGAAGAGTGATTCACAGTACAGTGCAGTTCGCTTAATTCTACTTCACTTTAGTGGCATGGTGAAGCAGCGGCCTTGCCGCATCCATCTATAATCAGAAGTCCCACTGATTGTTTATAGTTTGTTCAGTTAGAGTATCCCACTCACCAAACCCCCTGGACTATTTTCTGACTGATCCAAGCACTTAGAATATGCTAAATCGTCAAGTTGTTGTTATAGGTAACCCAGGGGAACCCGTAACCAGCAGCTCACACAGGAGTAGTGCTACAAGTCCTTGCAGCTTTGTTTTTTATTTTTTTAAAGGGGGATTGAACTTGGATGGGGATATGGTTATTATGGGATGCCCACTTGATCAGCACAGAAATCTTCAGGGACAGAAACTATATACATCCAGTATACACAAACTTCTTCTCTTCTACCTCCAGCAAAAAACTTCCTTGTAGAACTACATCTCCCAGGACCAGCTAGCACTGACAGTTTGATCCAACACAGACTCAGTCAGATCCAGAACAAATGCCATTTGCAGACAGGGACCGCGGACCCCTTTGGTAGTGTAGCAAAAAGAGAGGTCTTTGGTGCTAGCTGTCCTATTCCTATGGCTACTGCTCCCAGTACCACCTCTTAGGCACAGGCAGCAGCCCCTTTCACTAGTCCTCCTGGCTAATTCTCCACAGTCCTCCCAGACTGACTCTGCATTCAACCCAGACTGGTTGCACCCAGTCCCTTCAGGCATGCCTCTCAGTCTTCTGACTGTAACACTCACCAGCCCTCTTGACTGTCTTTCTCCCTGGAGATTTGGCCAGCAGTGTTCTCCTGCTTTCTTCTCCTGGCTCCCATGCCTCCTGGTCAGGATCCCTCCGTGTGTCAAAAGAAGGGGGCCCAGGCCTGAGTTCACCCCCCCCCCCCCAGACTAGGGGGCTACTCTCAAAGGCCTCCAACAGTCTAGCACTCCATCTCCATTTCCACTCTAACCCACACTGCCCCAGCTGGCCTGGCCCTGAGTATTTGAGGGGGCCTGCCCCCCGCCAATGCATCTGTTGGGGATTGGCCAGGGCCCTCAGAACACTCCAGACGGCTCCTCCTTGACTCCTCCCAACTGCTTCTGGAATCTTCTCCAAGTTTCCAGCAAGCAGGAGGAGTCACCAGAGATGCTGCTGCCGAGTCATCCAGCTTCCCTGAGTCACTCACCTGACCCAGATTAACACACAGGCTTGGCTGCCAGCCAAGCCTGATAATTTACCTACTCTACACAAAACAATCCTAACACTAGCACTCGAGCAACGCTAAGGGGTACTACACATAGAATGCATGAAGGTAAAAAACCATGAGCCTTTAGAACCACTTTAAACTTTTAAAGCTTTATGCTTTACTGATCAAATGTCCATACAAATAGAATTTACAACCTTTCTACTTCACTTCTCTACTGTTTTTTGAACAGATACTGTACACTGGCAAACTAAAATCAAATGATATTTGAAGTATCACAATGGCTCAGTGGTATTCATGAATGATAACACACCATAGAACTTTCCTATTATTAACCTGTACAAAAGACACCATTGTGAAATTGAAGGGTTGTCTTTGGGAAAAAAGGACAAAACATGACATGATAATGATAATATAAGGCAATAGGAAAAAACTTGCGTAAAGTCTCCTTGCCTTTATCTTTTTATTACAAATTCTATATGCAGTATATCCTTTCATACTGCCAGGGACAGATCGGGTTCAGCACAGCAGTACACCTGCCCAATTAATAGAGGACACCTTGGCAGGTGGACCCAGGTTTCCATGACGACCTTGTCTTCCATACTGACATTGCTTTGCTGGTTTTATTGATGCAAAGAGAATGGAGCCTCTTTAATCCAGGCTTCAGTATTATCAAAGAGAGCTCAAATTATAGTGTATGCAAGTCTGATGAATATAATCGGTCGTTGGGAACATTGCTGTAGGTTAAAAGACCACAAACTTGCCTTGCATCTCTGGATCATGTGCTTGAATTTTATTAGGGGACATGATCTGCATGGGGTTTGCATATTTACTTTTTGTCTGCTTGGATTTCTTCCAGGTGATCTAGATTACTCCAACAATTCAAAACACATAATTAGCTTTATTCCATAAGGAGTTCTCATTCTTATATTTATGGAGAAAAACCCTCATAATGGGACTTTTGACGCCAACAAATAGTCTTGCACAGAAAATTGTGACTTTGAGTAGATTATTAAAATTATACAAAGTTTTTATTGTTATTACAAAAATACAAAACGTATATACATTACACAGTATTAAAATGATTATTAAAAAATTCCAAGATATTTTATAGCACACCCGGATTTCCAATTTAAATCACCAAACAGGAAATTCAAGTGGTAAACACCCCCTGTTTGGGGATTTCAATTGGAAATCCGAGTGTACTATAAAATAGCTAGGAATTTTGCAATCATTTTAATACTGAGTAATGTATATACTTTTTTTGTAATAACAATAAAGATTTTGTATAATTTTATTAATCTACTCAAAGTCACAATTTTCTGTGCAAGACTATTGGTTGCCGTCAAAAGTCCCGTTAGAAGAGTTTTTCTCTATATTTATACAGTTTAGGGATGTTGACAACATCCGCTACTACTTTCTCTATTTCTCATTCTTATATGGTAATTATTTTTTGCAGTAACCCATAGCACCCAATCAGCATTCACATGGTCAGAGATCAGACCAGTACACTATGGATTATAATTGGTTGCTGTGGGTAACTGTACCTAAAAAGTGGTCTTTTCAACTTTTTTTATATTAACAATATAAAGGAAATTTGCATGATGTGAATGATGTGCATTGATATTGTCAGGGCCGTAGATAAGGGGGTATCACCAGTCCTCCTGTGTGGGGCCTGGGCCAGTAGGTGGGGGGGAGCAGCTGGGTGAATTGGATATTGGAAGGGAGGGTGATTGGTACAGCAGGGGAGCAATCACTGGAACCAATCCACTGTATGGCTTTCTCTGCAGCAGCTGAAAGCTGGCTTCTTCCCCAATCCCTCCCATTGGCTTTCAGCTGCTGCAAAGAGAGCCATACAAAGGATCAGTTCTAGTAATTGCCCCCCTGCCACAACAATTACCCTCCCTGTACACCATACATCCCCCCCCCCTCCCGATGCCCAGACCCCCCCTGCGTGCACCTCTGCCCCTGCAGCATTGCTGGCTTCCCTCCTCTTTTTCCCACTGGCAGCTGAAAGCACATAATAGGTGTAATAATTTGCATTTATATGTGTCCATGGGAGCAGTTACATACTGTATGTAGTTCCTGCTTCCTTCTCCATTTAAGCCTATTGAGATACTTTGCAGAGGCATGGTCGGTGCTGAGCATATTTTTACCGGAGAAGACTTTGCTTGAAGAATCTTTAAAAAAATTATAAAATGCTACTTCCAAACTATGGGTCCAGTTGGAACAGGCACAATGTGGCTTTCCAATATGGGGAGCACCATGGTGCATCCGTAATATTCCACCTCTGGTCCATCGACATCCTCTGATTGGGGCCACTCTTACAGTGATTGAACATCTGAGTGAACGCTTCCACCTGGCCCCCCTGCCCTCTCCTGTCCAGCCGGTATTGGGCCATCCGTTGTTCCCTCCGGGAACCTCGGATCGTGCTCTGGTGGCTTTGCGGGATAGAGGGATCTCTCAGGTCTCCCATTTTCAGATAGGGACCTGTTGGCCAACTGTCTCAGAACTGATGTCAGAAGGGGGACCCTTTGTACTTCAGTCCTGATCTGCCATTAATATTCACCATTTTCTTGCCTCTCTCCTGACGCCGGCTGCCTACTCTAGGCCCTTGACCCCGTTTGAAGCTCTATGTATGGGAAAAGAGGTGCTCTCTCATACCCTTTCTCAATCGTATACTGTAGTTTGCTTCAGCCTCAGAATTACCAGGTTGTTCTACCCTGGGTGGAGAAGTGGGAGACAGACATTGGACGCCAGTTTACTGTACAGCAGAAACAGAATATGATTCACCTAGCTCTGAACTCTTCGATTTGTACGAAGACACAGGAGACGAACTTTAAATTTCTAACACGTTGGTATTGTACTCCGGAGCGTCTTCGTCGTTTTTTCCCTGAGGCATCAGATGGTGTTGGAGATGTAGAGGTAAGAAGGGTACGTTGTTACATACCTTCTGGTCGTGCCCAATGCTGTTATCTTTCTGGGGGGAGGTTCTTAGAATATCAGCAAAATTCACGGAAAGGAAGATCCCAGATGATCCGGCTTTTTTTCTGCTTCAAGTGGTAGACGTTCCACTCGGGGCCTTTAAGAAATCCCTGCTCTGTCCTCTTTTGAATGCCGCTCGGGCATGTATACCATCCTTGTGGAAACAGATGACCCCTCCGCAGATTGCTCAATGGCTCAAGAGGGTTGAGGAGGTTAACAGGATGGAGGAGATGGACATGCGGAAAAATGGAAGATGTGGGATCTTCTTATTACCTCTGGAGAAGGGGCACGTCTGATGGCAGAGTGATCAAATGAATAGACAGTTATGCCTAAAGTAGTACGTGGTCTGTTGGCAGGGTTAAACATAGTTTGGGGATACATTTCCCTCCCCCCTTCCCCCCCCTATTCCTTTTTTTTTTCTCCTCTCTCTCTTTTCCTTTTCTTTTTTCGCTATTTGTTCTTAATAGTAGACTTTTTGTCTACTTAATAAATAAAAAAAAAAAGTTGCACGCCAGAGAGGGCTCTTTTGTGGTATTTAAGGGGAGAGTTGATTTACGTATGTGATGATGCCAAACCTTTACCAAGGTTCTTTGTATTACCTGTATCTGGTTGTATCCAATAAACTTTATAAATAAAAAAAAATAAAATAAAAAAAAAATGATCCTAGAATTCACGTCCTGTGGAGAACACGTCATTTTCCTGCAGCTGGAGAGCCACAGGGGGGACATACAGTACAGGCGGTCATAAAAGTTAATAGCTATATGCCATCCAAAAAAATAAATAGAGTTCCAATGGGTTTGTGGGAGTGCTCGAAGCCGTGGAGGGCTCCACCAACCATTTAGACCAAACCTTATCATATTTGCAGGGGCATCCCCTGTTGGCGTAAGTGTCCCTTCATAATGGCAGACTGTTATTTATTAATTGTTTCCAGAGTGAAAGTGGTGTAGGCATAGGTTTTTTCCAATGAAGAGCAATAGCCTTTCTAGCATAAAATAACGCAACAGTCACCAACAAATGCTCCGCCCTTGTGGACAGAATAGGTTCTACCAATCCCAGCAGACATATAGACATCGAAACCTGCAAGGGGGAGGAAACAAAGGAGTTCAAAAAGGCTACCACTTCCTCCCAAAATCCCCCAACCAGTGGACAAGTCCAAAAGATGCGCGAGAATCCTCCGAGATCCCACCATACCTCCAGCACCCAGAAGAGAGCGCGGGGTTCATTTTGTGGAGTTTATACGGTGTGAAATATGCACGGTGCACCACTTTAAATTGAATTAAATTGAATTAACCGGTCTCTTAAGGAAGGGATCGGAAGGGGAAATCCCACACATCATCCCAGTCATCATCGTCCAGATCTGGTATATCTTGCTGCCAACTAGTCTCTCCATTCTACTGGATAGCAACGTTTACTGAGCCCCGCTGTATTAGCGAACATATGCTTTCCCAGTCCTTGTCTGGCAAGCATAGGTTCAGGTCTTGTGCCCAGGCCCAGCAGAACTGAACAGAGGACATGGGAGAAGGTTCCAAAAGCAAGCCATAAATTGTAGATATCATCATGTGTCGTTGGGGTTGGGATCTGTCGCAAATGGATTCTATATTGTTAAGAGCCCTCGTCCATAGTGTAGTATGCCTCTTTGATAACAGAATGTGACAGATCTAAAAGTACGTCCAGAGGGGCATCCTAAAGGTGCATCATATCATTTATCACCTCCCATGATAGCATAGCCCCTTTGTGAAAAAAAGTGCTAGCCAGAACATCTCGATGGGGCCATCCTTGTTTCAGAAAGGAGTGTGACCTCCCGGGGGGAAAAGAAGGGTTGAGATGTAGTAAAGTCAAGGGACTTTCTTGCTGCATGTCAGTCTGTGAATGCTTGCACCACCGGTGGTAGACTGAAAGGGGGGGGGGGCCATGAACAGGCGTACCTTGAGCTCTTTATGTATTTCGGAAGGCAGCAGCCAAGATAGCAAGTGTATGGGGATCTTAGACAGGGAGCTTTTTAAGGGCCACAACGGCTTTGAGTGTGGAGTGAACATTCCAGTCCACCACTCTAGTTAGGAGACAGGCTGTATGGTAACCAGACAGGTCCGGGAGACCTAGTCCTCCCTTGTGTTTGGGGGCTGTTAAGTGTGTGAATTTTATTCTGGGGGGTTTGTCATTCCAAATAAATCTCATGCACTCCTTCCTGGACAAGGAGAAAAAAGCTAGGAGTGTTCGAATCGGGATAGTTTGGAAAATATGCAAGAGTCGGGGCAGAATCGACATTTTATTAAGGGTTGCCCTGCCAAACCAGGACACTTTAAGGGATTTTCAGGCTCTCATGTCAGTGCAGACATTGTACAGAATCTCTTGATAATTTTTATGGTACAATTCAGAAAGCTTGCACGGGATCTTGATGCCCAAGTACTGTATGTTAGTGTATCAGAGTTCCATAAAAAAAAGTTGTTTTGACATTGTTACACATCTTCTGGAAGAAGTGAGATGTTTAACGCATGCGATTTGGCGTAGTTGATCTTTAGATTGGATAAAGTCCTGAAATGTTCTAGATCCTTCAGGATGTTCAGTAACGTAGTGTAGGGCTGGGAGAGGAACAATAGCATGTCATCTGCAAAGGCAGCAACTTTATATGTAGAGTCCTAAATGGAAATCCCATGAATGTCAGGATTGGAACGAAGTTTGTTCAGGAAAAGCTCAAGGGAGAGTATGAAGAGCATGGGGGACAACGGCCAGACCTGCCTCGTACCATTATTTTTTAATTTTTTTTATTGGATATGTTTTATAGCAGAAAGTAAAAAACGTGTTTTTTTTTTTCAAATTTTCTGTTTTTTTTTATTCATGTAATAAAAAATAAATGTAGCACTGTCCCTGTGTGATGACTTCTTGGGTCTCCTCTGATTAAATGCAGACAGTCAGGGACAGTTCACACATCCATCCTTACTCCCAATGGCTTGTTACTCAATAAACAGTCCAGGGTTTTGGTTTTTGGTATTTATTGTGGAGTTTGGATGTAAGAAGTGGGGTACTCCAACTTGAACTATTCACAGTAGATAAGGACAACTCTCACTTGGCCTCACCAGGTTACTTGTGGAAGCAGTCACACCATACTACAACTTGTATGGCAGGGGTAAGTCCTTTTGCTCTCTCGCCAGCAACAGACTTGATGAACTACATTTTCTTCAGAAAACTCTCTAGCATCCCCTTTACTGACACCCATCCGTTGACTCTTCTAGCTGAAGGGATGGCCCTTTCAGGACAGGCCCCTTGATACAAATCTGTACTCACTGTATGCAAAATCAGATCCTTCCCAGTGTCTCCCTTCCAGTCAGCTCTGCAGGACCTCTGGGTTCAGTTCCTCTCTAACTCTCGGGGCCTCAGGTCGACCACCTGAGACTGCATGGCAACTTCTACAGAGGAGGGGCAGCCTCCCTCCATCCGGGACCCCATTCTCCAGCTAAAAGACCCTGAGCACATGTGCCCTTGGCATTTATACAGTATCCCAACATGCACCGAGGCACTTTCCTCTGCCAATCCCCAGGGCTGTACTAAATGCCTGTGCACGCATTTGTCAGGTTTCCTACCGCTGTCCAATATGCCTCCTATTGGACCAGTGTGAAAAACTTCAGACAAACTGAGCTGCACCTGAGCACCATGAGCAGACCTCACTAACAGATCCTACTCTCTGGTAGGCAGAGAACAAATCAGATTTACCTGGAAATCCTTCTGGTAAGCCAAAAAGATCCAAAACTATACTCTCTCTCTAGCACCTGGCAGGGTGGCAATTTCCCCCCAGGCCGTTCTGATTCCCCTATAAAAAGGCCGTACCACTCCGCACCAACATGATCAAATCCACAGCTCACCCTGTCCTGCACGAGCCGGGTTTTATAACATGCGCACCGCAGGAAGGCTCTGCATCCTGGTTGGCACTAAATTATGAGCCTGCAAAGGTTTTGTCCACCCACATAGGAAGCTTGCTTGGCTGAGAGTCAGCTACCTATTGGCTGAGGAGGAAGCAGGAGGCAGGCTGCACCGCCTTCCATTGCCTCTCAGCCAATAGATGCATTGTCCATTACTTCCAGTGGGCTTACTGTGATGTTGTGGCATGGAACTGCTCTGCAATTGCAAACTGATTGAGATGAGGAAGGAGAAAGTGTATTATGCCCCAACAGGTTTAACAACTGCTAGATGTGCCTTCCTTCCTTCCTCCCTCCTTATTTCTTTTTCTCTCCCTCTATCCATCTTTCTTTAGTTCTCTCTCCCTCTATCTGTCTTTCTTTAGTTTTTTCTTCATCCATCCCTCTTTCTCACTCCATCCCTCTTTGTTTTTTTCTCTCTCCCTTTCTCTTTCTTTCTCTCCCCTTCCATCCATCCCTCTTGCTCTCCCCCTCCATCCCTTTTTCTTCTGTCTCGTTCTTTCATTCTCCATCCCTCTTTCTTTATTACTCTCTTTCTCTTTCCATCCACCCCTCTCCATCATCTCTCTTTTTTTCTCACTCCCTCCATCCCTCTTTCTTTCTCTCTCCCTCCATCCCTTTTTCTTTCTCTCTCCCTCCATCCCTCTCCATCCATTCCTCTTTCTTTCTCTCTCTCTCCTTCCACCCCCTTTTCTTTCTCTCTCCCTCCATCCCTCTCCCTTCATTCCTCTTTCTTTCTCTCTCTCTCTCTCTCTCCTTCCACCCCTCTCCATCCATCCCTTCTTTCTTTCTCCCTCCCTCCATCCCTCTCCATATATACCGCTTTCTTTCTCTCTCCTTTCATTCCTCTTTCTTTTTCTCTCCCTCCATCCCTCTCTTTATTTATTTCTTTCTTTCCCTCTCCCTCTATCCCTCTTTCTTTCCCTCTCCCTCCATCCCTCATTCTTTCTCTCTCCCTCCATCTCTCTTTGTTTCTCTCTCCCTCCATCCCTCTTCCTTTCTCTCTCCTTCCATCCCTCTTTCTTTTTCTCTCCCTCCCTCCATCCCTCTTTCTTTTCCTCTCCCCCATCCCTCTTTCTTTCCCTCTCCCTTCATCCCTCTTTCTTTCTCTGTCCCTCCATCCCTCTTTCTTTCTCTCTCCATCCCTCATTCTTTTTCTCTCCCTCCATCCCTATACTTTCTCCCTCTCTCAGCCGTTTCTTTTTCTTCATTGATTATCCCAGGAGGGGAGCCGGGGGGCGTGCACCGGTGTGTGTCATCAGGCTTACATACCACCTTGAGCAGTGAGTTCCTTTTCTTTGAGACCTGCAAGGAAGATGAATGCGGCCGTGGGACAATGCGGGCTTCGTTTGCAGGTAAGTGTCACATAATGTGGTAGTATGTGATGCATACTAGCACATTATGCATTTACTTTGCAGGGAAGAAAACAAAGAAAAAAAAACGGAAGATTTTACTTCCTCTTTAACAGGGTTGAGAAAGGCTGCTCCAGAAGCTGTAATTTTATTGTCCAGTAGTGACAATGGCAGTTTCTTTTTTTCGTTCAGCCAGCAGGCTGACAGATCCCCATATCAACATAATTAATGTTAATGCAGGTATCTCTCCCACTATTCTATTGTATTCTAGTAGGGACTTCTTACAGTAGGGACTCCCACCCCCCCCCTGTCAGAGTACAGATCAGCACTGCAGCTATTGGCTGCAAGCGCTTATTGAATGCTGGTTTTCCAGCAGGACTGTTTGGATAGAAGCCAGTTGTTAGACCAGCTTCTGTTGAACAGTCAGCGATACTCACAAACTAAAAGTCCTCAATGGCCACCCTAAAGCAGTGGCGGAGCTAGACTTTTAAAACAGGGGTGGCAAAGGGGTGGCAAGGTATTATTTTGGGGGGTCAATAATAATAAGTTGTATTTGGGTACAGCGTCGCACAACCTCACAATTGTCAGTTAAAGCAATGCAGTGCCGTATCGCAGAAAATGGTCTGGTCATTAAGGGGGAGCTGAAGTAGTTAAAGGGTCAGTTTTTTTCAGATAATTTTGCCCATTTAAGACTTTTTTCTGAGCGGTCAGGGGATGGTAAAAACAGGCAACTCAAAATCTAGATCACAGCTGGAACCCCTCTACATGTGCCACAGCTGTGATGGTTTATGTTAAGCCTATGTGAAATTTGGCTATCCAGGTCAATGGGGCCACGCCACAACCATAAGCCAAACACTTGGCTTGCTGTTGTGGCCTATTAGCCCCATAAAAAATCTGCCACTCTGCTAAAAAAAAAAGCAGGATTTAGGAGAATTATTATTAATAATTTTGCCCCCTTTAATAAATCATTGTAATGCCACCCATATTCCTGTCCTTTTAACCGCTTGCCGATCACTCGGCGATCGTCGGGGGAGAGGGAGAAAGTCAGGCAGCTTGTGTAAACTGTCATTCTCCTCGGTGTAAAAACACTCATCACACGGTTCTACTATGTAGAACCGTTGATCAGTGTCCTTACACCTCAAGTCACAGCCAATCACAGTAAGAATCACGCCCCTAGGGACACACACAGCCCCTCCCTCTCAAATAAAGTTAACCCCTTCACTACCAGTGTATTTTTACAGTAACAGTGCATATTTATAGCACTGATTACTGTAGAAATGTCACTGGTAACCCCAAAAGTGTCAGAAATGTCAGTCAAGGGTCCGATCTGTCTGCCCCAATGTCGCAGTACCGCAAAAAAATCGCAGATCGCCGCCATTAAGCGTTAAAAAAAAAACAACAAAAATGACAAAAATCTTTCCCTTTGTTAGTAAACGCGATAACTTTTGCGCAAACCAATAAAAATACGCTTTTTGCGATTTTTTTTACCAAACATATGTAGCATAAAACAAATTGGCCGAAAATGTTAAAAAATTTTGATTTTTACATTTTTTTTGGGGGGAATTTCATTAAAAAAAAGGTGAAAAATATTGTTATTTTTGCAAAATTTACGCTCTTTTTTTGTTTATAGCGCAAAAAGTAAAAAGCGCACAGGTGATCAAATACCACCAAAAGAAAGCTCTGTTTGTGGGAAAAAAAGGACGTCAAATTTGTTTAGGTACAGTGTCGCACGACCGCGCAATTGTCCGTTAAAGTCACGCAGTGCCGAATCGCAAAATACCCCCTGGTCGTTTAGCAGCCAAATCCTCCGGGGCTTAAGTGGTTAAACAGGGTGACTGACAGTAAGCTGACACCAGGGCTTTTTTTCTCAGAGAATAGGTGCAGGAACTCCTCCCTTCTGAGTCACCCCTTGACTCTGCCCCTACCCACCTCCGAGCACCGTTCCTTAGTTCTACCTCTTAACCCACCTCCTAGTACCACCCCTTTTAGAGAATTATTGATAACAAGAAAGGCAATATA
Organism: Pelophylax lessonae; assembly: GCF_965119305.1. Taxonomy (NCBI): domain Eukaryota; kingdom Metazoa; phylum Chordata; class Amphibia; order Anura; family Ranidae; genus Pelophylax; species Pelophylax lessonae. Next base: position 587,035,897 of record NC_138770.1, read on the forward strand.
ATAGATCAAGCAACAATGGACACCCCAGCGACAATAGATCCACCCCTGCAACAATGGACTCCCAACATCCAGCATCAATAGACCCTCGAGCAGCCAGGAACATTAGACCCTTCCCTCAACAGTAGATCCCTCCCAGCAATGATAGACCCCCTGCAACATAAGACCCACCCCAGCAATAATATATACCCCACCAGCAACAACAGACTTCCTCGGTAACAATAGTTCCTCTGCACAAATAGATCCACTCCAGCAGTAAATAGATCCCCTCAGTGGCGGAGCTAGACTTTTAAAACTGGGGTGGCAAAGGGGTGGCAAGGTATTATGTTGGAGGGTCAATATACAAGGTGGCAGGATAAAGATAGATGGTCAGCCTGAAGGTGTGTGGGCAGTCTATATAAAGGAGATGAGAATGGTGAAGATGGATGGTCAGGTTATGTAGAGGCAGGATGGAGGTGGATAGGCACACTACAGTATATAGGGGAAGGAAGGCAAGATGAAGTCAGGAAGACAAGTTTTGTAGGGGCAGGATGGAGGTGGATGGATATTCTATAAATGGGAGGTGGGCAGAAATGGAAAGGGTATGCGGAGGCAGAATATAGTTGGGTGGGCAGGCTATATAAGGGAAGTAGGCAGGGTGAAAATGGGTGGCAATGTTGCGCAGAGACAGAAAGAAGATCAGTGAACAGAGTATGTGGGGAAGTCTATATAGCATTGGGTTGGCAGGCAGAATGAGGTGGAGGTGGAGGCAGGATGGACGTAGGTAGGCGGTCTATATAGGGCAGGTGGTTAGGCAGGCAGTACAGGGTGGGGGGCAGGATGGATTTAGGGTTCTAATATAGAGCTGGGTAGGTAGGCAGTGCAGGGTCAGGTTAGGATGGACTTGCGTAAGGAGGCAGTTATTCTGGGTGGATGAAGTATGGGGTGGGGGCAGGATAGAGTTGAGTAGGCAGGCAGTATAGAGTGGGGGCACTATGGAGATGGGTGAAAAGTCTATATAGGGCAATTGGATAGGCAGGCAGTACAGGTTTGGTGCAGGATGGTTTTAGGCTGGCAGTAGAGAGCTGGGTAGGCAGGCAGTAGGTAGGGTCAGGGTAAGATGGAGTTTGGTTGGAGGCAGTATGAAGTGAGGGCAGAGTGGAGTTTAGTAAACAGGCATTCCTAGTGAATGCAGTCGAGTAGGCAGGCAATAAGGATGGAGTTGGGTAGGCAGGAATTATGGGGTTTTGGCAGGATGGAGCTGGGTGAGAAGTATATATAAGGCAGCTGGAGTTGAGTGACAGTGACAATCAGACTTACTACTCTTCACCGCCGCTGCTCGGGTCACTCCGAGTCCCGCTTCCTCTCCTCCACGGGCTGCAGCTCCGCCCTTCCTGACTGACATCAGCAGCAGGGAATCCCCGGCCACCCCCTACAGCTGTCGGCAGGGCAGCAGAAGACAGAGAGAGGAGGGAGCCAGAGCCGGCGGGTGGACCAAGTTTGTGATTTGGCGGCGATCAGCGATGCACGAAATCAAACAGATATGTATGTGGTCCGGAATTTGGAATTGCGGACGCCCATGAGTGGGGTGGCAACAGGGGTGGCAAGGACTTTGTCTGGGGTGGCAACTGCCACCCCAGCTAGCCCTCTGGCTCCGCCTCTGGATCCCCTCCAGCAACAATAGATCCCCCAATAGCGAGCATCAATAGACCCTCCAGCACACTCCAGCACCCCTTGCCATTACATATATTTAGTTCTGGAGGTGCCGGAACTGCGTTCCCCCGCGTTTCCGCTGAAAAAAAGCCCTGGCTGACACTAATAATGCACAGGTGTTAGGGTACTTGTCTTTCACCCTGGTAAAAGGGCAAGAATATGGGTGACATGATTACAATGACTTATTAAAGGGGGAAACATTTTTGGTAAGGAGCAGCATAGACTGTACAGGAACAGGGCAGCCTGGGCAGGCGCTTCTACTACTTGGGCAAAAGTACTGTCCCTCACCTCAGTCACTGCAGGCTGCCCAGGAACACTCCGTTCAGAGCTGATCCATTCCATCCATCCCACACCAAGACAGGAAGACCGCGGGAATCGGGATGAAGATTAAGGCATGTGATTGACAGACAGACAGCGCTTCCGATGCACCCATTGGCTGTGTAAGTAGCAGGAGGCGGTGCAGCCTGCAAGATTTAGGCTGCATCGCCTCCTGCTGCCTCCCCAGCCAATGAGTATTTGAGGTTTGAGTCCTCCCTCCCTCTGCCTACCAAATCTCCATCTGTCTCCCGAGTCCCTCCGCTCTGAGCTCTCATAGTACGGCGATCCCCTGTGATTCCTCCGCTGCCATGCACCAGCCCAGGATCGGGGTGGCAACAGGGGTGGCAAGGACGTCGTCTGGGGTGGCAATTGCCACCCCAGCTAACCCTCTGGCTCCGCCACTGCCCTAAAGCCGGCCATGAACAGTTCCAAACTCAGCTGGTTTCTGCTGATCCAAACCACGTATAGGCAGGCTGATCATCTTGGGTACAACCAGCCTGTCAGATTTTACATGCGATTATTGCTAGCGGCTATTGTTGTCGCTTGCAGTAATCACTGTTCTCTTGGCAGGAATTGATTGATCATCTTGGGTACAACCAGCCTGTCAGATTTTACATGCGATTATTGCTAGCGGCTATTGTTGTTGCTTGCAGTAATCACTGTGTTCTCCTGGCGGGAATGGCTTTCCTGCCCCCCCCCCCCCCCCGGAGAACACAATGACTCTATGGGAGGAATTCCCCCATCAACACTAACTGTGTTGATGGGGAAATCAAGCGATTTTCTTTCCTGCAACCTGTGCTCCATCTACTGTATGGCCAGCTTAACTCTTCCACAGAATAATGTGTAAGCACTGAAATGGTAACTGACAAATGGTATGGAGGAACCTGAAACTAGACCTTAAAGAGGAACTTCATCCAGCTAAGGGAAAATGAAATGTCAGCAGTTACAAGTACTGTAGCTTCCGATTTTTAAAGCGGAGTCAAAGTTTAAATCAGAGTCAAAGTCAAATTTAAAAGTCAGAAGCTTCTAATACTGTAGCTGCTGACTTTTAATATTAGGACACTTACCTGTCCACAAATCCAGCAGTGCCTTCACCCGAGGGGATTTTTCAATTGGCTCTCGGGTGCTGCCACCGCCATCTTGGCTAAGAGAAAGCAGCAGTGAAGCGTTGCAGTTTCACAGCCTGTTCCCTGCTGCTCTTGCCCAAAGCACGCTGTGCTTTGTAAATGGCCTAGGAGCAGGAGGCCACAATTCCGTCTAAATTTGCCACAGCGAAGTCAGCCGGAAGTGGGAGTGGTTACCTGTCAAAACCAGGTACCCGCTCCCCACTTCTCACCCCCAAATGGTGACAAATGTGGCAGCAGAAGGGGGAGAAGGCAAACAAGCGGAGCTTTCCCTTTTGGGTGGAGCACCACTTTAAGAAACACTAGAGCTGGCCATGATTGCCTTGTTTGTTTTTCGATCAGCCAGAGGTGGATGGAAGAACCCTCCCCACTGTGCCATTGTATCATGACAACAGGATTCCAGAATACACTGATCAGTTGACAAAAGTTTTGCAACATTCCCTTGCAACAGAAGTCGACTGAACTCTGACGAGCGGAAACGGCCATACATGGATCGAAATCTGGCCTGTTCAGCAGGGACTGGCTGAATTTCAATCCATCTATAGGCAGCATTACTAACCAGCCCCAGAAATCCAGTGCTATGTTCCCTTACTCCTGATTCTTTGATGGGCTTCTCATCTTCTGTGCCGCCATCCTGCATTCAGTAGCTGGCTATCATTTTCTGATCACTCACAATCGGCCCCCTAGTGTGCAAATTCCAGACTGCAAGAAGACTTAAGCCCCGTACACACGTACCGATCGTCGGCCGAATGATCGGCCGTTTTTGTCCGAGGGCTGTCTTGTCTGTTGAAAACTGCAAAAGACTGCACACGAATTTTGTGGGCCAACAACAGCCGACTCCAGAAGTGATGTCATGTGATGGTTAACTTTCCTGGTCTTTTTTCTTTTCTGAGCATGCCCAGTCTTGCAAATCTGTTGTCTGTCGGCCGAATTCTGTACTGACTGGCGAACAATCGGCCGTTCTGGTGTCGGCATACAAAAATTTTAATGCTTGCACGACAGATTCTGTTCGGCCGAAAGTGCGCTGTCGGAAGCATCATACTAACAAGCCGAAAATCGGCCGATCGTTCGGCGGCCGAACATTTTCGGCCGACAATCGGTACGTGTGTACGGGCCTTAACTCTAGCCTCCTGAGATGTGTAGCATAGTGATGAGCTCAGGCACATTCAGATCCTTATCCAAACCCACTCCAACGAGTCCACCAGAAGTTTTCACCTGTACTGGGCATATCATCTCTGCGGCATTCCCCACTCCACAGCCCAATGCCTCTATTTTTGTTCATGTGTATTAGCTCAGAATTCATTTTTGGCTAGTTTGTAGGTGTGCTGGGAAATATTTGTATTGCTGTTTTGTCCCTGTAATGACAGGATCACGAAAAAGCACTATTAACCACTTCTTCTCTGGAAGATTTACCCCCCTTCATAACCAGGCCATTTTTTGTGACACGGCACTGCGTTACTTTGACTGATAGCAGCACGGTCGTGCGACGCTGTACCAAAATAAAATTTATGTCCTCTTTTTCCCACAAATAGAGCCTACGTTTGGTGGTATTTGATCACCTCTGCGGTTTTTATTTTTAGCGCTATAAGCAAAAAAAAATTTAAAATATATATATATATATATTTTTTTCATTCTGCTTTAGAACATATCCAATAAAAAAATTTCAAAAATTGAATTTATTCATCAATTTATGCCAGTATGGAAGATGTTACATGTCTTTGGTAAAAAAAATCCTAATAAGCGTATATTGATTGGTTTGTGTAAAAGTTATAGCCTCTACAATAATATTAATAGCATGCAATGTAAAGTTGTCAAAGCCGGTAGAATATTAGCATGCATAAGGAAGGGGATATATTCCAGAGACAAAGCTATAATCCTACCACTTTATAAAACCATGGTCCGACCACACCTGGAGTATTCTGTCCAGTTCTGGTCGCCAATCCTCAGAAGGGATGTGCTGGAACTGGAAAGAGTCCAAAGAAGGGCAACAAAACTAATTAGGGGATTGGAGGACCTTAATTATGAGGAGCGATTACAAGCACCTAATTTATTCTCCTTGGAGAGGAGACGCCTGAGAGGGGATATTATAGCGATTTACAAATACCTCAATGGTGATCCCAGCATAGGTAAAAAACGATTTAGTCTCAAGGAGTGCAAGAAGACACGTGGCCACACAATGAGATTAGAGGAGAGGTGGTTTAACCTTAAGCTGTGTAAGGGGTTCTTCACTGTAAGGGCGGTCGGTGAGAATGTGGAACTCTCTTCCACAATTGGTGGTAGCTGCGGGGAGTATGGCTACTTTTAAAAGATTCTTGGATGTGCATCTCACAGATCACAACATTCAGGGTTATGGGAAATGATCACGCCACTGACACACACACCTGTACAGGTTGAACTGGATGGACAGATGTCTTTATTCAACCCCAACTACTATGTAACTATATACAAACTAGGAGATATACAGTCAGGTCCATAAATATTGGGACATCAACACAATTCTAATCTTTTTGGCTCTATTGGCTCTATACACCACCACAATGGATTTGAAATGAAACAAACAAGATGTGCTTTAACTGCAGACTTTCAGCTTTAATTTGAGGGTATTTACATCCAAATCAGGTGAACGGTGTAGGAATTGAACTGTTGTAAATTAAAATATAATGATCATATATACTTATCATATATAATGTATACTGCTCAAATATATACTGATCATATATACTATATACTGCTCATATTTATTCTGTTCATATATCATATACTGATCATATATAGTGTATACTGCTTATATATGCTGTTCATATACATAGTTTATACTGATCATATATACTGCTCATATATAATATACTTATTATATATACTGTATACAGCTCATATATACTACACTGCTTATATATACTGATCATATATACTGTTCATATTATATACTGTTCATATATCATATACTGATCATATTTACTGTATACTGCTTATATATACTGTTCATATACATAGTGTATACTGCTCATATATAATATACTTATTATATATACTGTATACTGCTCAATTATACTATACTGCTTATATATATATATATATATATATATATATATATATATATATCCTGTATACTGATCATATATACTGCTCATATTTATACTCTTCATATATACTGATCATATATACTTTATACTGCCTATATATATACCGTTGATATACATAATGTATACTGATCATATATAGTGCTCATATTTATACTGTTCATATATACTGATCATATCATATACTGTATACTGCTAATATTTCGATCATATATACTGCTCATATACAATATACTGTTCATACAGACTGATCATATCGTAAACAATATAGTGATGATATAGAGCCCCCGATCGCTGTAGATGAGTGTATGGTGAGATCTGTGTCCAGGGAGGAGATGTCTCCCCCCTCCTCCTCCCTCCCCTCCCCCTCCCCGGAGATGGGATTAGAATGCTGCAATCACAGAGGATTAGATTGCCCAGAAATCATCGGATTGCCCGGCTGCCGTCCTTCGCCCTCCATCCCTGTGTACGGGTCCCATAGGGAGCGCCGATCCCTCCTCCTCCTCCTCCTCCTGCCCCCGCCCAGCTGTCAGTGTCAGGGCAGACATGGGGGAGATCCCGAACCTGGTGAAGATCGCGGTCTCTCTGAAGATTCAGCCCAATGACGGGCCGGTGTATTTTAAGGTGGACGGGCAGAGGTTCGGCCAGAACCGGACCATCAAATTACTGACCGGGGCCAAGTATAAGATCGAGGTGGTGCTGAAGCCCGGAGCGCTGAAAGCAACGTGAGTACCGGAGCTGTGTGCTGTCATTGTGTGGATGCTGAGAGCAATCACTGCAGGGTAAGACGGGCCAGCTGCAGCAGCCAATCAGCAGTCAGCTCTTACTGCTCTGTCTCTTAGAAATAGCCGAATGCCACCCTTTGATTGGTCGCTGCAGCTGGCATCTTCTCACCCCCTGGCATTGCTTAGGACAGCCATAAGGATATATGAAGGGGGATGGCTGTGGTTTGCTGAGCTGTCATAGAGATAGAAAGATGAGAATACACAGCACTGTACACAGAGGAGGCACTGCATCCTCCTCATCAGGGCCTATAGGGCAGCAGGAGGAGATCTCTGCCATCTTAGTGGACAGGAGGAGATCTGCAGACAATCCAATGTCTTATAAGGTGCCCTATGGGAGCATTTCCATTCCATACAATGTATCACATTGATACTTCATAGAGAACATCTACTGGAAGAGAATGAGGATTCCAGGATCAGCTGACAGCGGGGTGCACAGATGTTGTTGGATTTTCAGATTTGCAGTCATAGGATGGGAGTGGATGCCATCATGGAGGATCCTGTACTATCAATGGAGGCTGATCATGTGACAAGGGGGAGGATAGCACATTACATTGTATTCTATATATGAAGAAGTGCCATACAATAATGCAAAGTGTTCTTCATATTCATCCTTCTATCCATGTCTAAAAGCACAACTCCTAATATTGTCACCTGCCCCTTACAATGTTTTTTCCTAAATCCTAAGAGTGAGTTCATACCAGAACACAGTGCAGGAAAGGCGCACCCCGCTCAAAATGCGCTGCTTTCCTAATCTGCTGCGTGTGCCAATACATTGCTATCAGCACCCCAAATGCCGATTGCAAACGCAGTGCATTTTCAGGCACCAAATCGCACGGTACCGCAGTAACAGGATTTGGTACAGCGCGTTTTAGAAAAGTAGCGCATGCACTACTTATAGCCTCAGTACCCACTAAAATCCACATTCATATTGCACTGTCCTCGCAATCCGCAGTGGGTGTCAGTGCAATCTTAAAAGAAAAGTTTGGGTTTATTACAAAAAAATGATACTCACCTAGGTAGCTGCAGCATCAATCTGATGCTGCATCTGCCCCACGCCAGCTTTGCACTGAGAACTGAGTGATCAAACACCGCTGATCGCTCAGTTCTTGGCATTCTGTGAGCAGAGAGCCTGGGACTGTCAGTCAATGGCTCTCTGCTCTGACACCCCCCCCCCCCCCCTTTCTCCAGCATTGTCAGCTAAAATGAATTGCACTCCTGTAACCCATAGGAGAAGTACGGCTAAAATAGCTGTGGCTATACTTCGCCTTTAACGACACCCCAAACGCAATGTATTTACCTGCACCGAATTGCATGGTAAAAAACGACCATGCGATATGGATGCAGTGCGTTTGCAAAGTTCTTGCATGCATGACTTTGGTGGGAATGCAGTGCAATTTGAGCCATTCAGCGGAGAAAGCGATGTGGTTCCTGTGCGATTCACAGTAAGAATCAAGGCTTTCTGCGTGCCGGTGTGATTTTCAGCGTATTTAAAGAATTATTCTGCAAAATTGCACCGCATAGAAATCACACATGGATGCAAACTGCATTATTGTGCAACTTAGATGTGAAGTGGCCTTAAGGCCTCATTTACACTGACAATTAAGGGGCAGTAAACCCTGCGGCTGAGCCACATTTTTACCACCCCTCAATAACTCTCCCACTAGCTGAAGAAGAAGAATCCGGGGGGGGGGGGGTTTGGGGTAGATCACGCACAATGCTTTGTTTTGCATCAGAAATAATACCCACTGTTCCACCCCCCTGTGCAATTGTCCAGTATAGGGGGTAAAACTGGCGATGTGGAGGCAATTAAAATGCCTCCTCACTGGCTGTCTATTCCTGCCCAAAGAGTGATCTGAACACGGATCACACTTCATACAGCAAAGCAAGTGTAAATGAGCCTGAAGACTGCATGCACGCTCTATGAATTTCAGCTGGTTCCTGAGCAACCAGATGAAATTGACTATGTGAGTGGCCCCGTCCGAGACCTCCTGCCCAACATCCCTTGATTGAAAAATTGAAGGAGTGTGCAGAAAATTATCAATCAGACAGCAGCTGCATCCAATCAGATGCAGCCGCTGATCTAGTATTCTGACAGGTGGCTGATGGAGATTTCTCTGTCTGCGCTGTATAGCATAGAAGGAGTGATTGTTTGATTATTTTCATTTGGCCCTCAAAATAATCTATATGTGTACACCAAGTTTAATGCTTAGTTTGCATATGCAACAGACTTTACCGCCCCTCTGAAAAGTGACCTGAAGTGGATTACGTTTCAGAGGCATTTGACAGCCAGTGAGGAGGCGATATGTTACCTCCTCACCGCCTGTTTTATCCCTGTGAATGCAGGGCCACCACACCAGAACCACGTGCATCCTAGGTGGTTTCAGCCCGGTTGCAGGATGGTCTCATTCACTTAAATCCAGGGTCTCCAAACAAAGGGCCAGTTTACTGTCTTTCAGACTTTAGAGGGGCCGGATTGTGGTCGTTGGGAGTAGAAAATGTCCTGGCGTCAGTGGGAGTAAACCGTGCATCTTTGGTATTAAGGGGAGGAATAGTGCCCCACTTAATTGATGTCAGTGGGAGAAATAGTGTCCCGTCATTGGCATCAGTGGGAGAAATAGTGTTCTGTCATTGGCATTGGTGGGAGGAATAGTGCCCCATCGTTGGCATCATTGGGAGGAATAGTACCCCATCATTGGCATCAATGAGAGGAATAGTGCCCTTCCTTTGGCAACAGTGGGAGGAATAGTGCCCTTTCTTTGGCATCATTGGGAGGAATAGTGCCCTTCCTTTGGCATCATTGGGAGGAATAGTGCCCTTCCTTTGGCAACAATGGGAGGAATAGTGCCCTTTCTTTGGCAACAATGGGAGGAATAGTGCCCTATCGTTGGCATCAATGGGGGGAATAGTGTCCCATCGTTGTTATCACTGGGAGGAATAGTGCTGCATCATTGGGAGGAATAGTGCCCCATCAGTGGCAACAATTGGAGGAATAGTGCCCCATCATTGGCATCAATGGGAGGAATAGTGGCCCATCATTGGCATCAATGGGTGAAATAGTGCCATATTGTTGGCATCAATGGGTGAAATAGTGCCATATTGTTGGCATCAATGGGAGGAATAGTGCCCCATCGTCGGCAATAATTCGAGAAATAGTGCCCCATCGTTGGCATTAATGGGAGGAATTGTGCCCCATTATTGGCATTAATGGGAGGAATAGTGCCCTTCCTTTGGCAACAATGGGAGGAATAGTGCCCTATCGTTGGCATCAATGGGGGGAATAGTATCCCATCGTTGTTATCACTGGGAGGAATAGTGCTGCATCATTGGGAGGAATAGTGCCCCATCGGTGGCAACAATTGGAGGAATAGTGCCCCATCATTGGCATCAACGGGAGGAATAGTGTCCCATCGTTGGCATCAACGGGAGGAATAGTGCCTCATTGTTGGCATCAATGGGAGGAATAGTGGCCCATCGTTGGCATCAATGGGTGAAATAGTGCCATATTGTTGGCATCAATGGGAGGAATAGTGCCCCATCGTCGGCAATAATTCGAGAAATAGTGCCCCATCGTTGGCATTAATGGGAGGAATTGTGCCCCATTATTGGCATTAATGGGAGGAATAGTGCCCCATCCTTGGCATCAACGGGAGGAATAGTGTCCCATCCTTGGCATCAATGGCAGGAATAGTGGCCCATCGTTGGCATTAATGGGAGGAATAGTGCCCCATCGTTGGCATCAACAGGAGGAATAGTGCCCCATCATTGGCATCAATGGGAGGAATCATGCCCCATTGTTGATGTTGATAGCAGGAATTATGCCCCATTAATTGTGTCAGTGGGAGGAATAGTGTCCTGTATCAGTGAAAGGAAAAGTGCCCCAAGGGCCAGATAAATGCAAGCAAAGGGCTGCATGCGGCCCCCGGGCTGCAGTTTGGAGACCACTGACTAATCATGGGTACTCAACCTGTGGCCCTCCTGCTGTTGTGGAACTACAAGTCCCATCATGCCTCAGCTTTGGGAGTCATGCTTGTAACTGTCAGCCTTGCAATGCCTTATGGGACTTATAGTTCTGCAACAGCTGGGGGGCCACAGATTGAGCACCCATGACTTAAATTGATCGGGTTCTGCTGAACAAACCCGACAAGGGGTGGAATTTTTTGCAGGGTTTTTTCTTTTTGGCCAAATAATTTTTTTCCCCACAAATAGAGCTTTCTTTTGGTGGTATTTGATCACCTGTGTGTTATTTTTTGTGCTATAAACAAAAAAAAACCCCACAAAAACAAAACAATATTTTTTACTTTCTGCTATAAAACATATCCAATAAAAATATATAAAAAAAAATCAAATTTCTGTATCAATTTAGGCCAATATGTATTGTGCTACATATTTTTGGTAAAAAAAAATCCCAAGAAGTGTATATTGATTGGTTTGTGCAAAAGTTATTGCCTCTATAATTTATTGCATATTTTTATTCATTTTTTTTTTTTTTTTACTAGTAATGGCAGCGATCTGCGACTTATAGCGGGACTGTGATATTGTGGTGGACAGTCGGACAATAACTGCCACTTTTGACACTTTTTTGGGGACCAGTGACACTAATTCAGTGATCAGTGCTAAAAAATATGCATTGTTACTGTACTAATGACACTGGCTGGGAAGGGGTTAACATCAGGGATGATCAAAGGGTTAACTTTGTGCCTAGCCAGTGATTCAGTGTAGTGGGGGAGGTGCTTTTACTAGTGGAATGCATCGCCGTACCGCTGATCATCTCCCGTTGTGTAAAGTGGGCAGATGTGCGGTCCGCTATTTGATAAAGGTAAACTATCCCCATAAGTGAAGATTGTCACTTTGTATATAGGAGGGACGGGGGGCGGGGCTTACCTTCTTAAATTTAAGAAAATCCTGAAATTCCACTTTAAAGTCATTGGGGGGAATTCAGTAAAGCTCTCTTTTGGGACGTTAATTCCTCGCGTTACTTTACTGCCATTTCTCGCATTCTATATGTGGAGCAACATGCGCCAAGTACAAGTTCTAGACAGGTCCATGAATTTGGCGCATTTCGCACCACTTTTAGGAACACATGATAGACACTTTTGCTAAACCGGTCTGCAGCGGTCTTTATGAATTCCAGGAATTGTCTATTTTTCAAAAGAAAGCAAATTATGGAATACCAGTAATGCGATGGAAAACACGCAATTATATTGTGTGTTAACCGCTTTCCAACCAGCCGCTGTAGTTTTACTGCGGCACGTCGGCTCTGTCCCACGAAACAACATACCTGTACGTCGCTTCGCGGGACCGCCAGCGGGGACGCGCCCCCATTCGCCACCGGGGAAACTAATCAGCGGGTCCGGCGGCCGCCATTGCTGCCAGGCACCCGCAATCGATCCCCGTGGAGACAGAACGGCAGTTTGCCTGCCTTTGTAAACATGGCAGATTGCTGTTCTGTCAGTAATGAACACAGGGATCCTGTGCTCCTCTTATTTAGGAACACAGGTTTCTGTGTTCATGTAGCAAGCCCATCCCCCACACAGTTAGAAAGCACATCTAGGGACACAATTAACCCTTTGATTGCCCCTGGTGTTAACCCCTTCCCTGCCAGTGCCATTAGTACAGTGACAGTGCATATTTTTAGCACTGATTACTGTAGTAATGTCACTGGTCCAACCAAAAGTGTCAGTTAGGTGTCCGATCTGTCTGCTGCAATTTTGCAGTCCCACTAAAAATCGCTGATCGCTGCCATTACTAGTAAAAAATAAATAAATAAATAGAAATGACATACCTCTTTCCCCTAGTTTGTAGACGCAATAACTTTTGCGCAAACCAATCAATTCTCCCTGTGCCTGCGTGGGTTTCCTCCGGGCACTCCGGTTTCCTCCCACACTCCAAAGACATGCTGGTAGGTTAATTGGATCCTGTATATAAAAAAAAAAAAAAAAAAAAAAAAATTGGCCCTACTGTGTATGTATGTGAGTTAGGGACCTTAGATTGTAAGCTCCTTGAGGGCAGGGACTGATGTGAATGTACAATGTATGTGTAAAGCGCTGCGTAAATTGACAGCGCTATATAAGTACCTGAAATAAATAAAATAAATATACACGTATTGGAATTTTTTTTTTTTTACCAAAAATATGTAGCAGAATACAAATTGGCCTAAAATGATGAAAAAATTAGATTTTTTTTCTTTATTGGGAATGTTATACAGCAGAAACTAAAAAATATTGTCCTTTTTTAAGAAATGTCATTTTGTTTTTGTTTATAACGCAAAAAATAAAAATCACACAGGTGATCAAATGCCACCAAAAAAAAACCTCTATTTGTGGGAAAAAAAAGTACATCAATTTTATTTGGGTACAGCGTCACATGACGAATTTTCAGTTAAAGTAACACATATCTCAAAAAATGGCCTGGTCATTGGGGGGTAAATCCTTCCAGTTCAGAAGTGGTTAACGTAAGGTAAAAAAACACAGTGCAATGTTTTGGGGTGCCATTTATTTTGACATACCTAGGTGTCCTGACACATCTAGGCAAAGCAGCACAACACACTTGCGTGATCCATTTGTGTGTTCTAAATTGTTGGTACGATGCTGTATTATGGGCTATTCCTAAAGTGTTTCTAAACCCCGGAGCCTGCATTCACTATATCTGATCTCCCACAGTACACAGAACATGGACATGCAATTATTTTATTAAATATAAACTGCTAAATACATGTGCAGAGTGATCTAATAGGACAGAGAAGGCTCTGTCCTATTAGGAGATGGATTGAGGACAGGATCACAATGCGGAGGATTAACCTCTTAGGTTCCACAGTGAGTATAACAAGCATGCTTTATTGCATATACAGACTGATTTTACTGTTGTGGGTTTAGTAACACTTTAAAGTGGTTGTAAACCCACTTTAAATACTTTTACCTATAGGTAAGCCTATATTAAAGCGGAGTTCCAGCCATTCACTCACCTGTCCAACGGTCCAGCGATGCGGCCGCCCGAAGCCTCGATCATCTCCCTCGGCACCGGCATCACTGCTGTGGGCACCCGGCTGTGACAGTTTGCGGCTTCACAGCCGGGTACCCACTGCGCATGCGCGAGTCGCGCTGCGCGTCTTGATTGGCCGGCAATCTTCTGGGACCTCTGACATGTCCCAGAAGATTGCAGGGAGGGAGGGGGAGAGGAGAACTTCCGCTCAGGGCGCCGCGGCGCTCCGAGCGGAAGTGGGAGCGGGTACCTGTCAAAATTAGGTACCCGCCCCCCCCCCCAAAAAAATGACATGCCAAATGTGGCATGTCAGGGGGTCAGGACTCCCTAAAGCGGAAGTTCAAATTTTGGGTGGAACTCCGCTTTAAGGTGCATGCCATCAGGTGGCCGGAGGATGCGATCCAGGAAGCAGGACGGCCGAACATGTCGGCCGTCCTGTCGCTGAGCGGTGGCACTGCGGGGGCTTCGTTTTTAGGTAAGTACTTCATAATGAGCTAGTATGCGATCTATACTAGCTCATAATGTCTTTGTCTTTACAGGTTTTTTTTTTCAAATTTTTTTTTCAGAGGGTTTACTTCCTCTTTAAGGGAATGGGAATTAGCAAAACAGACAAACAAACAAACACGTTATTAGATGTGTATCAATGCACTGCAACATGTTGCAACAATGTTCACATTCCCTAAAGTATAAAATGAGTTGGCACGTCTTATATTGTCATGCAAAGTGTGTGCATTTAAGCCTTGCACATCAGTTCTTGTGTAAGGTGGGTCTTTAGGTGGAAAGTTTGATATGAAGTGAATTTCGTCTGGTTGCACTTATTTCCATACTATGCCCCACTGGAGAACAAAGAGCAAAACCCCATCTGCACACGGGGAAGGGGTGGAGCCTGTTGCCAGAGTGGCTAAAAATCAATAAAAAAAAAAAAGTAAAAATAATTAGATATTAGATTTTTTTTAAATTTAGATTTTTTTTATTTTTATCAAATTTATTTTATTAAAATGCTTTTGGGGTAAAAATCCATCTAAAGATAAGTTTCTATTAAAGATACATTAACCGCTTGCCGACCAGCCGCCGTAGATTTACTGCGGCAGGTAGGCTCTGTCCCGTGAAACGATGTACCTTTACGTCGCTTCGCAGGACCAGTAGCGGGGTAGTGCGTGCCTCCATTCGCACCCGTGGTCTTTCCAGAACCGCTGTTCTGTCAGTTATGAACACAGGGATCCTGTATTCCTCTTATTTAGGAACACAGGTCTCTGTGTTCATGCAGCAAGCCCCCCCCCCCCCACAGTTAGAATGCACCCCATAGGGACGGCACTATAATGTAATATTGGGCGTATGCTATAGGCCCCCCAACCAAAGGGAGGAGGGGGAGGTGGACCTCCTTTTACAGATAGGATTGGCAGCAAGGATGGGAAATGTCATTATAATGGGGGACTTTAATTATCCAGATATAGACTGGGCAGAAGGAACCGCACACTCAGCCAAGGCTCGGCAGTTCCTAAATGTTTTGCAGGACAATTTCATGGGTTAGATGGTGAATGCACCGACAAGAAACAATGCGGTACTTGACCTACTGATCTCCAACAATACAGACCTGCTCACGGATATAGAAATATGGGGCAACTTAGGAAACAGTGACCATAGGTCAATACGTTTCAGTATTAATTATAGTAATAGGAAACAAAAGGGTAATATAAGGACACTGAATTTCAAAAGAGCCAATTTCCCAAAACTGCGCTCTCTGCTAGAAAATATCAAATGGGATAGAACCCTGGGAACAAAGAACATGGAGGAAAAATGGGAGTGCTTCAAGAGCATACTAAACAAAGGGATTGACCAGTGCATTCCAAAGGGAAATAAATTTAAAAGAGCAAAACTAAACCCTGGGTGGCTAAACTCCAACATAAAAATGCATATTAATACTAAAGAAAAGGCCTTCAAAAAATACAAGACTGAGGGGTCATTGGCAGCATTCAAGCATTACAAAGAGTGTAATAAGAAATGTAAAGACGAAATCAAGGCGGCTAAAATAGAACACGAGAGACATATAGCGGAAGAGAGTAAAAAGAACCCCAAGAAATTCTTTAGGTATATAAAAAGTAAGAAAGCGAGGCCAGAACACATTGGCCCCATAAAAGACGACAAAGGAAATCTGGCCACTGAGGACAGAGAAAAGGCGGAAGTGTTAAATAATTTCTTCTCTTCAGTCTTCACAAAAGAATTGGGGGGGCTACACTAACCCAGCTGGTAAGGCTAAACTAAATAATACACCTCAGGAAGTACCCCCATGGCTAACAGAAGATAGACTTAGAACTAAACTAGAGAAACTTAACATACATAAATCACCGGGACCGGATGGCTTGCACCCCAGGGTTCTTAAAGAGCTCAGCCAGGTGATTGCCAAACCATTATTCTTGATCTTTAACCACTTCAATACCGGGCACTTTCACCCCCTTCCTGCCCAGGCTAATTTTCCCCTTTTAGCGCTGTTGCATTTTGAATGACAATTGCGCGGTCATGCAACACTGTACCTACACCAAATTTATGTCATTTTCCCCCCACAAATAGAGCTTTCTTTTGGTGGTATTTGATCACCTCTGGGTTTTTTCCTTTTTGCTAAACAAATAAAAAAATACCGAAAAGTTTGAAAAAAAAAAAAGTTTTTTTTGTTTATGTTATACAATTTTGTAAATAAATAATTTTTTCCTGTACTGATTAGCACTGATGAGACTGCACTGACAGGCACTGATGAGGAGGCACTGATGGGTGGCACTGATAGGTAGCACTGATATGCAGCATTGGTAGGCACTGATAGGCGGCACTGCTGGGCACTGATAGGCGGCACTAATGGGCACTGATAGGTGGCACTGATGGGCACTAATGGGCACTGATAGGCGACACTGGTGGACACTGATGGGCACTGATAGGTGGCACTTATCGGCACTGATAGGCGGCACTGATGGGCACTAATGGGCACTGATAGGCGGCACTGGGGGGCAATAATGGGCACTGGTGGGCGACACTGATAGATGACAATGATGGGCACTGGTGGGCAGCACTGATAGGAAGGGCACTGGCAGGCAGCACTGATGGGGAGGGCAAATGGGGGGCTCCCTGAACCCTGATTGCCATCCCTGGTGGCCATAGTGGGCATCTCTGGGGTCATGGTGGGCATGCCTGGGGTCATGGGTGGGCATCCCTGGTGGTTCTAGTGGCACTCCCCCCCGAGGGTCTGCACTGGTAATCAATGATCTGATTACCAGTGCCGACCCCCCCCCCCCCCTGTCAGGGGAGCTGCCGATCGGCTCTTCCTGTTTACTATGTGACCAACCGTGATTGGACACGGCTGGTCACATGGTAAAGAGCCTACGTCAGTAGGCTCTTTACCGAGATCGGAGATACAGGGTGTCAGGCTGACACCTCGCATCACCGATCGCCGCTGGGGGGCGCGAGCTGTATTATCCTGCCGCCGTCATATGACGTCCGGTCAGGATAATACAACCACAATCCCGCCGTCATTTTGCTATAGGGCGGGCGGGATGTGGTTAAGGATAGTTTACAGATGGGTATGGTGCCAGCTGATTGGAAAAAAGCCAACGTGGTACCAATATTTAAAAAAGGCCCGAGATATATCCCGGGTAACTATAGGCCGGTCAGCCTAACATCAGTAGTCTGCAAGATTTTGGAGGGGATGTTAAGGGACCACATACAAGACTTTAGTAATGAAAACGGTATTATAAGTAGTAATCAGCATGGATTCATGAAAAATCGTTCTTGCCAAACCAATCTATTAACCTTCTACGATGAAGTGAGCTGCCACCTAGATAAAGGTAAGCCTGTGGATGTGGTGTATCTGGACTTTGCAAAGGCCTTTGACACCGTTCCCCACAAACGCTTACTGTTCAAACTAAGGAAGGTAGGTATGGACCATAAGGTGAGTCCCTGGATAGAGTACTCGGATTGGGCGGGTGTGGAAAGTGGGGTCCCCCAGGGTTCTGTCCTGGGACCAATCCTGTTTAATTTATTCATAAATGATCTAGAGGAGGGGATATCTTGTACAATCTCAGTATTTGCGGATGATACTAAACTAAGCATGCCAATATCTTCTGGGCAGGATGGTGGAAACCTTACAAGCGGACCTGAACAAAATAACGAGGTGGGCAACTACATGGCAGATGAGGTTTAATGTTGAAAAATGTAAAGTAATGCACTTGGGTGCCAGAAACACGAAAGCAAGCTACTCACTGGGGGGGGGGGGGGGGGGGGAAACCTCTGGTTGAGTCTAGGATGGAAAAGGACTTGGGGGTATTGGTAGACAACAGACTTGGCAGTGGCATGCAATGCCAAGCCGCTGCAAGCAAAGCCAACAGAATACTGGCATGTATAAAAAAGGGGATTCACTCCAGAAATAAAGAGATTATTCTTCCACTCTACAAGACTCTGGTCCGGCCACATCTGGAGTATGCTGTCCAGTTCTGGGCACTGGTCCAGGAAGGATGTGCTGGAACTATAGAGAGTCCAGAGAAGGGCAACAAAAATAATTAGGGGAATGGAGGACATCGGCTATGAGGAAAGACTACAAGCACTGAACTTATTCTCTCTGGAGAAGAGACGATTGAGGGGGGATATGATATCAATGTACAAATACTGTACTGGCGACCCTAGCATAAGGAACAAACTATTCAGAGAAAGGGAATACAATAAGACACGTGGCCACTCACTAAAACTTGAGGAAAAATGGTTTAACCTTAAAATACGTAAGGGGTTCTTCACTGTCAGAGCAGTAAGGATGTGGAATTCTCTTCCACAAGCAGTGGTATCAGCAGGGAGCATCGATAGTTTCAAAAAACTATTCGATGGGCACCTTAAAGACCACAACATACAGGGGTATACAATGTACAGTTAACATCAAACACACACACACATCATAGGTTGAACTGGATGGACTGATGTCTTTTTTCGACCTCACAAACTATGTAACTATGTAGGGACACATTTAACCCTTTGATTGTCCCTGGTGTTAACCCCTTCCCTGCCAGTGTCATTATTCCAGTAACAGTGCAAATTTTTAGCACTGATTACTGTAGTAATGTCACTGGTCCCCCCAAAAGTGTCAAAAATGTCATTTAGGTGTTCGATCTGTCCGCTGCAATGTTGCAGTCCCGATAAAAATCGCTAATCGCCGCCATTACTAGTAAAAAAATAAAAAATGACATAAATCTTTCCCCTAGTTTGTAGACATGATAACTTTTGCACAAACCAATCAATATACACTTATTGGGATTTTTTACAAAAATTATGTAGCAGAATACAAATTAGCCTAAAATGATAAAACAATTTTATTTTTACATTTTGGGGGGGGGGGGGGGGGTGTTATATAGCAGAAAGTAAAACATATTTTTTATTTTTTTCAGAATTGTCTGTTTTTTTTTGTTTATAGCGCAAAAAAACAAAAAAAGAAAAACGAACTGGTGATCAAATACCACCAAAAGAAAGCTCTATTTGTGGGCAAAAAAGACATACATTTTATTAGGGTACAGCATCGCATGACCGTGCAATTGTCACTAAAAGTAACACAGTGCCGTATCGCAAAAAATGGCCTGGTCATTAGGGGGTAAATCCTTCCGGTCCAGAAGTGGTTAATAATTGAGTTTATTCAGCTTGAAATGGAGCTTAGTTATGTAGCATGAGGCTGTATATTCCGCAATATTTACATTTTTGGTAAACTCATTCAGTGAATCCAAGCTCTGCAAGCTAAAATAACATGCACTGCATTGGTGCATGCACACAGTTTTTTGTCAGTTAGTTGTCAAATTTGTCCGCCACAATATTGCATTCCTGCTATAATTTGTTAATCACCATTGCTAGTAAAAAAAAAAAAATAATAAATAAAAATTCCATCAATGTATCACATAGTTCGTAGACGCTTTTTAGAACTTTTGTACAAACCAATCAATATATACGCTTATTTGGATTTTTTTTTTTACCAAAAATATGTAGCAGAATACATATTGGCCTAAATTGATGAATCATTTTTTTTACATTTTTTTTTTATTGTGTATGTTTTCGAGCAGAAAGCAAAGAATATAAATATTTTTTTAAATTGTCAGTTGTTTTTTTATAGCGCAAATAATAAAAACCACAGAGGTGATCAAACGCTACCAAAAGAAAGCTCTATTTGAGGGAAAAAAGGACATCAATTTTATTTGGGTACGGTGTCCCACAGTGCCGTATTGCAAAAAATGGCCTGGTCATAAAATCTTCTGGAGGTCAAGTGGTTAATGTGCAAGACTAGGCTGAAATGTACTAGACAGAAGGCAAAGGCAGGCGTCTGGAAGTATCAAAAGCGTCAAACCAAATAGTAGGGCCTGAGCAAGCCTCTCCCACCCTCCCCAGCCTGGCACTCCAGTGATTGCTGAAGGGGCAGGGCAGACCTAAGAACTGAGCAATCAGAAGTCTTTGATCACTCGGTTCTCAGTGTAGAGCCGGCGTGGGACAGGTGAGCTGCAGCTTAGATCCATGTTGCAACCATCTAGGTGGGTATGTGTGTTTGTTTTGTTCTTTTTCCTGCACTTCTCTTCTAAAAGTTCACCATTTTGGTTTATCAGAGCTATAAATTAAAAGACTTTTTAATACAATCTGATCCTCAGGGCATAATCTCATATGATGTCTGTCAGACCTTGAGAAAAACAAGGCTGATATAGGTGCTACAAATGTAATAACTCCAATTTTTTGATTTGTGGTGAGAATTGTTTTTTTTTTTTTTAACCAACACTGTAGTAAATCCTTCAGGATATAGGATTTCATGAACTGTGACATAGATCCTTGTTTATATCTTTTTAAATGTCTGTTTCCTTATCCAAGTGGGTAAAACCTAGAGCCCCTTTAAATTGTGGTTTTAGCAGTAACACCGTGACAATTGAAATTGGTCATCATCATTAAAACCCAACCGGGCAAAGACATTGATGGAACTTACCTGACTGTTGTACACGTAGCTAAACACGGACACCAGGTAGGTGATTACTATGACAAAAAAAAAAAAAGGAATGTGGGTATTAAACATGATCTGCTAAGCCTGTATTACTTTCAAAAATAATTTTCACTTATCTTAGTGAATGAAGTGAACATTCAGTTTGCAAAGAATACCTAGTCATTTTAACTTTAAAGCTCACCCCCAGGTTTTATGTAGTTCTCTTGAACCAAGCTGGTCCAAAGCTATTTACTTCACTAACAGTTGCAGCGGCTGGGAGTGCTGTATAAACTGTATATAGCCTCAGCCACATGCAGTATACAGCACTATGTTCCGGCAGTGGGATGTCGAATTCCCGACCTGCTCATGGAACCAAGTTGAGTTGGGCTAAATGCTGCCTGGACCTTTACAGGAAGCTTTGCATTCACTAAATGAATGCAAAGCTTCCTCTGACTGGCCAAGTTTGTGATGTCATCAGCCCACCGCAGACAATCAGAGGAAGCTTTGCATTCATTCAAAAAATACACTCATGTGAATGGGTGAGTAGCACTTAGCCCTAAGTAATTTTGTTCCGCAAGCGGGGCAGGAAGATCATGGCCCACTTGTAGGCAGGTGCAGTTAGCTACTTTGCCACTAGGTGGCTCTGTAACAGAATAGTGATTGGTTACAGCACGTAAAGTCTTCAGATGCTAGGTCCCTTTTAAATACAGCCCTCCTGTTATAGGCCAGGTAGAGAGGGGCACAGACTTGAGGCATGGAAGCTAAACACTCCACATCTATGTGGATGTAACCAGCAAGGGTAGGCCCTGGGTAGGGCAGGAAGCCAAGTTGAGTAGACCTGCACTCAAGACTAGCTAACTGTAGTCTTTCTGTCCCTTATGGAGGTTGGGCCTAGGGCGGATTGCAAAAGGCCTTTTGGGCCAGGTCAAAGATCCTTGTATGAATCTGCTTCCCTGGGGGTCTCCAAGGAGAGATGTACGTAGCAAGAAGATGACTTTAGAAAGCACAGTCCTGTGAGTACTAATGACCCTGGGCAGAACAGATTCTGTAAGGGAGATTAATACTGAGGGGGATGCACATGCTTTCACTTGTGACTACTGCGGACCGTCCACCCAATGGTATTGACTGTGTAATGTCAAGTAACCCCCCGGAATGTATGTCCTAGTGATGTAACTGCAATGCTGTTTCCTGAATACCCCCAATAAAGTGCAGCAAAACTATTTCTTGTGTGGACATTCCTTCCTTGGGGATACAAAGGTCTATGGCTGGGAATGTCGTGTGGAGGCCAATTGCAAGGAGCAGGGCACAAGATGGTGTAGGGTTCAGCCTTAGCAGGAGGGATGTGTTCTAGTAGAACTCGAGCGGGAGTAGGGACTTGTGCTTTTGGCACCAAAACCAGTCAACCACAAAGCCCCTCTTACATGCTGCTGGAATTGTGTTATGTGCTGTATACTGTATGTAGCTGAGGCCAGGTATAGTTTATGAAGTTGCTCGCAGCCACTGCATCTGTTCTTGAAATAAATTGTTTGCTTGACTATTATCCTAGTTTGCTTGGCTATTAATCCTAATGTCACGCCACCCACACGGGGAACTGTGCTGTACTCATGGTTCCCTACCCACTGCGATCTCCAAAGCAGTGCAGGGACTTATTTCCTGCAGTTTCACAGGGCATGCCAGCCCATTCAAATGAATAGGCCCTTGTGTCCGAGCAAACGTGGGCCGCACGGCCCGCAAAGGTGTGCACCTAGCCTTAGGTGAACTTTTTAAAGTTAAATGAAACCTGGAGATCAGCTTTAACTTAGTAATTTAGGTGAAGTTGTGCTGACCTCATCATCCAGTCAGGTGAAAGCAAAAATCCAATTTTAAAAATATTTTTCTTGCATTGGATTGGGTGCTCTTTGCAAAGTAATTTTAACTTTATTTTACCTCATTTGCTAAGATGAGTACAAATTCAATTTGAAAGTGGACACGCTCTTCTCCTTTAGTATGTCAATCCTACTTTATCAATACGGTACAGCTAGGAGCCATCAGTGCTTCACTATCTCTTTCAGGTTTCCTTGATAACAAGTAATTTTCCAACATGCCAATTTTTTAAACTATTAGTCATTTATTGTAGGAACATACTTGTATAGCAGGTTGCACATATAAGGACATGTATAGTATTTGTCTATTACTGTATAGTAAATATGATTATACACTATATAGGATGAAATAAATCTAACGAGGTAATCTCTCTGCAAGATAGTATTAGATATAAATTTCAGTAGCGCAGGGATGGTGGTAACCCCTTCCCACCTATCAAGGTTAATTTTAATGGATAAAATGAACTACTACTCTTTCTGATGTGCCAGACTACACTTATGATCACCAGGCTATTACGCACTTCCTCATAAAATCATACAAAGTCCATAAATAGTCCATCAAAAATCCATAGTGATATTCATGCAGACAGTGGATAACAACTTTCATCCACAGGGAGTAGATACTAGTGAAAGTTAGAAGGAACACCGTCACTCTCCATCACCACTGTGCCGGGGGATATGTAGTATGATTGGAGACTCACCAGATCCCAATGCCTCCCCACTTTCATGCATCAGGCATAAACAGCATGTCACCAACACTATATTCCGTCCAACCATGAATCAGTCCTTAATTCAATAGTGGCTCCACTCAAATGTGTATGTGGGTATAAGAGACAGAAACCGCCACTAGCGTAATAACGTTTCAACCAAACAGTTTATTAAAAACATTAAACATTCCACTCACTTGTTAAAAGAGTACATAATCACATAAACCAGTCCGCAAGCACGTAGTGGGAACTCCTGTGTTCATCTGTCAGCTCCACGATAGACAGACCAATCACCAGAGGCTCCCTCCTTTCTGTATTAACTCAAATATGGACGCCGTATGGCCACGTTCCGATGCGTTTCGTCACATCCGACTTCTTCACCGGGGGCGTCTTGATTATACACTATATTACTAAAAGTATTCGAACGACTGCCTTTACACGCATATGAACTTAAATGGCATCCCAGTCTTAGTCTGTAGGGTTCAATATTGAGTTCGCCCACCCTTTGTAGCTATAACAGTTTCAATTTCAACTCTTCTGGGAAGGCTGTCCACAAGGTTTTAGGAGTGTGTCTATGGTAATGTTTGACCATTCTTCCAGAAGCTCATTGTGAAGTCAGGGACTGATGTTGGAGAGAAGCTCAGGCTCTGCGCTCTAATTTATCCCAAAGGTGTTCTATTGGGTTGAGGTCAGGACTCTGTGCAGGCCACTCAAGTTCCTCCACCCCAAGCATTCCCATAGACACAGTCCTAAACCTTGTGGACAGCCTTCCCAGAAGAGTAGAAGCTGTTATAGCGTGTAAAGGCAGGCGTCCCAATACTTTTGGTAATATAGTGTATTTATGGCCCAGCAAATTCACTTTTTTTTTTTAGCAGACTGGGAGAGATGTTTTTAGCTCATGTGTTATATACTACAAGCTATTCTCCTATGAAGCAGTGATGCATTACTAAGTATGGGTTCATAGTCCTGGGGATTTGGGGGTGAGTTTAGTTAAAGTTTATGGGAGAGGTTTCCTTCTACTTCCTGATCAGGTAGGAAGTGAGTGGAAATCTCCCCAGTGGGTACCCTGACTGCAAATAAAAACCTGACAAAGTTTTTATCCCTTCCCTGCTTTGATCAAAACAAAAGGTTTTGTACTGAGTTAGACGTTACGCTGATTTTCCCTTGATGATTAACTGGCAAAATGCAACATGGCTGTTAAAATTAAACTGACTTCCACAATCTGGTATACAGTACAAAATCAGTATCATTTTAATATGTGACAGAGACATTTCATTTAAAGAAGAACCTAATCTTTTTTTAAAAATAATTTTAAAAGTTAGCAGCTACAAATACTGTAGCTGATTTAGAAAAACCAGGTACTTGCCAGTCCATTGGCATCAGCAAGGGCATCCAAGGATCATCTGGCTTCAGTACATTCTAAGTCACCAACCCAGAACAAGTGTGTAGATCAGGAAAGAAAAAAGTAGCCAGATGTTCTTATCTGCGTTCTTGGTCAAAGTATTGAAGCAAGTGGATCAACATAACAGCTAGGAAAGTGACATTTTCGGCATGAGATGTCCACAATGACAGCTTTTTTAATATGTGACAAATGGTCAGTTGACAAGTCATTCGTCACTTTCCTTAGATAAAATAAAAAGCTGCATTTCATGTTAACTGGGTCAAGTCACAATTTCTGCTATTCTCCTATCACCTGGGTATCTCCTCCTTCAGGAGCAATCCAGCTCTCAGTAAAATTTGTCATATCTATAAATATAGCCATTGTAATGTTTGCAGACACTAGAAACATTTGTTGGTTTTAATAGCTGTTCATTGCTGTTATCATTCATCCCTATAGAGAGTCGTCACACCACGTCTTAGTCTACATCCAACACACTGCAAATGAAGATTTTATGCCTTGTTAGCTTTAATACAAATCATAGAAGCCAGATTAGGATGTGATTGGGGTTGTGGGCTTTTGTAAAAAATAAACTTCCAAATCTATCTGTTCACATCATATATTCCTCCAAAACAGTACATTTACACTCTAATTACTGAACAATCGTGCCAGTAATTACCAGCATTAGACTTCTTATCTCAAATTTGGTTAGGTATTCTTTCTAAAGGTCCAAGTGGTGGCCTGCCAAAGTAAAACAATTGGTTGAATAGCCAGGTTAGAAACTCTTTGTCCATGCCCCCACTGTTTGCCAGTTTAGAGAAAAGCAATGTTTTTCATAGCAACACCTAAATATGTCATTATAGTAAATTTTTACGTGTCACCTTGGTTCAGGCTCCTACTGGGGATTGGGTAGTATTACCCTGTTGAAGTTTACAATTTTGGCCAGGATTGGCTGAAATGCATGCGCAATCATATGGTTTTACCCTCTAATTGCTATAAATAACATGGATATACTTAATAGTTTCGGCTACCTATTTTTGGATTGTGTATCCCGTTGAGATCCCTGAGCCTTTTACCAAACTGGTAAGTGGTCAACATTTCAAGAGTCCCCACAAGACCGAGTAGCCAGTCAATGATGTACTAATCCTTTAAATTCCATTCACACTTGTGCAACTTGTCAAGCATCGTTGGACGTGAAAGTTGCATGACAAGTTTTTTTTCAATGATAACCATTCAAATATTTGCGACTTAAAGTTGCAGCGACTTTAAAGTAGTTTGTGCACTACTTTGATTCGACTTTCATGCAACTTGAGAGCCATAGACTTCAATGTTAACCCTCAAAAATTGCTTGAATTTCGTACCTGATTGTTGTACAGTGCAACAGTTGTCCATTTTCACTGGTCACTGGCACTCCAGAAAAAACATAGCCCTTGGAAACCTCCACCTCCAAAGTGGTTCTTTGACTTTCAGTATTCCTGATTCATGACCGGATTTCACAGCAGGCCACTAGCAAACTACATTTCCTGGCAGGCTTTGCTTGACTGTTACAGTGTCATCACTCAGAATGGTGAAATGTGGGGCATGAATGGGCAGATATAATGTAACTGTGCCTATTTACAGTTTTTTTTACTTTCTAGATCAGCCTTTCTCAGCCTTTTCAACACAGAGAAACTTTAATACCTTTCCATTCTCAGGGAACCCCTGCTTAAAATTACTATAACTACTAATAATACATTAATGTGATGGTCAGTGGGAAGAATAGTCCTTACACTTGTGGTCATTGGGATAAATTCCCCCTTACAGATGGCCAAACGGATCAGTGGTGTCAGTGGGAACCTATCCGAGAGACAGACATTTCGTATTGTTCAAGGAACCCTTTGCAACCTCTGGAGGAACCCTGGTTGAGAAACTCTGATCTCGATCCTGACTATACAGGACTAAAAAGGTGAAGTAGGTGACCAGCCATTCAAGCTTACTGATACTCCCAGCTGAGACTGGTCACTATATCAGGAGCTAATAGTTAGAAGACCACTTCACGATAGGAGTATTGGCAGATTACTTATTAGGGAATGCATTCCTATGGAACATTTTACCTATTCATCATTTAAAAAGGGATCAACATCCTGGTACCTTTTTTATCTGTTTATCTTTAAGACTTCAGAAATGTAATATATACAGTCTGGAGAAGAATGATTGAAACTTTTTTAATTCATCAAGGCAGTGGCGGAACTACCAGAGTCGCAGCAGTTGCCATTGCGAATGGGCCCTGGAGTTCCGCCACTGTGGGGGGGGGGCGGCGGGCCCACCTGTTTATCTGTCAGTCCATTAGTTTATTCCTTCGGCCGTGTGGGGGGGTGTGGCCGGCCGCTGAGGGGAGGCAGAGCTGAGCACAAGAGTCTGGAGCCCCGCCTATCCTCTTCAGGGATTGAGAGAAGCAGTGTGCATGGAGGAGGAGATTAAAAAAAATCAGCTGATACCAATAGAGATGGGGGGGGGGGCTCTCCTCTGTGCAAGGAGACCCCATGGAGGCTTGTGTAGTGGATGCTAAGGGGGAATGGACTGACTGACAAGGTAAGTGACATATTGCTAGTGCAACTGTACCCATCCGCCACCACCTCTGCCTCTTACTGATCCCCCCACGACAGATCTCATCCCTATTCCCCCATTACCTCTACAACAGATAGGAATGAGATCTGTGGTGGGGGGGATCAATAAGAAGCAGAGGTGGTGGGGGGAAGATGACATCACTGCTGTCACTAATTCCACCCCCTCACCACCACCGCTGTCACTAATTCCACCCCATCACCACCGCCGCTGTCACTAATCCCACCCCCCTCACCACCACCACTGTCACTAATCCCACCCCCTCACCATCACTGCTGTCACTAATCTTACCCCCCTCACCACCACTGCTGTCGCTTATCCCACCTCCCTCACCACCACTGCTGTCACTAATCCCACCCCCTTCACCACCACCACTGTCACCAATTCCACCGTCGTCACCACCACCGCTGTCACTAATCCTACCCCCTCACCACCACCGCTGTCACTAATCCCACCCGCCTTACCATCACTGCTGTCACTAATCCCACCCCCCTCACCATCATTACTGTCACTAATTCTACCCTCCCTCACCACCAGCGCTGTTACTAATCCCACCCCCCTCACCATCACTGCTGTCACTAATCCCACCCCCCACCATCACTGCTGTCACTAATCCCACCCCCCTTACCACCACTTCTGTCACTAACCCCACCCCCCTCACCACCACTGCTGTCACTAACCCCACCCCCCTCACCACCACTGCTGTCACTTATCCTTCCCCCTCACCACCACGGCTGTCACTGATCCTACCCCCCTCAGCACCATCGCTGTCACTGATCCTACCTCCCTCACCACCACCGCTGTCACTGATCCCACCCCCCTCACCACCACCGCTGACTTTGATCCCACCCCATTCACCCCCACCAC
Organism: Pelophylax lessonae; assembly: GCF_965119305.1. NCBI lineage: Eukaryota > Metazoa > Chordata > Amphibia > Anura > Ranidae > Pelophylax > Pelophylax lessonae. Next base: position 587,064,259 of record NC_138770.1, read on the forward strand.
TGCCACTGCTTCCACCCCATTCACCACCACCGCTGCCACTGATCCCACCCCGTTCACCACCACCGCTGCCACTGATCCCACCCCGTTCACCACCACCGCTACCAATGATCCCACTATTTGCTGCCCCCGCCGCCTCTTTTATCCAAGTGTGCGGGTATGAAGCATGGGGCTGGGTCGCCCCACTAATCTCATCTCCACGGCTGCCACTGATCTCATTCCCACCACTGCCACTGATCTCATTACCCCCCCCCACCACCGCTGCCAATGATCCCCTCCCATCCCCCACCACTACCACCACCACTCATCCCACCACCGCTGCCACTGATTCCATCCCACCATCACCTCTGCCACTCATCCCATCCCCCCACCACTACCACCACCACTGCCACTCATCCAATTCCATGTACCCCACCACTACTGCTGCCACTGATCCCATTCTCCCCCACAGCTGCCACTCATGCCATCTTTTTCCACTGCCACTTATTCCATCCCCCCAATTACCACTGCCACTCATCCCATTCCATCCCCCCATCACTACTACCAGCACTGAAACTCATTCCAACCCCATGCTCCAGGGGGCCCAAGCCTCAACCCTGTAGACCTGGATAGAAGGGGCGGCAGGGGCGGCATATAGAGGAACCAATCCCCCCTCTGCTGCAGGAAGAAAATGTAGGGGATCAGTTCCTCTATATGCTGCCCCCCCGCCACCCCTTCTATCCAGGTGTACAGGTGTGATGCAGGGGGGCTAAGTTGCCCCAGGGGTCAAGGGGGCCCTTCATGGTTTCTTGCACCGGGGCCCTGAAGGTTCTGGTTACGCCTCTGCATCAAGGGGGTGAATAAGGTTCAGGAAAGCAGTTTGTCCAATATGAAACCAAAATCAAGAACATGGGGACATGACCTCAAACTAACTGGAGGAAAGTTCAAAACGAATCATAGAAAGTATTATTTTTCTGAAAGGGTAGTTGATGCTTTGAATAAGCTTCCAACAGAGGTAGTGAGACAATCAACAGTAAATGGCTTCAAACATGCTTGGGATACACATAAATATATACTCTATACTATAAATGTTAGCAAAAAAAAAAATACAAAACATTTAAAAAGAAAAAAAAAAAAAACGGGCAGACTGGATGGACTACTCAAATCTTTTTCTGCCATCACTTTTTCTATGTTTAAAACAAAAAACAGTTTAATTTGCCATAAAATGAGGCAAAAAAAAAAAAATCCACTTCCTTGCAGAATGCAGAAATTGCAGATATCTGTTCTTGGTCTAAAAAGGTCAGAGAACAAGGACACCAGCACAGCCTTTTTATTATTATTGATCAAATGTCTCTGTGGCTCATGATTAAGGCATTTTAATCCGTGTAGCTGTTTATTGATCTGTACAATGATATCTGTTTCAGGACTTTGAATTTAGGTGGAACCATCATTCCGCTGGAGGAGAAATCCAGAGACCCGCAGGTTGTCTGTTACACAGCGTTCTATGATACAGAGGGAGTGACCCACACCAAGAGTGGGGAGAGGCAGCCCCTGCAAGTCATCATCCAGGTATTAATCCATCATTGCTTGATAAGTATAATATTGCTAAATAGAAGTCTGTTATTTAATTAATTAAAGGGCAAGTCCGCCCAAACCTGATATTTCAGTGTTTTCTAGATGGCCATGTGCTAAATTATCTGTTTCTTATTTTTGACTGGGACTCTGATGGTAAAAGATTTATCTTTCCTATGAACATTAATTTTGTAGAAGGAGGGGTAAGAATACAAGTATAAAGGGATTTATGTTGTGGAGATCTTGCCTCTGTCCATGAGAGGTAGCCAGTGTCTATCTGCCATAATCTGTACAAAAATAGATTTTTGGTGCACTAACCCTTTAGGACCCATTCACACCTATGCATCCATATTGCTGTGAAACGCACGTCAGTGTGCATTATTTATTTATTTTTTATAAATTCAATGTTTATTAGGAGAGGAAAAGGCATACAATACAGGCAAGATCAACATTACAGGTCCATATACAAAATTACAGACAGAGAACAATTTAAGAGTGAATACCAGCAATCACAGTATATGTGACCAGTGTAGAAGACGTCAGAGAAAATTGCTACAGGAAGTTAGGCCCCCGGAGAGGTCTCACCCTCCACCGGCATCCATCACATGGCCGGGGTACGGAGGTGGAGAGAAACAATCCGGGCGGACCCATCCTCCCACAGTCGACGAGAGGGAACATGAGTGTGTATGCCCATGGGAAGGGAAAAAAAAACAAAAGAAAAAAAATTTAGTGATTTTCATTCCCCTTCCTCTCAATTTTCCTTTGGTTTAGAAGGTGGGAAGAACCCACAGAGTGAGAGGGAAAGGGGGTGGAACAAGAGAGGGGGGAAGTAATAAAGGAAGAAGGAGGGGATGGGGGGGGGGATGGCCACCCAGTCCGCTGATAGCAAGCTAGGCCACCAAGTCTTTGTATTCTGCGGAAAAACTGAACTCATGCCAGTAGTACCATCTTTTGAGGAACTTCTCCCTATTGCCCCCGTCAGTAGCCACAAGATCTTCCATTTCCTTGATACTTGCTACCTTCCGTATCCACATAGCTACCGTGGGAGGTTGTGACTGTTTCCAGAGAAGAGGGATACAGCTCTTGGCTGCCGTGAAAAGGAGCAGCAGGATTGATTTTCTATAGGACGCTCACGGGAAACTATTGTGGTGAAGGAGGAAGAGAGCAGGACTCAAAGTGAGAGCATGGTCCCTGAACTTTTGTGCGATGCGCAAGACCTCAACCCAAAAGGGTTGCAGGTGGCTGCAGGACCAAAAGATGTGGAGAAGAGAGCCCACCTCCTCACCGCATCACCAGCGAGGTCAGAGCAGGAAGGGAACATCTTGCGTAACCTGACCGAGGTGTAGTACCACCTGGTCAAAAACTTGTATCCCGCCTCCTGATATTTGGAACAGGTGGAGGTTTTATAAGTGAAGAAGAAAATACGATCAACTTGGTGGTCCGAGAAAGAGAGGCCCAGGTCACGTTCCCAGCGGTCAGTGTGCATTATAACATGACAAAAATAGGTGATAATATATGCACATAGATGTGATTGCAGTCTAAAAGGCTAAATGCACTTTTAAAAAAAAGCATGCTCATATTTATTTTTAATTCTTATTCTTACAGAAGCCTGGAAAGTATTCCACCCGCAATCAGTGGATTGCGCGATCAATGTCAGGCTCTTGAAAACACTTACTGCCCATACCTGTATACAGGCTTTCATTTGCAGCACTGGAGGATGTTTCAATAGACTATGAATGCACTTAGAGTGCCTTGAAAAAGTATTCACACCCCTTGCAATTTTCCACATTTTGTCATACTACAACCAAAAACATAAATGTATTTTATTGGGATTTTATGTGATAGACCAACACAAAGTGACACATATTTGTGAAGTGAAAGGAAAATGATAAATTGTTTTCAGATATTTATTTGTTAAAAAAAAAAATTGCAAAGTGTGGCGTGCATTTGTATTCAGCGATCCTGAGTCAATACTTTGTAGAACCACCTTTCGCTGCAATTACAGCTGCAAGTCTTTTTGGGTATGTCTCTACCAGCTTTGCACATCTAGAAAGGGATATTTTTGCCCATTCTTCTTTGCAAAATAACTCAAGCTCTGTCAGATTGGATGAAAGCATCTGGGAACAGCAATTTTCAAGTCTTGCCACAAATTCTCAATTGGATTTAGGTATGGACTTTGATTGGGCTATTCTAAAACATGAATATGCTTTGATCTAAACCATTCCATTGTAGCCCTGGCTGTATGTTTAGGGTCCTTGCCCTGCTGGAAGGTGACCCTCTGCCCCAGTCTCAAGTCTTTTGCAGACTCTAACAGGTTTTCTTCTAAGATTGCCCTGTATTTAGCTCCATACATATTTCTATCAACTCTGACCAGCTTCCCGGTCCCTGCTGAGGAAAAGAATCCCCACAACATGATACTGTCACCACCATGTTTCACAGTGGGGATGGTGTGTTCAGCGTGATGTGCAGTGTTAGTTTCCACCACACATAGCATTTTGCTTTTAGGCCAAAAAGTTAAATTTTGGTCTCATCTCACTAGAACACCTTCTTCCACATGTTTGCTGTGTCCCCCACATGGCTTCTCGCAAACTGCAAAGTGGACTTCTTATGGCTTTCTTTCAACAATGGCTTTCTTCTTGCCACTCTTCCATAAAGGCAAAATTTGTGGAATGCACAACTAATAGTTGCCATACTCTTTCCATTTTCGGGTGATGTATTGAACAGTGCTCCATTAGATGTTCAATGCTTTTGAATATTTTTTTATAACCCAACCCTGCTTTAAACATCTCCCCAACTTTGTCCCTTACCATGATGCTGTTTGTTCACTAAGGTTATCTAACAAACCTCTGAGGCCTTCACAGAACAACTTTATTGATACTGAGATTAAATTACACACAGGTGGACTCTATTTACTAATTCAGTGAGTTCTGAAGGCAATTGGTTTCATTCGATTTTAGTTCGGGGTGTCAGAGTAAAGGGGGTTGAATACAAATACACGCCACACTTTTCAGATATTTATTTGTAAAAAAATGTTGAAAACCTTTTATCATTTTTATTCCATTTCACAATTATGTGTCACTTATAGAATCCCAATAAAATACATTTATGTTTTGGGCTGTAACATGACAAAATGTGGAAAATTTCAAGGGGTGTGAATACTTTTTCAAGGCACCATATTACTGCACCTGTAATCCATTTAGAAGTACAAGTCTACTGCAGGGGCAGATGGGACTTGCATTCTGTTCATTCACAGATCTCTGTAAATGAACGATACAGGTGATATCAAAAGTGACAGCGGCTGTGTGTGAGAAGAAACCCAGCATACTGTCACCAGGTGGGTGGGGGGCAATGTGAGGCTGGGGGGGGGGATGTGCAACATATTACATGTTACACCCTAATTAGGGGTGAACATGTAACATGGTGCAACAGGTGAACTTAGCCTTTACTGTATTTTTTGCATTTTGTTCAAATCTATTATTTCCATTTTCTCTATTGTTCATTGACAGACGCAGCTTCATATCTTCTTGACCATTGTGTTATGCTGCCCCCTACAGGATTAGGATACTAAGCAGGAAAAAGCTTTACCTTGTCTATTGGGCAGTCCCTGTAGGCTTTTCGCCATCAAGCGTTAGTGATGCAAGTTTGCAAGGCGGCAACTTGGTTGTCGGTGCACACATTCTCATAATTCTACAAAGTAGATGTGTTGGCATCTTTGGATGCCTCTTTTGGCTGCAAGGTTTTGCAGGCTGCTGTCTAAAAGAGATTTTTTTTTTTCTCTTTGAGGGTGTATGTTTTTTTCTAGGTGAGCTCCAGTTGTTCCTGGTTGAGCTCCTTGTTACCTGGTTTGCTACGTTTAGCGTTTGGGGAATTACGTTCTTCTTTGCGTTGTTTTTCCCACCACTCATGCAAATACTGCTTTGTGACGTCCCAATGATCAAGAAGATATGAAGCTGCGTCTGTCAATGAACGATAGAGAAAACTGGATTTTTGACTTACTGTAAAATCTTTTTCTATGAAGTTCATTGGCAGACGCAGCACCCGCCCCTCTAATTATGAGTGGAATGGGGTTGTTGCCTTCTAAACACTGCTTGCAACAAAACTGGGGGCTGTAGCAAAGTGTGTGGGGTTATGCCTGCAGGGACTGCCCCACAGGCATGGTAAAGCTTTTTCCTGTCTGGTGTCTTACTCTTGTAAGGGGCAGCATAACCCAATGGTCAAGACGATATGAAGCTGCGTCTGTCTATGAACTTCAGAGAAAAGGATTTTACGGTAAGTCAAAAAATCCAGTTTTTTTTCTTTGATTGCGGTAGCTTGCAGATTGTCTGTGAATGGTTTTATTCACCCAGGTCATGGTACTGGACTTATAATGTTATAATGTTGAAAATGATACACTGCTCATCCAAGCTGGTTGCTTAGTTTTATTGAACGTCAGGAATGCCTGGTACCCCGGTATTTATAACCACATGGGTAACTAGGAGGGTAACATGGGTAACTTGAACATCTATCTCCAAATAAGAATGGAGTTCTTCAACACCGCCTGTCACCCACATATAATTTTAACATTTCTACCCTGGTGATTGGACAACAATTCATATCTTCATGTCATTTTAACAATTACCATCTGCCAGACTTCATGGCACCATGGGACCAGATTATCTAGTAAGAGAGGGTGGTATCACAAACTCTCAGAATCAGGCTAGACATATTCCTTGGTGACTGGATTAGTTATGTGCGTGGCCATAACTGCTGGGGTATGTTTCTGCCACTCTAGAGCTAAGAAAGCTGCTTATATGAGAAGTGAAACAGCTTCAACTTTACAGAACACATCCACTTGATTAACCACTACTCACTGGTTTGTAAATTCCTCCCCCAGTTCAGTGTTGCATCATCCCAGCACACTCTGATCTTGTTAGCATGTCAGACTCAAATGAAACTGCGGGCTGTACGGAGTGGAGTTTATCATCAAGTAGGAACATTTTGGGGTGGATTTACTAAAGGCAAATAGACTGTGGACTTTGGAAGTGCAGTGGCACTCTCCAGAGCTTAGCAAACATGGGGAAGCTCTGCTGAATTCCGTCATCCAATCACGTGCAAGCAAAATTGCTTTTTTAATTTTCCTTGCATGTGATTAAGTATTCTTTGCAAAGTGAAGCTTCCCCTCATTTACTAAACTCTAGAGCAACTGCACTTGCAAAGTGCACAGTCTATTTGCCTTTAGTAAATCGACCCTTTTATCTTCGGAATGCACACCAATTTCGTTCAAGAAAACTGTTACTGCATTTCAGAGTACAACATATCAACCGCAAATGACAATTATCTAGCCCACAAAAAGTAATAATATCCAAATGATTCTCTGAGCAACCAATTTATTACCAAATAAAACTATGTGTGTATCCTCCAGTTGCTGCCAACACTGATATGTCTTCCCAGATCAAATTAAATTAAATATATAGTAAAAGTGAAGTGCAAGCACATAAAAAAATATTATATAAAACTGGTGAACTATAAAATAAAATTACCACTGCTTCATAAATCAACATAACATTAACCAGCTAGCCTGTTAGCCTTGAGGAAGTCACGCGGCAGAGTGACGATTTTTGTTGGGTTGGAGCCTGTGACGTCATCGCGCAAACCTGGTAGTGGACGAGTGGCCTCTTGGTGAGCTGATTCCGATCCACATCTCATAAGGGGGTAAAGTGCTTTTTTATTTTTAGGTGCTATCCTGCTGTGCACCGGTCCAATAGTGCACTATTTTTGTGAGTGTATTTTAATATTTTAATAAAGTAAAAGTTTTTTTATGATGAAAAGCCTGATGGTGGCTTTTTATTTTTGAGTTTAGGAGCTCACCATCTGGCAAAGGTGTTCTTTTTCTGCTGTACCTAATGACGAGAAATGGAAAGAGTAAAAGTGGTCTGGTGATAAATCTGGAGATATCTTAAAGTTGAACTACACTTCATTTGAGCACCACACAACAAAAATTGTATTTATTTCATTTTTATTATTCAAAGCCAACTCCCCCATCCACCTATGTCTCCATGCTTTATTTTCTTGAGAAATCACTCCCTAGCATTTGTGGCAGTGGCCATCTTGAGTAAGGGCAGATGATTCATGCAGCATTTACTGCCTGAAATCCACATTCCCCCTAGCTCAGGCATGCAGGCAGTAGGGTGTGCTTAACTGAGAACCCCCCTTCCCTCCTGAAGACTCCTGGGATGGATGACATAATTTGCCTAGACATGGGAACCAGGAAGTAACTGAAGCAATAATAAAAAAAAGGTTAAAACAAGCAACTGTGGTATACTTTCCTATCCATTTACTAATACTAGCAGCATAAGGGTGAAAAATAGTCAATATTGATTGAGAGAAGTTCAATTTGACTTCCGGCAAATTTATAGCTGCAGGACATGGATCTCACCGATTTATTACCAAAAGCTTTTTTTTTCTGTTTTCTGGTGAGTGTTTTATCCCTGGGGGGAGGTCTCACGAGGTGTGGTGATGGGAGCCTTTGGAAACATTGTAATATATAACTAAAGACTATGTTCCCTTGTTTGCACTCCCTGGGCTCTTTTTAAACTTTTAAATATTTAAAGCACGTTGTTGCATTTTTCAAAGTTCTGAGTTGCAGAGGAGGAATATCTCTGTTGGAAGAGCTGCTAATGTGGACATTGTTATATATAATATTTATATTTTGTATGGACAATAGAAGCATGTTCGAATTTTTATTTATTTATTTTTGTATGCTAGTATGGTGGCGATCAGTGACTTATACTGGGACTGCAATATTGTGATGGACAATCGGACACTAACTCACACTTTTGACATTTTGCGGGAACCAGTGACACTAATACAGTGATCATTGCTGAAAAAATGCATGGTCACTCTAATAATGACACTGGCTGGGAGGGGGTTAAACATCTAGGTCGATCGAAGAGTTAAATGTGTGCCTAGCTTGTGTTTATGAGATGCTTTTACTAAGGGAAGTGATGGATTTTCTTTCCCAATCCATCACTTTCCCCCTGTCAAAACAGAGCTCTGCCTTGTTTACATAGGCAGAGCTCGATTCTGTTTTCCCAATGATCAGCGGGTGTCGGCGGACATCCGTTTGCCAGCACCCGCTGATCGGCTTCTGCGGTGACAATTCACATCAGAAGCAGCGTGCCCCCTACCCGGTGCAGAAGTGCAGAATCACGTAAATATATGTGATTCTGCACAGTGTGGCCACCTTGTAGCAGTAAATCTGCTATGGGGAGGTGGACAGGTGGTTAAGGACGTGTTTCCCATTAAGGGCAACGCGCATTTTAACCTATTTATTAATATAGGTCACCATCTCCAGGTGATAAAAGCAGTCATGAGCACATATGGAATTATTATTTTTTTTTTTAATATAACGACTACTTTTATTATTATTTTTCACATTCCTATTAATTATTGCAGTGGACTATGCACATGTAATTTATTAGGTTTTCACAGCTGTTGTTTTTCTAATTTAAATATTATATATTCAAATAAATATTCATGTTATGTTGATGTATGGAGCAGTGGTAATTTTAAGTTTATAGTTCACTAGTGGATAATTTCTAAATATTATTTTTTTTTTTCCACATGATTGTACTGCACTTTTACTACATTTTTATCCCACAAAAAGTATTAAGCTGCAGAGGTACATTTATCAGCCAGAGAAATGCTGTAACGCCTATATGCGGAGGTAGGGCGGGTGTCTTTAACGCCCAGCCGCTGCACATATGCGCCCTTGGGGTTCTGAGGTTGTGTCCTGAGAGTACGCTATGAGTACACTGACAGCTCTCAGAGTCTATAATTGGGAGCTGGTACAGTGCCTTGCGAAAGTATTCGGCCCCCTTGAACTTTGTGACCTTTTGCCACATTTCAGGCTTCAAACATAAAGATATAAAACTGTAATATTTTGTGAAGAATCAACAACAAGTGGGACACAATTATGAAGTGGAACGAAATTTATTGGATATTTCAAACTTTGTTAACAAATGAAAAACTGAAAAATTGGGCGTGCAAAATTATTCAGCCCCCTTACTTTCAGTGCAGCAAACTCTCTCCAGAAGTTCAGTGAGGATCTCTGAATGATCCAATGTTGGCCTAAATGACTAATGATGATAAATAGAATCCACCTGTGTGTAATCAAGTCTCCGTATAAATGCACCTGCACTGTGATAGTCTCAGAGGTCCGTGTAAAGCGCAGAGAGCATCATGAAGAACAAGGAACACACCAGGCAGGTCCGAGATACTGTTGTGGAGAAGTTTAAAGCCGGATTTGGATACAAAAAGATTTCCCAAACTTTAAACATCCCAAGGAGCACTGTGCAATCGATAATATTGAAATGGAAGGAGTATCAGACCACTGCAAATCTACGAAGACCTGGCCATCCCTCTAAACTTTCAGCTCATACAAGGAGAAGACTGATCAGAGATGCAGCCAAGAGGCCCATGATCACTCTGGATGAACTGCAGAGATCTACAGCTGAGGTGGGAGACTCTGTCCATAGGACAACAATCAGTCGTATACTGCACAAATCTGGCCTTTATGGAAGTAGCAAGAAGAAAGCCATTTATTAAAGATATCCATAAAAAGTGTCATTTAAAGCTTGCCACAAGCCACCTGGGAGACACACCAAACATGTGGAAGAATGTGCTCTGGTCAGATGAAACCAAAACCAAACTTTTTGGCAACAATGCAAAACGTTATGTTTGGCATAAAAGCAACACAGCTCATCACCCTGAACACACCATCCCCACTGTCAAACATGGTGGTGGCAGAATCATGGTTTGGGCCTGCTTTTCTTCAGCAGGGACAGGGAAGAAGGTTAAAATTGATGGGAAGATGGATGGAGCCAAATGCAGGACCATTCTGTAAGAAAACCTGATGGAGTCTGCAAAAGACCTGAGACTGGGACGGAGATTTGTCTGTCAACAAGACAATGATCCAAAACATAAAGCAAACTCTACAATGGAATGGTTCACAAATAAACATATCCAGGTGTTAGAATGGCCAAGTCAAAGTCCAGACCTGAATCCAATCGAGAATCTGTGGAAAGAACTGAAAACTGCTGTTCACAAATGCTCTCCATCCAACCTCACTGAGCTTGAGCTGTTTTGCAAGGAGGAATGGGCAAAAATTTCAGTCTCTCGATGTGCAAAACTGATAGAGACATACCCCAAGCGACTTACAGCTGTAATCAAAGCAAAAGGTGGCGCTACAAAGTATTAACTTAAGGGGGCTGAATAATTTTGCACGCCCAATTTTTCATTTTTTTTATTTGTTAGTTTGAAATATCCAATAAATTTCGTTCCGCTTCATGATTGTGTCCCACTTGTTGATTCTTCACAAAAAATTACAGTTTAATATCTTTATGTTTGAATCCTGAAATGTGGCAAAAGGTCGAAAAGTTCAAGGGGGCCGAATACTTTCGCAAGACACTGTATGTGCTTCTGATCATGTGACCACTGTGATAGCCAATCACAGCTATCTTGGGATCAGAACGCTGACTCTGTCTCCCCCTGTTGGCGGGAAGAGAATAAATTCCTAAACTATCAATGGCTGTAAAGAAGCAGTGAGAGAGTCAGATACTGACAAACAAAAAAAGAATACCCCCACGGGTTTAACACACCTCTGTGTAGGCCACGTCACACAAGCAATTTTGTAGCAGCTATAGAACCACTCTTATTGGTGTTTTGTTGTATATTTATAGTGTGTTACCATGTGTTGTAGTAATGTCTATTATAGCATGGTACGGTGTGAACAAGCAATTAGTTGCAGAATAGCCAACTTCAGTAGCTACTCATGTTACCCAATGCAGCTGCTAGCGATCATGGTATACAAACAATTCGCAGCTGTATTGACAAATATGTAATCAATTACAGCAAAGGTTCTGCAGCCTGCTACAGATTTCCAGAGGAAATTAGCAAATCAACGTTACAAAAATGCTAACCTAAGGCCCATTCCCCCCAAAATCGCACATAACTGTGTGTTTTTGACTGCAAGTATGCATGCATTTGAAGCGCACTTGACCCAAGCTTAAATGCCTTTTGCTCTGTGTTCAGCACTGCATTTGCAGTGCATTTTCTATACATTTTGGTATTGGCTTTCTTCGCTTAAAGGATCGCAATACATTTAAAGCACATTTGTAGCACATTCCCTGCTTTTACGGTACGGAAAAATGCAGCATGCTCAAATTTTTAACTGCGTTGAACTGCACTGCGATGATGTGAACTTTGCCCATAGGAATACCTTGATTGTGGGCTGTGTGTGCAGTTGCAGTGCAGTTTAAAATGCATGCAACTGCATCCAGCTGCTTTCGGTGTGAAAGGGCCCTAATACAGCCCTTGGAGCAAAACAACTATTGGGCAATTTACCTGCATGTTGATATGAAATCATTGTACTGCATATGTTAAGCTCATTGTAAACAAGTGGTAGCATGAGATTAAATCACCAATGTAGTTTAGTGCTGAGCAGAAAATCCTCTTATGACTGTCAGGATCACAAGCGTGAAATCACAAGCATTAAAGGGGATCACTTATCTCAGAAGATGGAAGCTGCCATTCTCTGACTAACACGATGCATTCTGGGGCATTCCACTTTTTTGTAGATACTACAGAGATACCTAAAACACAAATACTACACCATCATGTACTTTGCATTTGCATCTGCTTCCACCTCTTCTGCATTATGTTGACTGACAGCAAAGGACATAACAGGGATTCAATTAGGTGAACCAGAAGCAGATTTTTTTTTATATTAGGTTGCAGGTTAGATACAAGCTTCATTTAAATATTTTTCAAGAGTCCTTTAAAAAGCAAAAGGGCTTTTCGCCTTGCAACAATTCACTTATATGATAAATCAACATTATATATTTGCCAAACCTGTGTATGGGTTGAGATTAAAATGTAATACAAACTTTGCTCTGCTGCAGCCATGTTGAATAAGGCCTCATTTACATGGGTGTACTCAAGTGCACATCCGTGTGAAGGGCCAGGTTTACCAGCATGGAATGCACAGATGTTTTGTACATCTGCAATCGTACATCCTATTCTTGTCTTTTGAGAACAGTGACTGTGCCTGTACATGGCCCTTTGCAAGGATGTACGCTTAAATACAGCTGTGTGAATGAAGTCTAATTATTGGCATCTTTAAAGGCTCAAATCAGCAATGAAAGCTTCTGATTCTGTGTCGTTTTTGTACATCTGTCTAGGCTCCAGAGTTTAAAATAGGATAATGAAAATATCAATATTTTGCAACTGCTGATTATTGGTATTGGCAGCACAAATTAATAACCAATAGTTTTTTATTTTTTCTGAATTCTCTAGTTTTCTACATGCACAGGAGATTAAGTCACTAATATCCTGCACCCACTGAAAGTGAAGTAACTGGTGTCCTACACACACAGGAAGTTAAGTCACTTATATCCTGCACACACAAGTAGTGAACTCACTGATTACCCACATACACACAGGAAGTGAAGTCACTGTCATCCTGATAGTGAAGTCATTGATGACCTGCACACACAGGAAGTGAAGTCATTAATGTCCTGCAAACACAGAAAGTGAAGTCACTGATGTCCTGCACACACAGGAAGTGAAGTCACTGATGTCCTGCACACACAGGAAGCGAAGTCACTGATGTCCTGCACACACAGGAAGCGAAGTCACTGATGTCCTGCACACGCAGGAAGTGAAGTCACTGATGTCCTGCACACACAGAAAGCGAAGTCACTGATGTCCTGCACACCCAGGAAGTGAAGTCACTGATGTCCTGCACACACAGAAAGCGAAGTCACTGATGTCCTGCACACACAGAAAGCGAAGTCACTGATGTCCTGCACACACAGGAAGTGAAGTCACTGATGTCCTGCACACACAGGAAGTGAAGTCACTGATGTCCTGCACACACAATAAGTGAAGTCACTGATGTCCTGCACACACAGGAAGTGAAGTCACGGATGTCCTGCACACACAGAAAGGGAAGTCACTGATGTCCTACTGTCAGTAACAAGTGTGATCAGAAATGTGTGGACTACCACAGAGAATATCAGGCACAAATGCAGTGTAAAATAATATCATTTATTTAAAAGATAAGTGAACAACAAACGTAAACTCACCTCCAAAATACAAAACTGAGTAAAACAAACCAGATAAGAAAACAGATAGTGACACACAAAGAACAACTGCCTAAATCAACTATTTACAGCAAATAGGGAATGCAAAGCGTAATCGTAAACAGAGCCAGGGTCATACATGGAAGATTAAGCAGAGGGAGCTCGGAGCAAGACAGGACAGGGAGAGGGTAACAGAAGATGGAGAGAGCAGGTGGGAAAGGATCAGGCTGCAGGGCCGGGATCAGGGTCCAGGAACAGGAAACTGGAAGCAGGCTACAGGAACAGTGTAACGCAGGTCAGGGGCACATGGAGACAAAACACCAAAGCAACAAGAGAAGGACTGACAGGACCTGAATGTACTTCCTGCTATGAGAATCAGGTGATGACTGATTACATGAGATGATCTTCAGGCTGCTGAGAGACACCCACTGGTGGCCCCTGAAACTGCAGCTTATGGATCTGGGAGCCACAGTGCCACCAGCAGGTGATCCCTTTCCTGACACCTACACACACAGGAAGTGAAGTCACTGATGTCACACACACACACACACACAGGAAGTGAAGTCACGGATGTCTTACACACACACAGGAAGTGAAGTCACGGACGTCTTACACACACACAGGAAGTGAAGTCACGGATGTCTTACACACACAGGAAGTGAGGTCACAGATGTCTTAAACACACAGGAAGTGAAGTCACGGATGACCTACACACACACACAGAGGAAGTGAAGTCACGGATGTCTTACACACACAGGAAGTGAAGTCACGGATGTCTTACACACACAGGAAGTGAAGTCACGGATGTCTTACACACACAGGAAGTGAAGTGAAGTCACGGATGTCCTACACACACAGGAAGTGAAGTTACTGAATTCCTGTGTAACGTGAGAATTACCTACCCCGTGAGCAAAACCTACCCTCGTCACTTCCGGCCAGGAACAGCTGAGCAGCGCAGCAGTGCGCATGCTCACAGCCCCAGATACCTAAAGGAACAACTGAGGAGCTGACTAGTGCGCATGCGCAGTAGTATGAAAATATCAGGGTGTACCGTGAAAAAAACCTACCCACGTGACGGTTACATAAAACAGCTGTGCTGCAATACGAGTCATCTCCGCTCCTGTCCCTGTCACTTCCCTGCTCTCTGCAAGTAAATATAAAAGCGTCTCTCGGCTCCGTGATTTATGTTTTCATACACCCGCCGCCGCTTTAATATTTACTTGCCGAGAGCAGGGAAGTGACAGGGACAGGAGCGGAGATGACTCGTATTGCAGCACAGTTGTTTTAATGTAACCGCTGCATTACATACAGTGCCGTGAACCGGAAGTGACGAGGGTAGGTTTTTCTCATGGGTAGGTAATTCTCACGGAACACCTGCACACACACATAAAGGAAGTGAAGTTACTGATTTCCGGCACAGACAGGAAGTGATGCCATTAACCACTTTACGACCGGCGCACGACGATCTACGTCGGCACTCAGCCCCGGCCAGGCAAACTGACGTAGGCCTACGTCAGCACAATTTGCCGGCCCTGTGCGCGCTCCCGCGCGTCCCCGCCGCCGATGATGACTCGATTGGGTTCAGAACCGATCAGTCATCAGGTCCAGGCCAATCATTTTTGGTCTGGACCTGTTGATCGGTCCTGCCCAATCAGATCATCCTCTAAGCCTGTGAAATGTAAACACAGGCTTAGAGGAGATGTGCCCTCCCCCCACAACGGTCTTTTCGGATCCAGCGTGAGAGGAGAGCACATCTTACTGTGAGTACTGCACCAAGCACACCCACACACAGTTAGATAGGCACATTTCACCCCCGATCGCCCCCCCAATTAACCCCTACAGCACCTGACACAACACACACTATATACAGCATATAGCATATACCTATATACCTGTATAAGTGTGATTTGTGAACAGGTGTAGCCCTTGCGACCCCCCCTTTTCCACTCAAATTACCCCCCACCCCCCCCTAATAAAGATTTAACCCACTGATCCCCCCTGAACCCCCCCTGATCACCGCCGTTAACCCCTACACCCTCTGTCACATCAGCACTAATACAAACGCAATATACGGTGTTATTGTATTTTTGTATTAGTGTCATTGTGATCAGAATTAGCGCAGGCGACTAAGTTTCTGTCCCAAGAAGGTTTAGGGTCCCCGCCACCCGCCCAATAAAGATTTAAGCCCCTGACCCCCCCCTGATCACCCCTACACCCCCTGCCATAACACACACCGTATACAGTATATAGCATTTTGCTATATACCCGTATAAGTGTGATTTGTGGTCAGGTCTAGCGCTTGCGACCCCCCTTTTTCCACTTGAATTACCCGCCACCCCCCCCTAATAAAGATTTAAGCCCCTGATCCCACCTGATCCCCCCCTGATCACCGCTAGTTAACCCCTACACCCTCTGTCACATCAGCACTAATACAAACGTAATATACTGTGTTTTTGTATTTTTGTATTAGTGTCATTGTGATCAGAATTAGCGCAGGCGACTAAGTTTGTGTCCCAAGCAGGTTTAGGGTCCCCCCCACCCGCCCAATAAAGATTTAATCCCCTGATCCCCTCCTGATCACCCCTACACCCCCTGCCACAACGCACACTGTATACAGTATATAGCATTTTCTATATACCCGTATAAGTGTGACTTGTGACCAGGTTTAGCGCTTGCCACCGTTCCTTTTATCCTTAGGATACCCGCCAGTCCCTTCCAATAAAGATTTAAACCCCTGATCCCCCCCTGATCACATCCCGTTAACCCCTACACCCTCTGTCACATTAGCACTAATACACACATAATATACTGTTTTTACTGTATTTTGTATTGGTGTCATTGTGACTTGAGGTTGCGCTAGCTAGCTAGTTTCTTTCCCAAAGGAGGTTTAGGGTCCCCGCCACCCCCCCCCAGATCCCCAGCGCATAGTTTAGAAGTAACCCCTTGATTGCCACACACGCACGCACGCACGCACCTACACTTCCATTTCTAGTATAGTGTTTGAACAGATCAATATCTGATCTGATCAGAACTATACTAGCGCCCCCATAGTTTAGGGTTCCCAAAACGCGGTGTTTGCACGATCAGTACTGATTCCGGCCAGCACCTGCGTTTAACCCTTTCACCCAGGCAAGTGTAGTAATCAATAGATTACTGTCACTTGCAAAAAAACACAAGACACAAAACCGCTGTGTTAGCAGAGTCAGGCCTGATCCCTGCTAGCATTAGCAGTTTTTTTTGTAGCGCTTGAAATAGTCTTCGACAACCAGGTGCTTTTATTACCTGTGAGTCGCATCACTGTACGAGTAAATTTAGTTGCCAAAATGACCAAACGTTCGTACAGGGATGAAGAGCTTCTCAGTTATATGCTGACCGAGTCATCTGATAGCGAAGGGGAAGCTACAATGACCGAATTAGTGTCAGTATATGAACCTGATGACGGCAGCGGCTCCCTGACAGATAGCTCCGACGACAGATGGGTCCCTGTTAGACCCAGGCGTACCCGACCCCATTCTGAAGTTGTTGTGATGCAGGAATCGCAGGGTGCTCGTATGGAGCAGAGTGTGGGTACTAGTGCCGCTCATCCTTCTGGCGACCTGGCAAGCGCCAGCGGCCTAGTACAACCTGGACCTAGTACAACCAGCACTGCAGTAAGACCTGGTGACGTGGCGAGTCCCCTAAGTGCAGTTGAAGCTGGTGCGGTGGCTAGCACAAGTAGTGGCCCGCAGCCACCGCGTATTCGAAGACAGGCCCGTAGAGCCCATAGTGCCCTCCCTGATGCGCTGGCATTTCCTAATTGGCAACCCACCGATACTACAGCGCCAGTACTTCCCCCATTCACCGCCCAACCTGGAATCCACGTGGAGACAGCTGGTTTTACGCCCCTGAACTTTTTTGAGCTGTTCTTCACGGAAGATCTTTACAGATCTATTGTGGATCAATCAAATTTGTATGCACAACAGTTCATCGCCGCCAACCCAAATTCACACCTTGCCAGACAATTCGGCTGGAAACCTATAACGGTTTCCGAATTTAAGATCTTTCTGGGCCTTTCCCTCCACATGGGCATAACTAAACAGAGTGAATTGCGGCTATATTGGTCCACTAGCCCAATTCACCATATGCGCATGTACTCTGCCTCTATGTCCAGGACGAGATACGAGCAAATTCTGCGATTTATGCATTTCAGCGACAATGAACTCTGTCGTCCTCGGGGAGACCCTGCATACGATCGGCTCCACAAAATTCGGCCCCTCATAGACCACTTCAATCAGCGGTTTGCAGCCTTGTTTACCCCCGAACAAGTTGTCTGCGTTGACGAGTCCCTGATTAAATTTACTGGCCGCCTTGCTATGAAACAGTACCTCCCCAGCAAGCGTGCCAAGTACGGGGTCAAACTGTATAAATTGTGTGACAGGGCCACAGGCTATACAGTTAGTTTCCGGGTCTATGAGGGAAAAGATAGCTGTGTGGAGCCCCCCAACTGCCCAGACTACATAGGGAGCAGCGGTAAGATCGTTTGGGACTTGGTGTCACCCTTATCCGGAAAGGGGTACCATTTGTACGTGGACAACTTTTATACAAGCGTGCCACTATTTAGTCACCTTCTTGATTTACAAATTGGCGCATGTGGCACCGTGCGACCTAATCGCCGGGGCTTCCCCCAACGGCTTGTAGATTCCCGTCTTAGTCGGGGGGCGAGAGCCTGCTTGAAAACGGACAAATTACTTGCGGTGAAGTGGAAGGATACACGGGATGTTTATGTTCTGTCCTCCCTTCACCCAGACACGACGATCCAAATTCCTACGGCAACTGGCGTTATGGAGAAACCCCTCTGTGTCCACGAATATAACCTTAACATGGGAGGGGTGGACCTTAACGACCAGCTTTTGGCGCCGTATTTAGTTGCCCGTAAAGCCAGACGCTGGTACAAAAAAGTGTCTGTTTACCTATACCAATTGGCTATGCTGAACGCCTTTGTCCTATACAGGGCGTCAGGACGAACTGGATCTTTCCGGGAATTCCAGGAAGAGATCATCCTTGCCTACCTGTACCCAGGAGGCATGCCTGCCCAACTTCCCCTTCCAGATGCAGTGAGCCGGCTGCATGAGAGGCATTTTTCACATGTCCTCCCGAGTACCCCTACCCAGAGATGGCCCCAAAGAAGATGTCGTGTCTGTAGCAAGCGCGGATTTAGGCGTGACACCCGTTATTATTGTCCCAAATGTCCTGACCAACCTGGTCTCTGCATCGGGGAATGTTTCGAGCGCTACCATACACTAGTGGATTATTAGCGTAGGGTACAGCACGACACAGTGTAGGGCACATAAACACAGGGTCTCGAAGGATGTTGGATGTCCATCGACATTTTGAGAGACCCAAGCTGGAAGAGAAGATCGCAGATGATCGCAGTCCCTCCCAAATCAAGAAGTAAAGGAACAGTTAGAAAGAAAAATAAAAGGATCCAAAAACTGTTGTGGTGTCAGTAATTTTATATGTCCTTCTACTCCTTCCTACTATACTTTTTTTCAATGTCCTTTGTTTGTTTTTTCATTCTTTTGTGACCTGTTTCTCTTGCAGGTCCCTCGTCGGCTACCACGCATTGATTTTATATATTCTGACACAAACAGCGTTTGCGCTCAGCATATATGGATACCTTTGCTGATAGCAGCTGTGGTGATTTTCTGATTTCAGCACTGCAGTTAAAATCCTATTTTGGTATACGTGGATAGCGCCGTGTATACCCATCATTAAATTCAGTGGGTGGTTGTTTGGGCGGTTAATGATGAAAATCCAAAAACTGTTGTTGTCAGTCATTTTATATGTCCTTCTACTCCTTCCTACTATACTTTTTTTCAATGTCCTTTGTTTGTTTTTTCATTCTTTTGTGACCTGTTTCTCTTGCAGGTCCCTCGTCGGCTACCACGCATTGATTTTATATATTCTGACACAAACAGCGTTTGCGCTCAGCATATATGGATACCTTTGCTGATAGCAGCTGTGGTGATTTTCTGATTTCAGCACTGCAGTTAAAATCCTATTTTGGTATACGTGGATAGCGCCGTGTATACCCATCATTAAATTCAGTGGGTGGTTGTTTGGGCGGTTAATGATGAAAATCCAAAAACTGTTGTTGTCAGTCATTTTATATGTCCTTCTACTCCTTCCTACTATACTTTTTTTCAATGTCCTTTGTTTGTTTTTTCATTCTTTTGTGACCTGTTTCTCTTGCAGGTCCCTCGTCGGCTACCACGCATTGATTTTATATATTCTGACACAAACAGCGTTTGCGCTCAGCATATATGGATACCTTTGCTGATAGCAGCTGTGGTGATTTTCTGATTTCAGCACTGCAGTTAAAATCCTATTTTGGTATACGTGGATAGTGTCGTGTATACCCATCATTAAATTCAGTGGGTGGTTGTTTGGGCGGTTAATGATGAGTAATACTACGCATTATTCCTGTGCTGATTTCTGATAGGTTCTCTTTTTTTCCGTTCAGCCCACAGGCTGCATGAAAAAAAAAAAAACCTATATGCCAAACAAGGACCAGCAATGTACTGGTACGTTGCTGGACTTTGAGTGGTTATACCAGGATGATGCCTGCAGATTTAGGCATCATCTTGGTATCGTTTTTTACAGCCAGCGGTCGGCTTACATGTAAAAGCAATTCTAGCAGGTAATTGGCCGCTAGACTGCTTTTACATGCAGTGGGAGGGGCCTCCCCCCCCCCCACCGCCGCCTTCCGCAGCCTTCCATGGTTTTTCTCTGGCTCTCCTGTCCCACCGGTTAACCCGAGAGTGCAGCCGGTGGTTCAATTATCTAACCATAGAGCTAATTGGAGATGAGAATGGCTCCAATCATCTCTATGGCCTAAGATGCCGGAGGCTACGAGCATTTTATGACTTCTGTTTCGCCAGAAATAAACAGGGCCATTGGGAAATTGGGAAAGTATTTTATCACACCAATTTTGGTGTGGTCAGATGCGTTAAGGTCAGAGGAGAGATCTAGAGTCTAAAAGACCCCAATTTTTTTTAAAAAGAGTACCTGTCACTACAGATTGCTATCATAGGGGATATTTAAATTCACTATGATAACAATAAAAATGATTTAAAAAAAAAAAAAATTAAAGGAAAGGTGTCAAAATAACATAAAAAAGCAAAAGAAAAAAAAAAAAAAAAAAAAAAAAATTGAGCCCCCCCCCTTACCCCCGGTGCTTGCGCGCAATGGCGCACGCAAGCGGTGGTCTAGTGTCATATGTAAACCACAATTGCAGCATGCATGTGAGGTATCGCCGCGATCGCCAGATCGAGTGCAGTAATTCTTGCAGTAGACCTCCTCTGTAAGTCTAAAGTGGTAACCTGTAGAGACTTTTAAAGGTTTTCAAAAATGTACATACGTTTTTGTCGCTGCGCAGGCATGCGCAATTTTTAAAGCATGTCATGTTAGGTGTCTATGAACTCGGCATAAGATCATCTTTTAAATTTTACCAAAAAAATTGGAATTATATAGTGTATTTGTGCAATAAATTAAAAAAAAATGTATTTTTTTCGCAAAAATTGCGTTTGGAAAATCTGTGCGCAAATACCGTGTGACAAAAAAATTTGCAACATCCACCATTTTATTCTATAGGGCCTCTGCTTTAAAAAAATATATAATGTTTGGGGGTTCAAAGTAATTTTCTAGTAAAAAAAAAATATTTTTTCATGTAAACAAAAAGGCACAGAAAAGGCTTGGTTTTCAAGTGGTTAGAAGAGTGGGTGATGTGTGGATAAGATTGAGTATAAAATGCCGGAACTGTTCAAACACCCCCCTAATGACCCCTTTTTGAAAAGTAGACACCCAAAGCTTTTTTCTGAGAGGCATGGTGAGTCCATGGAGTATTTTATATTTTGCCACAAGTTTCGGGAAAATTATTATTTTTTTTTTTTTTGTTGTTTTTTTACAGAAAGTTGTCACTAAATGATATATTGCTCATGCATGCCATGGGAATATGTGAAATGACACCCCAAAATACATTCTTTTGCTTCTCCTGAGTACAGGGATACCACATGTGTGAGACTTTTTGGGAGCCTAGCTGTGTACGCGCCCCCGAAAACCAATCCACATCTTCAGGTTTTCTAATGGCGTAAATTGCTGATTTTACCCCTGACTACCTGTCACAGTTTCAGAGGCCCTGAAATTTCAAGATGGCACAAAACCCCCCCAAATGACCCCATTTTGCAAAGTAGACACTCCAAGCTACTGGCTGAGAAGTATGGTGAGTCCATGGAATAGTTTATATTTTGCCACAAGTTTCGAGGAAAAAAATTTTTTTTATTTTTTTTTATTTTTTTACACAAAGTTGTCAGTAAATGATATATTGCTCACACAGGCCATGGGTATATGTGAAATGACACCCCAAAATACATTCTGCTGCTTCTCCTGAGTACAATGATACCCCATGTGTGAGACTTTTTGCCAGTCTAGCCGCGTACAGGACCCGGAAAACCAATGCGCACCTTTAGGCTTTCTAAGGGCGTAAATTGTTGATCTCACTCCTTACTACCTATCACAGTTTTGAAGTCCATAAAAAGCCAAGATTGCACAAACCCCCCCCAAATGACCCCATTTTGCAAAGTAGACACTCCAATCTATTTGCTGAGAGGCATGGTGAGTATTTTGCAGCTCTAATTTTTTTTGGAAAATGAAGAAAAAACAGGAAAATGCATTTTTTTTCCTCTTTTTTCAATTTCCAAAACTTTGTGACAAAAAGTGAGATCTGCAAAACACTCAACATGCCTCTCTGCAAATAGCTCAGGGTGTCTACTTTCCGAAAAGGGGTCATTTGGGGGGGGGTTGTGCTGTCTTGGCATTTCATGGCCTCCAAAACTGTGATAGGTAGTCAGGAGTGAAATCAACAATTTACGCCCTTGGAAAGCCTGAAGGCGATGATTGGTTTTCGGGGTCCTGTACTCGGCTAGACTGCAAAAAAGTCTCACACATGGGGTATCCCTATACTCAGGAGAAGCAGCAGAATGTATTTTGGGGTGTCAGTTCACATATACCCATGGCATGTGTGAGCAATATATCATTTACTGACAACTTTGTGTAAAAAAAAAAAAAAAATATATATATATATATATTTCCCGGAACTTGTGGCAAAATATAAAATATTCCATGGACTCACCATGCCTCTCAGCAAATAGCTTGGGGTGTCTACTTTCCAAAATGGGGTCATTTGGGGGGGTTTTGTGCTATCTTGGAATTTTAGGGCCTCCGAAACTGTGATAGGTAGTCAGGAGTGAAATCAACAATTTACGCCCTTGGAAAGCCTGAAAGTGGGGACTGGTTTTCGGGGACCTGTACTCGGCTAGACTGCAAAAAAGTCTCACACATGGGGTATCCCTGTACTCAGGAGAAGCAGCAGAATGTATTTTGGGGTGTCATTTCACATATACCCATGGCATGTGTGAGCAATATTTCATTTACTGACAACTTTGTGAAAAAAAAAAAAAAATATATATATATATATATATTTCCCGGAACTTGTGGCAAAATATAAAATATTCCATGGACTCACCATGCCTCTCAGCAAATAGCTTGGGGTGTCTACTTTCCAAAATGGGGTCATTTGGGGGGGTTTTGTGCTATCTTGGAATTTTAGGGCCTCCGAAACTGTGATAGGTAGTCAGGAGTGAAATCAACAATTTACGCCCTTGGAAAGCCTGAAAGCGGGGACTGGTTTTCGGGGACCTGTACTCGGCTAGACTGCAAAAAAGTCTCACACATGGGGTATCCCTGTACTCAGGAGAAGCAGCAGAATGTATTTTGGGGTGTCATTTCACATATACCCATGGCATGTGTGAGCAATATTTCATTTACTGACAACTTTGTGAAAAAAAAAAAAAAAAATATATATATATATGTATTTCCCGGAACTTGTGGCAGAATATAAAATATTCCATGGACTCACCATGCCTCTCAGCAAATAGCTTGGGGTGTCTACTTTCCAAAATGGGGTCATTTGGGGGGGGTTTGTGCTATCTTGGAATTTTAGGGCCTCCGAAACTGTGACAGGTAGTGCAGAGGTGACATGCACAATTTACGCCATTAGAAAACCTGGGAGTGTTGATTGGTTTTCGCGGTCCTGTACACAGCTAGGCTCCCAAAAAGTCTCACACATGGGGCATCCCCATACTCAGGAGAAGTGGCAGAATGTATTTTGGGGTGTAATTCCACATATACCCATGTCATGTGTGAGAATTTTATCTTTTAGTGACAACGTTGTGTAAAAAAAAAAAATAAAAAAAAAAAATAGTAATATTCCCAAAACTTGTGGTAAAATATAAAATATTCCATGGACTCACCATGCCTCTTAGCAAACAGCTTGGGGTGTCTACTTTCCAAAATGGGGTCATTTGGGGGGGTTTTGTGGTATCTTGACATTTCAGGGCCTCCTAAACCGTTAGAGGTAGTGAGAAAATGCAATGAAAAATGTACGCCCTTTGAAATTCTGATGGTGGGGATTTGTTTTTGTGGTCCCGTACACAGCTAGGCTCCCAAAAAGTCCCACATATGTGGTATCCCTGTACTCAGGAGAAGCAGCAGAATATATTTTGGGGTGTAATTACACATATACCCATGGCATGTGTGAGCAATATATCATTTCAATGACAACTTTGTGTAAAAAAAAAAAAAAAAAAATTTTTAGTCATTTTTCAAACACCTGTGACAAAAAAATGAAATATTCAATGAGCTCAACATGCCTCTCAGAACATTCCTTAGGATGTCTACTTTCCAAAAAGTGGTAGTTTGGGGGGGTTTTGTACTGCCCTGCCATTTTAGCACTTCATGAAATGAGATAGGCAGTCAAAAATTAAAGCTGCGTAAATTTCTGTATTTACACCATAGTTTGTAGACGCTATAACTTTTGCGCAAACCAATAAAAATACGCTCATTGAATTTTTTTTTGTCAAAGACATGTAGCTAAATATATTTTGGCCAAAAAAAAATACATAAATTGAGTATATTGGATATTTTTTAAAAGACAAAGTTGAAAATGTCATTTTTTTGCAAAATTTTCGCTCTTTTTTTATTAATATCGCAAAAAATAAAAAGCGCAGAGGTGATCAAATACCACCAAAAGAAAGCTCTGTTTGTGGGAAAAAAAGGACGTAAATTTCGTTTGGGTACCACATTGCATGACCGCACAATTGTCAGTTAAAGTCACGCAGTGCCGAGTCGTAAAATACCCCCTGGTCGGAATGGGGGTAAAATCTTCCGGGGCTTAAGTGGTTAAATTGCTGCACACATTGGAAGTCCAGTGTAGGAAGAGGAAGCATATAGATCCTATGCTGGCCATATATGGTTCAAAATTCGGTTGGTTCAGCAGGGAGCGGCCTCATTTTAAACCATCTATGTCAGTTTTAACTTAGGAGAAGTCAGTCTAACAATTGTTGGAGCATTGTTGGAGGAATCTGTTGAAAAAATGATCAATTTATGGCCAGCTTTACCCACAGATGAATTTGATGTATGGATAATTTTACATAAGTACATTGGTTCAGCTTGGACCAATGTAACTATGTGTGTACCATACCTGGCTAATGCCCCTGGAAGCTGGAAATGACTTAAGTAGACACTGCTACTCCAATGATCTCCACTTGCTTCTAGGTTCCGTGCTGAGCCTGATGCATTGTGAACACAGGAGGTTGCCAGCTCATCACAGGTGCCATTCAGAGAATACTTTGCATTTCCTGAATGAATGCAAAGGGTTGCCTGATTGGATGAGGTGGAGAGGAGCAGCAATGACGTCCGGAATCCAAGAGCAAGTGGAGATCACTGTAGTGTGCTTCAGTGATTTCCAACTTCCAGGGACGTGGACAAATTATGGTATGTGCATAGAAGAGGTCAGGGCAGCCGTGAAGTGAAGATTTCCACAGAATCCAGCCTGCATATCATGGGACATACTTTACAGGTAATTAATGTAACTAACGCTGTAAAGAAATTTTTTTTTAGCTAAACGTCGGCTTTAACACCTCCACGACTATAAACAGTACTGAAATTAGTCTCACGATTCTCACAGTAGAACCTGCTGTATGATTGTTGCTGTAGTAATACACACTGTACATAAATTGGAGAATTTCCCATGTTTCTGGTTCATTTTGTCACGCAGCTTAGAATATTCTTTGTGTTCTACCCATGGAGAGTGGTAAATCTCACACCAGATTTACCACCTAACTTTGCCTTTTTATTGCTTTGCAGGTTACACTGTTTATAAAGTGGCTGGCGGGTGAGCCTGGGTTGTTCAGTTATTTTATCACCTTTTATAGGCGTCCTGAAATGTGAAATCTGAAGTGTTACTTTTTAGCATTTTGTTTCCTGTGTGTTTTCTATTACTTGAAATACAAGGGTGAGAATTGTTTTACGAACCTGATAGGTGAAATGATTTTCCATTTCTAAACCTGTGATCTGAAATGAAATGACTCAGTGTAGAAGGGGCAGACAGCAGATGGCTTCAAAAGGGGTTATAAAGCAGATTAAAATTGACATGGTTTAAGAATATCATCATTTAGGAAGGATGGTAGATGGAGTTGTAGTATTTACCAGCTTTATTTAATGGTTTCTATGGTCCTGCGGGGAAACTATGATGAGGAGGGCTGTAAACATGTGGAGCTTTAGGTATTTTCACCTATGTGTTGCACCATCAGCAATGTTAATGCTTCATTTGTGACGTTTTTAGACAAAAGGGAACTTTTCTATTCCTGAAGCAAAGTGGTTTCATTCATAATCTGTTTTAGCAACCATTTCAGTCACACTTCTTTTTTTCCCAAAACATGCAGCCTTAAAGTGATTCTAAATCGTATTTCTTTTAAATAATAAACATGTCATATAAAAATATATATGAAGGGTGCGCTGATATAAAACTAAAGATGCAACCAAAGATCCAAATACCTAATTTGTAATAATAAATGAAAAAATAGTGGTCTGGTGCGCTATAAATAATTATCAACAACATGTGTGTTGCGTGTATAAATAAACCACAAATAAATTGTGTATCTGTGATGTGATCCAAATATGTCTCAAACAAGGTGAAACTTAATAGGGACTAAAGTCCAAATATAGTCCACAACTGTCCAAAGTATATAAAACCACAAATCCTTAAGTGGAAAAATAAATGTGGATCCAAATGTAAATGGTGATGTCCAACAAAACTGCAAATAGGGTGCAAGGGAATCCCACCACCTGTAGGGCTATCTCCTTACCAGACGGATAAGGTAAAGGTGCAATGGACTCCCCCAAAAAGTAAATCCCTGTGTTGTGGAAGTGATCCCACACTCTTAATAACCCTGTGAGAGAGACAAAAATGCCAAGCCTCTTACCAGATGAATATTTTTGTCTCTCTCACAGGGTGAATAAGAGTGTGGGATCACTTCCACAACACAGGGATTTACTTTTTGGGGGAGTCCATTGCACCTTTACCTTATCCGTCTGGTAAGGAGATAGCCCTACAGGTGGTGGGATTCCCTTGCACCTTATTTGCAGTTTTGTTGGACATCACCATTTACATTTGGATCCACCTTTATTTTTCCACTTAAGGATTTGGGGTTTATATACTTTGGACATTTGTGGACTATATTTGGATTTTAGTCACTATTAAGTTTCACCTTGTTTGAGACATATTTGGATCACATCACAGGTACACAATTTATATGTGGTTTATTTATACACGTAACACACCTGTTGTTAATTGTTTATATCACATACCACGCTATTTATAGCACATATAGCACAGACCACTATTTTTTCAATAAACATGTCATACTTGCTCTACAAACTTCCTCTACTGGGGTGTCCCGCTGGTGTTCCTGGCGCCTCCTCTTCAGTGAGTGCCCCCATAGGAGGCTGCTTCTAATGGGGGCACGCATTCAGGCTTGATTCTGAGCTGCGCTGCCTGCATCTATCAACACAGACAGCGTGGTTTGGCCCGCTCCTCATCAGATTTTATTGACAGCAACTGGAGCCAATGGCTTTCAATGCTGCCTCTCTGTTCTGTGAAGAGAGAGAGCAGAAAGAGCCGCTGGGCACAGCACTGGTTTGGGCTCAGGTAGGTATTTAGAGAGCTGGGGGGGTCCTTGTCACAGAAGGCCTTTTAACCTACAGCAGAGGTAAAAAAAAACTTTAAGCCTTTAGAACCACTTTTAGCAAAGTTTTTTTCACTAATTTAGCATTTTGCACCAGAGAGTGGTTATCAAGCTGAATGGTCCATATTTGGCAGCAGTTTCCTTAAAATAGAAACATGTTTTTTTTTTCAGAATCATACTGACCTAATTACAACAGTCCGATGCTGCATCTGTCCCATGCCGGCTCTAAGACTGAGAACTGAGCGATCAAATATTGCTGATCGCTCGGTTATCAGGGCCCCATAAACAGAGAGCTAGTTGCTGCCAGTTGGTGCTGGTCGAGGCAAGTGGGCATTCAGTGTCGTGATCTTGCCCCAGCCTGGACCGGCTCTGTGATGTCAGCCAACAGCGGGCTTCAACCCACTGTCTGCTGAACTGGGTCACAGGAGTGCAGAACAAACTGCACTTCTGTGATCAACAGGAGAAGTATAGCTAAACGAGCTTGGGCTTTAATTGTCCTTTAAAGTAATACTAAACCCTGATAGTACTCAGACATTTAAATGACAGGGCCAAAGGATCAAGGATCTCTTCACCATCAGCAATGTCTTTGAGTAGATCAGATCAGTGTCTGGCAGCTCCAATATAATTTGCACGGCATGGGGGGGATGGTCTGAAAAAAACTGAGGTGACGTCACAGGGCATGTGACCCAGTCCAGCTTAGCCCTGTCCCCAACCTAGACAGCTAGAGGATTTCCTCCACAGTAAGCCTTGTGTGGACACGGTTTACCCACATTGTTGAAAGGGAGCATGCATACTGTGCTGGCAGTGCTACAGAGGCTCCATGAGCCCACAGATCGTTACCACCAACAAGGAACTATTGGTGACTGTCAGGTTGCACAAGTAATTTATTAATGTAGGTTTTAGACCTAAACAGAGCGCTGAGAAACCTAATAATACTTATTGGGAAGAGTGTCCTTTTTTTTTAGTATAGTGACACTTTAAACATTGGCAAAAAAATAATGATAATTGTTTCAAAGCTGAACTCTAGGCAGATATGCAAGAGACAAATAAATGGAGCTCTATATACATCCATAAATGTAATTTTTCATTTAAAGTGATTCTAAGGCCTAAACATTTTTTACATGAATGCGTTCCCTGCATTAAGTTAAAAAATGTTTAGGCATCAGCAACCCCTCTCACCCCCCCTTTTACCTACCTGAGCTCTCATTCGATCCAGTGCTGTGCACGTCTACAGCTCTTCTCTTCCCTCACTTCCAGGTCCCGCTGGCTTTCCTGGGGTACCGGGAGCCATTGGCTCCCAGTGCTGTCAATCAAAGCCAGAGATGAAGGGGCGACGGATGAGGCTCGGGTGCTTCCCATGGGGCACTGGACAGAGAGGAGGGGCTGGCGGGGGGCCACAGAGAAGAGGAGGAGTTTCAAGGCCGCTCTGTGCAATTCCATTGAATAAAGCAGTTAGGTAGACATGTATGTCATTTAAAAAAAAGAAAGAAAAACTTTTGCAATCAATTTAAATGTAAGTACAGTTCATTAATGACATTGACCTGGTATCAGCCTCTAATAATCCCCTGTGCTGTATGGCTCAAACTGAGAAAGAGGAGCAACGCAAATAGCCAGTGTTAATGTGCTAACAATGAGCATGCTAATAGGATGATATTACGGTACATAAATGTCTGGGAGTTTAAATTTATCTCCTTGGGTCTAATGAATTGCTGACCAATAAATTATAAAAAAATTTCTAAAAATGGGTTTGTTATTTTAAAAGCAAGTTCTCAAACTGATTATCCAGGGTTATGTTGCCCTGGGTTTAGGATCTGACTTGTATTGCCAACGTTTTTCGACAGGGCCTCAGATCCAATGAAATACTGTAATAGTAGTAAATTGATGACCCTCAAAAGACCATGGGTCAAGAAGGCCTTTCACGCCTCTTACTCAACCTATTCAAGGGGAGTCTCTATATTGATAAACAAGTCATTGCCCTGTATAGTTCTTACAGACCCTCATGGGAAATTTGTTATATTAGTGATCAGCCTATGACAACGGAGATATGTCTTTGGGGTGTATGTTCCGCCACCATTTAGCTCTGATTTTCTATTTTTGATCCTGGGGAAGATCACCCCTTTTTGTCCTGAGAAGATACTTTTCATGGGCAAGTTTAATGCCATTCTAGCTCCTGAGCTGGACAGACCAACACTTTCTAGGGCTTCTACAGAAGACTTGTCCAGGTGGGCCCTATCGGCTGGCCGGACGGAGGTTTGTTGATGGCTACATCCTACTACCATCCTTATCTTCAAACCCCCTAAAGACCCAAAACAATATGCCTATTATAAGCCTTTTGCCCTTCTCAATAATGATTTTAGGATTCTAACCAAGCTCCTTATGAATAGGCTCCAGCTCATACTACCCTCCTTAATAGATGCTGACCAAACAGGGTTCATTGCCCACAAATCTACAGACATTTATCTGTGCAGACTGTTTACCAATATTCACCCCAATCATGATAATCAGGTTTACAGAGTCTTTGCCTCTCTAGATATTGAGAAGGCGTTTCATACCGTGGAGTGGCCTTTCCTGTGGGAGACGCTCAGGAGAATGGAGTTTCCCTTACTTTTTATTACATGGCTGCGGATAATATATCGCTCCCCAAAGGCAGGTATTCGCTTGGGAGGTCTCCTGTCATCTCCATTTTGTTTGCATAGGGGTACCCGACAGGGCTGTCCTCTCTTCCCAGCCCTTTTTGCCATTGCCATGGAACCCATGGCTGAAGCTCTACTGATATCACCCTATAAGAGGGGACTCAGACTGGCGTGGCTGGAGGGGAGGATAGCTCTATATGCGGACAACCTCCTACTTTTTATTAAAGATGCTGGTCCTGCTTTGCAGGGAGCGTTACAGGCCTTTTCAGGGGTGACTGGACTCAGAGGGTAATTGGTCCAAATCTACACTATTTGCCATTGACCCAGCTGCCAGAAATAATGCTTTATCTGATTTACTACTGCAATGGGTGGATCAGTTCACCTATCTTGGAGTGAAAGTTGCCCAAGATATTGACAGCTACATCCCACTTAATCTGATTCCCGTGACTCAAAGTGTCAAGGCTAAATTGAAAGCATGGGAAACCTCCCTCTGTCCCTCCTAGGGAGGGTTAACCTTGTAAAAATGAAAATTTTCCCCAAATATACCTACAGTACCTATTTCGAAATTCCCCCCAATGGATTCCCAAATCCTTTTTCACACGGCTACATGGTCTGTTTTCCTCTTTTTTATGGGGTCCACGCCATCCTTGATTCAAGTTGGCTACCTTAATGCGACCCACTTTACAATGAGGTCTAGCACTGCCAGATTGCCACAAATATTATATAGCTATCCAGTTAGTCACTGCCGCCTGGTGGCTTTATCCAGACCTTTCTAACCCAGCCACGGTCCTAGACGCAGCGGTGGTGCGCTCAATGAAGGCCCTTAAGTGTCTACCATTCTGTGGCCCCAGAGCTCCGTATGATTTAACGCCCTCAGAGCACACCACCCTTCGGGCCTGGAAGGCGGGACTTGCCTGTGAGTGATATCCAAGCACCGCAGTCTCTACAACTACTCCATTATGGAATAATCCCACCCTACCCCAATTTTTTAAATTCTTGGAGCTTGTGGCTTGGACCAAATTCAACATTAAGCTTGTGAAAGATGTCACTACGGACCTTTTCATTCGCCCATTTGATTATTTTGTTTCCAATCACAATGTCCCCCCTCTTACCTTTTTTGTTTCCTGCAGTTGTCCCATGCTTTCAGGAGTCAATTCCCTTCTGGAGAATTTCAGTTGGTGTCCTCAGGTTTAGAAAGAATCCTATGTTATGATTGCTCAGAGAACTCCACCTCTGTTTTATATGCACACCTCCTCAAGGTATCCTCTCCTGACCTTTTGATACCCCGTCAGCGGTGGTCCATTGATGCCTCTGAACTGGATTCTGAAGACTGGGAGGACATCTGGGATTATTCATTCAAGCTTCTAGTCTCGCTACGAGATGGCCTCATTCAGTTTAAGCTAGTACATAGGGCTTATCTCACCCCTCACTGTTTACATAAAATGGGGCCTGCCCATTTTTCAGCATGTTGGCGCTGTGACAGTCCTCAAGGGGACTTTATACACATATTGTTGTCCTGTCCTGCAATTATTGTATACTGAAATTGCGCAACGACCACGGCAAAACCGCACCGCATGTTAGGTTACATTGAAAATAAGAGATTTTGAGATTTCGGGCAAAATCGCAGTGATTCTGCCGCAATCTCAAAACACCAAGTGTTAATGGAGCCTTCGATATGATGGCTGCATTAGCTTTCATTTTTTGGCTTTCTTTCTTTTATTTTTACCTGATCATCCAGCCAGTAACTGTTTTTTTAGAATAACAATGTATCAGTTACAGGCATTAGACAAACCATTTAATACTGGCAGGGTTGCTTTATCCCAAAAGGAAAAAAAATGTTTGTTGTAACTGCTTTTAAAGTGTTAGCTGGAGTTTGGCTTTAATTTGTTAGTGTATCTAAAGCTGGATACACACTATCCAACTTTTGTGGTTAGATTTCCTTTAGATTTACCTTTTCTATGTAGTGCAAGGGCCTGCCAGATTGCATACAAATAGAAAGTGTTTAGGTTTGAACTCATATTATATGGTTTTGGTAAGTCTAAAGGAAAAAGTCTTCAGAAAATCTTATAGTGTGTATGGCCCATAAGTATGTTAGTTCAGCTAACACTCCCCTCCCCCCAAGACTGACAATGTTGCTTTCCAAAGGTGCCGCTGTGCTCCTTCATACAGAGTGGGGGGCATGCCAATATAGGAGGTGTGTTACTGGCAAGATCAGCAGGTGAAAATAGAGGGGGAAAAGCCTAAAAAGAGAAAACGAATGCAGTCACCACATCTAATAATTGTTAAGCTGCAATATATTAAATTTTTGCTCTTGGATTTAATACCATTTTAACTACTATAACTGTAGAGATTTTTAGATTAAATGAATAATAATTACAAGCAGTAAAGCCTATAAAACTGCATGCAACACACCAAAACTTACATTTTAAAAAAGACCATATTTATGACATTATTTACATCACAGTGATCTCTTTGACACCTATATCTAAAAATAATTGAAAAGCTATATCTTAAATGTTTGTACAAATGTAAATAGATCTAGCTGCACTGTATGCTCTCAACCATACAACATACTGTACATTATTTGCATATTTCATGGGCCAAGTGGCAGAGTTGCTGTGGCTCTTAGTTGGTGCCCAAACATTCTGTTGTATCATTGTTTATGTGAACTTTTGCAGTAAAACTTCATTTTCACTTTTAGATTGGAAACTTTTCCATTATCCTAAAACAGTGGTCGCCAACCTTTCAGACCTCACCGACCACTAAATTCAAAATTGTAAATCCCGCGGACCACTAACATGAATTTTACATGCCTCCTACACAGACAATGCTTCGGCTCTCTGCCCCCCTCCCCCTGGATCACACTACTGCCTTACACACACAATGTTTTGTTTCTCTGCCCCCCTCGCCCCACCACTCCTGCCCCACACTGCTGCCTTACACTGACTCATTATTGGATCTCACCTCCTTATCCAGCCATGTGTTTGAGCTCCATGCTCCCTCCCACAGTCTGTCATTGGAAGTCCCCTCCTTCTTCACTTCCCACTCTCTGCACTACTCCCAGCGCTTCCCTCTGAGTTCACAGGAGCCAAAACTACAGAGGAGACATTGGGTATCAATGCGCGCTGACAGTATTGACTGTCAGTGCGCATTAAGAACAACACTGCAAACAAAATTGGGCGGTATACATCTGCCACAATGTTGATTTGCAGCAGAACCCCTTGGGGACCACCAACATTTTCTCATGGACCATCAGCGGTCCATGAATCACTGGATAGCGACTGCTGTCCTAGATTACCCTAACTTTTTTCTGCTGTTCCACAAAACATCCGATTTATGTAAGGTCTTTGACACTGAGCTGAGTATGTAAATGGTTCACCATGACATGGATTAAAGCCATTGGCACCCCAACACTTTATATTCCTAATATGTGCCTGCTGTACCATGTACTTGTATGAGAAAGTATCCTGATTTCTTTGTATTGCTTTCTTTGTGTGAAATCCCTTCTGATCCTGCCAGTCCCCTTGCTTTCCTATTAAAAACTGACTACACTAGACAAGAGAGCACATCGTGGTCAGTTCTCTAGCTATGCTGGGAACTCAGCCTGCTCTCCTCCAATGATCAGACTTGTCCTGATATGCCCCCGCTGCACAGCCATTCACTGGAAAGCTCAGTGTGCTGTTGCTTCTCCTCTCCCCAGTTCTTATGCAGCTGAGAACAGAGGGAATGTGATCACTTATAAATAAGGGAAGAAAGGTATTTATAATGTTTTTTTTTTAGATCTATACAAAATGTTTTGCCTTTTATTTCTATTTTAAACAGAGTAGGTTGTTTTTTATGGTGATCATTTACCATCACTTTAATTTCACTCTCTTAAAAAAAATAAAAAAATAAAAACAAAAGTCCAAACATTCAAGTTAATGATAACTGATTTTAACACTTCCAACTAATGATTCATTACATTCTTTTGACTAAACAGTTTAAATAAATAAATAACTTCTGTTGTCTTCATTGGCTAGTTACCTAAGAAGGCCATTTTGAACCAGCATGAAACCCAGTGGTTTGCAGTGTTGATTACATGAATAAATTCTAGAATGGTTCATCTAAGGCTTCATTTAGACTCAGAAACTTCTTCAATGTTCAGGCTTCTCCAAAAATTACATTTAGCCAATGGTTGAGATATTCATGTTCAGCTAAGAAATGCCCGAAGCTTCATTTTGATTATATACAAAATATATAAAGAATATATGGGGACGTCCCTGGGTAGTAGACTTATAAGAGCTCCATCACCTGATGCCTTTCACTTTGATGGATGTAGACGATAACTGATGAGTGCGTGGAATACCAATAGTGTCAGGATGGCTGATTTTGGCTCCCTAGAGAAACAACAGTCAGAAGAAATGATAACTTTTTATGATTAATACATTTTTTCAGTAAACTGATCTTTGCAACAGATAAAGAGTAACCAGAAAAATCTGATGTTTGTGCTTTTTTATGTCAGAATACTTATTATTTCCCATATACACTATATTACCAAAAGTATTAGAATGCCTGCCTTAACAAGCACAAGGACTTTAACTAGTTCTGGACCGAAGGGATTTGACCCCTTAATGACCAGGCCATTTTTTGTGATTCGGCACTGCATTACTTTAACGAACAATTGCGCGGACGTGCGATGCTCTACCTTAATAAAATTGATTTCCTTTTTTTCCCACAAATAGAGCTTTCTTTTGGTGGTAGTTGATCACCTGTGCAGTTTTATTTTTTGCGCTATAAACAAAAAAAGAGCGGCAATTCTGGAAAAAAAAAAAACAAACAATATTTTTCACATTCTGCTATATAACATTCTCCGAAAAAAAATGTAAAAATCTATTTTTTCCAATCTTTTTAGGCCAATTTGTATTCTGCTACATATTTTTGTTAAAAAAAAATCCCAATAAGCGTATTTTGATTGGTTTGTGCAAAAGTTATCTCGTCTACAAACTAGGGGAAAGATTTATGTAATCTTTTTATTTTTTTTTTTTACTAGTAATGGTGGTGATCTGAGATTTTTAGTGGGACTGTGACATTGCAGAGAACAGATCGGACCCCTTACTGACATTTTTGACACTTTTGGAGGGGGACGAGTGACATTACTACAGTAATCAGTGCTAAAAAAAATATGCACTGTTACTGTTATAATGACACTGGCAGGGAAGGGGTTAACCTAGGGGTGATCAAAGGGTTAATTGTGAGCCTAGGGGAGTGTTTACTAACTGTGGGGGAAGGGACATGTGAAATGATCATAGAGACCTGTGATACTATATAGAAGGATCACAGGCGCTCTGTGATCATTTCAGAGAGAACAACGGTCAGCTGTGTTTACAGCAGCTGACAGGTGTTCTCTCTCAGCGGGGAGCAATCATGGGTGCCCGGAGGCAATCGGTCCCAGAAGCGCTCCCGCGGATCGCCATACGGGTACGGCTATTCACACAGCCGAGCCGGCCTGCCACAGTATATATGCGGCGGGCGGCCGGCAAGTGGTTAATGGCACCCCAGTCTTAGTCCATAGGGTTCAATATTGAGTTCGCCCACCCTTTGTTGCTATAACAGCTTCAACTCTTTTGGGAAGGCTGTCCACAAGATTTAGGGAAAAAAAAACCTGAAAGCTGATTGGTTTCTATGCCGAGCTGTACCAGATTTTGCACTCTCCACTTTAAGTAAATCAACCTCAGTATTGTTTGTGAGTATAAAAACATGTTTTTATTTTTAATATCATGTATCGCCAAAGAATATCTGCAAGTTGAATGCCTGCAGATGGATTTAGCAAGTTGGAACCATTTCCCCGATACCAGTGCAGAAATAAACTGTTCCAACCAAGGCTGTGCTTATAAAATGCCACCTTACATGTTTCAAAGTTTTGAAAAAAAAAATATTTGCCCGGTTGGATCTTTAGATGTGTAATACTTGGGAAAAACCTATATCAGACTTCTTTTTTCAACATACATCAAATAAATTGCTTTATTTGCCTGAAGTAAGGTTAGTATAATCGAAATAAAGTAATTAGTGGTTAGTAATTAGAGCTCTTGGCAAGAGTATAACAATAATATTTTATTGGAAAGAGCCCAAAACTTAGTGTAGTAGCACACAATGCTAGATCTTACAACCCCACGTTCCCATGAAATGCTTCATTTAAATGATAATCCTTGAAACCCTTTAGGAACTCAACTGATCACAGATGAGTAATAAAAGGCACCTTCTTCGAACCTAGAACAATAGCCGTGTTGTGTTTTGCATTATGTTAGGTTGTTAAACTAAAAACACCTCTATTGTCTAATTTGTTTGGGAAGCAGCTTCCTAATTGATATCATATGTCACTTTCCTCACTTCCCAAAACACATCTTTCCAATTCAAAGGGAGTTACATGCCAGAAAGGAGCTGCAGGGTTTATATGACTGGAAGAAAGTCTACGCCTTTCAACAGTACAAGTGAATGTTAGACTCTTTTCCTAACAGTTCATTATAAACACAACTTGAATTGTAAAATGGAGAACCTCCAAAAAGATTAAAATCTAGTATCCACCCATTGTGTCGAAACCTTGCCTTCCATTCTGCTCAGTTGTATTGTAAAAATATATTCTGCAAAGCTTTCCAGAGATTACTGAACCATTTATAAATATATATTATATATATATATATATATATATATATATATATATATATATATATATATATGACTTAAAATATAAGCACAATCATTTAAGCATGTGCCATGACTTATGTGGGTGGTAGCCAACTAACCTGTTATTTAGGTTTATGATTTCTGGAAGGAGACTAGAGTGCCTGGAAGACACATGTGCAGTCACACTGAGAACACATACAAGTTCTACACAGGAAACCTCAATGGGAGATAAATCTACAAAGGCAATGGACTAACTTTAAGACACTGTACTGTAAGTGGAAAGAGGAAAAATCATGAAATCATTAATAATTTGTTTAGAAGGGCTGTCACATCTGTATTCTTTCATTGGAAAACCAGAGATAAATGTCACTCTGATTAAATAGAGCATAGCTGTCTATAGTGACCATTTTGTTAATATACAAGCGGGCTGTCAGAAAAATCTAAAACTCATCTACATCAATAGACCATGTTCCTCTATCCTGGATGGCTACCCACAGTTTTACATGTGGGTCTTTTACATGTTCATATAAAAAGAGAAGAGAAACAGCGTTAGGGATGCCAGGATGGGCTGCAGTTTTTAAACCCAGCCACAGGATTCCCCTGAATATAGTAAAGCTATAGAGGTGATTGTATACGTTGCGGCAGTTGTGGCTGGAGGGAGCTCCAATTCCAGGAAAATGATAGAAGCACTTTCTTTGAACGTCAGGTTTACTAGGAAAACACAAAGAATTTCTGTCAGTTAAGCAGAGTGCAGTCAGTTAACTAACCTCCAGTCCAGAAGCAAGCCAGGTTCAGGTGCAAGAGACGGGACTTAAAACAGGCACAGAAACCAGGAAGCAGGATTCATTTTTGGAAAAAAAACAGAGTTAACAATAACGTTCAACCGAACAAACCGGAAGACCAAGACCCCAAGACAAAGGAATGCAGAAACAATGGGCCATGTACACAGTAAAAATGATCAGCCATCTTACTGTGTTCTGAGAGGAATTTAAAAAAGTTGGAAGTTCAAATATTACAGGAAAGCTGCCAAGACCTGTAAGTTCTAATGATGCTTGAACATGTTCTTTTTTAGCAAAATTATAAATGCCAGTGAACTGAGGGGTTTTAGATGCAGCCAAAGGCAAGATCCACCAACTAAATCTCCTGAGGTTGAATCCAGGCTACACCATTGTAGCTTTATGTAGTTCAAACCCACCCATAAACTTTGGCAGACACTAAAAAAACAGAATGTAAAAGTTTCATATGCAGTAATTGAATGGCCACCCTTATTTATTTTTTCTTGTTCAATTTTTTTTATTGGTTGAACAGGAATAATAACAAGTATGCCAACATGGCCTGAGACATATGAAGCAATATATATATAAATTTACAGGAAGAAAAAAGTACAGTAGACATTTTCAGTCTCCCAGGTTGGTAGCCCTCTCAATATTGCATTAAAGGAACTAGCATTTGAATCCATTGGGTCAGTTCGGGAGCTGGTAGACTTAAATAGGGAGATTGAAGGTGTAAGGAAAAAAGGAAATAGGGGAAAAGAGCTGGGCAGGGGAAGGGGAAAACATGAGGTATATTCCCCACAGACTTGGGTAATGGATAAAAAATATTGGCTATAGATAGTTCAGGTTGATCTCTGGAAAGATTTGAAGATGGAAAGGCATATTTGAGCCACGGTTCCAAAATTTTGAGGGATGTGGGTTGTCCTGACAAAGCGTAGGTGATGTAAGCCGCACAGAGGGCCACTGTGTTCCAACATGCGCTCCACCAACTGCATCACGCAAGTTCCACTACACGCCAGAGACTAATGCTAGTACGCTAACACAGCTAAACGCCTAACACAAAGTGCATCTTTTTAAACAGTATTAGCAGTTGCTTCTGGAAAGTGAACCATAACCTCGTGGAAGCAGAGGAGAAGGTTCATATTTCAGTGTACCGCGGAGTGGGGAGAGCCTCCGGGCACCTCTGTTACTCCATCTCCATTATTCAACTGTGTATTGACTGCTTATGCTCTTTGAACCGAGACACTGCAGCGGTATAGGGGGGTCTGTGTATTGGAGCACAGCTGTGGAACTGGGACTTGATATGTGAACAAGTGAGCCAGCTTTTATGATCATGGGAGGTGCCCCTAAATGATAGACCTTATTGTTGACTCTTTAAGACCTCCGCATAGCTGCTTATGCCTTAGCACCAGCGAACTTGTCACTGCAGATTTCCTCCACTGGAGGATATGTACTTGCTTGATTTCCCTATAGTGGGATTGGTCATCATTGACCACACAACCCTGATCAATCAACACATGCTATTTAGAACTTGAGAAGGGTCTGTTGTTAGTAGGAAAATTTATTTCCATTTACTGTGAAACTTCCACATCTGGAGTACTCATCAGAGACTTTTTCTGGACAGCCCCACTTCTATTCAATGATCGGTTGGCTGTGTTTAGGTGGAGCGCATGTGTGTGAGTAGGGCCCATATTCTGTGTTTAGTGAGACAACATTGTCTGCATGGTTTAATTCATTTAGGGTTTTTGGGGGTTTCGTATTCTTTTTTTGATTGGATATTTTTCAATAAAACCATTTTCTAACATAGACCGTTGTTGGTTCTCCCTTACAACTTCTGTCTTCAGGGTGACCCATTGGACCGCCGTTTCTTCCAGGCTTTGGCTATGTTCTGTTTTGCAGCTAGGAATAGGTCATTTCTGTTTATGACCAATTTCTGTTAATGTGGAAATAGGCCTGGTATAAACTGGCGAAGGAGTGCTATCCTTGCATCTTTAAAGATTGATAGGTGAAACAGGGTTTGGAGATGGTAAACGTCCTAGACCAAAATGCAGTCAGTTTTGGGCAGGACCACCAAGTGTGTAGAGTTGATATTGACCACAACCTCTCAAATACCTATCGCTGAAGCTGGGTTCACATGGGCTATTCTAGTCGGGGCCCAGTACCACTGAAAGAGGACCTTATATGCAGATTCTAAAATGGCTGTAGTGAATGAACATTTCGCTACTATCAATCAGATCTTGTTCCAATTCTCCAGTTCTACGGGACTCCCAAGGTCCCACTCCAATTTTCCCACATAAGAGAGAGAGGTAAGAGGGCCACTCATGTTTAATGCACTGTATACGGTTTAGATAACCCTGGGTGATCCATGAGAATATAAACATGTGTTCAAATGCTGTTTTCCTAAATAGAAAATCTGAGTTTTTTGCGTAAGGTCATAATCCCAAGGGTTATTAGTGTAGTCTCCTTGCCAATCAACTCAGTATCTGGCTGCCAAAGTTGGGGGGAAGGATCCAAGAGAGCACCATGTGTCACTTCCTCCAGGTGCTGGGTGCCAGTAGAGTGAGACCTTTGGGACCCCTGTGAGGTCGTCATGGAGTAGAGAAGAGGATTTCTTTACTCACAGAGGAAAAAAATGCAGGATGGCCCCTGGGACTTGTCTGTGAAAAAATAACTATTTCTCCAGAGCGATTTATGGAATGGTGCTTATGGTTTGAATCATCTAGTAGCTATAGATTTCAAGGACAGCAGTGGTGAAATTTCCCTCTCGCTTAATTAAAAATGTCAGTTCTTAAGCTGCAAACATGGCAGCAAAACATATTGAAATATGCAAGAGGTTGAGCAAAATGCTCTTGTAAAGATCATGGCAGTTGGGTGGTTTACAGACGTAGAGACATCCCTTCATTAGGGTCCCCAAGAGATTTATTTTCACTGGGTTGGTGTCTATTAAAAAACTTATTTTTGGTTTGTCTGAAATCATGAAATGCTATAGTAATCTTTATCTGTAAAAAAATTGGAACAGTTTCTCACAGCAATCTGTAGTGGGCCTCCATCTGTTATATTTTTCTGGATTTAATTATTAATGGGCGTGGGTTGCTGTTCTCCATATGTCATGTGTGAAATATCAATCAAAGCTACACATGCTATTATAAAAAAAAGATTTGCCCATTTTCAAGTACTTGATGTTTGTGTCATATTACAAATTAACCTGTCCTGGTAATAACCATTATGAAAAGTGTTAACGTAACTATTAATACCCTGTGTATAAATATCATTTTTAACATATGTAGTTCTTTTTCAGTATTTTGCAGCTTCCAAAAGTTATGAAAATGGTACTCTTAGTTTCACCCTGCACAGAGATTTTACAGATCTTAGACCAACAATCTAAAGCTGGGCAGGCTGATTGAAAGCCAATTGGATCCAACGATCGACTTGCGTACAACCAGCCTGTTGGATTTTTTACATAGGATTACTGATGGTGGCTATAGGCGCTAGCAGTAACCATTGTGTTTGTGCCTCCCCATTCCCCCCCACCGGCAAAACACAATAGCACTGGGGGGCATCAAGCGATTTTCTTTCCTTCCACCCGTGGAAAAGGAATTGATTAATCTATCACTATGGGGTCAGATAACTACACAGTTAACCCTTTACACACACACACACACATACAAACAATAGTTGCCATCACGTGTTTTAACTTAAAAATGCACTGTTCACAGTATCTGCTGTAACAATCCTGACCCTTAGGGAAATGTCTGTGATATTCACTGCCATGCAGACAAGGAGGTAACAGAGTTTAAAATATGGTAGCATTCTTTGAGCTAGGAGGCATTTGAAGAATTTAAAGATTTTTAAATATTTTATTGAAAGAAAAAGAAAAGAAAATCCACGTATGAAGATTGTGGTTGGTTAAGGCTGTTTAGCGGTTTGGTCACGTTGGACCCTATATACTGCTGATATATGCGGCATTGACATGGGGATTCCGTGGAAAGGTTTATCAAATTTAATACTGTCACCAGGTTAAGGGTACCGCCTGGTA
The DNA here is from genome assembly GCF_965119305.1 of Pelophylax lessonae. Classification (NCBI taxonomy): domain Eukaryota; kingdom Metazoa; phylum Chordata; class Amphibia; order Anura; family Ranidae; genus Pelophylax; species Pelophylax lessonae. Next base: position 587,106,154 of record NC_138770.1, read on the forward strand.
TTTTTAGGAAGGTGATCTCCTTAGTGAGTTGCCGGACATACTGGCAGGATAATTTACCCTGATGAATGATATTGGATATCTACATCTCTCCTAATCAGCGTTACCAAGTACCTCAGTTTCAATATATTTTTCTACATATATTTTGAGCATATGAATGTGGCCACTCCACTTTTATATTGTCCCGATGCTTGCCTCGGGAGATGATATGCCTTGTGCATGCCTTGATTTTATGGGAAAAATATTGTGTTGAAGGGCTCTCTGGCCCTGAAGAAGCCCTTGGCGAAACGCATCGGCTCTTTGAGGACCTATTGTTTACAATTGCTATGAGACATATGTATTGCCAATTCAGTATTTTGTATCAGTGTCCCTTGTGGGAACACAATTTTTATATGTAACTTTGTATGGATGCATTTTTTCCTATTATCCTTATGATTCAATAAAATTATGTTTTTTATAATAATGTTGCATTTGTGACCATTCCTCCTTCTTTGGCCCGTAAAATCCCATTCCTTTTTCTTTTTTTCTTTTTTTAAAAGAAAAACCAGTGCAATAAAAATATGTACAGAAAAGTAGGGATGCACAAATACCCGAAACCAAAACTTTGCAGTGCGATTTACGTCCAATCAAAGAATCCCATGTGATTTAAACAGGAATGTGGTGCAATTTCTCCCACTGCTCCTGTGTGTGTGAACCCAGTATAGAAAGGGAAGCTCCATCTAGTGCAGAAATGGTCTCCCCCCCCCCCCCCAATCTATACCAGGCTCTTTGAGTCTCAGAGTGACATTACAGGAGGCAGGCCAATGGGTGACCTTGACCCTTTGATTACTTAGAGGGGGGGGGGGGAGCAGGACTGTCATTTGGTGAGTGTCAAGATTTAATTTTGTATGGGTCGGCGGCCAACGTTACTTCCGGGACATTTTTGTTGTTTTTTTTTTTTTTTTTTAAAGGACCTGTCAAAAACCGTGTTTGTTTTTCTTTACTTGATAACATGGATTAGTCACTGGTTGATAGGACATCAGCGGGGGGCAGCTCCTAACAATCCACTGCAAAAACACATTCTAGAGCATTTTTGATGCGTTTTGCCACAATCCAGTGCAGTTCCTTGCATAGAAAATGCAGCATGTTCCACTTTTGTTGACCAGCACACACTGCACTGGTGTGAATTTACAAAATTGGAATCTGTTAACTACTGTTTGTGCATTTTTGGCAGATTAAAAATGCACTGGACTGCATGTGGTGGGACCTGGCCCTTAGGTGCAGGCAAGAGAAGGAAACATGAATATGTTCTGCTGGGAAGACCGGCATTAAAGTAATCCTATTGCATTGCCATGCATAAACAACGTATTCATTTTCATTGAGCAATCGCTGAGTTTTTGTACTATATAAACATACTCATACTGTAAGTGAGCATTGTTTTACCAAATGAGTTACACATTTCCTGCTTGCATTCACATGACTTGTAATTACTACATCAGCAAATGTTAAATTAGACCAGGAAGAAGAAGAAGACAAAGCAACATCTGTACAAGGTCTATAATTAGGTACAAGTGGTACTTATATACAATAAAACTTAAAGATTAGATTGTTTTGTTGATATAAACGTTCATGTTTTATACTAAGCATTTTGAGTGATATCAAACAACCCGTGACAACAAAGTTTATCTTTAGGACACAAGAATTGATAACTATATTTACAGGGAACTTAAATGGTTTACTTCCACGTTAAGATGTCCAGTGGCTGAGCCTGATGTCTGGTTCAAGTGCTGACATTGACATGTATGTTATTTACAAGCTGTATGTGTACTTATGTTGGTCTAACTCAGGAGTCTTGAAACTATGGCCCTCCAGCTGTTCAGGAACTACGATTCCCATCATACCTAGTCATGTCTGTGAATGTCAGAGTTTTACAATGCCTCATGGGATGTGTAGTTCCGCAACAGCTGGAGGGCCGTAGTTTGAGGATCCCTGCGTCTAACTGATCAGATCCAGGTGATCATAGGGTGTGTAAACACTCGCCTAACTATAAATGTACGTCGATAATTTGATGTTAAATACTGAGGTTATAACAGCAGGTAGCTGCCATAACCCTGGTATCTTTTTTTCAGTCAGGAGGCCGAATTTCAGATAAAAGTGTTCCCAGCAGTGGATTCGCTACAAGATCACTTTTATAGTTTTTTATAGACAGCAAGAGAGGTGCCCCCCCCCCCCCCCCCGCTTCCCAGTAGTCTTCAATCTTACCGGAGCTGTCGGTAAGCCCGGAGCTTATCCGATCCCTCTTATGCCTGGGCAAGAAGCTGAGTGAGGGCAAGATCATTTTTATAGGCAGCAAGAGAGGTGCCCCCGCTTCCCAGTAGTCTCCAATCTTACCGGAGCTTATCCGATCCCTCTTATGCCTGGGCAGGAAGCTGAGTGAGAGCCCCCACTCTGCTCTATGCCCTTGGGGAACCGGAGCGACGTCTGTTGTCACTTCACCCTCTCGGGCTTAAAAGGATTTTATTTTTTTTCTTAAAGTCTTTTTTTTTTTGCTTTTAAAAGTAAATGAGAGTCCTGGGATCTTTTTGACCCCACATCTCAAATTAAAGGAAAAGTGTAAAAATAAAAAGGAAAAAAAAAAAATTTAAAGCGCCCCACGCCTCGGAGCTCACACACAGAAAAACTGTGTTCAAATCACACATGTGAGGTATCATCGCAATCATTAGAGCGAGAGCAATATTACTTGTGCAAGACCTCCTCTGTAACTCCAAACATGTAACCTGTAAAGATGTTTCAAGCATCGCCTATGGAGATTTTTAGGTACTGTAGTTTGTCACCAATCCACGAGCGTGCACAATTTAAAAGCATGACATGTTAGGTCTCTTTTTTACTTGGCGTAACATCTTTCACATTATACAAAAAAATGGTCTAACTTTACGGTTTTGTTTTTTTAATTTCTTAAATTGTATTTTTCCCAAAAAATTGTGTCTAAAAGGCTTTTGCGCTAATACAGTGTGACATAAAATATTGCAAAAACTGCCATTTTATTCTCTAGAGTCTCTTCTAGAAACAAATATATAATGTTTGGGGTTCTAAGTAATTTTGTAGCAAAAAGCTACAGAATTTTACTTGTAAACAACAAATGTCAGAAAAAAAAAGTGTGTAATAATATAAAAGCATTCTCCCCCCCCCCCCCATTCTATACACATACTCTGCTTCCTGCTTTGCAGTGCCACATAAAGTGGACCTTCACTCTCTCAATCAACATTTCCATTTGTTTTCCTTATACTGCTAGCATTAGCAAATAGATAGGAATGTACCGAAATAAATAAAAATAAACATTTATCTGTTTTATAATTTTTTTTTGAATGTCTTCAGTTACTCCATGGCAAGGCAACTGATGTCATACATCCCAGGAGTCTTAAGGAGGGGGGGCGGGGTTTTGTCAGCTAAACACACCCTGCTGCCTGCATGCCTGAACTAAGGGCAGATGAATTCAAGGAAGTAAATGCTACATAAATTATCTGCCCTTACTCAAGATGGCCCCAGCTAGAAATCATAGGGAAATGTTTATCAAAATTATTTCTCAGCAAAATAAAGCATGGAGACATGGATGGATGGGGGAGTTTGCTTTAAATATTTATATATTAAATTTTTTATTATATTTTTGGTTTGTGGTGCTCACATGCAGTGTAGTTCCACTTTAAAGTGTACACCTAGTCATAGATTATGCAATTGTCTATCATTCAATCACTGGTTGAAAGAAAATTGTTTGATTCAACATTAAAATAGAACATGCAATCTATTGTATTCTGACAGCGGGAGGTTTCCCCACCGTCAGAATACAACGATCTCTGCTGGCGGCTATAGCTGTGATCGTATGGAAAAAAACCAACAGGCCGGTTGTGCTGAAGTTGATTGATAGGTGGACTTCAATACAACCAGTCTCCCTATAGATGGATCTAAGTTTGGCCAGTTACTGTGGAACCGGCTGAATTTTGATCCATCTATGTCCGGCATAACTGCACCTTAGGTGCTGGTACACATGCATGAAGCTGGGCATCATTCAGCCCAGAAGACTGAGGACATCATGTGACAAAGAAATGTACTGAGGGATCGGCTGTGGATTGAAGCTGAGTGCTGCAACTTGAGCTGCTTTTGTACTTTTAGAACATGATGGGACATTTTATTTTTCAAAAATGTGGTTGCATTTTTGCTTTAAGAAGTGAGGCAAATCAGTTGCAACCTAAGTGGCTGTGGCTAATCTGTACATGTAATTCCATAACAAAAATATGAAAGTGTATGAGTTTAAAAAAGTAAAAGTTATGTAAAAAAAATAGGCAAATCTTGCAATAATAAATAAAAATATAGAATGAAACGTACTGTTTAGGCAGGATTTATCTTTCTTTATGCTTGTTTTTTTATACCTTTACATGCTATTTGTACCTCCAGCAGGTTTACTGAAAAAGAACAAACAATACCGAATTTTATTGAAGAGTTGAACTGGTTGTTGAATGAGATTTAAGATGTGTGGTCAAAAAAGACCTCAAAATTAATAGGGCTGTTTCTGATCTACCTAGAGAACAATAGAACCTAAAGAACAATAGCAAGCATCCTGATGGTTCAGGGATATTTATTACCACAAACTGACATCTGCTACTTAGTTGCAGCCTTTAAACCTTAATGGCAGGCTTGGCATTTGGTTGCCCCAGCGGTGACGGTGTAAGCACATTATAACTAATCAGTCTAATTTTTGTTTTCTCTCTTTCCAGTTTGAAGACATTGGGAGTTTTGAGACCGTATGGCAAGTCAAATTCTACAACTACCATAAAAGAGATCATTGCCAGTGGGGCAACAGCTTCAGCAGCATTGAATATGAGTGCAAACCCAACGAAACCCGAAGCTTGATGTGGATCAATAAAGAGATGTTCCATTGAAGCCAACTAAGCTGGACTTTTTTTTAAATGAGCTAATCAACCTGACCAGCACAATGAGCCTAATAAAGACACATAATAGTGTATATATCATATCAGGAGCTAAGAGGAATCTTAATGGCTTAGTGTTTGCTTAAAGTGGAATCTCCTACACAGAGTGGAGACAGTTATCATGCTGGGAGCCAATAGTGAGGCCAGTGCAGTTTATCAACCCATCAGTGGCATCACTGGTAAGTTGGGGTTTCCTACAGTGTTTCAGTATTAGTTCCTAGTGAATTTAAAATGGCCAACTCCACTCTGTATTGGTGATCTGTACACTTTAAATGACTGAATATTCTTTACAAAAATATGTTTATATCATATGTTATGTTTACAGCGGTGTAGTAGATTATGTATTATTTTTTTAAATATTGTGCATTTATTGTAATTGCTGCATAGATTTAGAGCATTCAAGGGTGATTTGTTAATGGTCTGCCAAATTAGTGAACTTGTTGTCTTTTGGGCTCTTTCAGATAGCTGGTGAACCATATCAGAAAAGTGCAGTTGACTGATTAGTATTTTCATTTTTATTAGTCCATGTTTGACTGCCTATTTTCACCTCTAACATGAACAAAGTTGTCATTGAAGGAAACTCAAATGGGCATCACCATTTACTGGGATGTATCAATGTATATGTGCAATTTCATTATCGGTCTGAATAAGCCCTTAAAAAAACGAATCCAGTTGAAAATAATCTTTTTTATTTTTAAATATCCCTTAGCCCGATTGTGTACTTAAAGTGAATACAAGATAACTGAATGGTAGCCGTTAGAAAAACACCCTTTTAGTATTTTACCTATTTTAATTTTAGGTACCAGAAAAAGTCTCGGAAATGAAAATATCTAAAAGAACAATTGCTTGGCCAACAGCTTCTTCCCTTCATTTGCTAACATGATCAGAGATGTATTTGGGGATCATTCTTCTCTGCAACCAAAGGCTGGATTTTCCAGTAGAGCCCTGGCTTATAAAGCTAATGGGGCACCTGTTCTCAGGACCCCCTTTCCCACGTTGTCATCTGTGTGCCTACATCTTTGAAAATTTACTATAACAAGTTAGCAAATTGCCAAACCGTTATCGGCTAATATTTTCAACCTGAGCAAGACCAGTTCTGTGTGTCTCATTTCGTTTATGGGGTAGGGTGGACATTCTTGGTTCTGGATCGGCTCTTTGTGTCTTATTTACATTTTTGGTGTAGTGTTATTTGGGACACCCTACGGGAAATGTGGAACTGGTTTTGCACCATGAATGACTGCAAGAAACATGGAACTAGTCCTGCACCATGAATGTCCACACAAGACACGTGGAACTGGCCTTGTGTGTCATTTGAATATTTATGCTGTAGGACCAGTACACCATGTCTCATGCACATTTATGCTGTATGACCAGTTGTATGTGACTTGAGTGGACATAATTGGAACAGTTTTATGTGAATGAGTTAAAAAGGACAACCTCAAGAAAATTCAGTCTTAGAAGTTTATTTTTTAACTTTGAAACATGAGTTTTTGCTGTATTATTATGTAGTTGTATAGGCTACACAGACTGTTCTTCTTTCAGATAATTTTATTCATGAGGCTGACTATCAGTAAATTGTGAGAGTAAAAGTGACACCTTTTTAAATGATCTGCCTTTACTTAGTATATGTTTGAGAGGAAACTATGATTAATATTTTTTACTTTGTGCCTTTACAATTTATTGTAGTGTTTTGAAGCCTATGTGAGATTTTATATCCGAAATCTCACTATACGCACTGTGTTGTCTCGCTGATGGAAAATAGGTGGATATTTGATTTCTGCAGGGCCTCCAACATGACCTTTTTTAATACGATACAATATACTCTGCTCCTCAACTGCATTCTACTTTCTGATTTAATCTATAGAGCTTTTAAAGGAAACCTGTGAGAATAGAAGTATGAATTGCTGATTCATTTTTAAAGGTATAGGTCTAGGGCTGCCATTCTGATTATGGCCTCACTAGCTAGTGAATCACTGAGCTTGAACAAACAAGTGGCAGGTTAAAGGAAAAGTGTTGAGTATTCAAAAAATAAAAATGTATAATCACCTCTATGGCTGCAGCATCGATCAGATGCTGCAGCTGTCCCCGCCCCCTCTAAGCCTGAGAATAAATTGCAAAAGACGCAAACTTCACCTGTTTGCTTGCCTAAATATATATATATATATATATATATATATATATATATATATATATATATATATATATATATATTTATAGTAGTATAGTATATATAAACCATATATACAGTATATGTAGAAACCACTATACTTTCACAGGTTAATTGACTAAACCTAAAATATTTTATGTCACGAAAGAAATATGGGATCTACCATTTTAGAGGGAGCAATCATGTTTCCCTGAAAATAAGCCCTAAACCGAAAATAAGACCTAGCGTGATTTTCAGGGGGGGGAGGGGGGTTGGAATATAAGTCCTACCCCGAAAATAAGCCCTATTAAAGTCCTTGTAAAAATATGTAATCCATTTTGTAAAAAGATTATATAATGTCCAGTGTGTCTCCTTTTGTAACTTTATTTAAAAAAAAACCTTATTTACAGCACCGCTGGGCGCTCACATGACTCACTAGAGATCTTCTGCTCTCCTCCCGGCTGACATCAGCGGCCCTTCCCTCTGCAGTGCTCAGAGCGGGGCTGTCATCACCGGGGTTCTCAGGCCCTTTCCTCTGCAGTGCTCGGAGCGGGAGAGAAGAGCTCCGGCGGATCACGTGAGCGCCCAGCAACATTGTAAATAAGGTATTTTCCACAATAAAGTTACAAAAGAAGACTCAATGGACATTATATAATCGTTTTATAAAGTTACAAAAGAAGACACACTGGACATTATATAATCTTTTTAAAAAACAGATTTCATATTTATACAATGACTTTACCTAAGGTTCATTTTTGGGATTAAAGATGTCATAATGATGACTCCTGAGCTGGGGAAGGGAGGGAGAGAAGACAGGAGACATAGATAAGACATCCTCTGAAACTAAGCCCTAGTGTGTTTTTTGTAGCCAAAATTAATATCAGACCTGGTCTTATTTTGGGGAAACACGGAATTTATCTGATTGTGCCCATTTTACGGCTTTGAAAACTTAACATTAAACATACAGCTCAAGACATTTTCCTTTACTGACTGCATGCATGTTCTTGGTCAGTGACTCCCTATGTGGTAAATAAGGAGAAGTTTAACAGTCAAGTATTTGTATCCTATAGTTTGGGTCACATTGGAAGTTCTGCTTTAAGGATCAAGGAGATCATGAGTGCTAAGTTTAAAAATATAGAGAAAATCATATCAGGGTTCTTCAAAGACATTACAATATAGACCTATTCAGTAATGCTAAACAGTTGCCTACAGTCAGCAAGATTTCACTATACTGAAGTCATTTTAAGAGATTATTTCAGTTTACTTGAAATATTAACTGTTTTTATGCCATCATTGCTTTTTGCATTGCTTTATTGCATAAGCCTGGTGATACTGTAATATTAAAATCAGACTAAAGCTGGCTTACCATGCACATTTTAGAAATCTACTTCAGACTGAGTAAAAGTTGAATTTTGGTGTGCATTTACTGTCCAATTCATATGTTGTGGGAAATGTCATCTGTAAAATCCTGCTTGTGTTCCCTGCGATTAAATGTGACGCTAAGAACCTTTACACTAAAGTGTATGTGTCCATTCAAAGCCAATGCTGGTGTTGCTAGAAAAGTCACAAAAAATAACAAAGGTTGTTGGCATATTTAAAGTAGCTTTGTGAAAAGTGAAAATGAGCTTGAGAATTGTCTTATATACAGTAAGTGTATCTATCACATGTTTACTTTGGTTGTTCAGACTGAGGGTAATTTGCTGCTGTGGGTAGGTGATAAGTGAGTTAGAATTATGCAGATATAATATTGTAATCAGTATTTGAAGGTAACTTAATATAAAACTGTTAATCATTGGTTTCCTTTAAATATGTGAATTTTTGTTTTGTTAATGTAACAATGACATGTTTTTTTAAAATGTGTGGGTGTTGTTCTTGTTCTGATAAGGAAATGAAAAAAATAAAAAAATAAAAAAGTGAATAGGAAAGTGAAACTTAGGATAATGGTTAAACATATTTAACTGTCCATCTCAACATGTTTAGTTGCTGTTAAAATAAATGTTTAAGAAAAATGATTGCCTATTTTCAGCAAAATAAACATTTTAAGTTATTAATTTTTTTTTTTTTTGTTTTAATGTAAATTTCTGTTTATTGCTTTTAAAACAAGAATAGAACAAAACACAAACACAATGCCACGCAGGGCAGACACATAAAAGAAAACAGTTGACAACAGGCCAACAACCCCCCACACCACCCAAACCACCCACCACCCCAGGCTCCACCTAGCAGGTCCCGCATAATGACAGACACTCCTCTAAGAGGCTAGAAAACCCCCCAATGCATTCCCAACATACCTACAGCATCCTGACAGTGCAAGCACATGGTAAGCACAGCAAGCAGCACATATTAGCATACTTCATGAAACATAATATAATAAGGGAGATATTATAAGAAAGGAAACTTCCCACGTCCACGCAGCAGACAGTCAACATAACCATGCAACGGCCCACAACCACTCAAGCACATAATGACATTAGGACATCTACGACTGTTTGGCAGAGGTAAAAGCTGGAGAATACAGCCACAGCTTCCATACTTTATCAAATTTCCGTGGACAGCTTAAAGTGGAGTTCCACCCATTTTTAATAAATTGGATTACATAGATGTATGTAATCCCCTTTAAAACGACTTTTACCAATGGAAAGTTTTTTTTTTTTTTTGCTAGAAAATACCTTATTTTCTGCTTTATTTATCCTCTTCTCACTTCCGGGTCCGGTCGGCGATTACGTCATTCGGCGATTCGCAGTGTGTGCTGGGATGTATCTCAGGGCATGAAATCTCGCATTATTACACAGGAGTTGAGCTGCACTGCGTGCTCTGCCCCGCCTCCTCTCAGTGAGCTGTACTGTATGTATTGAATTGAGGCCGTTCTCCGCCCCGCCTCCTCTCAGTGAGCTCAGTGAGGATATAATGCTTTCAGTCCTCGCTCACTGAGAGGCGGCGAGGCAGAGGCGGGGCGGAGCACGGCCTCAATACAAAACATACAGTACAGCTCACTGAGAGGAGACGGGGCTGAGCACGCAGTACAGCTCATCTCCTGTGTAATAATGCAAGATTTCATGCCCTGAGATACATCCCAGCACACACTGGGAATCGCCGAATGACGTAATCGCCGACCGGACCCGGAAGTGAGAAGAGGATAAATAAAGCAGAAAATCAGGTATTTACTAGCAAAAAAAAAAAAACTTTCCATTGGTAAAAGTCACTTTAAAGGGGCTTACATACATCTAAAGTCACTAAAATGGGTGGAACTCCACTTTAAGTTATTAATTTAACAATAACCTGAAAATTACTTTTATGGGACAGAGGTATCTGTTTGTCTGCACCTCAGTTTCTTTCTTGGTCTGTGCAGACCTTCTCAGTCTAGTCCTTGTTTTGCAATGGCTTCTTTGTTCAGGGTCGATAATTCAGCATATAACCGCGTGGTGTGAACACATAGAAGTTGATTTATTAAAGTAAAATATACTCTTCACTTTTGCAAAAGCTTAGTAAACAAGGTGAAGCTCTGCCAATTTCCATCATTCAATTATGTGGAAGAAATTTTTTATTATTATTATTTTTTTATATGTGATTTAGTATTCTCTGCGTAGTGAAAAATTTCACCTCATTCAGTAAAATTTTCCTTACAAGGTGAACAGCCTTTTTGGCTCAGGGTTCAGTTTTCCCTGAAAGCCATTGAACCTAAACAAGTAGTGACACTTACAACTTTATGTAAAATGTTAGTGCTCTTGTACTGGATACAAAAGTGGCACCTAATAATAGAGCTTTTTTCATGCGCATACACTTTATTACCAAAAGTATTGGGGCACCTGCCTTTACACGCACATGAACTTTAATGGCATCCTTAGTCAGTAGGGTTCAATATTGAGTTGGTCCACTCTTTGCAGCTAATGCAGCTTCAACTCTTCTTGGAAAGCTGTCCACAAGGTTTAGGAGTGTGTCTATGGGAATGTTTGACCATTCTTCCAGAAGTTTGGACAATTTCACGCTCCCAACTTTGGGGAAACAGTTTGGGGTTTGACCCTTCCTGTTCCAACATGACTGCGCACCAGTGCACAAACCAAGATCCATAAAGACCTGGATGAGCGAGTTTGGGGTGGAGGAACTTGACTGGCCTGCTCAGAGTCCTGACCTCAACCCAATAGAACACCTTTAGTATAAATTGGAGCTCAGACTACGAGCCAGGCCTTCTCGGCCAACATCAGTGCCTGACCTCACAAATGTGCTTCTTGAAGAATGGTTAAACATTCCCATAGACACACTCCTAAACCTTGTGGACAGCCTTCCCAGAAGAGTTGAAGCTGTTATAGCTGCAAAGGGTGGGCCAACTCCATATTGAGCCTTACGGAGACTGGGATGCCATTGAAGTTCATGTGCGTGTCAAGGCAGGCATCCCAATACTTTTGGTAACATAGTGTAATTCCTCATAAATTCACTAGTGTGGATCATGGACAGGGTCCCATATGCCTTGCACTGGCCAGAGGATGCATCAAAAAAATTAAAGACTTGAGTGGGCTTTCTTTTGTTAACTTTTAATATACAAATGTGACTGAAACTGTAACCATTCAGTACATATCTAGTGTCTTTCCATAACTGCCTAAAATAATGTACAGTACCACAGGTCCCAGATCTTTTTGCTGTTTTTATCACCTGTTTATATGGCAATAAGGCAGTTGGTGTACAAAATGACCCCAGAGGTCTCATTTGGTCCATTTTGCTGTTACCATTAAAGCTTAATCTCCAGGTGCAAATTGTGATGTCTCCACCTCAGCCAAACAGAGGAAGCCTTGTATTTATTCATAAAAATAAAAGGTTTCCTTAGAATGGCTGTTCTACCCTCAGCACAACTCAATTTTGTTCCAGAAATGGGGCGCAAAGTCCTTGTACCACTGTTAAGACACAGCGCTGTATACTGCTTGTGGCTGATGCTATATACCGTTTATATCGCTCTGACAGTTGCTGCAAAAGTGAAAAGTCATAGTATTCCTGGAATTAGGCTTTAGGAAAGTGGCATTTTGATTCTTCACCCCCTTCCCCCTATAAACTCCTGCCTGTCTCCTGGAGCAAGACTGGAACCTGACTAGCTGTTTGTTGCCTCACTGTCATTTCTGCTGGAAACAGGTTCTATCCATGGCACAGGCACTAACTGGCTTTCCAATTTTTGACTTTAGGTTCACTCTAAAGGGTTGCTGTGGTCGTTCAACTGTATAGCTTAAAAAAAATCTAAACCCTCTCTTGTTACTGTAGCAGCAGTAAAATTCACCGTAGAATCACCAAAATGGTAATCTAAGCCTGCTCAGGTTCCCCTGCTCCCCATCTCACCAGTGACTTGACAGCCTTCTGGTCTCTAATGTAAAGCAGGTGCTCTGGGAGAAAAGAACAAGAGGTTTTAAGTGCTTCTGCTGTAAAATTTGAGGATTAAAGTGTCTGCAGCTAGAGGGATAATGGGTTATTGTTTTAAAGCTTTTTTACTTATTGTGAGGAATATGTTAATACTTGAATGTTCATAGCCTGGCTACAGATTCCCTTACCATCTCAGAGTATAAGTGAGATTTTTGTTAAATTTTTATACAAAAACTAAACTGGAGGCTGCCCCCTGTCGCCTCTTTTATTTGCTCTGGCCTTGGAGCCCCTGCTTCACAGGGTACGGGCGAATGTGAACATTAAGGGGTCACCGTGGGCTCCACGGAGCATAAGCTATCCGCTTATAAGGATGACGTACTGTTCCATGTGTTGGACCCGGTCACCTCACTACCCAATCTGATGGCGGAACTCTCGGAGTATGGCAAGGTGTCCAATTTTCAAATCAATTATTCTAAATCTGAAATCCTGCCTATCACCATACCCCCGCCTATGGCGTCCGCACTGTGGGCTTCTTTCCCCTTCACGTGGACGGTATCCTCTATGAAGTACTTAGGTGTTCATCTCACTACCTCCCTGGACTCCCTGTACGCTTGTAACTATGCCCTTCATCTCCGGCGGATTCACGTGGACCTCGAATCCTGGGACAGGTCCTCTTTTACGTGGATTGGCCGCACTAATATTCTCAAAATGACGGTCCTCCCCCGGGTACTGTTTCTCCTGCAGATGCTGCCTGTGCCATTTCCCCGACGCTTCTTTGCAGAACTTAAGAGCCTCTTTATTGCATTCGTGTGGGGGGGGGTAAGAGGCCCCGGATAGCTGTTGCTTTATTGCAGAGGACCAAACGCAATGGGGGTCTTGGCCTGCCTAATATTCTGCAGTACTGTAGAGCTGTGGCCCTCCAACGCTTGCTGGACTGGCGGTTTCAGACCTCGTCCAAGATGTGGGTCTCTCTGGAGAAAACGGTTGTGGGCCGTAACCTGGCATATGCCCCGTGGGTGCCTGCGGAGAATAGGGGACTGTCACACTGGGCATCCCCTCTGATGCTCCACTCACTGCGTGTGTGGGATAAGTTGAACGGCTCCTTGGCTTTGGCCCCTCTCCCGTCTCCGTTGGCCCCTGTGGGGGGTTTTCCATGGTTCTCCCCTGGAGAGCGACTGTCATCACTGGGCTCCTGGGCTAAAGATGGGGAGGTCAGTCTGGCTCACTTCTGGTCTGCTGGGAAGTTAGTTTCATTGGCTACGCTGAGGGATCACTATGGCAGCTTTCCCTTTGATTTCTGGAGGCACTGCCAACTGATCCATTTTGTGGCCACTGCTTGGCAGACAGCCCAGATCAGAACCGAGCTCTCTGACGTCGAACGATTATGGGCCCGCAGCAGCATTTGATTTCAGCTCTATATAGACTGCTAGAACTGGCCAAGCCCTCCTCTAAACCAAATTTAATCAGGGAATGGGAAAAGGACTTGGACCTTGAGTTTACCTTGGATCAACTCCACCGCTTGTACCGTCTGACCCACTCCAGTTCTGTGGACTCGAGGACACAGGAGAATAACTATAAACTGCTCACCAGATGGTACCGGGTTTCGGTGACTTTAGCTAGATTTTGCCCTGGGGTTTCGGATGGGTGCTGGCGGTGCTGTGGGCAGAGAGGGACGCTCCTTCACATATGGTGGACGTGTCCTCGGATTCGGCCCTTCTGGGAGATGGTGCTGAAACACATCCTGGACGGTATCGGTCTGGACTTGCCAGACTCCCCGGGGCTTTTCCTTCTGCATGCCCCCCCAGTTCCCATCCCAAGATATAAACGAGGGTCTCTCCCGCACTTACTCAATGCTGCCAAACGCCTCATTCCTGTTCATTAGAAGACCTCCCGGGTCCCTAGCGAGGCAGATTGGCTTCGCAAAGTAAAAGAGATTATGGACGCTGAGGAGTGGATGGCCAAGTGTAGAGGTACCCGAGAGAGGTTTGATGCAGCTTGGTCCCAGTGGCGTCAGTACGCCCCCAATTCATTCCCTGTGTCCTCCAGTCTCGATGTTGCCCTCTTGGCACTGGCTGACCCCGCATTTCACCAGCGGGTTCTGCAGGCCTCACACATCTCTACAAGTTAGCCTTGTTCCAGTTCTCCTTATATGTGCTCTGGGAGCCGGGCGTGGGTACACCTTTTGGTAACCTGATTTCCCTACATGGTTGGCAGAGATACCCCCCTTTTTTTTTGTCATATTTATTTACATGTTTATTTTCTTCCCCTTTTTCTGATGCCCTATGCGGTGGCTCCCCCCCCCCCCCCCCCCCCCGTTGAGGTGGACCTAGGTGGCCATGCTGTTTTGTCTGCCGACGTGGGCCCTCTCTCTCTCCACCCTTCTTGGAGGGGGAGAGGTGGGTCAACTGGGGCCGAATGCCTGGACCTGGGAGGGCCTCCTTCTCCACTTTGGTATAAGCCGGCCTTGATTCCACTCCGGGGCACAATTCAGTGGATTTATTAATATGTACAATTATTGTGTGTTGTCTAGTTATTATTGTTCGCCTACATAGGCTCCATTGGCCTGTTTGTACAATGTTGGATCTTCCTTTTCTTTTGTTTATGTACTGCATTGTTTGTTATTGCAACCTTTTTTTTTTCTCAATAAAAATTGATTATACAAAAAAAAAAAAAAAACTAAACTGGAAGCCTTATGCTAGTAGAAAGTCATATTCATGACTATGGCTCCGATAATGAGCTTCCTTCCTTCTGATATCACCACTTCCTGATGTTTGATGAACTGCCTAGTGGTAAAGCCTAAAGTTTGCACCTTGCAATTGGGTCATGTCATTTTTTGTTATCGGAAATATTTACCAGTGCCCTCTGCAGCTATATTAGGAAACACAATGTCTGTGGATAACTCTTGTCATCTCCTCTGTGGTCTTTTTTTTCCATGAGTCATTTATAGTGTAGATATTACAACGTAAATGTGTATTTTGCAATGCTTGACCAGTTCTGTAGATCACACCATGTCCCTTCCTGGTTCTAAAAATAGGCTTGTTTGGTTATTTTTATCATTACAGATTGTATATGATCATAGATCCAAAGCTTTAATAAGGAAAATATAAATAGACATTTTTTGTATTTAAGCATGCCACTAACATTATTACAGAATTATACAGGCTTATCTATAACAAAAGAAACCAGATTTCAGATTAATTATTTTGGTTAGAAGAACAGTAATGTTTCTCAATGCATTCAGATGCTTTATTTAATTTTCAAAGGTCCAGCAAATTAGAGATAACAGTTTGTGGGAATGCTATTATGGATGAATAAATGAGCTCACAAACAGCAGATCTAACACTAACCCCTCAAACCTGTTTCCTATCCAATTAAGTGATCATTGATCCATCCACAACTAGCTGGAGTTTCCAAAACTTTTTATTTAAGCATGGCCCTCCTCACCCACCTCCACAATGTCCTGACAGGAAGTTAGGGAGAAATGTCACCAATAAGGACACATCAACATTATGGTTGCCCTCAAAGGGCCGATTCTATCTGTAAGACTATAAAACTTTTGTCAGAGAATAGGTGCAGGAATTCAATGATGCCCCCCCACGGAACTGCATCAAATGGTAGGTGTGGCCAAATTGCACTAACAGTGGGGGGATTATAAAGGGGCAATAAATAGCAGGAGTGTGTTAAGTGTGGAGTTCAGGGGTGTGCTATGTACAGATTGCAGAGTTTAGGGGTGCCCTGTGTACAGAGCGCAGGGTTGAGGAGTGCGCTACATACAGAGAGCAGGGTTTGGAAGTGTGCTTTGCACAGTGTGCAGGGTTCAGTTCACTTCCACCCCTCCTCGGCTCTGACCTCTGCACCATTCTCCCCCATTCCCTACCTTCATACACATCTCCCTCCACAGCCCTCATCTTCCCCCCAATCCCACCAAAAGCTTCCTCCCATCTCACCTACCTGGCCCAGCTCTAGTACCTCCCGGCAGTGTAGACAGTTCTGCCTCTCTCTCTCACTTGCAGGGAGATTATTGGTTGACATCTGTGCACCTGGGCACAGATGGCATCACAATGCAGTTTACCATATGATGCCCCATCCCACACTGTACCTGCATCTCCCTACCATCAGTGCAGGGCAGGCAGGGGTCTGTGAGAGCCACCAAGAGGAAAGATGTCCTTGTAAACACAAAAGACTTCTGGGTTTACAAGTGACAGTGGCGAGCGAAGGGGGAGAGCAAGAAAGGACAGAATAGAGTTCTGCCTTGTTCCAGCTGAAAAAAAGCCTGGGGTGCGAGGGCCACATAAAAGGGCCTGGCGGCCTTGTGTTTGACATATGTGAACTACACCACTATGCTCATATTTGCCATGATGCCTGCCAGTGCCATTTTACCGAATGGGCACACTGGGCAGTTGCCCGGGGGTCCCACCTGCCCAGCGACCCAGCCCCAGCGGAGCATTAGTCCCGATTCCCGTGTGCTTCCTGCCGGATAATTTAGCAGGTAGCAAGCGCCTATTGGCCCTGCGCTGCTCTCAGGCCACTTGGGCCATGGAGGGGGAGCCTACAACTGCAGGAATGCCTGTCCACCTTCACGGGAACAGGCAAACAAAGGATAGTCGAGTCTGACTCCCAGACCCAGCCGCCGAACTTGGAAGCTGTCTTTAGCCTGGCACTGCTGTACCAATAAATATCGCCTTATCGATAATTTGCATTTTTATTCTCGTGGGTGATTGTGTAGGCAGGGCCCCAGTGCACTGCATTGCCCGAGGCCCTTTAATGCCCTTAAGATTGCACTGATGCCTGCCTATTATTTCAAATGGGGGGAGAACACCATATTCTAAAATCACATTACCTGTAGTAAAATCACAACAATATTGGAGAAAGATGAGCAATAAACTCAACATGTTTTTTTTCAATTGACCTTGAAAGTCCCGTAGTCTTTCTCTCTTTTACAGTATATTGCCTATACTTGGAATGTACCATTATATACATTAAACAATCCTGGATCCATATGTACTCTTTATGGCCCAATAATTATATAATATTTTAGTTTAGAAAAGGCGGGAGAACTATGTAAGAAATGGAGCCACATTCAAACAGTGCTAAGTTCAGTATAAACCCAGCCATGTCCTCCTTTGCAATATTTGCATGTCTTTGCTGGAAAATCTCTTTACACAATATATAGCATTAACGGAGATGCAAACATCAAACCACGCAGCACACAAGAAGTGATACTGAATAGGTGGTCAGTATAACCACAATAGGCAAAAAATATTTCCATGAAGGACATACAACACTTTCATATAAGACTACAAAGGGATGGCAACAGAGTAAACTTTGGGCACATTATGATTAAGCAAAACCACCAGCTTCCTGATATTATTAAAATGCACATTTCTTGGAATAGTCATCTCTTTCCTCTTCTATGCATGAAGGCATATATAATGCTAAAGCCCCTTTTTACACGCAGCCAGGAGGTGGTGAAAACAGGTAGTTGATCTGTGTTTTTACCTTCCTTTAGCCGCCCACCTACAAGAAGACATGTCGCTCGGGTGTGTAAACTTTGCTGAGGCAATATGGCAATTCGATTCATGGCAGCAATTTTAACTCAACCTGACGAATTTCACAGGTGATACAGAAACTTGTGAAAGAAAGTGAATGGGATGGTGTTGCTGCCACTATCTAAACACCTAACTCATGGGAGCGTCATGGTCACACAGTGCAAAACCCTGGTTCGGCAGTTAAAAAATAAAACACAGACACCGGGAGGTGCCAGTTTCACTTCCTGAAGGCCTGCAAACCTCCTCTTCACCCTGGATCAGGATTTAGGAAGGTGGCGATTTTGAGTGTGAAAGGAGCCAAAATCTACTAAGGACACATCACTTTGTGAATCCTACCATCCCATCTAACATTACATTTCTTGCCAAGATGCTAGCCAGGTCAATAAAAAAATGTTTGCAGGAAAATCATTCTTTAAATCTCTTGACAGTACATTTACCTGTGCATGACTACATACAGTACAGTGGTGGGTTAAAGCTGGACTCCACCCTTTTCTTTAGTCTCTCTTTAGTACAAATGTACAGGCTTCCTTCCAGTAATGAAAATGCTTAGTCTGGATTCACTGCACACTGTGCACCTTTTACAGGGTACATTAGAATTTGGGGTGCACCGATCCGACTTTTCTAGTCCCGATACCGATACCTGGCTTTGTGTATCTGCCGATACCGATCCGGAACTATTGATTTGTTATAGCAATTGTGCATTCAAAATCTAAAATATATGTTCAAACTCAAAATTAAAAAGAATAAAATGTAGCCACAAGAAAAAAAACTGTTTATTTCTTGAACATACAATAGCAATCAAACTGTAAACATGTAAAAAATATAAAATGCAAAATATGTGTGTGTGTATATATATATATATATATATATATATTTATACACACACACATACATACATATACTGTATATATATATATATACACACATACACACCATATATATATATATACACACACATACATACATATATATATACACACACACCATATATATATATATATATATATATATATATATATATATATACACACACACACACCATATATATATATATATATATATATATATATATATATATATATATATATATATATATATATATATATATATATATATGTGTGTACATATACACACAGTATACAGTGTAAGGGTACTTGAAGGGATTTGCTTGTAGGCACTGTCTGTGGCTGAGCCCGGGATGCATGCGGCTGCAGTACAGAGCAAAGCCACTGCTTCCTGTGTACGGCTCCTCCATTCACAGGCGGAGTGCATCTGATATCACTCCGCCTGTGAGCCGTACCTATACCGGAAGTAGCGACTCCGTGCAAGTGACGGCTGAGCCGCTATTCAGCAGACACCGTGGTAGGTTCTGCTGCGACAAAACCGGATCGGCCCGTGGACCTGTAAATTTTACCGATCCAGCTATTTTGGCAGTATCGAGGCCGATATCCATTCCTAATATCGGATCGGTCCACCCCTAATTAGATTCTGTTGCATTTAGATAAAGTACACTTAATTTCCTGGTTCAAGGATGTCCAGCATCAGTTATTCATATCCTTCCAGGCTGACTGTCTCTGTCTGGAAATCGAGTGTGCACTGTTTAACCTCTCATTAAACCCCACACTCTATTAGCATTGCTCAGTAGAAATCCCTTTTCCTAGGAACAGATCATTGAGAAACCACAAACGCCAAACATAGCAGAACAACGGAACATACACGAGACACAAAAAAAAAACTGCAAAAGAAAGAGAACGTAAAGATGGAACAAAAATCAAGAAGGGGTATAATAACATTATAACAAGACTAAGACCAAATGAAACAAGATGTAGCAACTTTCATTTTAAAAACAGACCACCTGTGGAAACCTAGCTTATAACTTATAAAAATCCACAGGGCCTTCACTCCAACAGTCTCCTATGAACATCTCCAGCCCCAAAGTATGACAAAACCCTTTCTACCCCATGGAATGGTGATGACGTATCACCATCATGTATGTTCTGGAAATGGCAGGACACATTGGACGAACGAGAAGCAGGGGGGTTATGACCCCTGCAATAGTGCTTCCCAATTCTTGTGTGGAGGTATCTGGCAGTACAACCCATATGTAGAGCATGATATAATGCACACAACTTTTCTTGTACCACAATTTATAAAATGGTTATTTGGAAAAGTATAACCAGACACTGCTGATTCTAATATGAGCCCCGCAATATTACAAGGTCTTATATTTAAAGGACAGTTGTACAGTCATGTCCTCTTCATACTTTGCTTATCAAGATCTGTAAATGAAGAGGCAGACAACAGCCAAAGTATTCCCCCTTAAAAACAAAAAAAATATAAATGACTGTCTGCATATAACACCGAAAGAGCCACCTGTATGATATTCATAATTGTATTAAAGCGAAACCCAAAAGTGGAACTTCCGCTTTGAGGCCTCCCCCCTGGCTCCTGTTTGTGAAACTGAGTTTTTAGGGAGAAGGCGGAAGCAGGTACCCAATTTTTTATTTTTTTTTACAAACTTTTATTCAGGGTAAAAAAGGCAGTACAATTAGATGAATACAATTACATTGATGTATTTTGACATAATAAAACAAAATGGAAAGATCAAAAGCATTAATGAGGAAGGCATCAACTCATGAATATATGGTGATATATATACGTACATTGATAAAAGATACATATATAAGTAACAAGGAGGTCATCTATCATTATTGGGCCTAGTAACGAAGGAGAGAGTGGAGAGGACTCTTTCTAGCCGCCCAAAGTTCTAAAGAGGATCTCTGAGTGGTTGAACCAAGGATTCCATTTTATGTCGTAGAAGTTTATAGAGTTATACAAAGTATGGAAAATCTTTTCAACAAGACTGACAGTATCCATTCTCGCTTTCAACTGAGTGATTGGAACCGATGGAGATTTGCAGTGTGAAGCTATAAGCCATAGTATTGAGACACTGATAGCATGGGGAATCGGTAATTGTGGGATATTACTAAACAATAGACAGTTTGTCATTGTTAGATTTATCTGACTGTCTGAGTTGGTCGATGCAACATTTGATAATTGGTTCCAAATATATGAGACTTTATCACAATTCCAAAAAATGTGTGAAAAGGGGCTTGGAACCAGGCATCCCCTAAAACAAGTTGAGGGAACCGATGGGAACATACTATTTAATTTTGTGGGGTGTAATACCATCTAGTGAAGAGTTTAATTGCGGTGTCTCTAAACGATAGGGATCTAGTACATTTGTGACGATTGGTGATACTATCAATCCAATCTTCTCTGGAATATATAGAGTTACATTCTGACTCCCATTTCAGCATGTAGGGAAGCTTTTCTTGAGAGTTTGCTCTTAAAAAATTGCCATAAATCTCAGATTAGTCCCGGTCCCCTGGGGTTTTTAAGACCTAACTTTTCAAAAAATGTAGGAGGTCCAATATTAGCGAATCGGAATTGCGAATCATAAAATTGCCTAATTTGTAAAAAGTTCCTATGTTCACTATGGGGGGTATGATATTTTGATTGAATTGTAGAAAAAGTAATGAAAGTAGAGTTATGAATACATTTATGTAAATTAGTTAGGTCATTGGCTATCCACCATGAAAAATTCTCTGGTTTACATAGTCCCAAAGGAAACTTAGGGTCTCCTAAGAAAGAGGCATGAGGAGGGGACCGGAAATCAATCCAAATTATGTTTTATATTGTTTCCCAAGTTTAAGGGATTGAAATACCAGTTGATTTAGGGGGGCAATTTTGCCTGCTGAGACACCCTTCACCCATAGGAGTCCCGAAGTGAGAATGGAGATATTGAGTCTCGCTCAAAATTGACCTATGGGACACCTGAATTTGCAATGTGCCACTGACCAATTTGTGAGAACCTCCAGGTACCCGATTTTGACAGGTAACTGCTCCCACTTTTGTTCCGGTCGCCTTAGGCGATCGGGAGCGGAATGTATAGTGTGGCGATTGGTATCGGCGCTACCTTACAGTATAAAAACGTGACTACCCCAAAGTGTAGGTGAAGATATATAAGGGTGTCAACAGAAAATGCTTATTTGTGAGGAAATTAAATGAGATAAACAATACGTGTGTGTTTATTAAATTTCAAATAAAAAACAAATATAGTGATACATGTGCAATATGCATATCGAAAACGGTGGAAAAAAATATATAATGGGGGGGGGGGGGGGAGGGGGGTGTTCCCACAACCACAAGTGTTATATCAGGTATATACTTTTTCCTGATATATTTGTGCCACACAAGTATTGAAAAATAAACAGGTGCTGCTGTGCAGAGTTCGAAAATGACCACAACCACAAGTGTTATATCAGGACTTCCCTGATATATGTGCCACACATGTGCTAAAAAAACAAAAAGCTGCTGTGCAGAGTCCAAAGAGTCCACTAGGTGGCGTCTGCAATACGACCTGTGTAGCTGTATGGGGGGTCTCTTCTCCGTATTTGGGGGAGCACTTGCGAGCCGGTGGTCTGGTGCCCTAAATGCTCATAACGAAAGAAGGCCCCAAAGTGAATAGATAATCCATACAATAGCGGCAAAAAAGCGCAGTACACTCACTGTTAAGATGATCTGGATCAGAGTAGACAAAAACAGTTCGCGCCGGGATGCTTCCGCGTTCCACGGCCGACAACCGGAAGTGACGTTGCACGTTCTAGACTCCGCCCTACGCGTTTCGTCAGAGGGACGTCAACTGGAGCGGCGTCAACTAAGCGTACTCCCGGACTTTTTATAGCCGCCCGTATCCAAGCAACGGAGGGGACGGGCCGTCACCGTCATCTTGTTACACCCTCTCCGGAGGCCATATTGCTCCACCACTGGCTTCAATGCAAGGATATGCAGGGGAACGGCCATATTCTCATCATCTCCGATCGATAGCTATAACCGAGTGTATTGCGATTCTGTTTGCCAAACATATTCTTTCAAAAAAATTCCTTTATTAATGACAACAATTCTAAAAACAAAATCTCAAAGAAACAACCTCCAAAGTAGAGATTGACATTTTGAGAAATCTCATGAAAAAAATATATAAAAAGGCAAGAAATGAAAAAAATAAAAATATAAAAGAGAAAAAATATATAATATAAAGGTCAGATGTAGCATAATCTTATTTAAACCGAAAGTTGGAACCCCAAAAAAAAGGGGAAAAAATAGTATATGAAAGAAAAATAAAAAATGAGTAAATATATTCCAACGAATATTTATATTCAAAGAACCCGATGTGTATCGGGAGGAAGGACATAGGAAACAAAAAAAACAAAACAAAAAGTGATCCCTAATTACATTGGAAGAAAGTGATGTATTGGATGGTGGTGAGGAAAAAATTATCGGGACCAAAGTGAAGAAAACAACTTAAGATTAAAAACAGAAATTGGTGATTTGTGAAAAATGATGCTGGATGAGAAAGCTAAAATGCATAAAAATATTATTTTACGTAAAAGAAACAATCAAAGATATGAAGGAGATTTTTTCCGGTAGTTGTGTCATCATGATATTTGTGTTATTCTAGAACCAAAAATGATGCTGGATGAGAAGAGCTAATTTAATTCCCACTATAAAGTTAAAAAACTTTTTTGTAAAAAGCAACCCAAATAACATACCAAGGGTAAAAACTAGATAAAAGCAATATTATGTTATATAAATTTTTTGTTTCATATGTAAAAAATTATTATAGCAACAGGGTTAGACGTAAAATTTCCTGTACCCATCACAAATCATGATGGTATTGGATAAGGAGGTAAATATATCAAAAGTGGAGGGACTCCTATAAAATAGGCTTTAATTAGACTGATGCTGGATGAGAAAGATGGGACAAATTCTAAAATTGTTTAAAACATATAAAAATCACAAAAAATCAAAAAAAAAAAAAAAAAAAAAAATAAAAGGAGGTAAAAGGATGAAAAAAATCAAAAATTATGTAAAAACCGACCAGGGAGATATTTGAGATAAAATCCCAATCCTAAAAAATCCCAATATTAAAAGTGTAAAAAAAGGGAAAGAGATTTTTTAAATAAAAGGGGAAGGGATTTTATTTAAAACGAAGCTTCTAAGAACCTTAAAAGGAATGTTAAACGAGGAAAGCTTATGTGTCTGTGATGAAACAATTCAAGTCTATATCCGCATTTAACCCTTCCGGACGGAGAGATCTCATCATGTAAATCCACTTGGTCTCATTACGTGAAACCAATCTTCGTTTGTTACTGCCCCTCCAATCTCCTTTTATCCTATCTATCGCATAAAAAGTGAGTCCGGAGGGGTCCTTAGCATGTACCTCTTTAAAATGTCTCGACAGGGTATGTTTTTCAAAGCCCTTTTTGATATTCTTAATGTGCTCACGTATTCTCACGTACAACTGGCGGGTAGTTCTTCCAATATACTGTAAATGGCAAGGACACTCTATGACATATGTGACGTAAGAGCTCATGCAAGTGATGGTGTCCTTGATCCTGAACTCTTCTCCTGTAGTGTTTGATTTGAAATGGGTGATTTTTCTGGGTTGTTTTCTATTTGTCCTACATGGTAGACACTTCTTACATCCCCTGCATATCCTTGCATTGAAGCCAGTGGTGGAGCAATATGGCCTCCGGAGAGGGTGTAACAAGATGACGGTGACGGCCCGTCCCCTCCGTTGCTTGGATACGGGCGGCTATAAAAAGTCCGGGAGTACGCTTAGTTGACGCCGCTCCAGTTGACGTCCCTCTGACGAAACGCGTAGGGCGGAGTCTAGAACGTGCAACGTCACTTCCGGTTGTCGGCCGTGGAACGCGGAAGCATCCCGGCGCGAACTGTTTTTGTCTACTCTGATCCAGATCATCTTAACAGTGAGTGTACTGCGCTTTTTTGCCGCTATTGTATGGATTATCTATTCACTTTGGGGCCTTCTTTCGTTATGAGCATTTAGGGCACCAGACCACCGGCTCGCAAGTGCTCCCCCAAATACGGAGAAGAGACCCCCCATACAGCTACACAGGTCGTATTGCAGACGCCACCTAGTGGACTCTTTGGACTCTGCACAGCAGCTTTTTGTTTTTTTAGCACATGTGTGGCACATATATCAGGGAAGTCCTGATATAACACTTGTGGTTGTGGTCATTTTCGAACTCTGCACAGCAGCACCTGTTTATTTTTCAATACTTGTGTGGCACAAATATATCAGGAAAAAGTATATACCTGATATAACACTTGTGGTTGTGGGAACACCCCCCTTCCCCCCCCCCCCCCATTATATTTTTTTTTCCACCGTTTTCGATATGCATATTGCACATGTATCACTATATTTGTTTTTTATTTGAAATTTAATAAACACACACGTATTGTTTATCTCATTTAATTTCCTCACAAATAAGCATTTTCTGTTGACACCCTTATATATCTTCACCTACACTTTGGGGTAGTCACGTTTTTATACTGTAAGGTAGCGCCGATACCAATCGCCACATTATACATTTCACTTTCACCCTTGCACTTAAGGGTTGATTGGTGGCAGCTCACACCTTCTATTTATTTATCTATCTGTCCCCTCATATATCTTTAATCCATAGCGCTGGTCATCCTCCCTTTACCGATCGGGAGCGGAAGTTCTCCTTCCCGAAGTCTTCTGGTACACATGACAGGTCCTAGAAGACTTCGGGACCAGTCACAGAGCGCAGTGCCGCTGGTGCATGCGCAGTGGACACCCGGCTGTGAAGCCACAAGCTGTCACAGCCGGGTGCCCATAGTAGAGATGCCGGCGCCACCGAGGGAGGACACAGGGCGAACATGGCTGGGGTGAGTATACCACTGGATCATGGGACAGTTGAGTGGCTGTTTATTAAAAATGACCACAACTCTGCTTTAAATTCACAGAATAGGTAGTAACAAACATTTTTAAATTAGCAGCACTTTTAAATGATTTTTTCCCTGGATGTGGATTTAATGCCCGTTGTTTGCCTTTATTATTAAAGTGGTTGTAAACCTCAGACTTAAAATATGAACAAAACATATCCCTTTATAGTGTGTACTTGTCTCAATTAGGAGAACTAAGTGTCTTTTTTGTCTGCTGTTTCGTTTTTCTGCTATCAGCATTGGTCCCTTCTGACAAGTTTTTCCTAACACAGAGAGAAAAATGGTGACAGGGGAGGGAGTATCAGCTGATTGACAGACTCTGCTCTGTTCCTGTGTAGTGTGTGTGTGTGGGGTGTGTGTGTGGGTGTGGTGCGTGCGTGCGGGCGCACACGCTCAGCTCTCCACCCCCTTATTTCTGAACTCTAAAACAAGCTTTAAATGGATTTAGAGAAGAAATGGCTGCAGATAAACAGGTACACCTTATGTAGGAGGATTTGTTTAATCTCTGTGTATCACCTAAGGATAGTCACTGTGTAAGGGTTTGCAACTGCTTTAGGACATTAAGGGTAACCCCTAGCTCTCAAATAAGATGTGACAATATTCACTTTCTTATCACAAAGCTCCTTAGTTCAGCACTCTGATAAATCTACCCATAGGGATAGCCCCCATTTTATAGCAACTAGAGGCTCTTTAAAAATAATTACACTACCTGCCAAAGGTTTCCAGAAAGTAGTAATAAAAATGGAACTAGTCTCAGTGTCCCCCCTCCAAGCTAAGATCCAAAAAATTAATAGACAGAGTTCCACTTACATGTACTTTTAAATGAGAGATTTACCGTATATACTCGAGTATAAACCGACTTTTTCAGCATGTTTTTTTTATGTTAAAAAAAAAGCCCCCCTTGGCTTATACTCGAGTCACGCTTACCTTTTCCTCCGGTCAGTGTGCATGTGCCGCCGCTCAGGAAAGCCCGTACACGTTCCCCTATTCCCGGGCAGACGGTGCATGCGCGGTGACGTGTTGGCACAGGGCGGCGCCATTTTTAAATGTAAGGCGCCTCACCGAAAGGTAGGTGAGACTCCTCCGCAGCCCCTGCATCCCCTCAGGAGATGCAGTGCTGTGGGCATGGTACAGGAGATTCTCCTGTACCATGCTGCAGCACTGCATTTCCTATACCATGCCTGTACCATCTCTGCCATGCCTGTACCATCTCCTGTGCCATGCCTGTACCATCTCCTGTGCCATGCCTGTACCATGCCTGAACTATCTCCTGTACCATGCCTGTACCACCTCCTGTACCATGCCCACAGCCCTGCATCTCCTGTACCATATCCGCAGCCCCTGCACCATGCCCGCAGCCCCTGTTTTGGGTCTAGTGGTGGTCCAGTTGGATCCAGTAGCTGCTGCATTTCCCACCCTAGGCTTATACTCCAGTCAATACGTTTTCCCAGTTTTTTGTAGTAAAATTAGGTGCCTCGGCTTATATTTGGGTCGGCTTATACTCAAGTATATACGGTAACTCATTATCAATAACACAGTCATTAAAAAATTTCAAATTGTCAAGAGGACCACAACAACCAATAGCTCATATCTATAGCACCTAAATAAATCATCCAAGAACGGATTCACATCTGCAAAGTTTCTGAGTTTCTCCCACCAATCTATATTTAGGTTGGCGAGCGAGGGCAAGAAATTTGCCCCGTTGAAGCCCCACATCTTTACAGGTAATTCTCGTCATCAAACAATAAATCATTTTGTGAGAGCAGGAACTCTGCAGCCATTAAGAAAAATGTTTGTAATTCTCCACTATAAGTGCGATACCTATCTAGATGATATCACAGAGCTCTCAATGCTAAATGATAAGGTATAGAAGATTAAAGGGCCCCCATATCTAGGGTAATCCTTAAATAACCTTCCCTATCCCAGCGTAAATTTTCCAAGACCGATTTGTATTCTTAAAGCGGTTATAAACCGCTGAAAAAAAACCCCCTGCAAAATAATGGCATAATGTGCTAGTATGCATAGCATACTAGTTACATAGTAGGTGAGGTTGAATAAAGACAATAGACCATCCAGTTCAACCTTTGTAGGTGTGTGTGGCCGTAATCATCTCACATACCCCTAAATGTTCTGATCCTTGAGATGTACGTCTAAGAGTCTTTTGAAAGCCACCATACTTCCCACAGAAACCACCTCTTGTGATAGAGAATTCCACAATCTTGTAGCCCTAACAGTAAAGAACCCCCCACGTTGCCTGAGGTTAAAACGCTTCTCCTCTAATCGCATTGTATGCCCTCGAGTCCTCATGCCAGGGGTGGCGAACACGCGGCTCTCGAGCCGCATGCGGCTCCCCGCCGAACTGATTGCGGCTCTTTGGCTCTTTGCCACTTATGGTATACTGTGGCTCGTGAAGAGATGAGATTTAAAAAAAAAAAATGTAAAATTTTCGCCCATTGGCGGGCGCCGTACTGTGTCCTGGGTATGGGGGGGTGGAGTCAAAATCCAGCAGGGGCGCCGATTGGCGCTCTTCAGCGGGACACTCCCACTTTTATGATGTCCGGGCTGTGATTGGTCCAGACTCCAGCCTGGACCAATCACAGTAGGACATCATCTTCCGCCTTCCACCTTCCTTCCCGCCCGAGCACAGTGTGCGCAGCAGCGGAGAGAAGAAGACGTCGCGAGTCGACCAGGAGGACCGGAGCGGACGGAGACCAGGACTCGGCGGGAGTCGGCACTTCAGAGAGACCGGATCCAGACCAGGCCGTAGGCGCAGCGTGAGGAGGTCATCTGGAACCAGTCAGCAGCCCGGTAAGTGAGTCCTCCTCCTCCTCATGCCTATTCCATCACCTGTCCTGTGCCATTATTATACCATCTGTGCCATGCCATACCACCTGTGCCATGCCATACCATCTGTGCCATGCCATACCATCTGTGCCATGCCATACCATCTGTGCCATGCCTGTACCATCTGTGCCATGCCATACCATCTGTGCCATGCCATAACATCTGTGCCATGCCTGTACCATCTGTGCCATGCCTGTACCATCTGTGCCATGCCTGTACCATCTGTGCCATGCCATACCATCTGTGCCATGCCTGTACCATCTGTGCCATGCCATACCATCTGTGCCATGCCATACCATCTGTGCCATGCCATAACATCTGTGCCATGCCATAACATCTGTGCCATGCCTGTACCATCTGTGCCATGCCTGTACCATCTGTGCCATGCCATACCATCTGTGCTATGCCTGTACCATCTGTGCCATGCCATACCACCTGTGCCATGCCATACCATCTGTGCCATGCCATACCATCTGTGCCATGTCTGTACCATCTGTGCCATGCCATACCATCTGTGCCATGCCATACCATCTGTGCTATGCCTGTACCATCTGTGCCATGCCATACCACCTGTGCCATGCCATACCATCTGTGCCATGCCTTTACCATCTGTGCCATGCCATACCATCTGTGCTATGCCTGTACCATCTGTGCCATGCCATACCATCTGTGCCATGCCATACCATCTGTGCCATGCCTGTACCATCACTTGTGCCATGCCTTTTCCCTCACTTGTGCCATGCCTATTCCATCACTTGTGCCATGCCTATTCCATCACCTGTGCCATGCCTATTCCATCACTTGTGCCATGCCTATTCCATC
Organism: Pelophylax lessonae; assembly: GCF_965119305.1. Lineage (NCBI taxonomy): Eukaryota > Metazoa > Chordata > Amphibia > Anura > Ranidae > Pelophylax > Pelophylax lessonae. Next base: position 587,135,649 of record NC_138770.1, read on the forward strand.
ACTTGTGCCATGCCTATACCATCACTTGTGCCATGCCTATTCCATCACCTGTGCCATGCCTATTCCATCACCTGTGCCATGCCTATTCCATCACTTGTGCCATGCCTATTCCATCACTTGTGCCATGCCTATTCCATCACTTGTGCCATGCCTATTCCATCACTTGTGCCATGCCTGTACCATCACTTGTGCCATGCCTATTCCATCACTTGTGCCATGCCTATCCCATCACTTGTGCCATGGCTACAACTGAATACAAACCTGATTTGCAAAAGATTACTGGAAACAAAAGATGCCAGAAATCCCACTGAGATTATCATCCCATCATTTCAACAAGGTAACAAAAAACACCTGACTGAGCATGTTATATTATGTGTTTAATATATTATTGTTAAAGTTATATGCTTTTGTGTGAGTGTTTGTCTGTTTTGGCAGGTCACTGCGTGGTGTGGCTCTCTGACTCTCACAGTTTAAAATTTTGGCTCCTTTTGTCGAACTTGTTCGCCACCCCTGCCTCATACAATCCCTTCGACTGAATAGCTGTTTTTCTATGCCGAGATCACCATTGCGATATTTATTAATTCGCTATCATGTCTCAGGCGTCTCTTCTCCAGGGAGAATAAATCAAGCGATTGCAGACGATCTTCATAATTAAGGTCCTCCAATCCCCTAATCAGTTTAGTTGCCCTTCTCTGGACTCTCTCCAGCTCCAACACATCCCTCCTGAGAACCGGCGACCAGAACTGGACAGAATACTCCAGATGTGGTCGGACCAGAGTTTTATAAAGTGGAAGGATTATAGTCATAAAGTGGAAGGATTATAGTCTAGCTAACTAGCACATTATAAAATGCTTACCTTGGAAGGAAGCCCATCCAGCGGCACCTGGTCACCGCTGAGATGGCTGACATGTTCCCCTGGCCTTCCTTCCGGGTTAGTGGGCCCCAGCGCTGTGAGTGGCCAGAGCCACGATTACGTCACTCCCGTGCATGTGCACGGGAGCCCTCGGTTCCAGCAAGAAGCTCTGAAGGTCCAGCACGGTATGCTGGACCCTCAGAGCACATGCGCCTCTGACTTGAAATGCTGCATGTAGGGTGAATATCTCCTAAACGGTTTAGGAGATATATAACAAAGCAGGGTTTACAAGCACTTAATAAAATTAGGCAAATGACACACTAATGTCGGTGGTGGGAATTTACCCACTGTCCTAGTCTCTCCAAAAGAGACCCAAGGGAATTCAGGGAATTGATGAAGAACCGGGACAGTTGGTGAACACACCACCAGAAATTCTCCGGTTTCTTTGCTGATAGCTGTCCCTGGCCTGCCGCTTCCATTCAGTTAGATTTTAGTTCTTTTTATCAGGGATACTCAGCATGAAAGATGGGTGTTACTGATAGGCAGAGGTGGGGGACTTGAGTCACATGACTTGACTTAAGTCAGACTTAAGTCACCAGTTTGAGGACTTGAGACTTGCTTGACTAAAATTAATAAAAGACTCGACTTGACTTTGACTTGGTATTCATGACTTGAGACTTGACTTTGACTTGAGACATATGACTCGAAATGACTTTACTTTTTTAAGATATTAAATATTTGCATTTTCTCAAGATGTGTTAAAGCAAAATGAATGTGCCTGTTATGTTTCTGACACCACAGTCCCTTAAAACACCTCAGTGTGTTCTGATTTTTAGGACACTGGCTGTTTAACAATGGAAATACTTAACATGTTTTTAGTGACTTTGGTGTTGAAACATGACCGGACGAAGGATTTTGAGCTCTTTGGGCATTCAAAGTGTTTCTTTAATATGCCAAGAAAAAAGCTTTAAGCAGCTTTTTTTAATGTTTAAAATAAAACACAACCTTTCTTAACCACTAACTTTTAACTGATTTAAAGGTGAAAATTGGGGTCGATCAGTATTTTGACTTGATTTGTGACTTGACCAAAATAAATGACTTGACTTGACTTGCTTGACTTCTAGCAGGGACTCAACTTGACTTGCTTGCTTTTCGCCACAGTAACTTGGGACTTGCTTGAGACTTGAAGGTTAAGACTTGAGACTTGCTTGTGATTTGCACATGTGTGACTTACTCCCATGTCTGCTGATAGGGGTCTGCTCTTTTGTTAGTTAAATCTCTTGGCTTGGTTCATACATATCTTTAAGTGTTTTACGTCATATTTATGTAGTCATCACTAATGGTACTCATATAAAGGAGTGCCTATGAATACATTACACAGCTAATTCAAAATAGATCTGTATCCAAGATTCTAAACGGTATACTTCAGAAAAAAAATCACGTAAAGTTATTCGTTTATTATTATTCATAGTTATGAGGACACCCATTAATAAATCATTATCATGTGAAATACTGATAGAGAACACTAATGTATGAATCAGTCGAATCATGGTGAGGAAAACAGTGCCGGACTTCATGGGCTGGTAAGAATGTTTTTTATCAAGTCAGCAGCTACAATACTTGGGCTGGGTGAAGTTCCTCTTTTATACTGGGTTAAAGGAGGTGTCTTGGTTTCTAACTGTGATTAATTCAAATAACTTTTGATTTTGACATGAAAAAGTACCGTATCTTTCTGTCTACCAGAGAGAAAACAAAAAACACAAAATGAGATATGCAAGTGTAGTGGAATGTAAGGTCCTATTATTTAAAGGTCCTACCTGAAGAATGCTTGATGACCTTCCTGCCACGTAATCAGGATATACAGTAAAACCTTGATTGCGAGCATAATTCGTTCTGGAAACACGCTTGTAATCCATAGCACTCTTATATCAAAGCGAATTTCCCCATAAGAAATAATGGAAACTCAGATGATTCGTTCCACAAGTCCTTCAGTTTATAGTCTATATACAAAGATTACAGCAATGTGATAGGTTGTGTAACCATAAAATGTCCATCCACAATATGCAGCCTTCCCAAGGGAATTAGAAGCAAAATCTAGCAGAGCTACAGAATATAAGAGAGATGAGAGGAGCCTCTAAGTGTAGCAATATGGTTACATTTAATGAAGGTTCAACATTTAGCAACTCACATGGTTGATGATTAAAATAGGCACATCTAAGTATGCAGGCATCCGGGGTAAAGCTGTCCACTTAGACCATCTTCTGAACCACTGACTCTCACCACTGTCAGTCTGCAATTGTGACCGGGAAGAATAGCCTGCAGTAGAGTGATCTGAAAGTGAGGCTTTGAATCACTTGTGGAGTGCAGCGGGGAAGGGATGATGTTGATGGCGGTGCAGAGGATGGTCTATGTGGACAGCTTTACCCCGCACTTTAGAGACTCCTCTCTTCTTTTTTATACTCAGTTGTGACATGACGCTACTTGTATATCGAGACATCGCTTGTTTATCAAGTCAAAGTTTATTTTAAAAATTTGCTTGTCTTGCAAAGCAGTCTCAAACCAAGTTACTCTCAAACCAAGGTTTTACTGTATAAGAAATGGTTGCTGGACTTTTTGGTGGGCAGCAAAGCAGTAAATGCCTCTTATCTTCTTGTCATGGGCAGTCAGCAAACATTATATGAGTGCTTGCATTGCTGTGGTGTGCGCCCTCTTTGTGACGAAACATTTTGATTATTAATGGAGAAGGTAGGGGACTTGGACTGTAGACCCTTGGATGAAAGTGTATGTTAACTCAACCATGGCAAAACTGTGTGGTTGTTGGTTTCTCTGTTGATGTTTAGTTATATGGAACCTTGCAAACTGTGACTGTAGTGGTATTGGGATGTACTCACATCCTCTGCTGAAGTTGATATTATGTTAATGAAGATATACAAGTAAAGTGTTTCTGCCTTCTTCCTGGGCCTAGACTGTTGGTTGTCTTGATCACCAATCGGTGTGCGAAGACAAGTATTAGTGAAGGGCTGTCTTATAATTTCCATCCGTAGAGAAGTAAAACAACTCTGAGGGGCACCATGTAGAAGATTACAGGGACACCAAAGCCTGTCTCTGGGTTTAGCCCTGAGTGCCCTAAACTGAAGTCCCAAGATGGTATTCAGACCTTGAAGGGGTTAATTGATCCATGTGGTGCCCCTGTTTCCTTTCCAATACACAGTAATATAATGATCTACTGCATCTGAGCACCACAAAACAAAAACACTGTTTAAATAATTTTTAATATTTAAAGCAAACTCCCCCCAATATTTGCATGTCTCCATGCTTTATTTTGTTGAGAAATCACTTTGAAAAAAAAACTCCTTACTATTTCTGGCCATGGCCATCTTGAGCAAAGGCAAATGCTTCGTGTAGCATTTACTTCCTGGAATTCATCTGCCCTTATTCAGGCATGCATGCAGGAGAGTGTGCTTAGCTAAGAAAACCCCTCCTCTCCTCCTGAAGACTCATGGGATGTACAACATCATTTGCCTAGGCATGGAAACCAAGAAGTCATTGAAGAAATGTAAAAAACAAGTTTAAAGCAAGTGAATATAATCTGCTTTCCTATACCAATGCTACCAGCATAAGAATTAAAAAATACTTCATGTTGAGTGAGAGTGAAGTTCCACTTTAAGTTGATTTTCTCTAATTCCGGTGAAGATTGCTGCCCATAATGCAGTTTAGGTATGGTAGATTTTATATTGTTACATGGATTACATTAGCTAAGAAAACTCCTCCTCTCCTCCTGAAGACTCCTTGGATTTTTGACATAATTTGCCTAGGCAAGAAGCCTGGAAGTAACTGAAGAAATGTAAAAAAAATAAAAAAAAAATATAAAAAAAAAGTTTAAACAAGTAAATATGATATATTGTACTTTCCTATCTACTTACTAATGCGATCAGCGTGAGAATAAATAATAATCAATGTTGATTGAGAGGTTGAAGTTTCATTTTAAACGTTCTTGGAAAAAAAAAGAAAGCTTACAATGGACTGAATAATTTTTATAGAAACCATAGTTTGTTCCAACCCCATCATAGTGACTTTGCTTTACAGCTGCCTTTTTGTATATAATGAATACTATCATTACATGCATTAACCCCATATGGTAATCACAATGTAGTTATTTTACCCATATTGGTTCCATAAATCCCCCTACTTGAGTCAAGGAAAATAAATGTGCTTCTTCAGCTGTGGATAAAAATAAAAAGGCAGCTCCCCCAGCGTCATTCAACTCAACAAGAGCAAGAATTCCGTTTTTATCTTCGTACTTATACTGGTTACATGTAGAAATTCTGTTGATTCTACACAAGCGCTGCACTTGGGCCACCCTTAACAGTTAGGCATTTTTTTTCTCCTTCCTTTTTGGTGCTGGATATATATAAATATACAATATCTCTCAAAAGTGAGTACACCCCTCACATTTTTGTAAATATTTTATTATATCTTTTCATAGGCGGCTCTCTAATTAGGCAAATTAGGCGGTCGCCTAAGGCCTCGCACCTACAGGGGCCTCGCGGCCAGTGGCGGAGTGACAACATTTAGGAAGGGCGCAGTCAGGGAAATCTCCCAAGTAAAAGATTGCTTTAAATTCTCAGATATAAAAGTTGCAGCAGTGTGTTGCAGTCCCTTCATTGCAGCTGCCAGGTGTCTGTTGTCCGCTGACACTTACCCTGGGGATTGGAGAGGAGAGGGTCCCTGGGTGGCTAGGGGAAAAGGAGATGGCGTCTGGGTGGCTGGGGGAGAAGGATGTGGCCCCCGGATGGCTGAGGGAGAAGGAGATGGCCCCCGGGTGGCTGGGGGAGAATGAGATAGCCCCTGTGTGGCTGAGGGAGAAGGAGAGGGCCCCTGGGTGGCAGAGGGAGAAGGAGAGGGCCCCTGGGTGGCTGGGGGAGAAGGATAGAGCCCCTGGGTGGCTGGGGGAGAGGGCCCCTGGGTGGCTGGGGGAGAAGGAGAGGGCCCCCGGGTGGCTGGGGGAAAAGGAGATGGCCCCTGGGTGGCTGAGGGAGAAGGTGAGGGCCCCCGGGTGGCTGGGGGAGAAGGAGAGGGCCTCTGGGTGGCTGGGGGAGAAGGAGAGGGCCTCTGGGTGGCTGGGGGAGAAGGTGAGGGCCTCTGGGTGGCTGAGGGAGAAGGAAAGGGCCCCTGGGTGGTTGAGGGAGAAGGAATGGGCCCATGGGTGGCTGAGGGAGAAGGAGAGGGCCCCTGGGTGGCTGAGGTAGAAGGAGAGGGCCCCTGGGTGGCAGGGGGAGAAGGAGAGGGCCCCTGGGTGGCTGGGGGAGAAGGCCCCTGGGTGACTGGGGGAGAAGGAGAGGGCCCCTGGGGGGCTGGGGGAGAAGGAGAGGGCCCCTGGGTGGCTGGGGGAGAAAGAGAAGGCCCCTGAGTGGCTGGAGGATAAGATGAGGGCCCCTGGGTGGCTGGAGGAGGAGAAGGAGAGGAATCCTAGGTGGCAGGAGGAGAAGGAGATGGACCCTGGGTGGCTGGAGGATGAGAAGGAGAGGGACCCTGGGTGGCTGAAGGAGGAGAAGGAGAGGGACGCTGAGTGGCTGGAGGAGAAGGAGAGGGACCCTGGGTGGCTGGAGGAGGAGAAGGCGAGGGACCCTGGGTGGCTCGAGGAGGAGAAGGAGAAAGACCCTGGGTGGCTGGAGGAGGAGAAGGAGAGGGACCCTGGGTGGCTGGAGGAGGAGAAGGAGAGGGACCCTGGGTGGCTTGAGGAGGAGAAGGAGAGGGATCCTGGGTGGCTGGAGGAGGAGAAGGAGAGGGACCCTGGGTGGCTGGAGGAGAAGAAGGAGAGGGCCCCTGGGTGGCTGGGGGAGAAGGCCCCTGGGTGACTGGGGGAGAAGGAGAGGGCCCCTGGGTGGCTGGGGGAGAAGGAGAGGGCCCCTGGGTGGCTGGGGGAGAAAGAGAAGGCCCCTGAGTGGCTGGAGGATAAGATGAGGGCCCCTGGGTGGCTGGAGGAGGAGAAGGAGAGGAATCCTAGGTGGCAGGAGGAGAAGGAGATGGACCCTGGGTGGCTGGAGGATGAGAAGGAGAGGGACCCTGGGTGGCTGAAGGAGGAGAAGGAGAGGGACGCTGAGTGGCTGGAGGAGAAGGAGAGGGACCCTGGGTGGCTGGAGGAGGAGAAGGCGAGGGACCCTGGGTGGCTCGAGGAGGAGAAGGAGAAAGACCCTGGGTGGCTGGAGGAGGAGAAGGAGAGGGACCCTGGGTGGCTGGAGGAGGAGAAGGAGAGGGACCCTGGGTGGCTTGAGGAGGAGAAGGAGAGGGATCCTGGGTGGCTGGAGGAGGAGAAGGAGAGGGACCCTGGGTGGCTGGAGGAGAAGAAGGAAAGGGCCCCTGGGTGGCTGGAGGAAAAGGAGAGAGGCCCCTGGTTGGCTGGAGGAAAAGGAGAGGGGCCCCTGGTTGGCTGGAGGAAAAGGAGAGGGGCCCCTGGGTGGCTGGGGAAAAAGGAGAGGGCCCCTGGGTGGCTGCGGGAGAAGGAGAGGGCCCCTGGGTGGCTGGGGGAGGAGGAGAGGGCCCCCATGAAGCAAGAGTCAGTTGCCAGGGAAGAAAGGGGAGCTGAGCCAGTCCTGCATATCTGACATCAAAGCCAAACATGGTGGAGCTGGAGCTGGAGCCCTTTGCCCTACACAATGACAGCACCCGAGGTGGAAGGTGAGGGGTAGCGGGGCTGTGACATTATATAGCATATGGACTCTGTACATTATTGGTAGTTTTGGCTGGAATTGTCCTTTAGATGTTTAACTCTGTGTTGTTTTCCCCCGAGCTGTGAGGGACTGAGGAATGACAGCCCACTATGCTGGGATTGATATTGCCCTAGAATGTGGAGGACTGAGGAATCCTCAGTTCCTCAAAGAGGGCATTACAAGTTCCAGAATAGCAGGCTGCCATGCCTTAGTCCCCACAGGGGGCACTACAAGTCTTAGCATAGCAGACAGTAGTTCCTCAGTCCCCTACAGAGAGCAATACAAGTCCAAGCATAGCAGGCTTCCATTCATCAGGGAGGAATGGTAGTGCACTATACTGGAATTTACAGTGCCCTTTATTAGTGAATTTATGGCAGCCTTCTGCAGTGGGACTTGTCGTGCCCTAGACTGTGGCAGACTGAGGAAGGGAAGTGTAAGGGGGACTCTGGAAACTCTGATGCAAGGGGGAGCTTTGGTGACCACAGAGTTCCCTTTTACACCAGAGTCCCCAAAATTCCCCCTAAATCAGGGTTCCCAGAACTCCTCTTACATCAGAGTCTTCAGAGTTCCCTCTTACAGTGTAAGGGGGAAACTCTGGAGACTCTGATGTAAAGGGGGCTCTGTGAAATTAGATTTAAGAGGGGGACTCTTATGTAAATAGGAATTCTGTGGACTGTGATATAAGGAGGTGATGCTGGGGGGGAATCTGATTTAAAGGAGAACTCTTATGTAAGGGGGGGGGGGGTTGGACACTGAACTCTGATGTTAGGAGGGACTCAGGGAATCATGACCTATAGGGAAATGCTGGGGACTGTGATGTAAGAGCAGACATATATATATATATATATATACAGTATATATCTATATATATATATATATATATATACATATATACCCGATGTTTAATGATCTTTGATTAAAGAAGAATTGATTAGAGAAAATTCTAGAAAACTGTGAATTCATAGTACAACGGTTAAGGCTCTTAATATATGCAATTTATACAGTTAATTTTTATTGCTTGAATTATTTTTCCCATTATGGGTGTGAGTGGGGCCTCATGTCCAAGTTTTGCCTTAGGCCTCACAAAGCCTAGAGCCGCCTCTGTATCTTTTCATGTGACAACACTGAAGAAATGAGTGAGTGTACAGCTTGTATAACAGCGTAAATTTGCTGTGCCCTCAAAATAACTCAACACACAGCCATTAATGTCTAAACCCCTGACAACAAAAGTGAGTACACCCTTAGTGAAAATGTCCAAACTGGGCCCAAAGTGTCAATATTTTGTGTGGCCGCCATTATTTTTCAGCCCATCCTTAACCCTCTTGGGCATGGAGTACACCAGAGCTTCACAGGTTGCCACTGGAGTCCTCTTCCACTCCTCCATGATGACATCATGGAGCTGGTGGATGTTGGAGACCTTGCGCTCCTCCACCTTCTGTTTGAGGATGCCCCACAGATGCTCAATAGGGTTTAGGTCTGGAGACATACTGGAGCAAGGCAATGGTCGTCTTGGAGGTGTGTTCGGGATCGTTATCATGTTGGAATAATGCCCTGCAGCCCAGTCTCCGAAGGGAGGGGATCATGCTCTGCTTCAGTATGTCACAGTACATGTTGGCATTCATGGGTCCCTCAAATGAACTGTAGCTCCCCAGTGCCAGCAGCACTCATGCAGCCCCAGACCATGGCACTCCCACCACCATGCTTGACTGTAAGCAAGACACACTTGTCTTTGTACTCCTCCCCTGGTTGCTGCCACACACGCTTGACATCATCTGAGCCAAATAAGTTTATCTTGGTCTCATCAGACCACAGGACATGGTTCCAGTAACCCATGTCCTTAGTCTGCTTGTCTTCAGCAAACTGTTTGCAGGCTTTCTTGTGCATCATTGTTAGAAGAGGCTTCCTTCTGGGACGACAGCCCTGCAGATCAATTTGATGCAGTGCGCGGCGTATGGTCTAAGCACTGACAGGCTGACCCCTCACCCCTTCAACCTCTGCAGCAATGCTGGCAGAACTCATATGTCCATTTTTCAAAGACAACCTCTGGATATGACACTGAGTATGTGCACTCAATTTCTTTGGTCGACCATGGTGAGGCCTGTTCTGAGTGGAACCTGTCCTGTTAAATTGCTGTATGGTCTTGGCCTGCAGCTCAGTTTCAGGGTCTTGGTAACCTTTCTACAGCCTAGGCCATCTTTATGTAGAGCAACAATTCTTTTTTTCAGATCCTCAGAGAGTTTTGCCATGAGGTGCCATGTTGAACTTCCAGTGACCAGTATGAGAGAATGAGGAGCGATAACACCAAATTTAACACACCTGCTCCCCATTCACACCCGAGACCTTGTAACACTAACGAGTCACATAACACCGGGGAGAGAAAATGGCTAATTGGGCCCAATTTGGACATTTTCACTTAGGGGTGTACTCACTTTTGTTGCCAGCGGTTTAGACATTAATGGCTGTGTTTGAGTTATTTTTAGGGGACAGCAAATTTACCCTGTTATACAAGCTGTACACTCACTACTTTACATTGTAGCAAAGTGTAATTTCTTCAGTCTTGTCACATGAAAAGATATAATAAAATATTTACATTTGTGTGATACTGTATATACAACCTCGGTATGAAGCAGCTGGGAGCTGTAGGAGAAACTGTCAGAGCTGATAAAGGTACAGCGTTTTGTGCATGAGCACTGGGACTGTGTATTTGACGGTCTGAAGGACCAAGGCAAAGGTGACCAGATTTTTAAGATGAAATCCGGGGACATATTTTTTTTGTAATTGGCAAATGGCACAGGACTGCATAATACACAGAGCGTTGGGTTCAGGACTACATAATACACAGAGCGCTAGGTACAGGACTGCATAATACACATAATATACAGAGCACTGGGTACAGGACTACATAATACACAGAGCGCTGGGCACAGGAATGCATAATACATAGAGCCCTGGGCACAGGACTACATAATACACAGAGCGCTGGATACAGGACTTCATAATACACAGAGCGCTGGATACAGGACTACATAATACACAGAGCGCGGGACACAGGACTACATAATACACAGAGCTCTGGGTTCAGGACTACAAAATACACAGAGTGCTGGGCACAGGACTACATAATACACAGAGCTCAGGGTTCAGGACTACATAATACACAGAGCGCTGGGCACAGGACTACATAATATACAGAGCGCTGGGCACAAGACTACATAATATACAGGAGGGTGTTAGGCAAAGAGTGCAGGGTTCAGAGGTTTGCTATGCTCAGAGGACACTTCTGCCCCCCCACATCCATAGCTCACTTCTGCACCATTCTGTTACAGATTATCTCTGCAGTCACCTCTTTGCCCTTCCCCCACAACAGCTAAACTTTCCATCTCTCCATGCAGCTGCATCAGCTCTGACCCCTGCTCCTCCCCAATCCCCCCTCACTCTCATCCCCTCTCACCCCTCTCTCATCCCCCCCTCTTTCTCTCACCCCCCTCTCTCTCATCCCCAATCCCCCTTCTCTCTCTTATTCTCCCTTCTCATCCCCTTTCTCTTTCACCACCCTCGCTCTTTCATCCCCAGTCCCCCCTCTCTCTTTTATCCCCCATCTCACCCCTCTCTAATCCCTCCTCTCTCATCCCTAATTCCCCCCTCTTTCTCATCCCCAATCCCCCTTCTCGCTCTCTCATTCTCCCCTTTCATCCCAAATCCCTCCTCTCTCATCCCCCCTCTCTTCCCCAATCCCCCCATCTCTCTCATCCCCAATCCCCCCCTCTCTCTTCCACCTCTCTCTCTCACACCCTCCAATCTTTTTCACCCCTTTCTATCTCTCGTACCCCCCCCTCTCTCACACCACAATCTCACCTTCTTTCTTTCACCTACCCCCTCTCTCTCACCCCCCTCTCTTACCCTCTCTCACCCACTCTCTCTTTCACCCACCTCTCTCTCTCTCCCCCTCTCTCTCATCCCCCCTCACCCCCTCTTACCCTTCTCTCACACCACTCTCTCTCTCACCCCCATTCTCTCCCCCCTCTCTCTCACAGCCCCCCTCTCCCTTCCCCCCCCCTCGCTCACCCCCTCTTTCTCTCATCCCCCTCTTTCTCTCTTTCACACCCCCTCTCTCTCTCACCCCTCTATCTCTAACCCCCTCTCTCTCTCTCTCTTTCATTTCAAGCACCCTCTCTCTTTCTTTCACCCACCCCCTCTCTCTCTCTCACACCCCCTCTCTCTCTCTTCTCTATCACCCCCTCGCTTTCACCCCCCTCTCTCTTTCTTCTCACCCCCTCCCCATTGCATGCAGGCAGGCAGGGGGAACTGAGTGAACAGTCATTGGTCTATGACATAGAGCAGAGCACCCCCATCCTCACCAGCCAGAAGGGGAAGGGCCCTGCCTGCTGCTGGACAGTGTGACCATCCTATGGAAGGAGGTACCATGCATCATACACACCTACCCACAGAATGGGACATGGGGTGCACATAAGGGACAACAGAAAGGGCTAGGGGTCCCTCTCTCTCGCCCCCTTCTCTCTCACCCCCCCTCTCTCACCCCCTCTCTCTCTCTTATCCCCAATCCCCTCTCTCTCATCCCCAATCCCATCTCTCTCTCTCTCATCTCATCCCCAATCCCCCCTCTTATCCCTTCTCCCCCTCTCATCTCCCTCTCTCTCTCTCATTCCCAATCCCCCCTCTCTCATCCCCCCTCTCTCTCACACCCCTAATTCCCTCTCTCATCTCCAATCCTCTCTCTCTCATCCCTAATCCCCCCCCCTCTCTCATCCCCCCTCACCCCTTTCTTTCTCTTTCATCCCCACCAGCACTGTCTTTACATATCCCCCCCAGCACTGCCACTGATCCCATCAACCCCCCAAACACCCCCCCCCCCCCTGCCCTAGCCCCAGCAACCAATGGGGGAGCAGTAAAGATGTGCAGTAACCTCTAGCAATCAATCAGCAAGCAGGTGGAAAGAAAAATTGCATGCGGGGGCCCAAAGAAAATGTTTGCCCAGGGCCCAATCAGTATTAAAGATGGCCCTGAATCCCGCCCTGAACCCGGGGACAAAACCAGGGACAGACTTGGTCAAGGGATAGTCTCCTTAGTCCAGGGACTGGCCGCCGCTTCAGAAACCATTCAAGCGGCTCATGAGCCAAATGTCTGCTGAAAAAAATGGTACCAATGTTATGGCTGATATCTTCAGCCATAATCCCAGTTAACCATGTTGCACTGAGTTGCCTTTACGAGTCCCATTTCCTGGGGGATTGTTTATACAGTATATTCACTATACAAGAAACATTTACATAGAACAAATGTACCTCATTTCAACAAATAATTTATTTTTAGGTGTTTATAATTTGCTTGAAATTGGGTTGTTCTGTTTTCTTGGTATTTTAGTCAGTGATCCTGACCCAAGGTGGGGATTCTATGCACTGGTATTTCCCAGCAATATTATTTTAACAGCAAATTCTTGTTCTTCTTCCACATTCTTTGTGTTATTCTGACAAAGATCTTTTCTAAAAAATGTAACCCGAAAAAAAAAGTTACATTGCTTCCTCTGTGCAACCTCTAAATGAGGAAACTCCTGGCAATGCCTCTGATTGGCTGCTTACTCTTTCTTGTGAAAGCTGCACGGAAAATAAACCATCGCTTTATCTGTCACAACCGAAAAACTGTCCTGTGAGAAGGAGGAAAATGGAGAGGGAGCCACAGAAAATAAGAGAGGGTTATCTCGTGAAAAAGGTAAGGCACATCCAATTTCTGCTAACACAGACTATCATTGAATTGTGAGCTTTATGGGTTTGCTGTTTTTACTAAAAAAAAAAAAAATGACCGTATGTGATTATATCACCCTATCAGCCCTTATCTTTAATTGTTCTGGCTACGTTCATAGATAAAAGTTGGATCTTCATTCATTTGATTCGTTGTGATCTTTTCTTTGCTGACACATACAACGGCAGATGGGGGGGGGGGGGGGGGGGGTTGGAGATCATTTAATTATTTCTCTTCTACTTGGTAAATTAATTCTTTAATTGATATTGATGTCAGCGTAATTTACTTAAAGCCCAACTCTGGGTAGCTTTAAAACTATTCTGTGCATGGGGCTGCACCCGCACTGCAAAGGTAAATTGCTCGTTCAGATGTAAGGGACACGATCAAGTTTATTTACCTGATCCCCTGTTCAGGCTCGGCTCACACCTATGCAGTCTGCTTTTCATCTGTTTCTGCAGTGCTTTTTGCAGTGTGTTTTGCATTTTAGCCCACGCATTGTTTCTGAGTTTTTGATGCGTTTTGTATTTTTTATGCTTTTTTTTTTTTTTTTTTGGCCAATTTAGTGTTGGGCAGAATAACCACTTCTGGACCAGAAAGGTTTTACCCCCTTAATGACCAGGCCATTTTTTTGTGATACAGCACTGCCTTATTTTAACTAATTGCGCAGTCATGCGACGCTGTACCCAAATAAAATTGATGTCCTTTTTTTTTCCACAAATAGAGTTTTATGTTGGTGGTATTTGAACACCTCTGCGATTTTTATTTTTTGTGCAAAAACAAAAACAGAGCAACAATTCTGAAGAAAAAAAACAATATTTTTACTTTCTGCTATTCAACATTCCCAATAATAAAGATTTAAAAATCAAATGTTTTTATCATTTTAGGCCAATTTGTATTCTGCTACATATTTTTGGTAAAAAAAAGTCCCAATAAGGGTATTTTTATTGGTTTGCACAAAAGTTACTACAAACTAAGGGAAAGATTTATGTCATTTTTATTTATTTATTTGTACTAGTAATGGTGGCGATCAGCGATTCTTAGTGGGACTGCAACATTGCGGTGGACAGATTGGACACCTAACTGATGTTTTTGACACTTTTGGGGGGACCAGTGACATTACTACAGTAATCAGTGCTAAAAATATGCACTGTTACTGTACTAATGACACTGGCAGGGAAGGGGTTAACACCCAGGGCGATCAAAGGGTTAAATATGTCCCTAGGGAGTGCTTTCTAACTGTGTGGGGGATGGGCTTGCTGAGTAAACACAAAGACCTGTGTTCCTACATAGGTGGAACACAGGATCCCTGTGTTCATTACTGACAGAACAGCGATCTGCCGTGTTTACAACTGCAGACCACCGTTCTGTCTCCATGGGGAGCGAGGGACAGTCACCATCGGAGCATGGGGAAGCGACATCCATGGGGGGGAGCGGAGGATCAAGCCGGGGGGAGCGGCCGGCACAGACTTCATAACATTGAAGTCAATGCAGGTCGCTCTAGGTCGCCCCAAAGAAGCTCCGGACCCTTTTTCTAAGTCGGAGCCACTTTTGTCGCTCCTATTAGAACGGGTCCACAGCTTCTCTATGGCAGGCAACCTACGGCGACCTGTCAGGTGACCAGGTCGCCTGACATGTCGCCCCAGTGTGAACGGGGTCTTAAGGCAAAACGTTGTTTTTAGTTTTAGATGGGAAGAAGGATCAGTATATCTGTCAGTTTTTATTGCGGTCTATGTATCCGTTAGGGAGATTCCCCCTCTCTATTTGTCATGTTTACTATTATCATTGACAGTGAAAGTAAAAGAAAATCCCAAATTTTGGGTTGTTCCCAGAAATGTAATAGAGGGGAATTTTCCAATGGTGACACTATTTTTGGTGACCTGGGATTCCCCTAGAAATTCCATTAATTTGCAGGGATTCCCCCTCACTTCCTGTTTTGCTATTGAACAGGAAATGAAGAGAAATCTCCCCAATGAGACAAAGATGGCAAAAATAAACCTTACAGGGGTTAAAAACCCTCCCTTACTCTGTCCAATCTGAAAAAAAAAAATTGCCCATAGTTCTACTTTAACCACTTGCCGACCACTCACATTGAGGGTACTGCGGCAAGGTGGCTCGTTATCATCCAGCGACGTAGACCAACGTTGCTGGATCCCGCCCCCTCTCGGTGGCTCGCACGCGCCACCGGAGGCTCGCTCCCACTCTATTCAGTCACAGCGGGAGTCGGGCCAGGGGAGGAGAGGCAGTGATCATCGTTGCTCTTCCCCGATTGTCGGGAATCGAGTGAGGAAATCCACCCACTTGTGTAAACAAAGCGGGCGGAGCTCCAATGTGACAGACAGGGACAGATTACAGGATTCAGCATAGCTGAACCTGCGATCTGTGTCTGTGTCACACAATCCACTCCCCCCACACGTGTCTGTAAGCACGAGGCATACATTTAACCCCTTGATAACCAATAAAGTTAACCCCTTCCCTGCCAGTGTCATTATTACAGTAACAGTGCATATTTATAGCACTGATTACTGTAGTAATGTCACTTGTATCCCCAAAAGTGTCAAAAATGTCAGTTAGGGGTCCGATCTTTCCGCTGCAATGTCGCAGTCCCGCAAAAGAAAAAAACCACAGATCGCCGCCATTACTAGTAAAAAAAAAATAAACAATAAAAATGACGAATCTTTCCCGTAGTTAGTAAACGCAATAACTTTTGCGCAAACCAATCAAAATACGCTTATTGTGATTTTTTTTTACCAAAAATATGTATAAGAAAACAAATTGGCCTAAAATTTAAAAAATTTTTGATTTTAAAATTTTTTTTGGGAATGTTATATATCAGAATGTAATCAAAATTGTCGCTCTTTTTTTCAAAAAGTAAAAATCGCACAGGTGATCAAACACCACCAAAAGAAAGCTCTATTTGTGGGGGAAAAAAGGACATACATTAAATTAATTTGGGTACAGCGTCGCGTCTGTTAAAGTAACGCAGTGCCAAATCGCAAAATATAGCCTGGTCAGGAATGGGGTAAAATCTTCCGGTCTTAAAGCGGTTAAAAATACGCTCATTGAGGATTTTTTTGTCAAAGACATGTAGCTAAATATATTTTGGCCTAAATATATCACAAAAATTGAATATATTGGATATTTTTTAACCACTTGCCGACTGCCTAACGCCGATCTACGTCGGCAGTCAGCCCCTCACAAGCTACGTCACTAGCTTGTGAGGGTCTAGGGAGCGAGCGCGCGCCCCCGGAGGCGCGCTCCCGCTCCCGCGTGGTCACGGACCCCCCCGCGCGTGTGACCGGCGGACCCGATGTCCGCCGGTCACTCGGCGATCGGCGGGGGAGAGGGAGAATGTCAGGCGGCTTGTGTAAACAAGCCACCTGTCATTCTCCTTGCTGTTAGGATACTGATCACTCGGATCTAGTATGTAGATCCGTTGATCAGTGTCCATACAGCTCAAGCCCCAGCCAATCACAGTAGAAAGCACGCCCCTAGGGATACACACAGCCCCTCCCTCCCAAATAAAGTTAACCCCTTCACTACCAGTGTATTTTTACAGTAACAGTGCATATATATAGCACTGATTACTGTAGAAATGTCACTGGTAACCCCAAAAGTGTCAAAAATGTCAGTCAAGGGTCCGATCTGTCCGCCCCAATGTCGCAGTACCGCAAAAAAAATCGCAGATCGCCGCCATTACACGTTAAAAAAAAAACCAACAAAAATGACAGAAATCTTTCCCTTTGTTAGTAAACGCGATAACTTTTGTGCAAACCAATCAAAATACGCTTTTTGCGATTTTTTTTACCAAATATAGGTAGCATAAAACAAATTGGCCGAAAAAGTAAAAAAATTTTGATTTTTAAATTTTTTTTTTGGGGAATTTCATATAAAAAAATGTGAAAAATATTGCTATTTTTGCAAAATTGACGCTCTTTTTTTGTTTATAGCGCGTGATCAAAAAATCGCACAGGTGATCAAATACCACCAAAAGAAAGCTCTGTTTATGGGAAAAAAAGGACGCCAAATTCGTTTAGATACAGCGTCGCACGACCGCGCAATTGTCCATTAAAGTCACGCAGTGCCGAATCGCAAAATACCCCCTGGTCGGAATGGGGGTAAAATCTTCCGGGGCTTAAGTGGTTAACTGTCAAAGTAGAAAATGTCAATTTTTTCACAAACTTTTCGCTCTTTTTTTATTAATATTGCAAAAAATGAAAAGCGCAGAGGTGATCAAATACCACCAAAAGGAAGCTCTGTTTATGGGAAAAAAAGGATGTAGGCTTTGTTTGGGTACAGGGTTGCATGACCGCGCAATTGTCAGTTAAAGTCGCGCAGTGCCAAGTTGCAAAAAGTGGCCTGGACGTTAAGCAGAAAAATACTCCGGTGGTAAAGTGGTTAAATATATCAGCATCCCAAATGCATCTTAATTATACTTTTTCATTCAATAAGTTTTGTGTGTTTTGTGAAAATATACAGTATTTTGCATTTGCTTTTCCTTGACATCCAAAGCTTGTAACAAGAACCAATATACATGTTTTCAAAATGCCAACAGAAAACTTTATCAATGTTTATACAAAACATTTGCTCCCATGTGTAACGGTCAGTTTTCCGGTACGCCTGATAAGGCTTTTCCAGGAGGTGTACACTTCTGGTCTGATTTATGATTAAAAAAGTTTTTGTTATGCTTTTCAATGAACCCCAACGTATAATCTCATCAAACATGCTACTTCCTTATTAGTAAATTAAATCACATCCAGGATCCTTTTCTTTGTAACAGTTTATTTAACCAGTTCTGGACCAGACGGATTTGCACCCTTAATGACCAGGCCATTCTTTGCGATTCAGCACTTCATTCTTTTAACGGACAATTGCGCGGTCGTGCGATGCTGTACCTAAATAAAATTGAAGTCCTTTTTTTCCCACAAATAGAGCTTTCTTTTGGTGGTATTTGATCACCTGTACAATTTTTTTTTTTTTGCGCTATAAACAAAAAAAAGAGCGACAATTCTGAAAGAAAAAAAAAAAACAATATTTTTCACTTTCTGCTATATAACATTCCAAAAAAAAAATAATAATAATTTAAAAATCAATTTTTTTCATCCTTTTAGGCCAATTTGTATTCTGCTACATATTTTTGGTAAAACAAAATAGCAATAAGCATATTTTGATATGTTTGTGCAAATGTTATCACGTCTACAAACTAGGGGAAAGATTTATGTCATTTTTATTTTTAATTTTTTTACTAGTAATGGCGGCAATCTGCGATTTTTTAGCGGCGGACAGATCAGACCCCTAAATTTCATTTTTGAAACTTTTGGGGGGAGCAGTGACATTTCTACAGTAATCAGTGCTAAAAATATGCACTGTTACTGTAATAATCTCTTAACCGGTGGAACAGTCCACTTCTTAAGAAGGAACTTTTCATAGGGGTATTGCCTAGCAAATCGCTTAGGGACCCCAAGGGGATGCTTTGGTCATTCCAAATCTTTAGTGACAATTCTGTCAAGATAGGAGGGGAAAGGGAACACCTTTGCCACTCTGGATGACTTGTGAGTGCCAAAGGGAACCTGTGCCTCGGTCGCAGCTGAAGTTGCGTCCTTCATCTGTAGGGTCTCACGCACAGATGCAATCAGTGCATCCACCAGCGACCTTTCTTACGCAGTTGCAGAAGTGGAGGAATCCTTCTCACTATATGAGGATTCGGGGCGTGTGGTCGCAGACCCAGCAGGGTAACCCACGCCCGCAGCGGCCGAAACAGATTTAGAATCTGATGAGACAGATGAGGCAGGGGGAGGCAAGGGAAGGCAGGGGGGCACTTTTTGCCAGTCCATCGCCCAAAAGCCACCTCCACCCGGGAGACAAAGAACTCCAGGACCGCCATCAGTGCATCGACTCATAGGGCCCTGCAGCAGCAAAGATGTGATCCAGTGGGGAGATGTGCTCCAAAGACTCCATGAGTCACAAGGGGGACACCATTAAAAAGTGTAAAACACTGCTAAGGGACAACCCCCACCACTTCGGCAGCACCACCCGGTTGCCAGTCACAGAGCACCAATCAATCCTCAGCAGAGATGGAGAGGACCCCACCAGACTCACCACCCCGCAGAAACCAGACACCACAGCCACCAGGAGAATCTGCTGTGCATTGCAGCACAAGGCTACAACAAAATGGCGTTGCACCACGAGGCTCCCAGGGACCCAGGAGGGATCCTTCGGCCTCAAGGACAGTCATAGGCAGGACGGGGGCCCTGGCAGGAGCCTCAACCAGGTGCAGACACCCCCTGCACAGCCAATCAACGGTTCTCTGGTGGGGCACCCCCCCCGCACCCATTGCCAGCATAGCACCCTGCCCTCACCCCATGAGGTGGACCAGACCCCATACAGCATAAGTGGAGGGGGTAAGGATGGGGGGACAGATGAGGGGGGTGCCTGATGGGAAGGAGGGGAATCTGGGGGTCTTGACCGTCCCATGGAGGGGCCCACGTCCACCCCAAAACCCTCCAAATGGAGAGGGGGACAGCTACTAGCCATACCAAGAACCAGACGGGCACCGCTCCAGACAGAACCTCTCGCCAACGAAATGGGGGGCTGTCGGCCAGGAGGAATGCTGCAACTCTTGGGTCAGCCCCTGTCTGGTGGGGCTATGTCGCAGCCGACCTAGCGCAGAGCTGCTGGCCAGACTGGGGTGACCACTGGATCTAGATTATCCAGCCCGTTCCCCAGTCCGGCAGTTAATTGTAGATCTCAAAGGAAAAAAAACAGCCAGAAAAAAATCTATCTGGAGTGGCTTGGAGAGGAAGAGATGTGAGGACGTGTGAGTAGGAGCTCCCGCTAATCCCTCTCCCGGACTGCCCCGACACGGCATAGCTACACGGCATGCAAACAAGTAACCCGGTCAGGAATCGTCCAGTGACCCGCTCGGTTAGCGATCGCTCGGTAGTAGACCGGCGTCAACTACAGAGGAGATCAGGTGGTGGAATACAGCAATACTTCCAGCAGCAGCTGCCCGGAGTGCCGGAAACCAAGATGGCGGCGGCACGTGTGGGGACACAGCCCAAACAGAATGCGCAGGGAGTGCAGTGCACACAGCATGCGGAGAAAGGAGAGAAGCCGCCAGAGGGGAACATGACAAACCCAGGTTGGACAGCAGCGAGAGAACCCGAAGCCGACCCCGGGATTCAGCAGGAAAAGGTAAATCTAGATATCAAAGACTTATTGAAAGCACTGCCCACTAAAGCAGAGATAGAGGCATTAATAATGCGGATTGAGGAAACACACCAACGTGATATCCAGGAACTCCGCAAAGATATGGTCCAATTATCAGATAGAGTTACTTTAAAAGATACCGAGGTCACACAAGTAAAGGACCAAGTAGCGGATATAAAGAAGACCACAGAGACACTATCAGAGGCCACCATTAATATGCAACTTCATATGGAAGACTTAGAAGATAGGAGCCGCAGGGGGAACTTAAAACTGAGAGGAGTACCAGAGGTGGAAGGGGAAAATTTACAAGAAAAGGTGAGAGACATTTTTCTAAAAGTGCTAGCCCCCACCTCACATCCTGCGGCCCCTATGGAAATTGATAGGGTCCACAGACTGACAGGGTTCAGATATACAGACTCCAACAGACCCCGTGATATAGTATGTAAAATGCATTACTACACACAGAAAGAGGAGATCCTCCGGAAAGCCTGGGACATAGGCACAGTGGAAGTTGCAGGGGCTAAAATAAAAATACTCCCGGATCTGTCTAAAACCACGCTTTACCGCAGATCATTACTACGGCCAGTGCTGGAGAGAGCAAAGCAACAAGGTTTTAGGTACAGATGGGGATACCCGCTGGCAGTGACTTTTTTTAAAGAACGAGACATGTTTGTTCTTCGTACCCCAGCGGATTTACCCAACTTATTTGAGTTCTTGGGCACAGAACCTGTTCAGGTGGAGGACTGGCTTACAATTTCCCCCAGAACAATGGGGTACCCAAACTGGGGACCCCGTGAACGGAGGTTGAATGGACATGGTAATAAGAAAGGACAGGTCTGAGAGAACTAAGTGAAATTGAGGATCCAATTGGAATGAGAGAATGAAGAAATGACAGGAAGAAATACTGCTATTATAAAATTCTCTCTTCAATAACTTTTTTTTTTTTTTTTTTTCCCCCCCACCCCTTTGTCGGCTGTTCCCCCTTTTCTTTCTGAAGCAATCAGCTCCAACATGTTTTTTTCTTTTTTTGAGGGTATATGGATACATGGATATACCCCGCCCCCCCCCCCCCTGGGAGGAGGATAAGAGATAAGGTCACATTTTTTTTTTTTTTTTTTTTTTTTTTTCTTGCACAAAATCACTATTGATTTGAACTTTTTTTTTTTTTTTTTTTTTTTTTGCACAATTTTAAAACACATGAGACACGAGTGTAGAGTGGTAGTGAAGGTGTTTTCCCTCTCCTTTTTTTTTTTTTTATGAGTATGGGAAAGTATGTTTTTTTTTTTTTTTTCTTTTTCTGTTTTGGGCACACAACATTAGAAAAAATTTTTTTTTTTTTTTTTTTTTTTTTTTTTTTTTGGGTATAATATACACTTTGTAACCTATAAAACACTAATAAGGGTAATAATGGTAATAATGGTAATAATCTGATTTATTAAATAGCACAGTTTTTGTTTAACTTCTATTTTTGAATATAAATACATTCCACAATACGACCAATTTCAGTGGTCTCTAAGAAGGTGACAGAGCACAGGGTGCCCTAGGGGCGGGGGGGAGGGGCGGAGGAAGCATCGGGTAATACCTGATCTACCGAGGAACTAGGAGAAGAGGGGGGGCAGATGGTAGATGGCAAATACATTATGAGATCTAGGGGTGGGGATTTTTTTTTTTTTTTTTTTTTTCTTTTTCTCCTTTGCCTCTAAATGAGATACAAGGAATGTGAGAAAATGAGGCCGGGAGAAGTAGATATACAAAAATAATGAATCTTATTTATATATATATGCCGGAATACCCTGTGAATGATCAGTGTTGGGGGTTGGGAGAGGGAGGGGAGAGTTTTATTCTCTAACCTAACCCAAACATAACCCCATTTAGGAAATTGCTCAAAGAACCAATATAGATTGGATGAGCAACCCAGCGTGAAGCTATATAGTGACCCCTCTATAGTAGAGAGGTCAAGAAGGTACTTTCCTTCCTCCCCCCTTCCCCCCCTAAGTTTTTCCCCTCCCCCCTTTTTTTTTTTTTTTTATAATGGAGAATATACGGATTTTATCCATTAATGCAAAAGGTCTCAACACTCCAGAGAAAAGGAGGATTTTGTTAGATGATCTGAAAAGATCAAGGATAGATATTGCGATGGTACAGGAGACACATTTTAGAGAGGATAAATGCCCTAAGTTAAACAATAATCTTTTTCCTATAGTATATCATTCGACTAATTGGGAGGCTAAGTCGAAGGGCGTATCCATCCTCCTATCAAGGAACTTACCCTGGAAATGTACACAAGTTTTGAGCGACCCAAATGGCCGATATTTATTTGTAAAAGGGACGATACGAGAGACAGAAGTCACACTAGCTAATATGTATGTTCCAAACATAAAGCAGGATGGTTTCTTGAGGAGGGGCATGGACATGCTCAATGAGTTTAGGGGGGGACATTTAATAATAGGAGGAGATATGAACATTCCCCTGATCCCTTCAGAAGATACATCCCGGGGCCAATCCTCAATCCCGCCTATGGTGCGGAAACACTTTGCTAAAATATTACAGGAAAGACAATTAATAGATGCATGGCGCCTGATGCACCCCAGAGAAAGAGACTACTCATTCTATTCCTCTTTGCATCAACAATACTCCCACATAGATTATTTCTTAATCCCACACAGTCAATTACACGCTATAAAAGACATAACGATAGGCTCAGTGAATTGGTCAGACCATGCCCCAATTACATTAGTTTATGAGTTACCAAACAAAAGAGAAAGGAGAGAAACAACCTGGAGACTGAATGAAAGTCTTTTACAAGATAAGGAGACTATGGCAGAGGTCGAGTCAGAGATAGTCTTTTTTTTTTTAACTAACACCACTGCAGACTCAGATCCAGGGATAATATGGGAAACACACAAAGCAGTTATACGAGGAATTCTTATAAAACATGGGGCCAGGATCAAAAAACAGCGAACTAAACAATTAGATCATCTATTTCAAGCTCTTTATAAAACAGAAGCAAAACATAAACATGCACCATCAGCGGAGGGAAAGGATGAGCTCTTGAAAATAAGGAGAGACATTAATGAACTCTTATCCTTTAGAGCTAAAGCAGCAATCCAGAAAACTAAAAGGATTTTCTATGAAGCAGGGGATAAATGTGGGAAGCTATTAGCAAAATCACTCAAAGATCAAAATCTGACAACATATGTTCCACATATAGTAACAGACGCAGGACAGAAACTTGTATACCCCAAACAGATAACTCAAGAATTTAAAAAATATTATGAAACATTATATAACTTAAAAACCCAAACAGCCTCACAAACGCAGATGGAGGAATATGTATATACCTCACAAATGCCTCAGTTGTCAGAAGAGGAGAGTAAAATACTCGAGTCCCCTATAACATCTGCGGAGATAATGGAAACTATAAAAAATATTAGAGTAGGGAAGGCACCTGGACCTGACGGGTTTACTATTCATTACTACAAGAAGTTAATGCCACACCTGAAGGAATTTATGAGGGATATGTTCAACGCCTGGGGGGCAGAGAATAGAATCCCTAAAGAAACCATACATGCACATATATCGGTAATCCCTAAGGAAGGGAAAGACCCTACCTCGTGCAAAAGTTACAGACCAATTTCCCTGTTGAACACTGACTTTAAAATTTTCACAAAGATTTTGGCAGTCAGACTACAGAAATACCTGACAAAGTTGATCCATTTGGACCAGGTCGGATTTGTCCCAACCCGAGAGGCAAGGGACAACACGACCAAGCTATTGAGCTTACTACATATAACACACCAAAATAAAATACCAACAGTCCTGCTTAATACTGACGCAGAGAAAGCGTTCGATAGGGTCAGGTGGGAGTATATGTTCACGGTCCTTCGCTATATAGGGATAGGGGAGAAAATGTTAAAATGGATAACACAGAGCTATTCAGTCCCTTCTGCAAAAGTGAGGGTAAACGGAATTTTATCTACAGAGTTTTTAATTACAAACGGAACGAGACAGGGGTGCCCCCTGTCCCCGCTCCTGTTTGTAGTATCACTGGAACCCTTCCTGTGCAGAATCCGAATTAACTCGGATATTTCGGGCATCAGCGTGGGAAAGGATCAGTATAAAATATCAGCGTATGCCGACGACGTCCTATTCTCGATCACGAATCCAATTATATCACTCCCCAACTTGTTATACGAGCTGGAGAGATACGGAACTCAATCTAATATGAAGATAAATTTCATTAAATCCGAAACAATGGGAATAGAACTCCCAGGGACACTCCAACAACAGTTAAGGGCAAATTTTAAATTGAACTGGACTAAGACAGCCCTTAAATACTTGGGGACATCGATCACACCAAATATATCGCAATTGTTTAATCTGAACTTTATTCCCTTACTAAAATCTATAAAACTACTACTGCTAAGGTGGAGAGGAGGAATGCATTCATGGATGGGAAGGTGCAATATAATCAAAATGAGTGTTATACCAAAATTCCTGTACATTTTTCAGGCACTTCCCATACACATCCCACCTCGATACTTGATGCAGATTGAAACTATGATAATGAATTTCATCTGGAATTCAAAACGTCCGAGAGTAGGGAAAAAATACCTATTTAAAGCGAAAACAGATGGGGGGCTGGCAGTCCCGAGCATAAAGAAATACTACCAAGCCATTCAACTGGGAAGAGTGATTGACTGGTGTCGACACAGAGAATATAAGCTCTGGCCAAACTTAGAGCAGGCACAATGTGAGATCTCGTTGAAAAGAGCCCCATGGTGTTATAAGATCCTACCAGTATCAATAAAGAAACATCCTATTATAGGAAACACGATCAAAACTTGTGCAAAAATATTTAAACAGGATAAATTAATACGGGAGAACTCCGTACTGTATCCAATACTAGGAAACCCCCACTTTGAGACAGGATATCAAGACAGGAAATTTAAGACCTTAGCAGATAGAGGAATTACACAAATATCTGACTTCCTAACAGAGACAGGCTGGGTAACGATGGAGGAATTAACAGACGTCTCAGGCCATTTCGGCCTAGATCTATGGCGTGCCTTCCAACTACGCCATTTTTTGGGAACATTGCAAGTCCCCTCCCAGGATGATAAAGAGGTAACACCTTATGAAAAATTATGCACTCAAAATGGAATTATGGATCATGCTATATCTAAAATTTACTCCCTGCTAATGACATCAGTAGAACGGCGTAAACCTCCTTTTTTGAAGGAATGGGAGAGGGAAATGGGCATTGTCTTCTCACTAGAACGGGAAGATCAAATAATTAAGTCAGTATTCTCAACTTCAATTTGCGTTAGAATTCAAGAACTGAATTACAAAATTTTTTCCAGATGGTATTACACCCCGGTTAGGATGAATAAAATTTCTACATTAAATACAGATTTGTGCTGGAGATGTGGGACAGAGAGAGGGACAATGCTCCATATATTCTGGGAATGTCCTAAACTAGAAGAGTTTTGGGAGCAGATTCGGAGGTCAATACAGGAAATTATGAAATGTCATATTCCCAAAGAACCTGCCCTCTTTCTGCTCCATACCCCCAGCATACCGATACAAAATTACAAAAAATCCATTATACCACATCTGGTGAACGCTGCCAGGATATGTATCCCTCTTAAATGGAAAGAGACTGAACCACCTAACATAAACATGTGGTTAAGGAAAGTTGAGGAAATACATAACCTAGAAAAATTGGTCCTATCTGCTCATCAACAAACTGATAAATATGAGAAGAAATGGAAACAGTGGAAAGATTATGTTAATTCAGAAGAAAGGTAATTTCCAAGTACAGGACAAGAACCTGCGCGGAGAAGATAGATATATAATGATATAGGAGTGTAGAGACCTGTGCACCATTCTTTTCCCTTGTTTATTTTTTTTTTTTTTTTTTTTTTGGGGGACAGGGGGGAAAAGGGGAAAGAAGGAAAAGGAACGAAATGGGAGTTTTTGGGTTCGGTAATAGATTGCCAAAGAAAGGCTAAGGTTCCTTAAAGGGAATAAATGGTTTGTAATTATAACCTTGAAAGCTAAAATGTAATGTATATACTGTATATGTAACTGAACTTAAAGAAATAAAGATATAATTTGAAAAAAAAAGAAAAAATCTATCTAAAAAAGAAAAAAATATCCAGGACCAGAGATCCCAGCAAGGAACTAGGTCCTTACTCCTGACTAGGCAAAAAAAAAAGTACCTATAGCAGAGAGAGGGAGTATACCCTCTGGGACTGCCCATAGGCATAGCAAGACTTTTTTCTGCCTAGTGTTCTACTCCTGTAGGGGCAGTTCATCCCAATGGTTAAGAAGATCAGAAGCTGTGTCCGTCAATGAATGAAAGAGAAATCCCCAATATATGTAACCCAAAGTGTTGCCTATTAGGAGTATATGGTGCTATGGATATTGGAAGTGCTTAAAAGACCTTTCAGACTTTTTGTACTAGGAAGACTGTAGTATCACACTGTATTTCCACAGCAGCCTTCGAATGTAATGCCTGGAAAAGACTGGTTAATGCTGTCCTCTCACTCTATAGAACAGCCTTTTTCAACCAGTGTGCCCAAGCACCCCTTGGTGCCTTGAGGTTTCTTCAGGGGTGCCTTGGAAAAATGCCTAAAAATTGCCCAAAAATTGTATACAAGCCAGCGTGTGGATGAAGCCTGCCTTTTAGTTACACAAAGCCACAGGTTTTCATTGTGCACCATTACAACCTTCTAGCTGCTGGCGTCCTAACGACCAATGACATAATCAGTTGATAAGGAGGATGTCTGTAACCTGCATAGCATCCTTGTTTGACCCTTCCCTGCCCCTCTCCATCAGCTTTGGGGTCACATTAGCCAGTGATTGATAATAACTGAGGGGGAAGAGAAAGATACTAGTCAGTACCAGCATGCAAAAGTGTATTTGCTTTGAAAGAATACATCACCTAGCGTTGGGTGTCCTACTTGGACTTGTGGATGTTGCTGCATTATGTAAAACTATTAGAATAGTTTTTACATTTTAGAATGGGGTGCCTCGACAGACTGTCCATAGTATTAAAAGGGTGCCTCGAGATTGTCCATCATTTTTAAAGGGTGCCTTGACTGAAAAAAAGGTTGAAAAACACTGCTATAGAATACCAGATGAGGCCAGAGGTCACGCTGCTAAATTTAACGAGATTTTGAGGAACTGGATATCGTATCTTAATTCTTGTGAGCAACTTTCCACATCCTCAATTGTATCGATGACACTATTTCAACCATTGATTTTTCTTTCATATGGGTTCTGTTAGAACCTTAAAGCGGAGTTCCACCCTGGGACATTTTTTAAAAATAAAAATATCCCCGGGACAGTCAGGGCTAGTGCATTCCACAATGGCTAGCCTCTGATCTGTCCCGGGTTGCACTTACCTGAAAGAAGAAATACTCACCTTGAAAATGTATTGTCCAGCGCTACCATCTCAGGTGTGGGCAGCTTGAAGCCAGCGCGATCCTCTTCTGTGTCCTCTTCCGTCTTCTTCGGTCCCACGATGCACTGCACCGGCCCCGACGTCACTTCCGGTGCGGCAGCGTCATCCCTGCACAGCTTCTGGGCATGCCCAGAAGCTGTTTAGCAAGGTATGACGGCGCCTGCACCAGAACTGACGTCGGGGCCGGTGCAGGCGCATTGAATCCTGGGAGCGATGACGTTCAGCTCCCAGGAATCATTGCAAAGCCAGGAAGTGACGAATCGCCGTGGCCGCCGAGGGGAGGAAGAAGGAAGTAAGGTAAGTATATTTTCTTCTAAACGAGGTAAGTAAAAAAAAAAAAAAAATTGCGATTATCCATTTGTTTTTCAGGTGACCCGGAGCGAGAAGATGGAGGTAAGTTTAATTTTAGGGTGGAACTCTGCTTTAAGGCTGCATTCACACTTGAGCGTAGCGTTTTCGCGCATTTTTTTTCAGGCATTTTGGAGGCAGGCATTGACATCTAACAAAAACACTGGTAATCAGCCCAAAAAGAAGCTCATGTACTTTTTTGAGCGTTTGGCGTTTTGCTTCAGGCGTTAAAACGCTCAGATGTGAACAGGGGCCATTTAAATGAATGGGGTTTTACTTGGAACTTTTTTTTAGCGTTTTTGGAGCTGAAAAACACTCCAAAACGCCCAGGTGTGAATGGAGCCTAAGGCATTCATGTACAAGTAGGAAAGCTGTTTCTCCCTTTTTCAATGTTTACTGTATACTAAGAACATCTCCACAACCAAATGCTGTTTTAAGGTTTTTTTGTATTGTTTGGTTTTATGTCTACAGTTCCTAAAGTGGAAGAAAAGCCTAAGTCTAGCCATTCCTAAAAAGCCCCTCCCCACCCTTTCCCCTACCTATCCTGCCTAAACTGTATATAAAGATGTAGGTACTTACCTATTTTTAATACACTCCGATCTGGTCCCATGATCCTGCAGCTTCAGTCCAGGGAGCGCTGGACAACAGCCAGAAATTCTGGAGCCATAATGTCGCTCATAGGCTCCCATGGCCCATTCGTTGTTGGTGGTCCATCCTCTCCCCTTCAGCAGTCGCTCACCGAAACAGGGGAGCCTGAGCCTCAGGAATAAGTGACTGAACCAGAGCAGGTTAAAAATAGGTACATATACACATATTTTTTCATACAGGTTAAACAGGATAGGGAGGAGTAGGGGGGAGGGCTCCCATGTGCCCCTGCTACATACATACACTATATTTTTAAAAGTATTGGGACGCCTGCCTTTACACACACATGAAATTTTATGGCATCCCAGTCTTAGTCCGTAGGGTTTAATAATGGGTTGCCCCACCCATTGCAGCTATAAAAGCTTCAACTCTTCTGGGAATGCTGTCCACAAGGTTTAGGAGTGTGTCTATGGGAATATTTGACCATTCTTCTAGAAGCGCATTTGTGAAGTCAGGCACTGATGCGGATGAGAAGGCCTGGCTCGCAGTCTCTGCTCTAATTCATCCCAAAGGTGTTCTTTCAGGTTGAGGTCACGACTCTGCACAGGCCAATCAAGTTCCTCTATCCAAAATTCGCTCATCCATGTCTTTATGTGTACTTGCTTTGTGTACTGATGCACAATATAGTGTATTTCTTTGATACTAATGTTCGGAATGAGGTGGATAATTGTAACATGTAATGGTGAACTTTAATTTAATAATAAACATTTACTATAACAAATATGCAGGAATTGAGAAATGTGAAATCAGAGCCCAGAATATATTCTACTGTCAAAAATAGAAACTCAAATTGAGGAAATGGTACACAGAATTCCTCTTAGCATGCAGCATTACACCCTGATCCCACATGCATTTAAAAGTTGCATCAGACCTTTTTGGTTTAGAAAGTGCAAGATTTTTATTGGCTGCGGACAATTACAGCAGAATTATTTAATAGAACATGTAAAGATGCTTTGACACTAATACTATTATTGAGGAAATGAAACAAATGGGGTTTATTTACTAAAACTAGAGAGTGTAAAATCTGATGCAGTTGTGCATGGTAGCCAATTAGCTTCTAACTTCAGCTTTTCAGTTAAGCTTTGACAAAAAAAAAAAAAAAACTAGAAAGCTTATTGGTTTCTATGCACAGCTGCACTAGATTTTGCACTCTCTAGTTTTAGTAAATCACCCCCAATGTATTTTAGATGCAGTATTCAAAATACGTTTGCATCAGACACTGACCCTCAGTTTGCTTCAATTCAATTTGAAAGGTTTACCAAAGCCTAGGATTTTCAGCATACAGCTTCCAGTCCTAACACAGTCACATGGACAGATTGAGATAACTGTTCAAATTGTTCAGGATTTGCTCTCAAAGAAAAAGCAAACTGCCATGCTGAAATACAGGAAAACGCCTATTAATAATGTAAGGGCACCAGCTCAGCTACTTATTAGCTATTAAATGTGCTCCACTTTGTGGTATGACATGCATTCAGATGAAACCACAGGCCTTCCATCTGCCTTTGCCATACAAATACAGAGACAAAATCAACCAATAGCGGTTAAACACCAGAAAAGGACTGCAAAGCCATCAACTGATTAACAAGAGGGAGCTCAAGTTATGACACAAAGAAGAGGATGAAGATGGATGCCAAGTTTTGTAATTAACAACTTGTCTAAATTACAACAAGCCAAGCCGTATCTGGTGCACATTGTTGTTTATGGAAGGAGTAGAAAACCATAGGTACCGAATGTTGGATGGGCTGTCTCTCTTTTGATACTGAATGCTTCTGTCCCATGTTTCTACCTCTGTTGTCCTTCTTGTTGGTCTGATGTGAAAAACTCTCTCTCTCTCTCTCTCTCTCTCTCTCTCTATATATATATATATATATAAGGTACTATTTAATTACCAAAAGTTTTATACTGCACTAAGCCTTTCACCCAACTTTTGTATGATTCACATTGTTCTGTATTTTGAAAGAGGGGAGATAAAATATTATAGGGTGAGCACTAGGTGATATCAGAATCCTTTATCATGCACAAACTTATGCTGAAGACTTTTCAAAACTCATTCAAGTATAGAGTTAAGAGACTTGCTTTGATGAGTTGCAAAACATTGGAGAATAAGTCCAAATACTACTAGCTTTACTATGACCAAGACAAATGAGAACCTTTACGGAGATTATGTTGGCACTTTTTGTTGTAGATTGTACAGTTTTGGTTCACCAATCATGCCTCCTGTATCTTGTCTCCAGATGCCCCACCTTTTCGAATTCACCGCCATCATTTATTCTCTCTCAGATTCAAGGTGATAACAGTGCTGATGCAGTACGGCCTAAACCAGTAAAATAAAATCAATCTTAGCGACACCAGGGGCTGGAAGCCCATAATGCTCTGCTGTATTGTTACGGCACCCAAAAAAATCTAGCAAAGATTTATTTTTTAAATTCATTGTCGTTCATCATCTAATGCCTTTTTGTCAAGTTTATATTACTGATGATGCTCCTGCCGCCCTGAAACCCATGATAAAAACATGATTAATATTTGTGTAATTTCTAATTGTTGGCAATAGTATCCTCAGAGCCTAGTCCAAGATCCTAATGTTTATAGTGCTGCTGTACTATGGTGCTCTAGCATGACATAAAAAAGTCAAAATAATGCCCTATTATTGTCAAATCCTTTATGGTCACAAGCCATAATATCTGGTTCAAAATGTGATGTGATGATTTTGGTGGCCACAAAAACAGTATTTACCCAATATTCTTGGCAAAGGCACTTTTCCCATTTAACATTTTTATCTTGAAAATGAAGGGTGTCTGTTCAAGTCAAAGAGTATTAAAGATCTCTACTGGGATCCTTTTATTTTCTACACTAAAAAAAGGGAATTGTTTTAACCCTATAAAAGCATGGATATACAGGATTTGAGGAGGCAAACTGATCAAATAACAGCAAATTTTAGGACGTTTGGTCATCTCTACTTACTATCTAAGGGAATATGAGAGTATCCTTATTTATATACTCTCTGAACAGAAAGGAAATGCAGTGTAATTAATAAAACTCATGTTACGTGGCATATTATGTATATTTAACTAACTGATCATAGTCACGAGTACAGGCTGGAGTATGGGGCAATTTCCTCATGGTGCACTGGATGCCTGAAAGTCTGAGTCCAATTTCAGCATAACTATGATTGCATGTTCTAATCCTAAAGCCTGTGTTAGGCAAAGTCTAAAATCAGGAACTGAAGGCAGTAGCTGTTAGCACATTGCTATA
Source organism: Pelophylax lessonae (assembly GCF_965119305.1). Classification (NCBI taxonomy): domain Eukaryota; kingdom Metazoa; phylum Chordata; class Amphibia; order Anura; family Ranidae; genus Pelophylax; species Pelophylax lessonae. The sequence continues at coordinate 587,167,888 of NC_138770.1, forward strand.
CAACAGACACTCCCTGTGACTGTCAGATAAAGCTAACATTTGTAGTAAGTGTGACAATATTAACATGGAACAATTAACAAGAAAAGTTATTAATAAAGTTTAAATGCATCACCCGCTGTCATAAGAAGAGGATAGATAGGGGAGTGCTTGTCTTCCTCTAAACTACAACGAGGACAGCAAACAAATCCTGCGTCCGGCTGATTACAAGCCGTGGTTTATAGACTCACAATGGGCCGCACCTACTAAAGGGTCAATGTTTTATATGAAATATGGGTTGAGTTTGGACAGCTGTATCAAATATTCGTTTATTATGTTCTAGTTGGAAGTTCACCATTTCAGAGATACTCTCCCTCATGTCCCTTGCCTGATGTTCATATATAATAACTTCCTATGTAAGAAAACTGGAAAAACAAATGTGAAGTTGCTGCAGTAGGTGGATGGCGCTGGGAAATAAAATATATCTAGCCAATGAACAGACAATAAGTCATTGGGTGATCGTGGTCATTTTTTTTTTTTAATTCTTTTTTTTTTTTTTAAACGTACAAAAACAGAGCCATTGGGCATACCCTGGCTCAAGACAATACAAAAAGAACATACATTACAAGTACAACTATTGTAAAACAAAAACCCCGAACAAGGCTGCAGCTTTAATATATGCAAAATCATGCTTCACCAGTGAAAGGCAGGGTCTGAAGGAAGAGTCCGGTTACTGTGGAACACCCAAGGATATGGAAAAAGTGGCACAGGCCCAGTCCCCCCCAACTGAACAGAAGACAAGCAATAATAGAGACTATGGAGCTACAGTATCAGGGCCCTCACAATCGTTAGCAGTTTCCCCTGCCTCCAACCATATGCCCCAGACCTTCATGAATTTCTGAGGGCAACCTCTGTTAGTGTATGCCGCTTCATAAAGAGGGATTATGGAATTCACCAAAGCCTTCCACGAGGAAAGGGTGGGCGCATCAGGTTTCCGCCATCTGAGAACCACCAATTTCCTCACGTAGAACAACAAACGACCCAGTAGAGTGCGGGTCGCCACCGAATTGGCCAGGGTATTCACAAGATCGTGGTCATTTTACTACTATAATTTTTATTTAGTAAAGAAGCGTCCATGAAACCATATCCGAACGTAAGCCACAAACAAAGTTTGAAAAGTACAGAGAGCCCCAAATTAGCAACATCAATGTATATATATGAAAAGACTACAAAAAACATAGCCTGAGGACTAGCAGGAAAGTCCATGTCAAGAAAACCAGACCAAATCAGGTACAATTCAGCAGTGCAGAAAGCACCCCACCATTCAGAAGGTGACAAAATAAACCTCGTATTCGTAACACAATATAGGCCAGGAGTTTCTCCTCACTGAAATTCAGCTCTCCTAAATGCTTTAATCTAGATGTGGATAAGATACCCCTGATTTTCTCTTTGAAACAGAAAGGCAAAGACATTGGGGAAAAGATAAGGGGAGAAGAAGTAGGAAATAAAGAGGGGAAAAAAGGGGGGAGGGCAGTATGGTGTTATGCTGACATTGGCAGGACAGTAGGGTAAGGCTGGGACACGTTCTATCTCCAGAACAGGTCTCCAGTAGGGCCTTGACCTCCACTTTACTACTATAATTTATAAAAATCTCATTGATATATGAAACCAGAATGAAGAGAAGGCATAAAATGTAAGTTTTACCCATAGTAACCAATCTTCTAACTTTCTTGAAGGTGGACCAGTATGAGCCCTCCCACACAAGGACATTGTAGAAGCACGCTTGTAAAAGCAGATATTATCACAATTTTTTGTAATGCATATTATTTACTTTAGCACACTGCAGATCAATGTACTATGAATAGCACCCAAAAAAAGCATGTCCACTGCAACACAAAGCACAGAGTCCTCTGCGCATAAAAAAGGCAGCCTGCCTCGATTTCTCCCACCTCATATCCAGAGATTGTCTTTGGTAAATAGATGTATGAGTGCTACCAGCATTACTGCAGAGGTTGAAGGGGGATCAGCCTGTCAGTGCTCAGACCACATGCCGCACACTGCATCAAATTGGTCCGCATGGCTGTCGTCCCAGAAGGAAGCCTCTTCTAAAGATGATGCACAAGAAAGCCTGCAAACAGTTTGCTGAAGACAAGCAGACTAAGGACATGGATTACTGGAATCATGTCCTGTGGTCGGATGATACCAAGATAACCTTTTTTGGTTCAGATGGTGTCAAGTAAATGTGGCGGCAACCAGGTGAGGAGTACAAAGACAAGTGTGTCTTGCCTACATTTAAGCATGGTGGTGGGAGTGTCATGGTCTGGGGCTGCATGAGTGCTGCCGACACTGGAGAGCTACAGTTCATGGAGGGAACCATGAATGCCAACATGTACTGTGACATTCTGAAGCAGAGAATGATCCCCTCCCTTCAGAGACTGGGCCGCAGAGCAGTATTCCAACATGATAACAACCCCAAACACACCTCCAAGACGACCACTGCCTTGCTAAATAGGCTGAGGGTAAAGGTGATAGACTGGCCAAGCATGTCTCCCTGAGGAAGACACGTGGTCCCTGTGTCGTCACGCATAGGGGAGGGGCAAGGACGGACGGATCGTTGCACCGCTGCTCGGTGAGACTGTCGGCTACCAGCGCACGCTGTGATCTTAAGGCGGCACTGAGCGGTCTCTCCCGCTATACCAACACGATTTCTACCATCACTTACTGGATTATCTGTTGATGCGATTGTTTATGTGCATATCATGCACCCACACATGTGAGTGAGACCATTTATCTCTTTCTTAATAAAAAACGATTTTGAAGGATTTCATGCACTATTGCAAGTTTTCTGTTTCCATATATTATGCCACATTGAGTGACACTGCAAGCCAGGTTTCATTGCTTTGGATGAGAGGAGCCTTGAGGATACGGATGGATGATCTATAGGATCTTCTTACCCATGCGTTTTTTATAAAGATCTGAGGTGAGCACCCATTCACAAGGGGGTGCACGGTTGGCTGTCTACTGTGACACTCTGGTCACTCATCTCTGGGAGCACAGATCACTTTATGATTGTTTGAATCACTATTGTTTGGACTATATCTATTTATTAGTCTTCAACACGGCTATTCACAATTTTACACTGGACTCTTTTTTATTCTTTGCACTTTTATGTATGTATATAATTTATAATGTATAATTTATTGGCACTACTGGCACTTTAATGTTATATACTATTCACCACTTTTTTTTTTTTTTTTTGCTTTTCTGCACACAGTGCAGTGTTTATGATTATTTATTTGCGCAGCACTATTTATTTTCAAATATCCAGACCTAAACCCCTAATGAGCATCTGTGGGGCATCCTCAAATGGAAGGTGGAGGAGTGCAAGGTCTCTAACATCAACCAGCTCTGTGATGTCGTCATGGAGGAGTGGAAGAGGACCCCAGTGGTAACCTGTGAAGCTCTGGTGAACTCCATGTCCAATAGGGTTAAGTCAGTGCTGGAGAATAATGGTGGCCACACAAAATATTGACACTTTAGGCCCAATTTGGACATTTTCACTTAGGGGTGTATTCACTTTTGTTGCCAGCGGTTTAGACATTAATGGCTGTGTGTTTAGTTATTTTGAGGGGACAGCAAATTTACACTGTTATACAAGCTGTACACTCACTACTTTACATTGTAGCAAAGTGTAATTTCTTCAGTGTTGTCACGTGAAAATATATAATAAAATATTTACAAAAATTTGTGTAGTGTACCGACTTTTGTGTGATACTGTATGTATGCATGTATATATATATATATATATATATATATATATATATATATATATATATATATATTTTTTTTTTATGTTATATCAGCTCTAATGAGACTTGAGAAAATCTAACCTTTATCTGTGTTGTTAACTTCCACCATCATTAATTCCCCAAATCACAGGTGATGTTTAACAAATGGAAGCCCTTCTGGGTGATATTGCTGGAAGATGGGATTGAATACTACAAGAAAAAAACTGATACCAGTCCCAAGGGAATGATTCCACTAAAAGGATCTGTCATTGTTAATCACTGCCAGGATTTCAACAAAAGATTGGTAACCTGCCTACCTAAATTTTTTTAAGATGAAAACTATATTTGCATAAAATTTGCCAACACTCCAGCTGTATAATTTGTGGTAATTCGTTTTAGCAGTGAAAGCCCAGCTCTTCCATTAGAAAAGTTAGGAAATTATTTTTGGATTACGTGTTTAGCAACACCTCTGTGACTTCAGGACAGGAAATGACAGAATGGGTGGGGGGTCAAAGGCACAGGAGGGCATAGGCAGCAATAAAAAAAAACATACTCATCTTCTAACCTAATGAGCGTTAAGGCTTGTTTACACATGTGGTTGGGAGGGTGGAAAGCACATGTAGATAAGCCATGTTTGTAACCCTTAGCAGCTGCAGCATAAATCTGCTGTACAGGCAGCACCGTCACTGAATGCAACCCATTGAAGTGAATGGGGCCACGCTGCAACTTCCCCACAGCTGCGTGCAATGCACAAGTGGCAAGGTGGGGCGGCATTTACCGAGTTAAATCAGGCAGTGAAGAGGCGACATAGTGCTTCCTCACTGCCTGTTGGACACCTCTGAAAAGCAATCCGAACGCGGCAATCTTGGTGTTCCTGTCTTTATTGGAGAGGTTTGACATCCCCTCTGAGCAGATTTTCCTTCACTTTATCTCTCAATGACAGGGACTGAGAGAAGATCCTCCAGATGACAGGAAGTGAGGGAAAATCTCTTTGTTGACAGGAAGTGAGGAAATCACTCCAGTAATGGGGGGGTTGTCACAGTAATAGGAATTAAAAGTGAATCTCCAGTAATAGGGAGGAAGGAGGAGCTCTCAAAAGTAATAGGAAGAGAGAGGAAATCTTTCCAGTAATAGAGAGGGGAGAGTAATAGGAGTGGAGGTTGGATCTCATTGGTGGCAGGAATTGAGGAAAAATCTTACTGGCGACAGGAAGTGATGAAATCACTCCTGTGATGGGTAAGGAGGGAGGAAGTAGATCTTCACAGTGATAGGCAGTGAGAGGGAATCTCTCCAGTATTGGGGGGGGGGGGTGGGGGATCCTTACAGTAATAGGAAGTGAGGGGGTATCTCACTAATGACACGATTTGTGGGGAAATTTCACTGGCGACAGGAAGTGATGGTGGGGGAGCAGTAACATTGGTGAAAAGATGTGGGGGGAAATCTTCTTAGGAAAAGAAGGCGGGTGGCAGATCCCTCTGGTAATAGGAAGTAAGGAAGGGGATGTCCCTGGTGACAGGAAATGAGAAGAAATCTCCTAAACTTACATAGTATTAAAAAAAAAAAACCTTACAAGCAGGCTAATCCTTTTTCTGCTATTCTAGAAAGTGTTTTTTATTCTTTTCTGTCCTTGTTGGAGAAAAGAAATTTCCCTCACTTAAGGGCCATTACCCCCCCCCCCCCCATGTTTATTATACCATGTGTCATAGGTTTGTGCTGCATTTTCAGGTTAGCACAATATTGGATTCAGTGGAAATTTGTATATATTGGTAACATTATAAAATCTAATTATCCATCAGGTTTCAAAATCCAAGCGGGTTTACTTTATGAAGAAAGGTAGTGAATTTGTTCAAACAGCAATTTGGGCAAGATTTGTTTATTGTGGGGTAACTGTCAATGTGCCCGAATCAGGCAAAACTCCTATCTAAAGCTTGTGCTAACTTCACATTGTTTGCTTTTGATATTACATTTTAAAGCATGAAATAGTAATGTATTGCTGTGAAAAGGCTTTATATTCGGCACTTTGCATTTTTTTCATTAGCTTGTCTTCAAGCTGACCACTTCTAAACAGCAGGATCACTTTTTCCAAGCCTCCCACTCTGAAGAACGTGATGCTTGGGTGAAAGATCTGAAAAAGGCATCAAAATGTATTCAAGAAGGACAGAGGTTTGCTAGAAAATCCACAAGGCGTTCCATCAGATTACCAAGCACAATCAATTTAAGGTTAGTCAACTATCTAAGACTCTAAAGATCAACTCTAGACAGATATAAAAAACACACACAATGTAAAGTATATATAAAACCAATATCTATTTTTCATTATGTTTGGTATCATGTTTCATTGTATTCATCTTTAATAAGCAATTATTTTTTGTGAATCTATTATAAAGTTTTTTTCTTTATTTTAACACTAAGCCACAGCCACTGACAGAAGCGTTGTCGGTCTGTTGTGTGCCTTCAGGGCTGTCCATCTTGTAGACCTAATAGACAGCCCAATGGGCAACTGAAGGAGGACTCACGCCAGGCTGACAACACTGTTACTAATTTTAAAGTAGATGCTTAGCCCTGATGGGCTGTCCATTAGGTATATCAGTTAGGCAGCCCAGTAGGAGGGAGCTGTGCCAGGGTTTTGATACTGCTGTCTCTATATACCTGTAGGATATTTTACCTTCACTTCCTGTTCTAGTGATCCCCTTTCATTGTTATATCCACTGAAAAATGTGTGAAGCTGCTTTTTCAAGGCTTTCACCCTTTCATCCTTCTAGGGCCCATTCATGTTTGTGCAGCAGTGTTGCCAGCCTGTTGTGTGCCTGTTGGGCCAATGGGCAACTGAAGAAGGGCTCAGATCAGGCGAAAAACGCTGCTGCTAATTGTGAAGTAGTGGCTTAGCTACGTTGGATTGCTTATTGATTCTATCGGTTAGGTAGCCCAGCTCACTGATAAACCTAAGGGGTTAATCCTCTGCATTGTGTAAAAAGACTGTTTGATCCTGTCTCTTCTGATCCTCTCCTTCTTCCACTGTCCCCAATCCATCTGCTGATAGTACAGAGCCTTGGGGGAACTCTGCACATGCTCAGTTTGGTGTGTATTGCTAGAGAGTTTTTATTTTTTTGGAGGTTGCATGTAATCAGCACAGGGCCAATCAGCACTGTCCAGACAGAGCATCAGGGACAGCACTGTTCAGACAGAGGATCTGGGGTCATGTAGCCTCATAAGACCATCAAAAGAGAATGAAAACTCTTCCTACAAGCTTTAATTAGTGCTCGGCAGAGATGTATAGTAACTAAGTAGAACTACTTCACTACTGTACTTAAGTACCGAAATGCGGTATCTGTACTTTCTAGAGTAGAATTTTTTTCTCCTACTTCCACTTTTACTTGACTACATTTTTTTCGATGATTTCAATACTTCTACTCCGATATTTTTTTTTGTGCTGCATAGTTACTCGTTACAATTATAAAAATTACCACTGCCAGAACAGTAGATGGCAGGTTTCATGAAGCTCAAAAAAATGTGTATAATGTCATGTGTACTTTTGACTTCTTTCTTTAATAACTTTAACTTTAATAAACATTTGACTTCTTTCTTTAATAACTACATAACACAGTACTTGTACTTTTACTTTCAGTACTTGAGTAGCAAAATTTTAAAAAAAAAACTACTCGCAACACTTAAGTACAAAAAATGTTGAATACTTTAGTACTTCTACTCAAGTCACTTTTTGATTGAGCACTTCCACTTCTACTAAAGTCACTTTTTGATTGAGCACTTGTACTTTTACTCAAGTATGGGTTTCGAGTACTCACAACTCTGGTGCTCGGCCAAACAGAAATAAAAGTAATAAGACTGCTATATGCTGCTAATGAGAGAAGGTATTTAGCAGTTTATATTTACTCAAAAGAATTTCATTTCCATATTCTGTGTACTGTGGGAGACAAGATATAGTGAATGCAGGGTCCTGGGTTTACTAACACTTTAAGCTTTGATAAAAAAAGAAAAAAAAACTGGAAGCGGATTGGTTTCTGTACAAAAGCTGCACCAGAATTAGTAAATCAACCCCACTGTGTTTTGCTTGTGATGAGCTGCCATGCATTTTCAATGCCCCCTCCCTATGTGCAAACACCCCAGTGGCACTGGATACATTTTAAGAAAGTTGTGCATTTTGGTCTATGCATATGCATTAAGGCCCCATTAAAAATGAATAGGTAGTACACTGGGATGCTCACCAACACCCCTTCACACGAAAATGAGTTTATACTTGTAAATGGGCCTTAATATTGGGTCTCCAAATAAGAATCAGCTGCTGGTAAGGGGATCCATGTTTTCACCCCAACTCATTTTTTTCTATACAATCTGAAGAGTTAAATAATGGGTCATACACACTATACAATTGTCTTTTGATTTTTTCCTTTAGATTTACCAAAACCATATAATATGAGGTCAAATCTAAACACTTTCAATTTGTATGCAATCCAGCAGGCCCTTACACTACATAGTTCAAGTTAAATCTAAAGGAAATCTGGCAACAAAAGTTGTATAGTGTGTATCCAGCTTAACTTTAATAATTGTTTCATGTGTGTTCTATTAAACAAACTAATACTCTCAATCATTTATTTAAAGTGAATTATATGTGTCTATGAAAGATCCAGATCGAGGAATTAGAGAGATAAAGCTGGAAAAAGACAATAAAATCTTCAATCATTGCTTTACAGGTAAAATATATAAACACATGATTTACATTGCCTAGAAAAAAAAAAAACAATCCATGGCTATTTGGTCCCCATGTTCCAGGGATGCAATAATTCTAGCAAAGTTCGGGTTTTCATGCTATCACTCACCTCAAATAAGTTCCTTTGTTTATTATATACTTTTTTCCATTACTGTTGGATGTGTGGGAAGTTTGAGCCAGAAAAAAATCATGCACCATGGTTGCTCTTAAAATTGGCTTCACTTGTTTGCTGGGACCCTGGGATATATCTACCAAACATGTATCTGTTTTATTGCAAGCATCTGACAAAGTTGTTCCAAGGTTGTGATACAAATTGTTCATTCTCTCTGGTATGTAATCCCTCATAACATTTTCTAAGAGAAATTCATAGAGGTTTATACTGTATGTAATATTACATTTACATGGTTGGAATGTGCATATTAGCCTTTTTTTTACACATTTGCATATAGCTTTTACTGTTTTGCTTTTACTCCTACAGTGACTAATCATTTCACTTATTTTATATTGTTTTTTAAAGCAAAACATACATTATATAACAAAAATGGAAAATTGTTATCAAATACTTACCGTAATTTTCCTTTCCTGATGGACTCCATGGCAGCATACGTTCGGGTAGGCCCCGCCTCCTCTCCTACCTCATAGGACCCCACTCCCATAAATCTTTGCTCCCTTTCAGCATCAGTGTTCTGTAACTAGCCTACTCAGGAATTGGGAGGGGACTCCTGCTGCCATGGAGTCCATCAGGAAAGGAAAATTACGGTAAGTATTTGATAACAATTTTCCATTTTCCTGACAGACTCCATGGCAGCATACGTTCGGGAAATAACTCGCTATACACTCCCGGGTGGGAAGATGCTGAACAAAAAAAAACTTTAATTGGCACTGTCAACAGACAAGACTTGAACGCCAAAATTAACGGAAGATAAGGCAGCAGGTTCAATACAATAATGGGAAAGGAAAGTATTGACAGACGACCAGGATGCTGCCTTGCAGATCACGTCGGGCGCGACGTGTTTGGAAGCTGCCCAAGACGTAGCAACGCTTCTTGTAGAGTGAGCTGTAACCGCCTCTGGAGGAGCCAAGCCCTTTGCTCTATACGCCCATTGGATAGCCTGGACAATCCACGCAGCCACTGCTCTGGAAGATGCACGCATACCCTTCTTTTTGCCATGGAGAAGAACGAAAAGGAAATCCGATTGGCGGAAGGATGATGTGGCTTCTAAATATTGACTTAGAGTATTACCCACATCTAGAGGATGGACTGGAGATTCCTCATTAGTTCTGAAGGTGGGAAGAACTATCTCAGCATTCTCATGAAAGACAGAGGTCACTTTTGGATTTGACCCCAGCATAGGGATTAGGACTACTCTGTCTTGAAAGAAGGTCAAAAAAGGCTCTTTGTAACCTAAATTGTGTATCTCAGAAACCCTCTTAGCGGAGGTAATGGCCACCAAAAATGCTGTCTTCAATGTAAGCTCCTTGACTGACATGGAAGCGACTTCCTTTGAAGAAAAAAAGTCCAAAACTAATGGAAGGTCCCATTTTGGGAATCTCGGCTTTCTCTGAGGCCTGAGCCTGACTGCGCCCTTAAAGAATTGCTGAATCAGGTGATGGCTTGCCCACTGAATTCCGGTGAAGGCTGAAATGGCGGAAACTTGCACCCGGAGAGAACTGACTGAGAGGGGCAGATCCAGACCAGATTGCAAAAAACTTAGAATCTGCTGAATAGTAGGTGTATCTACTGGACCTGACCTCTGGGCCTGATGACTCATGAACCTGGCCCATATCCTCTCATATACCCTGTTGGTGCTAGGTCTTCTTGAACTCAAGAGAGTCGGAATCACCTCTTCTGGACATCCGAGAGCTTCCAACCTCCCCCTCTCAAGAACCAGGCCCTGAGGTGCAGACGTGCAGGGCATGGGTGCAGAGTAGGACCCTGAGATAGAAGATCCGGCCTGATAGGTAGAGGGATTGGATCCCTGAAGCTGAGAAGGGTCAGCAAGGGAAACCATGGCCTGTTGGGCCAGAAGGGGATTATTGCTACAATCTCTACTTCCTCCATCTTCAATCTCCGCAGGAATTGGAGTACTATTGGTACTGGTGGAAAAGCATAAGCAGACTGGAAGTTCCATCTGTCCGTGAGGGCATCCACTCCGAAGGCTCGAGGATCTCTGAACCTCGTGTAGTACTTCCGAAGTTTCTTGTTGCGTGGACTCGCAAACAGATCCACCTCTGGCGAAATCCCCAGGGACAGGACCCAGTCGAATACCTCCTGATGGAGGGACCACTCGTTGTTGTCTAGATGGAAACGGGATAGGAAGTCTGCTTCCACATTCAACACTCCTGGAACAAAGACCGCTGAAAGATTGGCCAGATGATGCTGGGCCCATGTCATGATCGGCTCTGTTTCTTGGAGAAGAGACATGCTGCGTGTTCCTCCTTGCCTCTTGACATAAGCCACTGCCGTGGTGTTGTCCATCCTTAACAGCACTGAAGCCCCCTGTGTTAGATGGTGAAAAGCCTGGAGTGCTTTGAGGGCGGCTCGAAGTTCTAGAACGTTGGACACTACTCCGTGACCTGGGAAGTTCCATCTGCCTTGTGCCACTTCGGTCAGACAGTGGGCTCCCCAACCGGTATTGCTGGCATCGGAGGTTATCGTTATCCAGGAAATCGGAGCGATTGAGTGGCAGTTGGTCAGATTTGTACGGCGTAACCACCAGGGAAGGCATCCCTTCATGAATGGAGTCAGGTGAATAACCTGTGACAAATTCTCCGTCGTCCACTGTTGGAGAAACCCCTTCTGGAAGGGTCTCAGCTTCCACATAGCCCACTTCACCATAGGCGAGGTGGCTACAAGCGTCCCTACTACCTTTAGACACTGACGAGCAGTGAGACGAGAGGCAGCAAGAGCGTGAGACACCCTGCTCTGGACTACAGGAATTTTCTCTTCTGGCAGGGAAATGGTGCACTTCACCGTGTTGAACAGTGCCCCGAGAAACACTAGCGACTGCGTAGGCACCAGATGGCTCTTTTCTAGATTCAGAATCCAACCGAATCCCTGAAGTGTAGAGATCACTAGGTCCAGATGCAAGATTAACTGACGTCTGTCCTGAGACAGAAGGAGGAGATCGTCCAGATAATGATGCAATCTGACTCCTTTGGTCCTGATGAAGGCCACAACTGCCAGCAAGGTCTTGGAGAACGTGCGAGGCGAAGTTGAGAGCCCGAAGGGAAGACACGTAAATTGCATGTGGGCAGGACCTACAGCAAACCGGAGGAACTGATGATACTCTCTTGCCACAGGAATGTGGAAGTATGCGTCTTTTAGATCGATCGATGCCAACCAATCTCCTGGGAGAATTGAGTGTTGTATTGTGACTAGGGACTCCATTTTGAATCTTTCTTGATGTATAGACCTGTTGAGATATGTAAGGTCTATTACCGGGCGCCAGGTGCCGTTTTTCTTCTGGACGAGGAATAGAGGTGAATAGACTCCTAGACCTCGTTCTGCATCGGGAACTGGCACAACAGCTCGCTGAGCCAGTAGAGTGTCCACATAGGCGAGAAGAACCTCCTTTTTCTCTGACGAAGGGGGAAGTGATGTTGCGACAAACCTGGGTTTGGGAACCTTGTCGAACGCCCACGAATGTCCCTGGGACACGATGTTTAACACCCAGGGATCCTGGATCGAGGCCGCCCAGACCTCCCGAAATTGGAGCAACCTGGCCCCTACCGGGACGGCCTGGACGGGCCCAACCTCAAAAGGATTTGGTGGCCTCCCGGTCACCAGACGAAGAGCCTTTAGAGCCTTTCTGAAAGGTGGACTGCCTTGACTTCCAGCCTCTTCCGTAGGACTTTCCTGGTCTGTAGCTGCGTGCTTCCCTGGCACGACTGGTAGTTTGTCTTCTCGGGAAAGAGCGCTTCTGAGCGCCTGGGCGTTTATCCTGAGGGAGGAACCCAGATTTTCCACCCGTGGCCCGAGTTATAGCTGCATCCAATTTATTCCCAAAGAGGGAAGAACCCTCAAAGGGAATCCGGCACCACGCCTGTTTTGATGGAGCGTCGGCTACCCAAGAACGAAGCCAAAGAGCTCGTTTAGCCGTAACCGAAGACAGCATAACTCGGGCCAAGAGGCGAATGGTGTCTATAGACGCCTCCCCCAAGAAGCCCGCAGCCATCTTCAACTCCTGTATCGGAGAACGTTGAAGAGTTTCCTCCGAGATACCTCTAAGAGTGTCATCCAGTGCGTTGATCCAAACTTCCATGGCCTTCGAAATTGTAGCCAGAGCCAATGCTGGTTTGCAGGCCATACCAGCTGAAAGATACGCCCGTTTGAGATCGGCGTCAATCCTTCTATCCAAAGGATCTCTAAAAGATACCGTATCCTCCAATGGAAGAGTGACATGCTTCACTAGTCGCATCACCGCTGCATCCACCAAAGGAGGGGACTCGAGGTGTTTTACCTCCTCCTGTTTGAACGGGTACAGTTTTGCCATTTTTGTGGTCAAGGAATTTTTCTTCTCCACCTTGCTCCACTCTTCAGAAATGATATCTCCCAGTTCCCCTAAAAAGGGAAAGTTCAAACGCTCTTTGCACAACTGTTTAAAGAACTTTTTCTGCTTCGGGGAGGAAACAGCCGGATCTTCCCATTCAAGGGCCTCTCTCACTGCCTTGACTAAAGGAGAGACAAGGTTGAACTCAAACCCAGTACCGGAGTCATCCGAATCAGATTCCGAATCCGAAGGAAGAATGGAAGGATGGTTGGGTTGAGGAGAATCAGACGGATCCTGAAATAAAAAATCTCTTTCAGGAGAGCGGGATGGTCCCGCAGCAGTACTTGGTCTGTGTAGCTCAGCAAGAGAGTCTTTCAGGACTCTACGCACAACTTCCTCGATATGTTGGTCCGACTTTTCTCGTTCACCCGTAGCTTGGGCATAGCAGGGTTTACACAAAGAGGATCCATCTGTTATTAGGGTACTACACCCCCAACACTTCTTCCCATGTGGACGCTCTGAGTGGCCATGATGCTTGGAAGATGACTGACCACTGCGTCCCTTATCGTGGGGAGAGCTGCGTCTGGACCTAGACGAGGAGCGCCGGTGGTGCGATTTAGAATGTCTGTCTTCAGTGCGTGTATGAGGCTGCTGGTCAGACCTAGAAGAGCTGGAGACAGACATATAGGACAGGGAAAAGACATCAGCTAAAGGAACCTGTAGTTTCCCTATCCCCAAAAATTGCCCAGCACATACCTTGTATGAGCGGGCTGGCCACTAGGGGGCGGAGAAGTATCCATACTCTTCAACAGACAGGGCTCTATCAGCTAGCATGTAAAAGAAAGGCAGGCTATTGGCTATAGAATCCTAGCGGACAACATGATTAAAAATCATTATAAGTATGGCCACTTACCTACAATGACAAGCCAGAAACTGGGGGAGGCTATAACACCAACCGACCGTCCCACCAGTTTCTGACACTATTGCTGTTTAAATAGACCGCTCTGCGGTCCGTGAGCGGCACTGCGCATGCGCGAGTGACGTCACGCGTCATCCCGCGCACGCGCACCATCCCAACCCCGCCGGCAGCTACTGCGCATGCGCAGACGACGGCGCAACCCGGAAGACGCGGCCAGGATGGCGGCCGCTGCCGATACCGGAGGGATAAGGTAAAACGGAACATTTCCTGGCGACTAGACAAAAGGGGAAAGCTACAAAACACACCTACAGTATGAGGATTGCTACAAAACTATGAGATGAAATAAAACAATGCCTGACAGGGGAAGGAAAGCAAATAGTACATGACCAGGAAGTAAAACACATAATTAAGATAGAAAATGGTCCCATAACAGGGCTTACCACCCTGCCCGGAGCAGAGACGGGTCCAGAGACGCACCACCAGCTGAATCTTAGGGCAAAGATGGGCCACCCACCGCAGTAGGGCTCTCTCGGCCAGACCACAGAGCTCCCTGCAAAGGGTCTCTTCTATTGCCCCCTCCATACCCTGCTAATAGCCAGGGCTTAGCGGAGGCTCCAAGACCCAATCCTGCTTCCGTGTATATAGGACCGTATTTAGTAGGAACATCACATGTATGAATGAGGAGGACGAAAAAAGAACACTGATGCTGAAAGGGAGCAAAGATTTATGGGAGTGGGGTCCTATGAGGTAGGAGAGGAGGCGGGGCCTACCCGAACGTATGCTGCCATGGAGTCTGTCAGGAAAAGTATTTGGACGCCTGCCTTTACACCCACATGAACTTTAATGGCATCCCAATCTTAGTCTGTAGGGTTCAATGTTGGGTTGGCCCACCCTTTGCAGCTATAACAGCTTCAACCCTTCTGGGAAGGCTGTCCACAATGTTTAGAAGTGAGTCTATGGGAATGTTTGACCATTCTTCCAGAAGCGCATTTATGGGACACTGATGGTGGAGAGAAGGCCTGGCTCGCAGCCTGTGCTCTAATTCATCAAAAAAAGGTGCTCTATCGGATTGAGGTCAGGACTCTGTACAGGCCAGTCAAGTTCCTTCACCCTAAACTCACTCATCCATGTCTTTATGGACCTTGCTTTGTGCACTGGTTCACAGTCATGTTGGAACAGGAAGGGGCCAACCCCAAACTGTTCCCACAAAGTTGGGAGCATGAAATTGTCCAAAATGTCTTGGTATGCTGACGCCTTAAGAGTTCCCTTTACTGTAACTAAGAGGCCAAGCCCAACCCCTGAAAAACAACCCCACATCATAATTCCCCTCTACCAAATGATTTAGACCAATGCACAAAGCAAGGTCTATAAAGATATGAATAAGCGAGTTTGGGGTGGAGGAATTTGACTGGCCTGCACAGAGTCCTGACCAGTGGCGGCTGGTGATACAAAATGTTTGGGGGGTGCAAACAAACCCCTTACCTGCAAACAGAGTCTCCAGGCTGGGCTGTCATGGCTCCCCTGATACCCAGAGGCTTCTGTGTTCAAAATCTTTAGCCCCTGGTTGGCCAGTATGAGGAACCGGAAGTGACGCAATGGCAAATTTTGATTTGTGGAGGGTTTGGGGGCGCAGTGCTCAGGACAACGTAAAAGAAGCCAATTAGAGCCTCAGGCTCTAATCATGTGCTTGTTAAAAATTTAGGAACATAATAGACTTCTATTAGTCCAGCACCCCGCACTGTGCACTGCACACACACAGATCTGTTTATTTTTAATCATATTAGTCATATTATCATTTATTTTTAAAATAAATTGTTCTATGATTAGCTTTCCTATTGGTCAAAACTTTAGGAGGGGCGGCGTCCCTGTGGCTCCTATGAATGCGCCGCCACTGGTCCTGACCTCAACCCAATAGACCACCTTTGGGATGAATTTGAGCCCAGACTGCGAGCCAGGCCTTCTTGTCCAACATTAGTGCCTGATCTTACAAATGCGCTTCTTGAAGAAAGGTAAAAATTCCATGTACACACTCCTAAGCCTTGTAGACAGCCTTCCCAGAGTTGAAGCTGTTATAGCTGCAAAGGGTAGGCCAACTCAATTCTGTACCCTACAGACTAAGACTGGGATGCCATTAAAGTTCATGTTGGTGTAAAGGCAGGCGTCCCAATACTTTTGGTAATATAGTGTATATGTAGCGTTTACCCCCAGAGGGGCAGCTGAGAATATAACCAGATCTTACACAATAGTACAGAGGCTGCCAGTAACCTGCATAGTTTCATGCATACTGAAAATTCAGGCTTAGTCTAGGGGGATGTCTTTTTAGAATTTATTGCTGAAGAATTTGAACAGGAAAGGCATTCATGGTCACAGCATACTCCAAGACAATAATAGCTATCTTTGGGAGGACAAATGTCTCACTAATCTATATAGCAACCTTTCCTGGAGGTAACAGGGGATGGCCAGTATATCTAGGACTTTATAGGAGAAGTCCCTGTCCGATAGCATCCTCTGGTACGTGGTTCCCTTTTAGCACTTGCACAACCAAAAAGTTCACAGCAATGTCTTTACTCACCGGAGCTGTCTGCCACCCAGCATGCACAGGTAGGCCCTCAATGAGGGAAATAAAAGATCCTTTCTCCAGACCAAGACTTAAGGATAATGCCCTCCATGAAAAATTCCATTAGCAGTCTTCTCCAGGTCCTCAGTCCAGCTCCTGCTGAGACACAGAATTAAATTCCTTGTCGCAGTAGCTTTCCCCCAGGAGCAGCAGCCCCAGGAGGACTGGAACCCTCTCTAGAGAGGAAAGCGCACTCTGCTCATTCCTCCCAAACAATTTTCACATCCCCAGCCACCTTCTGGATGCTTCCTTGCAGGGATTGGCTGGATTGTGATAAATATTCATGCTGGTTATTTGAATCTTAATGCCCTATATTCTGAAAGCTTCTTCCAGAAGCAGGTAAGAGAAATCAAACGCCAAGCTAAGGAAACCCTAGACAAAACCAATAGATCACTGCAATAGATCACTTCTCCACTCACTACAGTAAAGGCAAAAAGTAAATTTAGCCTAGCAGCCTAACTAGAGGAGGGCTCTACATATACAATATACAAGAGATGAAAAAAATCCTTAAAGCTGAAATACAGTCACAAAAATTTTCATTGAAATACAGTATATTCCTTAATAGATACAAATATAGAAATTCATCCAAACACCCAAGTAACTAAGAATTACTATAGGGTTAAAAACATCCAAAAATGTCCACGTAGCACACTCTATGGTAATCAAACATCTCAAATATGTGGGGGTTAAATTAAAGATAGAGCTTTTAATATTGTAAACATACATTATTACAAAGTCATCAGCATACAGTAATGTTCTAAAAATACATCCTGTGATCTTTTTTTAACTTATGTAGAACATACAGCAGAGACCGACTTAGATTAAGGATCAAAAAAGGGGAAACCTATATGTCTAATTGTCATTTTGTCAGTAATAAACAATTAGATGTTCATCATCACATCTCAATTCTCCTTATCAAACTAGGTACTTGTGTAATTGACTGGTTAGAATCAAGCAACTCGGTCAGAAACCGCCAAGAAGGTCTCCTCTTGGCTTCTGCCTTACTTAACGAAGGCCATCTTCAACCTGCAGGAGACGTGTCCAAAAATGCTGCTGAAGGCTTGGCAGAAACAACTTTTCTGGATACTACAGAAGCATTATATTACTTTGTGAGTATATTTTGTATAATTATTATAATCACAAAGCGTGTGGTTTAAGGAGGTACTCTTAAAGCAGACAAAGACATTAACTATATGAAATTCAGTTTGCTAAATCATTGTATTGTACTGTACTTGTATTGTAAAAACCCACCATAAAAAAAGAAAATCACATATATATATATACACATATATACACACACACACTATATTACCACAAGTATTGGGACGCCTGCCTTTACCTCCCTGCCACATGAACTTTAATGGCATCCCAGTCTTAGTCAATAGGGTTCAATACGGAGTTGGCCCACCCTTTGCAGATATAGCAGCTTCAACTCTTCTAACTCTTTTGGGAAGGCTGTCCACAATGTTTAGGAGGACAGCCTATCAGAGGCCACTCAAATTCCTCCACTCCAAACTCACTCATCCATGTTTTTATGGACCTTGCTTTGTGCACTGGTGTGCAGTCATGTTGGAACAGGAAGGGACCATCCCAAAACGGTTCCCACAAAGTTAGGAGCATGAAATTGTCAAAAATGTCTTGGTATGCTAACGCCTTAAGAGTTCCCTTCACTGGAACTAAGGGGCCAAGCCCAACCCCTGAAAAACAACCACACACCATAACCCCTCCCTCCACCAAATGATTTGGACCAGTGCACAAACAAGGTCCATAAAGACATGGATGAGCAAGTTTGGGGTGGAGGAACTTGACTGGCCTGCACAAAATCCTGCCATCAGTGGCTGATCTCACAAATGCGCTTCTGAAAGAATGGTCAAACATTCCCATAGACACACTTCTAAACCTTGTGGACAGCTTTCCCAGAAGAGTTGAAGCTGTTATAGCTGCAAAGGGTGGGCCAACTAACTCAATATTGAACTTTACAGACTAAGACTGGGATGCCATTAAAGTTGTATGTACGTGTAAAGGCAGGCGTCCCAATACTTTGTAAAATATAGTGTATATATCTAATAGTGAATACAGGAAAGAATCACCTCACTTTAAAAGAATCACATTTTGTTGCTTTGCAGCCTGAAATGAAGACAGACACAGTTTTTGTTTTATCCAACTGTATTCACAATTTATAGCATCCAAGTGAAAGATATAAAATCTATCTACCTATCTATCTATCTATCTATCTATCTATCTATCTATCTATCTATCTATCTATCTATCTATCTATCTATCTATCTATATATTTTTTTTTTTTTTAATTCAAAAAACAGAATTAGCGAGTTGGAAAAATAATCACCCCCTCCTAAAAAGGACATGTAAACTCAATCAGGTGTAGCTAATAACCTTCTCAATGGCACACACAGCCATTTGACATTCAACTGTGATAACCTGCTCTCATTTTTATTAGCTCAGCAGGAAAATAGCTTTCCTGGAGCATTTCAGTCCCTAGTAGTGCAACTGAAGCAAACTTTTATCTATGGGTGGCAAGGCACTGTCAAAAGATCTCCGGAATAAAGTTGTGGACAGGCACAAGTCAGGAGATGGATACAAAAAATTTACAGGGGGTTTATCAAGAAGCAGGGTAAAGTTTATTATTAAGATGGGGAAGATATTTGGTACAACACAGACTGTCCTTGGATCAGGAAGTCGCTCCAAACTGGATGAAAGAGCGAGGAGGAAACTGGTCAGAGAGTTATACCAAGAGGTCTACTGCAACTCTGAAGCAGTTGCAGGAATTCATGACAAAGAGTGGTCATTGTGTGACAACAATATCACAAATTCTTCACAAATGTGGCTTGTATAGGAGGGTTGCAAGAAAAAGTCACTCCTCAAGAAAGGCCACATGCAGTCACAACTGAGCTTTGCCAAAACGCACCTTGAAGATTCTGAGGCCACATGGAAAAAGGTGTTATGGTCAGATGAGACTAAAGTTTAAATATTTGGCCTCAACACCAAACTATATGTCTGGCACAGTAAAGCATGGAGGTGGTAATATCCTGTTATAGGGGTGTTTCTCTGCAGCAGGGACTGGAGCACTTGTCAGGATAGAAGGAAAAAATGGATGGGGCAAAATACTGTCAGATTCTTGAGGAAAATCTGCTGCCCTCTGCCAGAAAAATGTCAATGGGAAGAAAATTTACCTTCCAACATGACAATGACCCAAAACACACAGCAAAAATGACCACACAGTGGTTGAAGTAAAAGAAGGTGAATGTCTTTGCATGGCCTAGTCAGAAACCAGACTTAAACCCCATTGAAAATCTGTGGAAAGATTTGAAAACTGCAGTCCACCAATGGTCAGTCACCATCAAATGTTACAGAATATAAAAAGTTCTGAAAATAAGAGTGGCAAAAATTGCAAAGTCTAGATTTGCAAAGTTAGTAGGATGACAACACAGCAGCAAAATTGGAAAATAAGGGAGCGTTGTTACCCTTTAAAAAGAAAATCCTGATCCTGAACAAGGATTTTTATGGCAGGATCATCAGATATTATTTTAAAGAAAGTTACAGATTAAAACAAATAATAAAATTACTTACATGTTTATATACACAGATGTAGTCAGGCATCCTTAAATGTAATGTGTCAGGCATGTGTCGTCTTCTTATTATTGTGTTAGTGCTGCATGTTCCAATTAACAGTGATCAGGTTCCCTGAGCAGTGTTCTTCATTGGAGCACTGTGCAGAGGGAGTTTCAGACCACTGGGTATTCCTGGAACAGCGATGGTCTAAGGGCCAGTTCATATCATGCCGATTTACATGCGGTTCTGTGTGGTGCGATTTCAGCACATGCATTTTGAATGGGTTAAAATCGCACTGCACCACACCAAAAGTAATGCATGCACGACTTTTAGAAACACACAGCAACCGGATTGCATGGTACTTTTTGTACCATGCAATTCAGTGCAGGCAAACGCACTGTGTTTGTGACCTGTGTTTGGGGCGTCATTAACTTATTATTGACACCCGCTGCAGATCGCAAATAGACTGTGCTTTGAATGTGGTGTGAATCGCACAGAAATGCACTTTCCTGTGTCGGAAAATAATGTGAAACGACCCCTAATCTTTATTGTACTGCCAGCAAAGGAGACTTTATCAGCACTAACACACTGATAAAAAAAGAGATAAATCTAAACATGCTGTACTTTTAAATCAGACATTCAATTACATCCATGTATTAAAAAAGTGGGTTTATTTGGTCTTTAGGGTCCTTTCACATGGAGTGGGGTTCACTCTAATCAGCAGGGGATCTGAGTTGAACAAGACAGATGTCAGTTTTTTTTTTTTTTACATCCGTGGCCTGCAAAAATAAAAAAAGACGCAGCCTTTTTCATTTTTTTTTCAGACCTGGATATACAAAGTACTTGGAGGTAGGCGGATCTGTTTGGTCATAGAGTCATCACAGGTCTGTTTACATCCACTTGTTCATAGTACTGTGTGGAGCATCTGATCAGGTCTGCCTGAAAACCTAAAAGGCAGACCAGATTGTAATGCCTGTGAAAGGGTCCTACCCGAGAAAATGTTTTATGTCCCCAGATATGGTGTATGAATATAACATGTATGAATATAACATGTATGAATATAACATAAGGAAAGCAATCTTCTTTTGGCCAGACTCTCATATTTTGACACAGTAAAATCAAGAATATAAGAACCCAGAAATGTTAAAGGCAAAAAAAGGCCATATTGCTGAGAACTTTAGTAGGAACTATCTTTAGGACTTCTACTGAAAAAACATTAGTACAGATACAGTGCGAGATCTTGTTATGATGACAAGTGAGACAGACTCTTTTGAGATGCAGAGTCTACATAAAAGGCTAGTCTTCCGCAGAGCTCCTAATGGTGGAGATGAGTAAGAACCCTAGCTGGCCCAGTTTACTTTGCTGCAAGCTGTCACCAAATCATGGCCCTCTGAAGTGCTCCACCATGGGGGTAGCTTGAACAGAACAGCTACAGTGTGGAGACTGTACACAAAAGATTAAGCAAAAGAGTAGTCAGATCCAGATAGAGGTTATGGGCAGGCAGCAGGAAAGAGAGTGGTCAGGCTCGAGCAAAGGTCTTGGGCAA
Organism: Pelophylax lessonae; assembly: GCF_965119305.1. Lineage (NCBI taxonomy): Eukaryota > Metazoa > Chordata > Amphibia > Anura > Ranidae > Pelophylax > Pelophylax lessonae. The sequence goes on from NC_138770.1 coordinate 587,189,523, forward strand.
GTGGCAGGCAAGAGAGTAGTCAGGTTAATTCAGCTCGGCAAGGAAACAGGCAATCAGTAGTGTAGCTCTTTTGAACAAAGTAGGGTAGCTGGCAAGAGGACACAGCACCTGCCCCTTCCAGGGCTGGAGTATAAATATACTTTTGATCGGAGGTAACACCCAGGGTTGTTTCATGGAAGTCTGGAACATGTGGCAAGGATTTTGGGAGTGCACTTAGAAGTCCTGGCAGGGATTCTGCAAGAACCATTGGAAGTCCTGGCATAGATTCTGGAGGTCATGGTGGAGATTCTGAAAGTCCTTGCAGGGATTCTGAGAGTACCATAACAGATCTACAATCAGGACAATTTTAGGCTGGAATTATCGTGTTCATCTTATGCAGTACAGCAAAAGTATAACACATTATAGTTAGCAGATACCGGAAATTTTCTTCACAGAGATTTCAATTTCTTTTCCTCATTAAAGACCACCCCTTGCCCTTTGAGGCTTCTTATTTGAGAAGCTGTTGGCAGAGTGAACTGCAGACTTTCTTCCTTTTTGTATTGGCACTTGCATTGGTGAGAAGACCTGGCAGAATTCCTAGTTTCAATTTATCTACAACTATCAAAAAGTAAGATGAAGGTATCACATTTCCTGTCAGGTTCTCAATGATGTAAAATAAGTACAAAATTTGGGAATGATATAGCAAGAAAGTGAAAGCTGTCATTGGTTTTGGAGTTATTATACAAATACAGTGACTCTATTGTAAATATACTCTATGGTAATATTGCGTTGCTTGTACTTCCTGTTTCCTGTGTCCTGTTACCTCTGAACCTGATGTAGTTATGCAGTTCAACAGGACTCCTCAAAGTACCAGCTTGCAGTGTCTCATTTCTATGCATAAAACATGGTGTCAGAAGTGACTGGAATTAGGACGGAGCCCCTTGCTTGGAATACAGCAGCTTTGCGATACAGTTCTGTTTTAAGAGTTACGTGCATTTTCTGATATTTGAGAATTTTGAGACTAGCCGACTATATGGCTGCCATAAATTATATTCCTCTCCCGGAGGGGATGACAATCAGTGGGGACAGAGCAGCAACTGGGAAACATAAAGAGCTGAGTTTGAGGATTTTTCCCTGGCTACAGTGTTGAATAAGAAACCTGCAGCAGTGCAGGCAGCAACTTAGAGAAGAGTCTTGGGCAGAGAATGCAGACATGTGCATTGCCACAATGTGAACCTCACGGGAGAGCAGCAAGCCATTTTAGATGCACTGGAAGCTTATTTCAAACCTACTAAAAATGTAATTTATGAAAGATATGTGTTTGGATGCCGCAAACAGGAAAAGGGAGAATCTCTTGATAACTTTGTTACATGCTTAAAAAAAAGTCGGCAACTTGCAAATATGGTATTGAAGTGAATTAATATGGCTGAAGGACATTTAGCACCAGTGACTGAACCAACTGATTGGATAAGTAACATGGTGATTGTAAAAAAGCCTGATGAACTGAGAATATGCATAGTTCCCAAATTCTTGATCTAGGCATTGAGGTAATCTCATTACATCATGCCAACCCTTGAGGATGTTTTCTACAAGCTGCCAAAGGCACGACTGTTCATGCTTGTTGATGCCCCGGATGCATTTTTACAATGTAAGTTGGATACTGCAAGTAGCTACATGACAACATCCTGGACTCCCTGGGGCATCTAATGGCGCTTTTCCACTGCATAGAACCGTACCGGCTCGGCACGCTTTTGTGCTTTTCCACTGCGGTACCGCATGGTATAGGGTCGGAACGGTTCGGTACGGTACGGTATAGGTTTGCTTTTCCACTGCGTGGAACCGAACGGTACGGTACGGCTCTGAAAAAACAGTACCTACTCGATTGTGGTTCCAACAGGTACCAAACTGGTACCATATCCCACAATCCTTTGCATGCAGTCACTACTAGCCACTGATTGGTCAGAGAATCCCACCCACCCCATTGTTATCCCACCCACTTAACTTTAGTACTACTTTAGTGGAAAAGCAAACCTATACCGTACCGTACCGAACCGTTCCGACACTATACCATGCGGTACCGCAGTGGAAAAGCAAACCGGGCCAAGCAGGGCCGAGTAGAGCCGAGCCGGTACTAGCCGGTACTTGCAGTGGAAAAGTGCCATAAAGGTGGCTCAAACTGCCTTTCGGTGTATCAGTTGCACCAGAGGTGTATCAACATAAACAACATGAACTGTTGCCTGGACTCAATGGTATTGAACCAATTGTTGATGACATACTTGTGGTAGGTTGGTGGGATTCGGATGAAGAAGCAGAGCAAGATCATGATAGCAAACTGCTGGACTTAATGAATCGTTGTAGGCAGGTGAAACTACGACTTGACAAGAAAAAACTGTACTTCAGGGTCAAAGAGGTCTGCTTCAATAGACATATACTATCTTTAAGGGGTTTGAAGGCTGACCCAGAAAAAACCAGGGCTATACTGGATATGCCACAGCCATCTAATGTGAAATCCTTGCAGCGCTTCAAAGGATTTTTTACCTATTTAGCAAAACTCCTACCATGTCTCTCAGAAGTATGTGAGCCATTGAGAAGGCTTTTGGACAAAGATACGGTTTGGTATTGGCTCCCTTAACATGATAATGCAGTGCAGGAAATAAAATGTTTGGTCATAGATACACCTGTCCTAAAGTATTATGATGTTGCAAAACCTGTAACCTGTTCAAAGTGATGCGAGCCAAAGTAGACTTGGGTCTTACCTATTGTCACCTGGCAAGCTTATCTCATTCGCTTCAAGGGCACTGACCCCTGCTGAGAAAAACTACGCTCAAATCAGAAAGGAATGTCCGAGTATATTGTGTTTCCTGCCAGCGCTTTCATCACTACCTCTATGGTCGTGACGAGATCCCGGCAAAAACTTACCATAAGCCTTTTGATATCTATTTTCAAGAAACCACTTTTGTGTGCACCCACACACCTACAGAGCATGTTGCTCACATTTCAAAACTATTGTCTAAATGTTGTCTATAAACCTAGACCTGAAATGTACATAAGTGACACTTAGCAGAGCTACAGCAGCAGGTGGCACATCTAAATGTGCACAACACACAGTTTGCAATGTTCAACAGGACCTAAATGTCCTGTCACAGATCAATCATTCAGACTATCTAAATGTCACAGACCAGCGTTTTCTTAAGATAAAACAGTACACAGGAATTGACCAGAGTTCGCATGCACCTAAATCTGTTGTTCTGAATGGTTGGCCAGATTCAAAGGTGGAAATGCCATTGCTTGTGAGATGATATTGGACTTTCAGAGATGAAATCGGCATTCAGGAAGGCATACTTTACAAGGGGCAAAGAGTATTCATTCCTAAATCTCTAAGATTGGAGAAGTTGACAAGAATTAATGCCAGTCACATTGGTAGAGAAGCATGCTACAGGCAGGCACGAGATACCCTTTACTGGCCCAACATGCAAAATGAGATTAGAGATTTTGTTAGCCATTGCTCAGCATGCAATGAATTTGCACAGGCACAACAGATAGAACCCATGATGTCACGTGCTGCTCACCTTGGCAAATTGTAAGTATGTATTTACTGAATTATGCTGGGCAAAATTTTCTACTGATTGTGGATTACTCTTCTGACTTTTGGGAGATTGAGCACCGTCTTGACCTGTATGCTGAAACTACAATCGAGATTTTTAAAGTACAGTTTGCATGTTATGGCTGGACAGAGTATTCTTGGATAATGGAACTCAATTTTCATGTGAGCAATTCTGATGGTTCTCTACAGATTGGGGGTTTGAGCATCTTACCTCATCCCCGCAACACCCACAAGCTAATGGCAAAGCTGAATCAGTTGTAAAGATAGTAAAGACTCTTTGCAAGAAGTCACAATATGATGGTAATGACCTGTGGAAAGCCATTGTACATTGGAGGAACACCCCAACCTAAGGCATGGACAGTAGTCCTGCACAGTGCTTGATGTCAAGGAGACTGAAGACTTCATTAGCCGTGACAAACAAGTTGCTTGAACCTTGTGTGCTTACAAGTGTACTAGAGAAACTGCAACGTAGGAAACAGATCTGCAAACTGACATATGATGTGTCTGCCAAAGACTTACCTGAACCAAGCATTGGAGAGCCAGTCCGTATGAAGCCGATGCCTGGTGACAGAACTGATTGCTGGAGACTGGTCTCCTGCATTCAGAGGGTTGCTCCTCGCACATATCTTGTAAATGTGGAAGGCAGTCTCTACCGCCGCAATTGAGTGGACCTGCGAATGGCAGAACAGCTCACAGCACAAGCCTATGAGAATCATGCACATTATCCTCCCGAGGTTCTCAATGCCCCTTGTCCTACTGGACCACGTAAGCAAGGCAGTGACAATACTACTGTTATATCCGAAGGATACCATGAGGATGACATAATGAGGCCATATTTACCAGTAAGTTCTTCTGTGCCAAACACACCAGCCGGGAAAGAGAGCAGCTCTTCAACACCTTCTGGAGCTTAACTGCATTCCCTAGAGAAAATCACTGTGGCCTTGTGCAACAGTCAGGTTTCAAGACGGCCAAATAGACTCAATATGTAGTGTATCTACCAGTAACACAGTATGTTATGTTTAAGACTGTTCAGGATCTGTTTTTCGGCTGCTTACACATTTTGGATTGAATGAAAAAAAAAGGGAGATGTTATGGAGTTTTTATACAAATACACTGACTCTATTGTAATTTACTCTATGGTAATATTGCATTGCTTGTACTTCCTGTTTTCTGTTACCGCTGATCTGAATGTAGTTATACAGTTCAACATCAAACTAACAGCTAATAGTGTCTCGTTTCTATGCATGAAACAGTCATGGCTTATTGGAGGAGAAGGAACACAAGAAAAGTGTAGAAAACTCCATATTATCTCTGGCTACAAGCCATGTGAAGATTCAACCCACTAGTGTATTCAAAGATTTAAATATAGCTTTCAGTCCACATTTTCCTTATAGAAGATCTCTATCCTAATCAAAGAGAAGGATATTTCTTGAAGCATCTGTGTAAAAAACAGAGCAGGGCTAAGCCCTATAGAGCAGAGTGGACCAACGAGTGTCATATGCAGCTGTATAAACCTCCTGGGAATGAAAGCAAAGTAATACAAACCAAAAAAACAAAAATGGAAACAACGCTCTGAAGAAGAGCACCGATTAGTAGCCAGTGATGTGGAAAAAACTTGTCCAAGAAGGGGTTAAAAAACAATGCTGTCCAATATTGAGGAATAAAAGTAAGTCTTTATTAGTAACAAAATTGTGTAACAATATATAAAACAACCGCCATATTGTGGTATAGGCTCATGGGTGTAACAATACTTTCTCAGTGGACCCGTGGTTATATCTCCTGGTGGGATGTGGAGAACAGGATCCGGTTGTAGATTGCCTGCACGGTGACCCCAAAAAAGCACCAAAGTAGCGCTTATAATTAACCTGCGGGGTTCTCCAGTCAAAGATACTGGTGTGTGTGGAAGCTGTCTGCAACCGGAAAGTGATGCCACCACTTGGCCGGATGTGATGTCCACGAGACCACAGTGTGGATAGTGGCTGAGAAGACCCAAAAAAAGCCAAACCAGATGGATAACGTGTTTCAAAGCAAGCAGAGGAATGGGTCCCTTGCAAGCCTACCACTCACATTGACTCCATTACTGGTACTTTGCTAATTCTTCCTCTGTTGCAGCTTCCACAAAATACTAATAATATAATAATATATAAGTATGGGGAAGCATGGGACCTCCTCCCCTGGTGCAGTGCTCAGGCATTAGCAGCCAATTGCCAGGGCCCGACACTATCAGGTGAAAAGGGCATGACATCATAAACACTATGAAAGCTCTCAAACCTTCTTACACAATGAGAGTTTTGTGTCGGCTGAGATATATTGTTACCAAAAGGCTTTGTTACTTAATGGGACTTTGTAATTTTTGTGTTCTTTGCTGGTTTTATTTGTATTGGGAAAACAACTAATGTGCAAACCAAATTCCAAACAAATACAAATAGCAATGTGTCTATGCCTACTTCCTCCACTTCATCTGCTAATGGACAACTCTGTGTATGTGGGCTCAGACACCTGTGGTGGTAAAAGTGCCTTCACAAATGAGACCGTGGCTGGTTGTACCATCCAGTAACCAAGTGAGTATTCTTATACAAACATGGAAGTTCCGTCTGGGTGAAGCATGGTTTTGCTTTTGGAGAGGAAGTGTTACAGAAATTGTCTGAGGAAAACAATAGCAATCCGTTTGGAAAATCTATTTGACAAACATTTTCCTGTGGCTGTAAATACCTTAAAGTGGTTCTAAAGCCAAAACATTTTTTACTTTAATGCATTCCTTGCATTAAGGTAAAAAATGTTTAGGCATCGACATCCCCCCTCACCCCCCCCCTTTTTACTTACCTGAGCCCTCATTCGATCCAGTGCCGTGGCACATCTGCAGCTCTTCTCTCCCCTCACTTTCCGTCTCGCTGGCTTTGCTGGGGCCCTGGGAGCCATTGGCTCCCAGTGCTGTCAATCAAAGCCAATGATGAGGGAGCGGGGCTAGGGAGTGAGAATGCACGAGTGCCCCCGTGGGAAGCAGCTTCCCATGGCGGCACTGGACAGGGAGGAGGCGCCAAAAGCCCAAGAAAAGGAGGTTCATAGGCGCTCTGTGCAGTTCCATTGCACAACGCAGATAAGTATGGACATGTTTGTTCTTTTTTTTTTTTTTAACTTTACAATCACTTTACTCCAATTCCCGAACTCTAGCCCTATCTTCAGTCTTTAACAGTTGCACAGGCCCCTCTCCTGCACTAAAGTTGCTTACTCTGATTTCATGCACACTGTGAAATTGCAGCAAATCAGTCAGATCCAAGCCTCATTTTCTGGTCAAAGGATTTTCTATGTCATCTAGCTCTCTCCACCTTAGTCTGATTCTCCTTGGCCCACCTCTTTCATTCATTGGATTTCAGTTCTTTTAACCATAGAAGCTCAGTATCGCATATGAATGTTACCCAGAGGGGATTGCATGCAAATATCATTTACCAAGGAACACCCACTCCTCCAGACTGACATCCACCCATAAAGGCTTTTTAATATTTGCATAACACCTCCCAAGAGCCAGCCAACTGCTTGCATTAGGGTTGTGGGCTCTTGAGCTGAGTAGAGAAGCAGGATGATGTGATGTTTTCAGGAAGCTATTTACAGCACCCTGCTGGCCCCTCCCACCATATCACCATGATTTGCCTGCATTGCATAGAGAAGCACAGAGAGCTAGCGTTGACATTACTGGGTCTAAAATTAGGCATGCAGTGAAAATGGAAAGGTTTAATTTAGATATTTAGTTAACAAGTTGATGAAGGGATTAGGTAAGAACCAGGCAAAAAATAAGCAGAATAAACGTCAGCTTAAAATTGTATGTAAAATCCAAAAATGAACTTTTCTTATTCGCTTCCCTTACCTGTTGATCCTGCCAGAAATCCATTGAGCTCATAACTTCCTGTGCTCCCTGTCCGTGATACACTGTTCTTATCTAACATCATGGCCAGGGGAGGACTGGTCCAGTGGGCAGGGGGGCAAGTGCGCCCCCCCCCCAGGCCACTCTGATGCCCCATAAAAAGGCTGCACTGCTTCTGCCACAGACATATCTAAAGGATTCCTTGTGAAGAGAAGTAAAAAGCCCCAACCGCTGACCTACTGAGTGAGGGATAAAGACAAGGAAAGAGCGCAGCCCTCCCCCCAGCATGGATGGTGTAAGCTGGGTCTGAGCAGAGGCCGGTTCCATGCCCCACTGGAGACTCTCCTACTCCAGCCAGCCCCAACCGAGCTGTCCCAGCTCCCGCCCCTGCTGGTCAGGTCGGGAAACCAGATTCGGCCAGTGAGTAGAGAGTACCTGGAGCGGACCTTCAGCCTGGAATGGAGGTGAAGAGGAGGCAGGAAAGAGAGAGAGTGGAAGGGAGGGGGGCCAAGTCGCTGCACCGGGGGTCTATAGTTTGTACTTGCCCCCTGGGCTGAAAGTTGACAGTCAGCCCCTGATCATGGCCAGTTGTCTCTGTAGAGTACAGAACACCTCCTCACTTTTGGTATAAAGATGAGGAGGTGGAGGTGTTCTGAAATTCAAATCAGGAACAAGCAGTCTAAAGTGACAATGCTGCTTCTATACAGTCTGGTGAGTGAGTGTTGTTTTACTGGGAAAGCAGGTGTGAAAATGAACTGAAATAAAACAGAAAAAAAATAAAGCCAATGCAGCAACCACATTTAGGAACGCTAAGTTGCAATATGTCAAAAAGTTGTTCTTGACTTTAGATACACTTTACCACCTCATTTAGTGCAGCTCTAATTGGCTGGGTAGGGGCTTTCCAGTTTCACGGTCACCGATACGTCACTTCCTGTTGCGGTGGAACGCACGCCGGGACCAAGGAACCATCCCGAGCGTACACCGCCACCAGAAAGCTATACAGGATCCGCATCCATACATTTTAAAGGCCTGATTTTATCCTACAAAATGTGAGTGTAACTCTATGTGTATTATCAATAAATTTAACATAACGGAATGACACTATCGTGAGCTTTTTTCCCTTTCACACATATATGCATACCGGGCTATTATATCCGTTGGGATCTATATATACCTCACCTCCAAGGATTTTTCCTCAGGTTCCTTACTGGGACACAAGCTCTTTTTGACCCTTTCAGCTATATAGCCCAGGGGTCATTTTAGTCCGGTAAGTTGAACATCCAAAGGGGGGAGATTGGCACATACCACTGCACTGGATTGCTGGCATGATTTTGCACTTTTCCATTGGCACCTAAGCACTTTTGGATTTTTATTGGACACTTGCTGATTGCACTATATATACTGTACATATATTTATTGGACTGTCACGTGGAACTTTTTTTCACATTTCTATGAGTGTGATACCCTGGTAGGGGTATCCCACATGTTTGGGATTTATTTTCATAGCAATTTCTTGCACATTTTGCACATTGCACTTAATATTTATAATTATCTGCTGTTACATATTGTTAATATTATTTGATAGTATTCTATCATTTTATCATATACCTTTCTGCGCTGTGTATTAGCACTTTTATATTTAGAAATTGTTTTCACTATTTTCTGAGCAGCAGCATTTGGGTTTTAGCATTATATATTTATCCATAGCGTGGTACACTTATTATTTCACACCTCATTTAGTGCAGCTCTAATTGGCTGGGTAGGGGCTGAAGAAACAAAAGTAAAAACCTCTGCAGTTGTACAGTTGTTTTACCTATAGGAAGAATATAAAAAGTTACTTCCTTTCTCAGAAAAAGCTGCACATTTCACATGTGAAATAATTAAAAATAGCTGTTGTTGAGCATATTCATTTCAGTTTGGTGTCCCACACTGATGAGAAATCCCATAACTGTAGAGTATATAAAAAAATACATGAGCATATATAAAAAATCAAATTGATTATTGCATTATCCATTCTTCCCTTCCTGGGACAGGAAGTGTGGGAAAATCTATATAACTCGGATGCAAACAACAATCAAAGAAAAACTTTTACTTTGAATGGGGAAGGGTTGGAACATCTGTCATGTTTTTATTGTCAAGCCATAGAAATACAGAAAGGAGCACCAAATGAAATGCGAATGAAAAGGTCTGAGATAATTTCAATTGTTGGTAAAATAGTCCTATAAACAGCCAACGTGTTTCAGGGGCAACACCACTTGCCCTTCATCAGGGCACAACACAAGATAAAACTTGGATGGACTCAATAGAGAAAAGTGTGACTTTACAGATCTACGGTATATTAGATCCCGTATTGAACTCTGCACATGGAGTAACAAGTTGCCAGCAATTGTTTTTTATTGCTGTCTTTGTTCCCACTGCAAAGATTACTCTCCACTTTCTATTCAATGTGTTATGGTGTGACAAGGTATCATTAGGAAATTGAGAGAGGGCATATCTCCCTAAATAGGATCAACCAATAATAACCTGTGAAAGGTGCGCCACGCCACCCCTGTATTAGCTGCTAGAATACTCTCTTGCTTTAACTCTTCACTCAGGCACACAGCATTTTCCACAACCAGGTACGCTTAGGCTTGTTTCTTGAATAATCAGTCTAGGGGTTTTGGGTTGTTTTTGATATTGTTGATGTTTTATTGAGAACTTGATAGGGAATGGAATGTGGTGGGATACTCCAGATTCAACTAATTACAGGGAGGACAATTTCTTCAACTTGATTGTGGAATTCTTACTTGAAGCTACATACACTCTTGAGCAATTCCTCTATGAGAAGGACAGACTATTGCTCTTCAGGGCACTAGCCAGTATCCATTTTCTGCTTTACCCAGTTACTGACTTTCCTAGCACAGAAGGGTAACCTAAAAAGAACAAGCCCCTATACCTTTGGCAGGGCTCCCCTGAGGCAGCTCTTCAGAACACATAAGTCAGTTCTCCAGCTTCCAGGCCTCCAAGGCACACCCTCCCCAACTGGACTCTCCTCTTCAGGCAAAGACCACTTCCTGTGTCTCTTCACTGAATATAAATACATCTTTCCAGCATGCATATGGGCCCCTATGCCTGTAATTGGTTGGAATGGCATCCATATACATGCTACTGATCTGCATAAATCACTCCTGTCCTCCCAGCAATTCCCAAAACTGCCTTGATACAGATGAGTCACTGCAAATACAGTAACACTTGTTAAACACACAGGACTCCCTGGTTGTACCAATTCAGTCTCCCTGTTAGGCAGGAAAGCGACTATAGTTAACCTTAGTTTCCTGTTAAGCAGGAGACCGCACTATTCTACATATGCAGTCAGGTCCATAAATATTGGGACATTGACACAATTCTAATCTTTTTGCCTCTATAACCACCACAATGGATTTGAAATTAAACAAACAAGATGTGCTTTAACTGCAGACTTTCAGCTTAAATTTGAGGGTATTTACATCCAAATCAGGTGAACGGTGTAGGAATTACAACAGTTTGTATGTGTGCCTCCCACTTTTTAAGGGACCAAAAGTAATGGAACAGATTAACAATCATAAATCAAACTTTCACTTTTTTAATACTTGGTTGCAAATCCTTTGCAGTCAATTACAGCCTGAAGTCTGGAATGCATAGACATCACCAGACGCTGGGTTTCATTCCTGGTGATGCGCTGCCAGGCCTCTACTGCAACTGTCTTCAGTTCCTGCTTTTTCTTGGGGCATTTTCTCTTCAGTTTTGTCTTCAGCAAGTGAAATGCATGCTCAATTGGATTCAGGTCAGGTGACTGACTTGGCCATTGCATAACATTCCACTTCTTTCCTTTAAAAAACTCTTTGGTTGCTTTCGCAGTATGCTTCGGGTCAATGTCCATCTAAACTGTGAAGCACCGTCCAATGAGTTCTGAAGCATTTGGCTGAATATGAGCAGATAATATTGCCTGGAACACTTCAGAATTCATCCTGCTGCTTTTGTCAGCAGTCACATCATCAATAAATACAAGAGAACCAGTTCCATTGGCAGCCATACATGCCTACACCATGACACTACCACCGCCATGTTTCACTGATGAGGTGGTATGCTTTTGATCATGAGCAGTTCCTTTCCTTCTCAATACTCTTCTCTTTCCATCACTCTGGTACAAGTGGATAGTGGTCTCATCTGTCCATAGGATGTTGTTCCAGAACTGTGAAGGCTTTTTTAGATGTTGTTTGGCAAACTCTAATCTGGCCTTCCTGTTTTTGAGGCTCACCAATGGTTTACATCTTGTGGTGAACCCTCTGTATTCACTCTGGTGAAGTCTTCTCTTGATTGTTGACTTTGACACACATACACCTACCTCCTGGAGAGTGTTCTTGATCTGGCCAACTGCTGTGAAGGGTGTTTTCTTCACCAGGTAAAGAATTCTTCGGTCATTCACCACAGTTGTTTTCCGTGGTCTTCCGGGTCTTTTGGTGTTGCTGAGCTCACCGGTGCGTTCTGTCTTTTTAAGGATGTTCTAAACAGTTGATTTGGCCACACCTAATGTTTTTGCTATCTCTCTGATGGGTTTGTTTTGTTTTTTCAGCCTAATGATGGCTTGCTTCACTGATAGTGACAGCTCTTTGGATCTCATATTGAGAGTTGACAGCAACAGATTCCAAATGAAAATACCACACTTGAAATGAACTCTGGACCTTTTATCTGCTCCTTGTAAATGGGATAATGAGGGAATAACACACACCTGACCATGGGACAGCTGAGCAGCCTATTGTCCAATTACTTTTGGTCCCTTAAAAAGTGGGAGGCACATATACAAACTGTTGTAATTGCTACACCTTTCACCTGATTTGGATGTAAATACCCTCAAATTAAAGCTGAAAGTCTGCAGTTAAAGCACATCTTGTTTGTTTCATTTAAAATCAATTGTGGTGGTGTATAGAGCCAAAAAGATTAGAATTGTGTCGATGTCCCAATATTTGTTGACCTGACTGTATACTTCCTAGCAACCTACCTAGAAGGGTGCTAAAGGTGTTACCCTACCCTACACTATCCAAAATGAAAGAAATTAGCTGGCTTTAAAGAATATTTCCAAGATAAAAGTAGATCCAATATCTCACCAAATAGTGTTCCTACCAATCACTCTCCCCAAGACCACTGTCCCACTCTTGCCTACAAAACTCTCCAGAGTAATGGAGAATAACAATGTCTTCTGCACAGATAAATATGTTTTGTTATGCCGCAATACCAGATTCAACTTCATCCGAAGTACCTGTATGCCACGACAGCTCTGACACAGAAGATCTGCATTCCGGACCTTCATCCCTCAACACACAGGGCCTTAAATGGCACTACCACACGGTATAGCATTCAGCCCCGTCCAGCCACAGTCTGCCATAGAATCTGATAAGCTTCCTGCTGTGGGGCTGGACACTACACCTGTCCCTCTAGGGAGCACTAAAACTCCAGGAGGGACGCACTGCAGCTGGACTGCCCTGTGTGCAAGTGGCCTATGTGTAAATTACCTTTACCTAAAGAAAATGTTCTGCCTAAATATCTACTGTATCTTCTTACCCTGCAGCCAGACAGTGGATTTTTCTGTGAAGAAAATTCTAGTGATGAGGATGCAATTATCAAGGAAGAATTTCGAGGTCTAGTTGTCAAGCAAGGATGTTTACTGAAACAGGTCAGTATGTTTTATAGAACACAATATGAAATAGAACCAATACAACCCAATACTGGCAACAATTACATGAAAAGGTAACAACTGATGTGTAAGGGCATACCTCAACCAATGCAATAAATTATGGGCGTGATTAAAATAGGCTAATAATGGAAGGGTCTTAAGCTTTCATACACACGGGCCAAATATCTGGTGGTATCACTAGAAACTAGCCGACATTTGGCCTGTGTGTACGGCAGCCAGTTCAAAAGAAGTTGGCCGAACGTCCATCGAAGGGGCATGACCGAAAAAGTTCCGCTAATCGGCACTTTCAGCCAATAGTTGAGAGTGCTGACTGGTGTGTTCTATTGGGAGAGCTGTCCCCTTGTCAGAGCACATTAGCTCAGTGGGAAGATTGCTGTACTAACATCTGATAGTTAGTGCTGCAGCTCCCCCTGAGCTCCTCAGTTTTTTTCTTTGGTTTAGCCCACTAGAATAAATGAAAAAAAAAAACTGCTAGTGTGTAACAGGCTTTAAGGGACATGAGTAATTGAAACAATGTTTTATACAAATATTTATACACACATACTGTATGCCATAGTCCCATACAGTGTTGCCAACCCCCGGAGGGAAATTTACTGGCAGAACGTCCAAAATTTATGGACGGCACCAATTTTTTACTGGCATTGCAAAAATGTACATAAACAGGCTTTTTTCAGTGCTAAACCGTGCAAATATCAATACTTAAACTATAAACATGTAGATAGTGCTATTAGCAATGTGTTAGGTTAAACAAAAGTTAAAAAACATATTTCTCCATTTACATGAAGATCATATTAATATAACCCAGCCAGCACAGCGTTCCCCCATATATCAGAGTGTGCAGGGTTACTTACAGTGTAACTCTGACATAAAGAGGAATGCTGCAGATCTTGATTTAAGGGGGAACCCTGATTTAAGTGGGTGCTCTGGTGACCAGAAACCAGAAACTTATATCAGAGTCCACTGCATTCCACTTTACATCAGAGTTCCCTTTTACATCAGGGTCCGCAGAGTTCCCCCTTCGCACTGTAAGGGGAGAATCCTGCAGACTCTGATGTAGAGAGGAATATCAGGAACTCTGATGGGGGGGGGGACTCTGGTGACCAGAGACCACCTTCCACAGATTAATTACACTAAGGTGAGGGGGGGATTCCCTGCTATAAGGGGGAAACCTTTATATCAGTCCCCCCTTACATTATTGTATTCACCCAGCCCTTACATCTGTCAACTCACCACACTCCACACAGTTAGCTTCTAGCTGTAAGAAGACACACTTTTGGGTACAGTGGTAGTACGACATACCTATGGTGGAAAATTCTAGCAAGCAGCATTAACCCCCACCTCCTGGCATAGGTGGCGACTAATGGCATGGATGGAATTGGAATCATGGATGGATCCTTCAGCAGCCCTGGGCTCAGGGGCCAGGCCCAGGGCTGAGGTGACGAGGTTAGAGGTGGGGACTGAGAGCAGCATTAACCCCCCCCCCCCAAGATAAGTGGCGCGCGACTAATAATGACATGGATGGAATCATGGATGGATGGATCCTTCAGCAGCCCTGGGCTCAGGGGCCAGGGCTGAGGTCAGAGGTGGGGAATGGAGAGCAGCATTAACCCCCCAGCATAAGTGGCGCCGTGGCAGGCGACTAATGGCATGGATGGTGGAATCATGGATGGATGGATCCTTCAGCAGCCCTTCCCTGGGCTCAGGCCAGGGCCAGGGTTGAGGGTCAGAGAGGTGGCAGGTGGGGCTGGGGGGGACTGTCTGGGAGCGAGGAGACTAGGAGGAGTACTCACGAGGTCCACCGTACAGCATAAGTGGCGGGCGACTAATGGCATGGAATCATGACATGGAGGGATGGATGGATCATTCAGCAGCCCTGCCCTGGGCTCAGGCCAGGGCCGAGGGTCAGAGAGGTGGCAGGCGGGGCCTGAGGGGGGGGGGGACTGGGAGCGAGGAGACTAGGAAGAGTACTCACTGGAGGTCCAGCATAAGTGGTGGGCGACTTATGGCATGGATGGATGGATGGATCCTTCAGCAGCCCTGGAATGGCTCAGGGTTGAGGTCAGAGGTGGGGACTGGACTGGAGGAGAGCAGCATTAACCCCCCCCCAGCATAAGTGGCGCCGTGGGTGGAAGGCGACTAATCATTATGGCATCTGGCATGGATGGAATCCTGGATGAATGGATCGTTCAGCAGCCCTGCCCTGAGGGGGGTCAGAGAGGTGGCAGGTGGGGCCTGGGAGCTAGGAGAGGAGACTAGGAGCCTAGGAGGAGTACTCACTGTCAGGAGGACTGGAGAAGATCATCAGATGGAGTCGAGACTCGAGACAGTGGAGTGGATGCATGGTGGTGTGCTAGGCCAGCCCAGATGGATGGATCCTCGTCGTGATGTGGGGGGACGCTGGGGTGGGAGCTGGCTGGTGCTGCTGCAGTCCTGGGCTGGTCATCTCGTCGGTCAGACTCCAGTCCTCTCCACGGTCCACCTCCGGCAGCAGGCTCCTTCCGTTTCCTCCTGGCTTGGAGGTAGCGGCAGGAGTGGCGGGAAAATTCGGGGCGGGCCAAGTGGGCAGCTGCAGGGCACAGGCTGGGGAGCCGGGAGGAGACATAATGAGACTGACTGTGTGACTGAGTGACCGCCGCGCATGCGCAGTCAGTTTGTTTCGCCGCAGCCATCTTTTTAACGGGCACTTTTTTCCTGCTACGGGCATTTACGGGCAGGAGAAAAGTGCCCTGATTTTATGGGCTGTCTGTAAATATACGGACGGTTGGCAACACTGGTCCCATACAATATGCTTTAAAGCGGAACTTAAATATATCTAAGCACCACAAACTGAATATGCTATAAAACACATTTTTAATATTGAACACAATCTCCCCCATCTATAAGTCTCTGTTTTATTTTGTTGAGAAATCACTTTGAAAAACATCCCCCTAGCATTTCTAGCTGCAGCAATCCTAAATAAGAGCAGATGATTCATGTAACATTTTCTTCCTGTAATCCATCTTCCCTTAGTTCAGGCATGTATGTAGGAGGGTGTGCTTAGCAGAGAAAGCATCTCTTCCCCTCGTAATGAATAAAAAATACCCATGAAGACTCCTGGGATGTATGACTTAATTTTGGACTAGGCCAGAAACCTGGAAGCAACTAAAGAAATGTAAAAAAAAAAAAAAGTATAAAACAACTAAATATATTACATCTTCCTATCTGTTTACTAATGCTAGCAGCATAAGGATTAAAAATAGTTCATGTTGACTGAGAGAGTTTAGTTCCACTTTAATTACTTTGCCACAAGTGAGAGTCTAACAGACAGGTACGACATTCAGAACAATCATTTTTTAAAAGATTAAAATTCTTCCATTATCTTACATGCTTTTAGAAGAATTTATATACCAGATGGTCTAAAGCATTGATAAATATAAATATCAGATAGGACTCATTTTTTTAACCTTTAATATACAGTGCCTTGCGAAAGTATTCACCCCCCTTGAACTTTTCGACCTTTTGCCACATTTCAGTCTTCAAACATAAAGATAAAAACTGTAATTTTTTGTGAAGAATCAACAACAAGTGGGACACAATCATGAAGTGGAATGAAATTTATTGGATATTTCAAACTTTTTTAACAAATAAAAAACTGAAAAATTGGGCGTGCAAAATTATTCAGCCCCCTTAAGTTAATACTTTGTAGCGCCACCTTTTGCTGCGATTACAGCTGTAAGTCACTTGGGGTATGTCTCTATCAGTTTTGCACATTTGAGAGACTGAAATGTTTGCCCATTCCTCTTTGCAAAACAGCTCGAGCTCAGTGAGGTTGGATGGAGAGCATTTGTGAACAGCAGTTTTCAGTTCTTTCCACAGATTCTCGATTGGATTCAGGTCTGGACTTTGACTTGGCCATTCTAACACCTGGATATGTTTATTTGTGAACCATTCCATTGTAGATTTTGCTTTATGTTTTGGATCATTGTCTTGTTGGAAGACAAATCTCCATCCCAGTCTCCGGTCTTTTGCAGACTCCATCAGGTTTTCTTCCAGAATGGTCCTGTATTTGGCTCCATCCATCTTCCCATCAATTTTAACCATCTTCCCTGTCCCTGCTGAAGAAAAGCAGGCCCAAACCATGGTGCTGCCACCACCATGTTTGACAGTGGGGATGGTGTGTTCAGGGTGATGAGCTGTGTTGCTTTTACGCCAAACATAACGTTTTGCATTGTTGCCAAAAAGTTTGATTTTGGTTTCATCTGACCAGAGCACCTTCTTCCACATGTTTGGTGTGTCTCCCAGGTGGCTTGTGGCAAACTTTAAACAACACTTTTTATGGATATCTTTAAGTAATGGCTTTCTTCTTGCCACTCTTCCATAAAGGCCAGATTTGAGCAGTATAAGACTGATTGTTGTCCTATGGACAGAGTCTCCCACCTCAGCTGTAGATCTCTGCAGTTCATCCAGAGTGATCATGGGCCTCTTGGCTGCATCCCTGATCAGTCTTCTCTTTGTATGAGCTGAATGTTTAGAGGGACGGCTCGGTCTTCGTAGATTTGCAGTGGTCTGATACTCCTTCCATTTCAATATTATCGCTTGCACAGTGCTCCTTGGGATGTTTAAAGCTTGGGAAATCTTTTTGTATCCAAATCTGGCTTTAAACTTCTCCACAACAGTATCTCGGACCTGCCTGGTGTGTTCCTTGTTCTTCATGATGCTCTCTGCGCTTTAAACGGACCTCTGAGACTATCACAGTGCAGGTGCATTTATACGGAGACTTGATTACACACAGGTGGATTCTATTTATCATCATTAGTCATTTAGGTCAACATTGGATCATTCAGAGATCCTCACTGAACTTCTGGAGAGAGTTTGCTGCACTGAAAGTAAATGGGCTGAATAATTTTGCACGCCCAATTTTTCCGTTTTTTATTTGTTAACAAAGTTTGAAATATCCAATAAATTTTGTTCCACTTCATGATTGTGTCCCACTTGTTGATGATTCTTCACAAAAATTACAGTTTTATATCTTTATGTTTGAAGCCTGAGGAATGTGGAAAAAAGGTCGAAAAGTTCAAGGGGGCCCGAATACTTTCACAAGGCACTGCATATAACCCTTTGTCTATGCTTGTTTTGTGTGTATATAAGCACAATAAAATAATCATATAAAATACCATTTTGTTCTAGAAGTTGTTAATGTGTAATTCAGGTTAGTTTTTATTTTATAGACACCCATTCCCTTTCTATATTTTAGTAAGTATGGAGAACCTGTATAAATATTATTAATAATACTAATATAAATACTATTAAAACATTATTACTACTACTAACTCATATAAGATTTATACTAGGTCAAAATATATGGGTCTACAGCAGACTTTCTCAACATTTTTTAACACTGCAGAACCTTTGAACTACCTTTCTAGTCTCAGGGAATCCCTGCTAAAAATTACTTTATCTACAACTCATGATACATTAGTGTGATGGTCATTGGGAAGAATTGCCCCCTTACAGATGGCTAAAAAGGTCAATGGGAACTTATCTAAGAGGCAAAAATTGGTAATTGCTCAAGGAACCCCTAGCAGTCTTGGAAGGAACCCTAGGGATCCACAGAACCCTGGCTGAGAAATCCTGTCCTACAGTAGGTCTTATGTTTTATAGAGAGTGGTTTGTAAGTTTTGAAGTGGTGTGGTCCTTTGAAGTAGTGCAGTTCTCTCAGAGAATGTAGGCTGATCTTTCCTTAGTGCTAAGTGTTAATAGCACAAAATGATATAAATTTATTTTTAATTGTATTTTAACCACTTAAGCCCCAGCCCTATTTTGGATGTGTGGTTTGAACAGCGATTTCATTCGCGGCTCGACTTTTTATATTTTTTTTTTTGTGCGTGAGCTAACGGTGACGGGGGCGGCTACATTTTTTTTCCTATTTATTTATTTTTTTAACTTTATTACAGGTTTTTAAAAAAAAAAAATTCTGATCACTTTTATTGCTGTCACAAGCAATGTAAACATCCCTTGTGACACCAATATGTAGTGACAGGTACTCTTTATGGAGGGATCGAGGGTCTAAAAGACCCTAGACCCCTCCACTACACTTCCATGTATGCAAAACGTCAAAAACTGCATTTTTGCATACAGCCGTTTTTTTAATTTGCCGCCTTTTGCAGCACAGTAACCCGGACGTGACGTCATGGATGCCGCCTCCGGGTTACATCATCGGAGATCCGATCAAAGCCATTTCCGGCATTGATCGGGACTCCATCCAGCCGGCGGACGTGCCGGCTGGGTGCTCGGGGCTCCCGGTGGGACGGGAGCCCCGAGCAAAGCCACGGAAGGTGGCGGGAGGGGGGATGTCCCCTCCCGCTCACCCGGGTAACGATCGAGCGGCTCCCGAGCCGCATCGGTCGTTACCAACGGAAAGCCAACCGTCGGCTCTAAACCACAGTACCGGGATGGTGTCTCTTGCTAGAGGCATCATCCCGGTATAACACCGCAAAGTCTGCCGACGTAGATCTACATTAGTATGCGGTAAGTGGTTAATAATTTGTTAAAAAGTTAAGCTGGTCATAGATGGATTAATGCTGAACTGGCAATGCATCTATGGGCAGGCTGGTGGTACTGATGTTAATCCATTAATTGACTTCAGAACAACCAACCTGTCAGATTTTTTTGTATGCAATTACGGTGGCTATAGCCACTAACAGTAATTGTTTTCTGCCAGCAGGGAAGGCTCTCTTCCAACAGAACACATTAATTCTGAGGGAGGCATTCCTCAATCAACACTGATTGTGTTGATAGGAGAATCGAGCGATTTTCTTTCCTTCCACCGAAAAAGAAAACGGAATCATCTGTGACTTGCTTTAGTGAGTGAGCTTCTGAGTTCTCCCTTTTCTACGATGGTCTGATGGAATGTGGTAAAAGAGGAGTTTAATAGCCACCATTTGCTTCTGTAAAGTCTAGGTGGAGCCAAGAGCTTATTACACATTATGGTTTGTTTGATCCTTTTACTAATCTAAGTGGACAACACTGTAAGATGAGTTTACCACTATTTAGGTCTTTCTGGAGTGAGGTGACCTTTTTTCCCATGAGGATCTTCAACATTTGGTTGGCACTAGAAAAGTGGACTTTGAACATTGATTAGAGTGATTGGTTCACATTTGGCATAATTTGTAGAGTCCTCACAAGGGGTATTGTTTATGTTAATGATTGGGTCTGTGGCATATTCGTGTAAATTGTATATGAATTTCACACTTTGGGTGCTTATATTTAAAATGTATTTAATTGATTTATTTATATCACTGTTTTTTAAATTTGTATCTGTATTTTTAATATCTACTAGATATATTTAAAACTGCTAGTGGGTGGTAATTTTGGTGTAACTTATCATGTCCATACACTAGGCGACCATTTGTTAGAAAATCTGTCATTTGGACAATTCATTAATTTTTCGTTCAGTTAAACCACTTAAGCCCCGAAAGATTTTACCCCCATTCCGACCAAGGTTTTTTTTTGCGATTCGGCACTGCGTGAATTTAATGGACAATTGCGCGGTCGTGCGACGCTGTACCTAAACGAATTTGACGTCCTTTTTTTCCCACAAACAGAGCTTTCTTTTGGTGGTATTTGATCACCTGTGCAATTTTTACTTTTTGCGCTATAAACAAAAAAAGAGCGTCAATTTTGCAAAAATAACAATATTTTTCACATTTTTTTATATGAAATTCCCAAAAAAAAATGTAAAAATCAAAATTTTTTAACATTTTCGGCCAATTTGTTTTATGCTACATATGTTTGGTAAAAAAAAAATTGCAAAAAGCGTATTTTGATTGGTTTGCGCAAAAGTTATTGCGTTTACTAACTAAGGGAAAGATTTCTGTCATTTTTGGTGTTTTTTTTTAACGCGTAATGGCGGCGATCTGCGATTTTTTTTTTTGCGGTACTGCTACATTGCGGCGGACAGATCGGACCCTTGACTGACATTTTTGACACTTTTGGGGTTACCAGTGACATTACTACAGTAATCAGTGCTATATATATGCACTGTTACTGCAAAATGACACTGGCAAGGAAGGGGTTAACTTTATTGGGGAAGGAGGGGTTAAGTGTGTCCCTAGGGGCGTGCTTCTAACTGTGCTTGGACATGGCTACTGGTGTAGGAACAGTGATCAACGGTCCTACATAGTAGAACCGTATGATCACTATTCCTACACAGGGCAGAATGACAGGCGGCTTGTTTACATTAGCCGCCTGCCTTTCTCCCTTCACGACGGACGATCGCGAGTGACCGGCAGACATCGGGACCGCCGGTGACACGCACGGACTTCCCAGGGAACGAGCCGGGGCGAACGCGCTCTCCCGCTATTGGCTCACATGCAAGTGACAGGCGAGTGACGTACCCATACGTCACTTTGCCTGGCCGGGGCTGACAGCCACAGTATATGTACTTGCGGCGGTCGGCAACCGGTTAATGGGCACAAACTGAAAATCGGTGGTGACGTTTTTTTAACCAAAAAATCATTACCAAAGGTGTTACCAGGTGTTAGTTTTTCGACTGGTGTATGGCTAGCATAACTATGAAGCGTAGAATTTTTTGGTTTTACATCTAATGGCTACTATCAGTCATTCAGGACCAGTCCTGGGAGTAGCCAATACACCGCAGCACAAAAGAAAGTCTGACCTGAACAATCTATTTAGTTTTATCCAGTCTGCATGTTGCACTATAAAGTTGTTAGCAGATCTAAAGGATATAGTAGTCTGTATTGTCAACTTTTGTCTTGAGTTTTAAAAAATCAATTTTAGCAAGACACATATTGCTATTCATAATGTTCCAGAGCAGCACAGCAGCCTAATATTATATGATTATTTATTGTCAGAAAACTATACAAGGCATTGTTTGGGCAAGAAAACATGACATGGCCTTTTTTAGAACTCTGACAACCTGACTACAGATTTCGCAAGTAGAAAAGCCAGCTTCAGAAAATAAATGCTAGAATGTAAATTATAGCAGCTAAGCAGGTAGAATGGTTTTGATGCTTATATTTAAATAAAATATGTGGATATCTAAAACGAGAGGCTTTAATACCACCTAACATTTATAGAAATGCATTGCACATTGTCAAGGTTACATTTAAAGCAACTCGTTGAGGTAGTAAAAATCCTAAAAAAAGGTACTCTAAAAGGTAAGAGTTCTTATACTCTCCAATGGCCCATGTCTCCTACCTCTGTTCCATCTCTACAGCCTCCATCAGTCCATCACCCCCCTCAGTCTACAGCTCTTCAGGCTCCACCAGTGTCTTCAGTAGTCAACACTTCTAGGAGTGTTGGATGTCTCTGTGTCACCCACCCCATGCTGTGGTTCCATCCTCCAACCCCTATGCCAATGTTGATTCCTGTAAAACCACAGCACAGTGTGGAGGACACAAGCATCTGACACTTCTGGAAGTGTCCAGGGCTTCTAACATGGCATATTCTTTTATGGCTTTTTTTTTGCTACCTAGACAGGATAAAAAAAGATATGATTACATTTCTATTGGTGACATAGAGGGAAAGTAATAAGCATTCCCCCACCCACAGGCTCAATAACTGTTGTTACCCCCACTACTCTTCCTGCAGTACATTTTAATGTAGGTCAAATATGTTTTTAAGGGCTCTATTAAAGCGTGGCTCTCAACAAGGAATCTTAGGTATATATATATATATATATATATATATATATATATATATATATTTATATATACACATAGTATACATTATACAGTATCTAGAGTAACTACCTATATTTGCCTTAAAAAACAAAACTCGATGTACTACAGGGAGTTACACAAATTTCACAAAGCGCGGTGAACATGTAGGAGTTTACAGGGAGACCTCCCCATTGTGGTCAGCACATACCACTTCCTCTTTTACTAACATTTTACGAAGATATTTATATTTTGTACTGCTCACACTCCTACAGAAGGAGGTTCACATCGTACACACATAACCACAAACAAGGCAGGGGTTTCTGTGTGCTCACTGCCAGAAGTATGAAACAGAACACTTGTTTCAGTCAGAATTTAGAAGTTGTTTATCCTTTACTAACAACTTCCTTTTTTATATTTGTTTCTAAAGCTGGGTACACCCCTAAAGTTTTTTCTTGTTCAACCGGAGAGATCGCTGCTGTTTCATACTTCTATGGATCTTGCCTTGGTCTTGTGGATATCAGGACCCTAGACTGCTAGATTCCAGGGGAAAAGAACCTGTGGGGGCCGGTCTAGCTATGGGGAGGAGTAAATCTTTTTTTGTATTCCTAGACCAGGGGAGGGCGACTGTGGCCCTTCAGCTGCTGTGGAAATACAAGTCCCATCATGCCTCTGCCTTTGTGAGTAACTGTCAGTCTTCCCATCATGCCTCTGCTTCTGGGAGTCGTGCTTGTAACTGTCAGGCTTGCAATGCCCCATGGGACATGTAATTCCACAACAGCTGGAGGGCCTTTGATGCCCACTTTTGTCCTACGCCTAAACAAGCAATTAACTCTTGCAGTGAAGGCACAGTTCCTCTTCAAGGAATACTTTTTTCGTTTCTGATAGGGCTTTAAAGCCCAGCTCAGGGATAAATAGTTTTTTTTTTTCATTTTAAATATCATGCAAGTGTTTAAAAAGAAACAGCTCATCCTGCAGTACTTGCCTTCATTTTAGAGCTATCCCCTGCAGTACCTCTTTTTGGCCACAAGTTGGCCTAAGTCTTCAAGGGTGAACGGTGCCCAGTGTCAGTCAACCCAGAAGATGAATTGAAGACTATGAGTACAGAGAATTATATTCCCACTCCTTGAGTGCAATACCTTGATGAGTATATTGATGTAGAGAGCGGTGCTGATGTCATCACTTCAGCATTACTTTCTGCATCTTCTAGGACCACCCAACTAAGGAGGAAGAGTACATCACGTAACCATCCAGAAAACATCCGAAGAAAGTGAGTTAAAAAAAAACACAAAACACTGCTAGTAGGGACCTAAATAGGAAAAGGTGGAGATCGTGGAAACTGGAAATCACTGTAGAAGGCATCGCTACAATGATCTCCGCTAAGTGTTGGTCCCTGTACTCAGTGGCTCCATATATTCTTCCATGAGAGCATTTTCTGGATGAATGCAATGTGTCCTCTGTATGGACGAGTTGGAGATTATGATATTACTGCCCGCCTCTCCACCTCATCCAATCAGAGAACACTTTGTATTCCTCCTGTGTTCACCATGCAGCAGGGCAGCCGCTCGGCACAGAACGCAGAAGCTAATGGCAATCACTGTAGTAGCGCTGCCTGGACCAATGTAACAATATAAAATCTGCCATACCTAAACTACATTATGGGCAGCAATCTGCACCGGAAGTTGGAAAAAATCTCCTTAAAGTGAAACTTCACTCTCTCAATCAACATGAAGTATTTTTAATTCTTATGATGCTAGCATTGGTTGATAGATAGGAAAGTATATTCACTTGTTTTAAACTTGCTTTTTACATTTCTTCAGTTACTTCCTGGTTTCCATGCCTAGGCAAATTATGTCATACATCCCAGGAGTCTTTAGGAGGAGAGGAGAGGTTTTCTTAGCCAAGCATGCCCTCCTGCCTGTATGCCTGAGCTGGGCAAATGGGTTCCAGGAAGTAATCTGCCCTTACTCAAGATGGTCACAGCCAGAAATGCTAGGGAGTGTTTTTCAATCTGAATTCTTAGAAAAAATAAAGCATGGAGACATGGATGGATAATGTTTGTTTTAAATATTAAACATTAATTAAACAACATTTTTGGTTTGTGGTGCTCAGATGCAGTGAAGTTCCGCTTTAACTTAGAAACAGACAGCAATAAAAATAAATAAATAAATAAATAACTGGAAGGATTTCTTTTGCAAGTGCATTGTCTTAAAGCGGAGTTCCACCCAAAAGTGGAACTTCCGCTTTAGGGAGTCCTGACCCTCTGACATGCCACATTTGGCATGTCATTTTTTTGGGGGGGGAGCGGGTACCTAGTTTTGACAGGTACCCGCTCCCACTTCCGCTTGGAGCACCGCGGCGCCCTGAGCGGAAGTTCTCCTCTCCCCCTCCCTCCCTGCAATCTTCTGGGACATGTCAAAGGTCCCAGAATATTGCCGGCCAATCACGGTGCGCAGCGCAACTTGCGCAGTGGGTACCCGGCTGTGAAGCCGCAAACTATCACAGCCGGGTGCCCACAGCAGTGATGCCGGCGCCGAGGGAGAGGATCGAGGCTTCGGGCGGCCGCATCGCTGGACCGTTGGACAGGTGAGTGAATGGCTGGAACTCCGCTTTAACTTTAGAGTGCGTTTGTTCATAATTTATAATATTTCTTAATTCACACCCACATTTATAGGGACACAGGAGGAAAAATTGGAAAGTGAGGAAGTTTATGCTAAGAGAAGATCCGGCATACCTGCACTACTATGATCCAGCTTCGGTAAGAGAAAGTTTTACACACTGCTTTATATTAGCTAATTAAGTGCTTTTAAACTAGTTCATAATATTAGTCTACAAATGCAATAGGCATGGATATTTAATATTATGAAAGAGGATATAATTGCCACAGGGTCTATGGTTTACACTGTGGGCCACATCGCCACCTAAATGAGCTAAATATACCCATATGAGTTGTGAATTCTAGGGGTTGTTTGATCATTATCCACCTATAGAATAGTGTGTGGTTTGCCGCCGTCCCTGTCGTATTGTTTGTGGGGTTAGGTACCTCAGGCCTAAGAAATTGGTGGGACTTTATGGGCAAGGTGTAGATAGTAGAAATGAGTACAATACTTAGTAAAGATAAATTTGTTTACTGTATGTAAAAACATATATATATATACAGTATACAATGGTAGTGGTGAGGGGTTGTAGACCCCTGAGTGAGAAGGGTGAAGAAAATAATAGAATAGTGACAGTGTGTAAATAGTGACTTAGGTAAGATAGGAAGTTTCTCTATTTCGTTTAAGAGAATTTTCCTCTTTTGCGTCCCAACGCGTTTCGGCTCGTTCCTGGAGCCTTTTTCAAGGGTGTAAGTCACATAAAATTCCTGAAATAGTCAGATAGATACTCTCAGTTACATATTGGTGATACCTATTGATTGGTATATCAAGCAATGGTATCTCCATAAAATATTGTTACATACATTTTGTTTTGCCGCGAGTCGAGATGAAGTTCCCTCAAGAAACCCATATGAGTTGTGTCAAAAATTGGCCCATTTGTCTCTCATGTCCATTTTTATAAATATTAAAAACAATAAATGTCCATTGAGCCTAAATGTTTAGCACAATTCCCCTAAATGTGCTGAACTCTTTGACTCAATAGACGTATACTGTTTTAAATATTCAAAACATGCTTAGGTTGAGTTTTTTTATTTACTTTTTTATATAGTTGTTATTATAATTTAAAGTGGTTGTTAAGTCACTACTATAAAATAATCTAATCCACTCTGTAATGTAACACTAAGTGCTCCTGTGCCTGTCTTAAAAGAAAAAATATGCAAATCTGTACCTATATCAGAGCGTCTCCCAGTGATCAGCTGATCCCTCGGCTCTTTTCTCTCCTGGGGAGGAGGGGAAAAGATTAGAGAGAGAGAGAGAGAGAGCCGAGCGGTCACGTGTTCGCTGAGAGCAGCTCCAATATAGGTACAGATCGGCATATGTTTTCTATGCCGATCTGTACCTATATTGGACAGGCACAGGAGCATTTAGTGTTATATTACAGAGGGGATAGGATTATTTTATAATAAATATGAGAGCAGCAGGAGTGGAGGGGCGGGTGCTGACACAACAGAAAGGCAAGGAGGGGAAGGGGGAGGAGGACACAGGAGACAGAGAGGAGAGCTGCAGGCTGACAGGGGCACGTACTCTGACTACGGTGTCAGGGCTCAGCAGCCATGATACACTGTGGTCAGTTTACAGAGGGGAGGGTAGAAACTGGCAGGATCGGCCAGGTTTTTTAAGTGATACGGAGGGCAAAATGACAAAGCACAAGCACTGTGCTGTATACCACGCTTTAAGGAAACAGTATTTGTTTTTTGGGGGTTTTTTTAAGGTAACAAATGCTTAAGTTTACTGTACAGATAAACATGTAATACTGAATGCACGACCCTATTTCCTTTTACCCTGTGTGTCTCTGAAAAAAGTCTATATTGAGCCACACAGGGCAGAAAGTGAAGGGAATGGGTAACCCCTCTGAATTATTCTGCTGTTTCAGTGATATGAGTTTTAGTTCTTGTACTCTGTAAAAAAAAAACAGGAGTTTCTAGAAAAGCAGGTAAAGTGACATTAAACAATATTTTTTTCCCAAAAAAATTCATACAAATCCACTACTTAATGGCCCGGTAATCTATTTTTCACGAAATTGGTTCTTATTGTGTTTTTCTGCCTCCTTGTAATGTCCTCCATGAGCTCCTGAACCCTCTCCTTTTTCTGTTTGTTTGGGACGAGAAGTGCACGTTAAATGCAGTCATGTGCACTGCTCTCTACACCCTAAAAAAGCCATAGTCCATAGTCCCTAGTCCATCATGGGAGCAAGCAAGAAAGGGTGGCTACATTCCTACTTACAGTGGGACAATTGCGAATGAATGTAGCCACCTTCTAACAAAGTCAGATCACAACGGCCAAGATTTGGAGATTAGGAGATGGCTGTGAAGGTACTTTTTAAAGTTAAAGTGGTTATAAAGTCACTATTCACAAATCCTGGAATCCCCTCTGTCACAGAAAGATATACTGTGCAGTATCTGCATTTTTTAAAAATTATGCAGCTAAATACCTTATTTTAGAGCACTGCTGTGCACTCATGTGATGACTTGGCGCTCTCCTTTCTGAGGACTACAGTAAGAGGGGCTGAGTCTCCGCTCTGACGTCAACCCGGAGGAGAGGTGGAAAGCTGCGGGAGACCACATGAGCGCACAACGGCACCCTGTAATAAGATATTTCACTGCATAATTTTCTAAACAGAGATACTGTACAGTATATTTTTCTGTTACAGAGGGGCTTGCAGGATTTAGGATTTGTGATTTCACAGCCAAAGCAGTGGGAGGAGAGGAGTGGGGGGAGATGGCTCAAAAGACTCCAAAGCTGACAGACAGGGAGGAAGGGGGAGAGGGGGTATCATGGATCAGCAGCCATGATTACCATGGTCAGCACACTAACGGGCACAGGAACAGGCAGGATCAACTAGGTATTTTACAGCATAGAGAGGGACAAATGACACTGTACAAGCACTACGCTGTATATCCTGCTTTAAGTTTAACCTTGTAATCACATGAAAAAGAAGCCCAGGTCTCAAACCACTGATTGTAAATCATAATCATGAAATACTCATGTGCTATTTCAAATTTACCCAAGAACAAAATAGTGATTTTTGATTTACTCCTGATCATAATAAAAATATGATTTTTCTAAATATCACAGGATGTTGCCTCCATGATCAAGAGGTACCACCAGAAGCCAGTAACCCCTACAGAGCACATTTTGATGCTGTACAATTTGCATGCATGCCTAAATTGCCAAATGCACACATAGTCAAATTTACTATAGGAGAAGCTCCCACTGCTCAGTTTATTGATTATATTGTCTTCTTTGTATCAACAGGGGGATAATGAACCTTTAGGATCTATTCACTTGAGGGGCTGTGTAGTGACCGCAGTAGAGGGTTTGACTGATGGTAAGTCACTCACTAAATTTAATATGCCAGTTTTAATTATTTTTAATGAATGGATGCACAGATGTTTCTAACACATAAGAGCTAAAAGGGTTATCACTGTCAGGTTTCTTTTACTCTCTAGGTTATTTCTCCTGGGGACCACTGTCACCAGCACAGGTCATGGAGAATCCAACAATTTGCCAGTTGCTACTGGAACAGAAAAAGGGGGGACATTTCCCAATCCTGACACCTACAGTATTCTGAGGACAATTATCTATCCTTACTTGGGAGTTATTCCCCCTCATTTCCTTGTTACATCTCTGGGACAGGAAGTGAAACATTTATATTTAAAGTGGAATTCCAGCCAGAACCTAACTCTAAACCTACTCTTTGCCACATTCTAAGCCTAATCTATCTAGACCTGTAAAGCAAAAATCGCTGTACTTACCTGCTCTGCAGCTACTCCTGCCCAGTCTCCAGAAGTAGATACTGTGAGCAGGAGAGAACCGACAACAGCTGGTAAATGCCTGGGAAGTGATGTTACCCATAGAGTTACTATGGGGTTTCTTTTTTCGGCTGCCTCTCCTGCACTCACTTACACACAGAAGCCACCGCTGACAGCTAAGAGTGGGACTGGACCAAAGCGGCTGCAGAACAGGTAAGTACAGCAATTTTTGCTTTACAGGACTAGATAGATTAGGCTTAGAATGTGCGACAGAGAGTAGGTTTAGGCTCGGTTTCCACTAGTGCGGCTACGAAGTCGTGCTACTTCTAGCACGACTTCGTAGCGAAAGTAAACTGCGGCTTCAGTTAGACTATTCCCTCATATATAGAGGGAAGTCGCGCTCAAAAGTAGTGCACAATCTACTTTTGAAGTCGCCGCAACTGAAGCCACGGCAGTGGAAACGGGCCCCATTGAAAACAATGGCTTTTGACTTGCTGTGCGACTTGACATGTGTCAAGTCGCACCGCAAGTCGCACTAGTGGAAACCGGGCCTTCAAGTTAGTTAGGTTCTGACTGGATTTCCACTAAAGCTGACAGGCAAAAAAAGTTCTCCCATGCAGTGGGGATGTGCCTGCACTGCATAGGTCAACTGCTCATTTGTTTCTGGGGATTGGAGAAGGAGATATACTTCCCTAATTTTCTGATTCTCCCCACACAAGACCAGTCCCCGTGACTCCTTCCCCTCCCTGTGGTCTAGAGGTCTTGTGCGATAGATCTTTCCTGATGTCATCACACCTACTGTATATCAAAATAAGTGAAAAAAACTGTGCTATAATAAATAGTCAAAAAAGCAGCAACTCAAATGTGGGATAGACAAAAATAGACAATATATAAAAGTGAAATTGTGCTGTGTATTTACATTAAATCGCACAGATTTTACCCTGTGCAATATTAACATTGAAAAAAAATTTGGTCAAAAACACCATAAAAGAAAAAAATATAAAGTTATAAAAATCCCAAAATAAAGTCCTTCTACACCAATAATTTAACACCAGTGCGAAAATAAAAATAAAATAGTGTCCAAACACAATTTTTAAAGTATATCTTCCCCGTGACGGTAAATTCCTTCACCACCAAGTGTAATATCCTCCACCAAGACAAGATTGCCTGCTTGCCAGAAAATACTGACCTCAACAGGTCAGCAGCACTTATGGCTTAAACCCAGCCAGGACCTTGTGTCTCCAGAGGGGTTAACGGACTGGTTAAATCTCCTTTGCAAACATCCGGCAAGTAGTCCAACTTCAAAAGCTCTCAGAACAACACTCCCCATAAATGTAATATTATAATATCGTTTTTTCTTTTTTGGTGTTTTTGACATCGTTCAGAGTTAATATTGCACATGGTAAAATCTGTGTGATTTAATGTAAGTACACAGCGTAACTTCACTTTTATATATTATACACCTACTGTATAGACCTGCTCTGAACAGGAGGCTGTCAGGACCAGTCCGCCGCTGGATTGTGGGGGAGATACATTTGCAGGTGGCAGGCGTGTTACTTTACAAAGCATACCTCTGTAGTATTTTACCACGTGTTACTTGCTCCTGTTCACAATATTTTTACTTTGATGAAGCAGAACTATATTACAATGAAAGCAGCATCCATGAAATGTTAATTTTTGTTGGTGCCATTTCTCAGCCTTAGGCCTCATTTACACCCATGGTTGGGGCGCAGCGAAAAGATGCAGTTAAGCCACAAGTGAAAATTAACCCGTAAACAAATTAGCTTGATGCAAATCCTGTCTTCTTTTGCATTAATAAAGTGCCATCCACCATCTTGTTTAGTCTTTCTGTGACGGGAGTCACTTTGGGTGGAACCCAGCTTACCTTAGAGTGGTTGTGAAACTTTTTTTCAGCTCCCCAGACCCCTCCTATGTGTAAGTCATTCTGGGTCTGTTAGGGGCACGGGGTTACCAAGAAAATGATAGACAACTACTTATTGTAAGTGTCAGAATGATGGAACATTGTATGAGCTTTGCCTCTGAGACTATTGTAGGTAGGAGCCAGACAGTCTGCTACTGTGGTCTCCTGCCATTGTCTGATTAATAAGGTGTTCTGTGTTTATACATAGGATAATGTGTAATGTACTTTGGCTTAGCCTTGTTGCCGGCAGTTCAGCCACCCAGGCTAGTTTAAGTGCTAAGTTAATTAGCATGTTAATTATATCATTGTCAGCTAGTTGTTGCTAGAGGGGGGAGATCCCTGTTTGTATTGTTAATTGTGCTAAATAACTCACCTATTGTCTGCTAGGGGATATGTGTACACTTGTAATAATGTGTATTGTATGTTTGAGCTTAATGACGGCAAGTCTCACCTGGAATGAGATCCCTGAGTGTACATGTGGTCAGTTTAATTAACTTAATGTTTAGCTATGGTAATTATATTCTGTGTGAGTTTGTTTAATAAAAAGTTCCAGGTCTCATACAAGCTAAGTTGTCAGCTATTCTTGTTTGTTATGTGGCTATAATATCTGATATCTATGTTCTATATACCGACGGAAGCACTCAAACACAGTGCGGGTCTGTTCCATCACACTTTCAACACACCTTTGCCTTCTGCTATTGGAAGAAATTGGAAGCAGTGGAAGTGACATCACAAAAAATATATTCACACACACACACACACCTACAGCCACACAGGTGAAACTGAATGGGCTACACAAACAGGAAAGGTACTTGGAGCACTAAGAGAGGCAGGTCCAGGTGTGTGTAGGTGTGTGACATGAAGGCAAATTCATAAAAATGCATGAAAAAGTTCTTAAATTCCAAAAAGAGTCCAAAGATGCATAACCAATTCAAATAGGCCTAGAAGGGGCTCTGTATGAAATACAAGGAAACGAGAAGCAGCGCTAAGTGTAGCAATAAAGCTACATCATTTATTTTCACAAAATTGGCAGCTCACAAAAAGCATTAGAATATGCGCTTGTCAAACAGATAACACCGCATTGTAGCTCTGGTCCAGTCCCGCTGGGTGCAGATCCCCAAGACGCTTATCCTCAGCTGTGCTGGTGGCTCCCAGCACTTCCTGGTTGGAGTTGGCAATTTTGTAAAAATAAATGATGAGATCTTACTGCTACACTTAGATGGCGCTGCTTCTCTTTTCCTTGTGGAACTGAGTGGACTGGTGTTTTTATTCAATCTTACCAACTATGTAACTATGAAAGATTCAGGGTGGGACGAGGAGAAGCTACATTCATCTGTGGCGTTCAATGCATCGTCCTATGAGCAGAGAGCAAATTTCCATTGCAGGAAGCATAGAAAACCCATAGCTTCTGATCTATGGAGATATAAAAGAGCAGTCATAAAGCTTCCTGCTGATGATCCACACATCACCTTGGGACACATACACATGAAATTACCAGGAAGATACTTTGAATTATGCATTCATGTTTTTTTTTTTGTTCAATCCACATTTTTCTTTCTTACCTGTAAAAAAGCCTTTTGCTCTTTATAAAATAATATCTTATTTTCTTCCCCAGCAAAAAAACAAGAAATCGATGGAAACCTTTTTGAAATCATCACAGCCTCTGAGATACATTACTACCTGCAGGCTGCATCAGCAGAAGAGCGCAAAGAGTGGATTAAAGCTATTCAAGCTGTCTCCAAAATTGGAAAATAGATTTAGACATCAATGCAGAGTCACACGTTTGCTGTATACAACATTTCTAGGTTATAAAGCAGTGATGTATTTTATCATTACCATTGCTACTGAGCCTTGAGCAGGGGGTAGAGTTGGAGCTACTCAACAAGAAAATCTGCAGCTTTTTCTATGGAGGAGATTTTGATAAGTCACCTAGCATAATAAAGTGGAACTTCACTCTGCCAATCAACATTGGCTATTTTTAATCCTTATCCTGCTATCATTAGTAAATAGATAGAGAAGTATATTATATTTACTTGTTTTAAACTTTTTTTTTTTTTTTATAGTTCTTTAGTTACTTCCTGGTTTCCATGCCTAGCAAATGATGTCATATACCCCAGGAGTCTTCAAAAGCAGAAGAAGGGCTTTTCTTAGCTTAGCTCAGGCATGCAGGCAGGAGGGTGTGCTTAACTGAGAAAACCTCTCCTTCCCTCCTAAAGACTCCTGGGATGTATGACATCATTTGCATTATTTTCCTAGGCATGGAAATCAGGAAGCAACTGAAGAAATGTTAAAAAAAAAAAGTTTTAAACAAGTAAATATGATATGCCTTTTTACTAATGCTAGCAGCATAAGTATTAAAAAAAGCCAATGTTAATTGAGACAATAATGCTCCGCTTAAGCTCTGAAGAAAATTATTTTTGCAAAGTGCTACTTTGAACCGTTTATTTGCCTTTAGTAAATCAACTCACGTGCCTTGATGATGTCTGTGTCCTCCATTTCTTGTACAGGCAACACAGAGACTGCAAATGAGGAACCCCCCCACTGGGTTTAGAGACAGAAAAGAAGCCTGAAATAAATTCTGACTCTTAACTCTATCAAAAACAAAAAATTAACTGGAGTTGGACTTTCAAGGAGAGTTAAAAAAATGGGAACTTCAAAGGTTGTTTAAGGCTTGCCTTAGACAGCGTGAATTTCTTTCCTACAACTACAGACAGCGTTGACGGGAATCCCTCCCGCCGAGCCATTGTGGTCTGCTGGTGGGGTGTGGGGAAAGCCATCCCTGCCAGGAGAACACAGTGATTATTATAATAGTGACAGTATTAATCGCATGTAAAATCCGGCAGGCTGGTTGTACCTAAGTTGATCAAGGGTGCATTAAGCTTGGCCATACTTGGTTCGAATCTCAGCCGGTTCAGCAGAAATGTTTGAACTGCCTATAGCCAGCCTAAAACTGCAAGAAGTGTGGGGTTATCTCCAGACAAAGGTCGGTAATTACAGATCTGACCTGCAGTTCCAACTTCTGAAGAATAGTGATGAGCTAAGTTGAGCCAAGTTTGTTCATCACTACTGGTGAATGCTTGTATTGTAATGTGACAAGGAAATACTGTACAATGAAATGCTATGAAATACAATCGTTCTTTAGTGGAACAATTTTATTTCTTTGGTTGGACTCCAGTCCACCAGGCAGTGTAAGCTAGAACCATTTTTTTTACAAGGAGGTTATTGGAGGTAGGAATCTTTGAATGTTACTACACAGAGGGGCCACAATCAAATATGTTATTTATGTCTTGTAGAAATTGATATTATTTTTAATAATAATTTATTTTTTTTGAATAATTTTATGATGCTAGAGTGGCAACAAGTCTACAAAATGCTGAGCAGAAACAAGGTTACTTGCAGCCATTGGATTGCTCTCATTCAGCTCTAGAACAACTCATTGCTCAAGCACTAAATCCTTCTATCGCAAATGGTTAACAACAAAAAAATACTTCAATAACAAACTCACTTGTCACAGTCCACATCACAACTTATTAATTTACCAAAAATTACCTTTATCTGTATTTAACAAACAGATATATTGATAGGAGATGGTCATAATGACGCATGGCATCCAAATTTGGTTTAACCATCTGTAATTACTATAATTTCAGAATTTTGCACTAATAAATAAATAAAAACAAACATTTAAATTACTCATGTGTCTTTTGAAGTCTGTGACATTAAATGTCAATGTCTACAACAGTAAAGGTTTTCATAAGTGTAATATAGAGAAATGATGTGCGGTCAATTGCAGAAACTAATCATCAGTATAGGATGAGGTGCGTGATCAATAAAGAAAGAAACACAAAGGAAAGGTCATAGAGGGAAGCTAAAAAAAAAAATGAAAATTTTATACTTACCGGACGGTAATTTTCCATTCCTGATGCATAAGCATGACAGCATACATGTATGGGTATAGGCTCCTCCCCTCACCCAATCAGGACTGGTTATACTATTTAAATGAGTTGCCTTCCCTAAGGCGGCATTTTCGTAACTATACTCAAATGCGAAACCCCAATGGGAGGGACCCGTATGCTGTCATGCTTATGCATCAGGAAAGAAAAATTACCGTCAGGTAAGTATAACATTACGTTTTCCTGACACAAGCATGACGGCATACACGTATGGGATGTAGCACACCAACAAAAACCCATAAGGAAGGGCAATGCTGTAGAAATGTTAAAATAAACCACTTTAGCTCTGCTCACATTGCTGCTATTGCTACTGCCGCCGGAGGCTCGCTCCCACTGTTTTCAGTCACAGCGGGAGTCGGGCCAGGGGAGGAGAGGCGGTGATCACCGTCGCTCTTCCCTGATCGTCGGGGAATCGAGAGTGGAGATCCGCCCGCTTGTGTAAACAAAGTGGGCGGATCTCCTAAGTGACAGGCAGGGACAGATTGCAGGGTTTAGCATAGCTGAACATGCGATCTGTCCTTGTGTCACACAGTCACCTCCCCCCACACATGTCAGTAAGCACCAGGCATACATTAACCCCTCTCTCTCCCCAATAAAATTAACCCCTTCCCTGCCAGTGTCATTTTTACAGTAACAATGCATATTTATAGCACTGATTACTGTAGTAATGTCATTGGTACCCCCAAAAGTGTCAAAAATGTCAGTCAAGGGTCCGATCTGTCCGCCGCAATGTCGCAGTTCCGCAAAAAAAATCGCAGATCGCCGCCATTACTCGTTAAAAAAAAACACCAAAAATGACAGAAATCTTTCCCTTAGTTTGTAAACGCAATAACTTTTGTGCAAACCAATCAAAATACGCTTATTGCAATTTTTTTTACCAAAAATATGTAGCAGAAAACAAATTGGCCAAACATGATAAAAAAATTTGATTTTACATTATTTTGGGGGAATTTTATATAAAAAAAATGTGAAAAATATTGTTATTTTTTCAAAATTTTTGCTCTTTTTTTGTTTATAGCGCAAAAAATAAAAATCACACAGGTGATCAAATACCACCAAAAGAAAGCTCTGTTTGTGGGAAAAAAAGGAGGTAAATTTCGTTTGGGTACGGCGTTGCATGACCGCGCAATTGTCAGTTAAAGTCGCACAATGCCGAATCGCAAAAAGTGGCCTGGACGTAAGACAGCAAAATCCTCTGGTGGTAAAGTGGTTAACATATCCTTAGACTCATTTAGAACTGAAGTCAACTCCCCTGCTTCCAGTGTTGCTTGATTAACTTTGTAATAGGCTAAAACTGGTTTGTAGCATATGAACCTAGTTGGTATTCTGTAAAAACAATTCTGGACCTCTAAATTCTGCCCATGAGTACGCCACCCATCTGGTAAACTGGGCTCTGCACTAGACTGATGGATTCATCTTTGCCCTATAAGCCCCCTAGGCTACTTTGACCCGAGATGATGCCATCGTCCTAAGGGACAGTGAAAGTCTTCTTCTGATACCGTCAGGCCTGAAGAGGCCACTGTCTGACGTTCTAGAGAAGGGCCACTTCCATGTATTTCTTCCACATCGAGTCCACTACCCAAGCTTGTGGTGACTTGACCATTTCAGTTTGGACATGTTGGAAGGGCCAGATGCAAGGATGCAGACCTTTGTATGGTGCTGGAGAAGAAGAAAATAGAGCTATTTTGTTTGATAATGGTAGCAATCAGGTAGTTTACAGCTTTGAACTCTGAAATCCTTCTCCCAGACTTGATAGCCTTAGGAAATACTGCTTTAGTGTCACAGAAAATATTGAGGAAGTCCTGCTCAGATGAATAGAGGAGTGGGACAACATTCCCAACACTAGTTGCATTGCAAGTTCTGTGTGGAAAGAACGATCTGTACAAGCCTTTCAGGGATTGGTTTACCAAGATGTGCAGCGGTCACTGGATCTCAGGAAGTGAGGACCTGTCCAAGACTTGACTACCACCTAATCTGTTATTTAGGCTTCCTTGTAGACATCTTAATCTTTACAGTCAGGAGCAGAGGATTCCATCCCTAAATTCTGTGAGGTTTCCCCATGTTCTAGTATACCTGAAGGTTGTAGCAGGTGCTCTGGCTTCCACAGGGTTTCAAATACTGAAGGTGAGAACCCTAGATGGGCCTTCCATACTTGGTCTCCCAGCTGCTAGATCTAACTTGGCTGAATTTGGATACACTTGGCCCCACTGTGTTAAATCTGAAATCTCAGGAAGATGAATAGGAGGTTCTTGGGCCAAAAACTGTACTTGAGGACACCGTGGTCTGCAAGGCCACTAGGACATTATTGCCCTCACCACAGCTTGAGGACTATGGATCCTGATGAGGAGCTTTGGAACCACTGGGTCTAGTGGCTATATAGGCTAACCTGTCGACCCAACAGTATGTTAGTATATCCACTGCTTCAACTTTGGGAAGCTCCTTCTTGCAAGAATAACTTCCATTCATGACCATAGAGGTTACGGTCAGGTTGGGATTCACTGAACTGCTTGTTGGTCTAGGGACACACACTTGACATTCAAGACTTTGGGCCGGATTTAAAGAAACTGCAGCTTCAAACATCTATGACGTGTTTCAGTTTCGCCGCGTTCAAATCAATTAACTGGCGCTGCGGCGAATTGGCGAGTAAAACAGCAATAATGAATTCCGCCGTCAGCGGGATTCACTTACGATCGCGGCTTCGCCAATTCGCAAACTTATGTCTTCGTGCTTATAGCAGTTTCACATAGTGATGTGGGCTAGTGGATTAGTGCACACATCACATGTCTGTAATTCATCTCCCTCTGCTGTAGGTTCGAGGCTTACCATCTCCACCTACTTTTTTTATTTTCTTTTTTTGTTTATATTGCTAAAATGTAACGGATTACATCATATATATTGCTAAATAATGTTACACTCAGAAGCGCTTGCAAGCTTACACCATTTTAAGTGTTTTTTTGATCTTGTCTGTGTGTCGAATCGATCTTATGAAGGAAAGTACCAAAGGCAAGTGACCAAACCCCTACCCTACTTCAGGGCAAGATGAAACCTCACAATTTTACCATGGTCTTCTTCCCACATTCCATACAATGTTTAGTTCTTTAGCTATATGTGCTTTTTAGCCTTAACACACTCCTTTTTTTCCACCATACAGCTTTATTCTGCACAATAGCTAAGTGCTTTGCAACTTCACTGCAGTTCACAACGTCATGGGTTCAAATCACATCACTACACTTGGGATCTCTTTTCACTCTCATTTTTTTAAACAGTTTTTTTAAACTATCTTGAATTTGGGGGGGGAGGGGGGTGTCCTACCCAAATTTCAAGCACATCAATGGAAACAACACAATTTTGATTTTATGAGTGTGGTCCTAGTTTTATCGAGATGCAATTCTTTACATATTTACCATGGTTCTTACAATTTCTTGACCAATAAACATAGGTGTCTGATATTGGACTCTCTCCATATTTCAACAACACAGACCCTCATAGTCCAACACTACATTTGCCTCACACCTCAACACAACACTGTCACATCCCTACTCTACATTACAACCCCTCACATCACCAGTACAAGCAGCATGCAAAGTGCAAAACTCCGGCCTTGGCAGCTTAATGGGCCATACACTAACAATTTGTCTAGACTTTTTCCTGTAGACTTAACCAAACCATATAATAGAAGCTCAAACCTCAACACTTTCAATTTGGATGCAATCAGGCAGGCCCTTGCACTACATAGAAAATGTCAATCTGAAGGATAAAGTCTTCTCTAAATCTTACAGTGTGGATGGCCCTTTTGTCTGTAGGCACCCACACAAAACAAAAAAACACATGTTCAATTCTAATGTATTTATTTATTTGAGAATGACAGCAGAAGGAGGGATGCAGCAAAAGAATATTGTCACTCTCCAGTCCGTGTGCCTTTACAGCGCCAGACCACGATCTTTGCTCCATGGCTACGGGATTCTGATGTCTTCCACAACTTCCGGCAGAGTTCAGAATCCATTCTGCACCTCTACCAGCTCATAGGGGACAGGCATGGCAAGGTTGCTGGGCAGCTTCCAAGCCACTTTCGAAGTTCCAGGGTGTTCATGTTGGTCATTGGCCATGTGCCTTACCAAATATCCACTGACCACAAAAGAAAATGAGTGGAGTCCATCAAGGTGGGTTTCTACCACCTACACCCGCAAGCAGTACCACTCCTGGAAAAATAAAACAAAGGATAAGACATTTCATAATGAAAATCACATCTTAATGCCTGTTTGCTTCATTCTGAACTTCATTTAATTTCGACATCACGAGTGAAATAACACATTTTATGCCAACTTACACAAACCAGAAATCATTAATGTAAACATTTGAATACACACCTGTGACGCCAGACAGCCCATCACCACAGGCTTCCCATGGTACGTGCCATGATTCCAAGATGTTGATGTTCTGGAAAATTACAACACCATAAGATACCAAGCAGCCGTTCATGTTATCAATAACTACACAGGTGGCATAGACACAAATAAACACCTGCCAGCTCTTCTCAGCCCTTTACACTATTCACAATACCAACATGTTTATGGTTAGAGGTGCATGTTTTTGCTCAAGTAACACAATTTTACCAATGTTGACTACACTTTATCTACAATGGCAAGTGTCATTGGCAGATGATAATCACCCTCTGTCTCC
This sequence comes from Pelophylax lessonae, assembly GCF_965119305.1. Classification (NCBI taxonomy): domain Eukaryota; kingdom Metazoa; phylum Chordata; class Amphibia; order Anura; family Ranidae; genus Pelophylax; species Pelophylax lessonae. The sequence continues at coordinate 587,229,297 of NC_138770.1, forward strand.
CTGTGAGTGGCACCTCTGCTAACTAGCTAATTAATACACATGCCCTATCTTGACCGGTTACAGTACTTACATGTAAAGTGGCTAGCAACCAGGGTATTCCGGGTGGCCATACCGGCAGCGGTGCTCCGCCGCCTGGGGGCCGCCGGCTGACGGACCTCTGGCTCCCTCTCCTCCGTCAGCTCCCAAGAATCATCCCGGGCAACGCACATGTTGTGCAACACGCAGCACGCCAGGATGATCTTGGAAGCCTTTGTAGGAGAGTACAGGAGTTCACCCCCAGGCCGGGCCAAGCAGAGAAACCGGGACTTGAGAAGACCTATGGTCAACTCAATGATACTCCGGCTTCTCCGCAAGGCCCTGTTGTAATTCCTCTCTGCTGGGCCCTGGGGGTACCTGATTGGAGCCATCAGCCACGTCAGCTGCGGGTAACCAGCATCCCCTGAAAAATAAGAAAAATATACATTAGTTATTCATATCATGTGACTTTAGATGACTCCTCAAAATGGGAGACAATTAGGCATTTTACTAAACAACCTGCTCGTCTGTTTGCAAAAAATCATATGAAACATCTCAACTCTGTCTAACTGCCTAAATCACTAATACAAATGGGAAAAAGGACACACAAAGTGGTGGGTTTCTCTTGCAAGTTACAACTTGGCCCCTATTTTGTTCCTATTACATTAGCCTAGGTCTTACTTCTGGAATATATCTGCAACTAGAGTGAGGAAACCAATATTGACTCACTTATGCAAAGTACTTTGGGGATATGGCAATACCATTGGAATCATTTGTAGGTTTTCTTTGGGTGGCTAGAGGACACCATTTACACATTGGTTAACCACCTTCATTGGACTCAAAGACAACTTTGCAAATCTTTCTTTTGTGAGCTGCTAAGCTGCTGATCTGGTTGTGTGTGAACAGCCTGACAACTCCTAACACATCCATTTTAGGTAGGCTTTGCTTAAATCAGGGTGTACACCGATGTAGCTTATTCCTATGTCTATGTAATCTTACAGTTTATGTTGTTAAGACAAAATACTTTACCAATAAGCCACCCTTCGGGCATTTGTCCACTTTCAAACACCTCGTACAGAGTACTTGTTCTTAACATACTGGAATCATGGCACGACCCTGGGTGACCAGTGTTGACACTCATGATGCGCTGTTTGGCGTCACACACTAATTGGACGTTCACGGAGTGGTACTGCTTGCGGTTCCGGTATTCACTTTCGTGGCTCCTTGGGGGCCTAATGGCTATGTGGGTGCCATCGATTGCCCCTAGGATTTGCGGCATGTGTGCCCGCCGGTAGAAACCCAACTTGACTTCATTCCACTCATTTTCATTCTGTGGCCAGTGGATAAAATTGGGCACTATATCCACTATGGCATTAATGACCAACATGAACACCCTTGAAACTGTGGGCTGGCTAATGCCCATGATACTTCCCGAAGTGGCTTGGAAGCTGCCACGCCCTAAAATATACAAAGTGGCCAGCAATCTGGCCATGCCGGGCACCGCATGGCCGCGCTGTGTGTCCGGGTCAATTTTCTCTGCTATGAGCTGGTAGAGGTGTAGAATAGTTCCTCGCTCGAGCCGGAACTTCCTCCTGACATCAGAATCCCGCAGCTTGTCCAAATAGATCCTTGGAGCAAAAATGCGTGGCTGGCGAGGTAAGGGCACACGGACTGGAGGTGCTGCTGCTGGAGGTGCTGCTGCTGCTGCTGCAGCTTCCCCACCTTCTGCTGCCTCCTGTGCCAGGGCCTCCTCAAACAAGGCACCGATAAATGCCAGCATTGCACCATCTAATGCGTCTGGGATATCGTCCTTCATTTTGAACGCGCAAATTCGCGAATGCGCAGATATATATAGAAACGGCCGCTAATTATCACACCTGTGAGCCAGCTATAAAAGGAGCACATGGCCAATATGGCTGCTGGATGTTATAGATCGATGTTTCTTATGTGCTAGCAAGACCCTGTGACCCACAACCTACATTATCTGGAGGTAAGACAATTGTATCTCTCTCTCCCAAAAAAAAGGAAGGAGACAATTTGTACTTATCTTGGGTGTGCTTAAGTTGTCTATGGTGAATCCCCTCCAACCCACAATAGCTTGGGAACCCCTCAAGTGTCTTTTAATCATTGGCAGTTGGCCCCATGTGCATGTGGTTTGGACATGTGTTTTCTCATGTTTGTTAAAGGTGTGCAGTCTAGATTTGGCATCTAAACCTGCCCCCTTACCTTCCCAGCTTCCAAAGACACCATTTTTGCTTTCCTGATAACTGTAATTTATTATGTGCACGTATGTAGGTCATGCGATTTCTCATGTATGTTTAATGTTTGCAGCCTCCTTTTGCCTATAAAGGATTACACCACCCCCCCTCCACCACTGTGTTTGTGCCATTAGGTAAGTGTTTGGAGGGCCTCGTGTGATTTGTACCCCTATGCGTTTTCTTATGTGTTTTTTTTTTACATTTCTTTGCAGCCTCTTCTGCTCTTTGCCACCACCACCACCACCACCACCACCACCACCACCACCACTGTGTTTGTGCCATTAGGTAAGTGTTTGGAGGGCCTCGTGTGATTTGTACCCCTATGCGTTTTCTTATGTGTTTTTTTTTTTTCCATTTCTTTGCAGCCTCTTCTGCTCTTTGCCACCACCACCACCACCACCACCACCACCACTGTGTTTGTGCCATTAGGTAAGTGTTTGGAGGGCCTCGTGTGATTTGTACCCCTATGCGTTTTCTTATGTGTTTTTTTTTTACATTTCTTTGCAGCCTCTTCTGCTCTTTGCCACCACCACCACTGTGTTTGTGCCATTAGGTAAGTGTTTGGAGGGCCTCGTGTGATTTGTACCCCTATGCGTTTTCTTATGTGTTTTTTTTTTTTCCATTTCTTTGCAGCCTCTTCTGCTCTTTGCCACCACCACCACCACCACCACCACCACCACTGTGTTTGTGCCATTAGGTAAGTGTTTGGAGGGCCTCGTGTGATTTGTACCCCTATGCGTTTTCTTATGTGTTTTTTTTTTACATTTCTTTGCAGCCTCTTCTGCTCTTTGCCACCACCACCACCACCACCACCACCACCACTGTGTTTGTGCCATTAGGTAAGTGTTTGGAGGGCCTCGTGTGATTTGTACCCCTATGCGTTTTCTTATGTGTTTTTTTTTTTTCCTTTTCTTTGCAGCCTCTTCTGCTCTTTGCCCACTACTACCACCACCACCACCACCAAGTCTGTTTGTGCCATTAGGTAAGTGTGTTCTGTAACTGTTCACTAATTATACTGTATATGAAGAGCAATCTGCAAATCCTGTTTTTTCTGTTTTCTCTTTTGTCATTTCAGATTTAGGAGTTTGGGGCTCTTTGCTGCTGCTGGACAGCCAGATTCTCTGCCCACCTCGTGCTCCCATGGCCCCACCCACTGGAAGGATGAGAAGGGGCAGGGTGGCCAGGGGGGCCAGGGGGGGCAGGGGGGGCAGGGGGGGCAGGGGGGGCAGGGTGGGCAGATCGTCTGGCTCTGGTGTGAGGGAGGCTCCAGCTGTATCCATGAGGGAGTCCACCATCCCCATCCCGGAGGAGGAAGCCGGGGGAGGTGTTAACACACCAAGTGGACAAGCTGGCTCTTCTGACAGTAGTCCTGGAGCGGGTCCGTCCACCAGAGTCAGCTTGTCCACATTACCCCGGCTTCCCCGTTTCACCCACAATCAGTGCTGTGCCCTGGTCCACGCCTATATGGCCAGATATCAGGCGATACATGGGACCAGGGCCGCGTCTTACTCAGTAACAGAGAAGAACAGATTGTGGGATGAAATCCGGGATGCTGTAAATGCACTGGGTGAAGCACCTCGCCACCGTGACAGTGTGCGGAAGAAGGTCAACGACATCTGTGGGTCCGTTCGGAAGAAGCTAATTGCATGGGCTGCGGAGGGTCTTTATGACCGTCAAGGTCGGCTGGATGAACGTGCACGAAGTTCTCTCTGGGATTATCAATTACCTTTCTTGAACATCATAGGACCCGATACCATCTTTCCCAGAGAGGACTTAGATTCGGATGCTTTGCACCGAGGTAGGATATTATCTTGGATGTCAATTGTGTGAGTTGTTTGGAAAAGATTAACTACTATCCTATGTGTGACATTAAGAGAATGTGATACTTGCCCTTCCAATTGTCCTTTTTTTGTTTTCCCCAACCTGCAATTTGTTCATCTGTAGCACGGATCTCAGCCCCTCCACAGCCCATGCAGCTTGGCGAACCAGACGGACTCACAGGTGTTGACATCAGTGCTGACCCTCCTCCTGGTAGGTCCAATATCATACTGTGCCAAACAATGTAGATGTTTTTTTTTTTCCAAGATAGCTCATATTGCTATGTCCTTTACAGAAGATCCGCAGCAGGGAACACACCCAGTGCAGCTAGGCCTGGAGGAAGGTGTTGGTATGTCTAGTCAAATAATGTTTTTTTGAATCTTATTAACCCCATTAACACACATGTTTTTTCTTATGAAAGAGTGTTGCCTTTTAGATGTTTACCCTGCAAAACACAGTTGACAGCATTAATGGGTGCCGTCATTAGTAGGCAGACCAAGCCTTCTTAACCTTTGGGAGGGTTTAGCAAGTGTCCTATGAGCCCAGGAAAGCACTTTTGAATGTTTGGCCTCAATGCTTCATTCATGAAGCTAGGAGGGCAATCTGGCCATAATCATTACTGACTAAGGTTATGTACTAAACATGTTTTTTTTTTTTTGTTTTTAAAAGAACATCAGGCCCCTCTTGACGTTGCAGCTGGAGTTGGATCAGGAGCTGGCGACGATTCTGCATCCAGTGCTGTGGTATGTGATATAAGGGAACAAGGTGCACATGTAACATTTCAATGGTAGCATTGATTTTGGACTAGATGTGGCTTACATTGTGTGTGTTAAATTAGTGCTATGACATTCTGACGATGCACCAGCACAACAAGAGTTCTATCTTGAACATCAGGGAATTATGTTATAATTTGGTGTGCCACTAATGTTCCAAAAACATCCAGGATCTTTAAAGTCCGGCCCGTCTTTGATTTTCCAGGTCCAAATTCATGGGTATCGTTTGGTTGGGTTGTCCTGTAGCCGATTGATGGCAAGATTTTAGACAACATACGTAGATGTATAAAGTGATTGGTGTAGTAACAGATTTACCAAAAGCATAAACAACCTACCACACCAGGGTTAATTGGGAACACCTTCATGTTGAATCTTTTTTGCCTTTGTCATATTAGTCATACCAATATAATATGTACCCATTATCAGAAGTGTTGCTAGCTTGGATAATCTTACAATGAACAAGTACTCATTAGAAGCACATCAAACTTTTCAACGTTCTGCTTGGGGTGTTAAGTTGTCAAACTAATCTGAAATATTTAGTCATGATGTTTGATAATGATTTGGTCTATTTCTTCTGCTTTCAGGTAGCCTTAGATGCAGAGGGATTGTCACCTACCCAACTTCGTCCATCTATGCTGGATGTAGCCGAGAGGCTGCTTGATGAGTATCAGGTCCAAAATGAGTTAAGGAGGCGTACTCAGCAATCTACTGAGGCAGTACGTCTGCTCGGGCTCATACAGGAATCTGTAGCAACAATGGTACAGGTTCACCAGGATATGTTACAGGTTCAACAGGATATGCGTAACAGCTTGGTAAGTTTAGCAGACCAGCATCAACGGGATCGGCAAAGTGTTGACACTCAGGTGCTGGCCACACGCCAATGCCTGTTTGGATCTGAAGATGCCCCATTGGCAGAGCCCTCCCAAACATCTCACTCACCTGCCACTGCAGGTTGTGGTAGTGGGAGGGTAATGCCAGTGTTGGCCACTTGTCAGGCAGCTGGGGATGGGACAATTCCTCCTGTAGCCACTCCTAGCACTTCACACTCCGTTCGGACTCCCACACCCCTCAATGAGCAATCCTCCTGCACAACCTCAATGCGCACTGGTTCCACAGTACCCCTTCCACCTGACTACATTCCCTCCACACCTTTATCACTTCACTCCTCCCCAGGCCGTTCTTCTTTTTTGTCACCAATGCGACATGTCGTTTGCCCCCGCACCGTGGACCACAACAAACAATCAACCACCACTCCCCACACATCTTCACAACCCTTGCACCACCAGCAGCATCAAATAGCCTTGGAGCAGCAACGATCCCATCTCATGGTAATGGCACACGTTGCCCAAATGCTTAGGCTGACCCCAGAGCAGATGACACTATTGGCCGAACATCTTCTGTCTGGGACATTTCCAACGTTCAACACCCTGCATCATCAGCAGCCTCAGACAGAAGATATGATCCTAATGGGCCACTTGAGCACAACTCTACAGTTAACCCCAGACCAGATGGAACTATTGGCCCACCATTTGATGGCAGGAAACTTAACAGTGCTCACCACACTGCTTCAGGCACGACCACCAACTTGATTTTTTGTTTTTTTGTTTAATTTGGTTTAGTTTTGTTAATGATTTACATTGGCCAATTTTTTGGGCCATTTTTTTTTTTAATTTGAGGGTGGCACAATATGATTTATTATAGTGCTTCTTTTGGGGATGAAATAAAATTTTATGCAAAATGATTAGTTTGTGTTTGCTCTTTGGTTTTTTAGGAGTGTTGGTGGCCAAGTAATGGCCCTGGTTAATGTAGGCATTTATACACACGTGCTTCTCTATCTCCAAACATATGATTTCATGTAAATTTAGATAACTCAATGTTCACATAACGACCCAAGAAAAGGTCTCCCTTCAAATGTAGCTTCAAAACAAGTCTCAAGGCTAACATAAACCAAAGCCAACATACTAACAATTACAGACCACACCACTCAAGTAAACAAATACAACACAAAAGACATTCGATGTGTACACCAAAAAGAAAACTTGGGTAATAAAATAAATGTTTTAATAACACATGTGGGTGTCTACCAACTGTAGCGTACAAAAAATATATTACAATATATAATAGAATGAACTAAATTGCCAATGTAACATTTGTGTTGCAAAGAGCAACATACTTAAATTTAATTTAGATAAACATTTTAAACATTTTTTATGTTTTGACATCATTTTTTGGAAGGTTTTCACAAAAACAATTCTTTTTTGTAAACATTTGTGGTTTTGTCGTTTGCCCTAAAAACAACAAGGCTTTTTTGTAAACATTTTTGGTTTAGTTTGTTACCAAAAACAACAAGGCTTTTTTGTAAACATTTTTGGTTTAGTTTGTTACCAAAAACAACAAGGCTTTTTTGTAAACATTTTTGGTTTAGTTTGTTACCAAAAACAACAAGGCTTTTTTGTAAACATTTTTGGTTTTTTCCGTTGCCAAAAACAACAAGGCTTTTTTGTAAACATTTTTGGTTTAGTTTGTTACCAAAAACAACAAGGCTTTTTTGTAAACATTTGTGGTTTTGTCGGTTGCCATAAAAACAACAAGGCTTTTTTGTAAACATTTGTGGTTTTGTCGGTTGCCATAAAAACAACAAGGCTTTTTTGTAAACATTTGTGGTTTTGTCGGTTGCCATAAAAACAACAAGGCTTTTTTGTAAACATTTGTGGTTTTGTCGGTTGCCATAAAAACAACAAGGCTTTTTTGTAAACATTTTTGGTTTAGTTTGTTACCAAAAACAACAAGGCTTTTTTGTAAACATTTTTGGTTTAGTTTGTTACCAAAAACAACAAGGCTTTTTTGTAAACATTTTTGGTTTAGTTTGTTACCAAAAACAACAAGGCTTTTTTGTAAACATTTTTGGTTTAGTTTGTTACCAAAAACAACAAGGCTTTTTTGTAAACATTTTTGGTTTTTTCCGTTGCCAAAAACAACAAGGCTTTTTTGTAAACATTTTTGGTTTAGTTTGTTACCAAAAACAACAAGGCTTTTTTGTAAACATTTGTGGTTTTGTCGGTTGCCATAAAAACAACAAGGCTTTTTTGTAAACATTTGTGGTTTTGTCGGTTGCCATAAAAACAACAAGGCTTTTTTGTAAACATTTTTTTTTTTGGTTGCCAAAAACAAGGCTTTTTTGTTATTTTTTTTTTTTTTTGGGTCCCAAAAAAAGGGTTTTTTTTAAATTTTTATATTTTTTTTGGTTGCCAAAAACAAGGCTTTTTTGTTATTTTTTTTTTTTTTTTGGTGCCCAAAAAAAGGTTTTTTTTTCAATTTTTATATTTTTTTTGTTTGCCAAAAACAAGGCTTTTTTTGTTTTTTTATTTTTTTTTGGGTCCCAAAAAAAGGGTTTTTTTTAAATTTTTATATTTTTTTTGTTTGCCAAAAACAAGGCTTTTTTTGTTTTTTTATTTTTTTTTGGGTCCCAAAAAAAGGGTTTTTTTTAAATTTTTATATTTTTTTTGGTTGCCAAAAACAAGGCTTTTTTGTTATTTTTTTTTTTTTTGGTGCCCAAAAAAAGGGTTTTTTTTAAATTTTTATATTTTTTTTGGTTGCCAAAAACAAGGCTTTTTTGTTATTATTTTTTTTTTTTGGTGCCCAAAAAAAGGGTTTTTTTTAAATTTTTATATTTTTTTTGTTTCCCAAAAACGAGGGTTTTTTATTTTTTTTTTTTTGGGTCCCAAAAAAAAGGGTTTTTAATTTCTTAATTTTTTTGTTTCCCAAAAACGAGGGTTTTTTTATTTTTTTTTTTTTTTGGTCCCAAAAAAAAGGGTTTTGAATTTTTAAATTTTTTTGTTTCCCAAAAACGAGGGTTTTTTTATTTTTTTTTTTTTTTTTGGTCCCAAAAAAAAGGGTTTTGAATTTTTAAATTTTTTTGTTATATTTTTTTTTAGAATGTCGAAATGTGACAGTTAAAAAACATTGTAAAATTAACCAAACAAATTAAAAAATAAAAACTATAATCTTTTTAAGGGGGAAACATTCCTGACAAATGGCTCCTGAGGGGCTGGATCGGCCCCATAAGTTTCTTCCAAAACTAAGATTCTGTCGATGCACCATGTTACGTATTCCAAAAGGACCTCATAGGTGAGGTGCGTGTGTCCTGGGTAGAAAAAGACATGACAATTAGTTTTATGCAAAATGATCCAAACAACGATTGTAATTAATGTGCCTCAACAAATATGCTTAGGAGTCTATTGGTTGGCTTTTATCAACACTCTGAAGCAAATATGCTAAATTGCTGGTGTAAACCTTAAACTCAAACTTTCACAGCAAATTGTTCAAAAGGTTACATAAGATGGCTTGGAATGTTAGTAGCAGTTCCACCAAAGCTAAGTAAAAGGCTTTTCTTCATGTCAACACAAGCAATCATTTAGAAGAATGTAAGGTGTTTTGGGTTCAATTGGTCAACACGATACATGTGCACACATTTATCTCTATCACCATTGGAGTTTGTGTAGCGTTCTCTCTCCCTCTTACTGTCTATAGATTGAACCTGACACATAGTAGAGACTTACCCTTTGGAATTCGGAGGGCCAGTTGTGGACGGAGCAGATGTGTCTGCTCCCCTGATCTCCTTTCCGCCATCCCAGCTGTGTTAAGAGAGAAGAAAAAGTTTATCAACAAATGGACTCACGCTAACTGTAGGTTAGGCAGTCATGAAAACGCTCTAACACCCACTCATTACCCCTCCACATTTCCCTGAAAGTTTTATTTAGACTTTGATATGGTGGTGATGCAGATTTGTACAGTGCAAGCGTCATTCTACTGGGTGAAGCTTGTAGCGTTAAGGATACGTACTCCCTGCTTTTGTGCTGATTGTGTTTTTCGGATGTTTTTGGTGCCTCAGCCCTGCCTGTTCTAAGTGTTGGAAACATATTTTGGGAGGGCTGTGGAAAACTAATCAGGTTAGACTTACACTCTCTAGGTTTTTGGGGACAAGATAAATAACAATCCTCCTTTTTACATGGCCCCTGTACACACCTCTAGGCACCTCCCTCCTGTTGGTTGACCCCACAGCAGGCAGCTTGCTATGGAGGCACATGAGATGAAGCCAAGCACCCTGTGCCTGTTCAGGCACCTAACTGTGAGCCAGCCTTGCCCCCCTCCCTTCCGATGGTCTCAATGATTAGGAGTGACAGCATCAGGAGGCAATATTGGCATGCTGTCACCTCAGTTAAGGAGGAGGGGGAGTCTGTTCCAGACAAGTATTAGTGCAAAAATGTGGACAGTAAAAAATGGTCCCAGTAAGTCTGAGGGGGAATATGCACACCTATCACTTGGAATACTAATGCATAGAATGCATTCACATAAAGAACCTGCTGCCTTTAGAGGAACTTGAAGCCTGAGCGGGGACATACACAGTTAGCATTTCTCCACTTACTAAGTAGACACATTACTGGAAAAGCACACAACTTACCATCATCAGTTTTTTTTTGGGCCCCCGAAGTTGATGGCGTGGCTGGCTCGGGAGAAACTGCACAAAAAGAACACAAATTGTGAACTGGAATGTGGTATTTATGAAAGATTGACAAACACACATTTTCAGTGTTGACTAAATCAGGACATGATTAAATTACAATGTCCACAAAAAATTTACAAGTACAAAGCACACCATTTCCAATGTAGAGAAACTAACACCAATTTAGAATAGGGTGGCTTGAGATAACTTACAAAAGATAACATGTCCTGTAAAGCTCCCCAAAACCACCTTGCAAACATGAAGGTTAAGCAAGAGTGTTTCATGACCAACCTTCCTGTCACATATAGCAAAACTACACTTGCTTAGACTCCAACTTAGATTATCCTAGATACACATCATCCTAGCACACACAATTCATGTGAGAATCTAATTTTAGGTACTTACAGACTAGTTCAGGGGAGCCTGGAGTGGGGGAGGATGGGGGAGACCCTACATGGGGGGATGGTGTCCCTTCATGGGGGGATGGCGTCGTATCTCCTAGAAACACAAAGACACAAATACAATCCTTTAACCAAAGCTATTTGATAAAGGCACACAGAAAGTAGTTGGGAAACATTGAAGGTAGTAGTTACTTTGGACTGGGTAAGCAGCAGCCCCTCTTCCCCAGTCCTCCACAACTAACATCCTCAATGTCAGCTGCTACATAACCCCAATGGCAAAATATAGATATTACAGCCCTTAGATTTCCCAGGACACATTGAACACACAAACACATGTAGAATACTTACTTCCCATTTGAGGAGAGCCCAGGTCCTCATCCGGTTCAGACGAATTGGCCTCTTCTTGGGCAACAATGTGTTCCTGGCCCGGATCCAGGCGACTTGGCCCTGCCTGAGGCTCCTCTCTTGCTGAAGTTACATCAACCACAAAAGAAAACAAAACAAACAATCATTCCTCCAAGTTCGACCTAATACACAACACACCAGCACATCCACATTACTTACAGGGGGCCTGAGAAGGCTGAGCCGCAACATCCTGATCACTGGTTTCTAAAATAAAAGAAAAACATTATATATTATTTATGGACACAAATAGGCAGTAACCTCTCATCATGCTAGCACCATACTCAATGCCCCTAAAATTCAGAACATAGAAGTGCACTTACACCAATGAGATGCATTGACCATGTTTTAAAACAGGAGGGCACCATGCAAATTAAGCGGGCGCCTAAGGCCTCGCACCTACAGGGGCCTTGCGGCCAGTGGCGGAGCACCAACATTTCGAAGGGCGCAGTCAGGGAAATCTCCCAAGTAAAAGATTGCTTTCAATCCTCGGATCAAAAAGTTGCAGCAGTGTGCTGCAGTCCCTTCACTGCGTCTGCCAGGTGTCTGTTGTCCGCTGACACTTACTCCTCCTTCTCTGCCTGGGGATTGGCCGTCTGATCATGTTATCCTAAGATGTGGAGGAATCGGTAGGTGTGTACCTGCACCAGTAGGAAGTGACTGGCCGGTCAACTCACTCTGCTATCATCATTTGTTGCTCTGGGAGGAGAGCTCCGCCCTGGACCCGGAACATACAGGTAACCAGGCCCAGACTTGATATTTTGCAGGCTGGTCATAGATTTGTTGTGTCCACTATGCAAAGGGGTTGAGTTGCCCAAGGGAAGTTGGAAGAGTCTGAAAATGGTTGGTGGAGGAGGAGGAGAAGAAGGCCCTGGGTGGCTGGGGGACAAGGAGAGGGCCCCTGGGTGTTTTCTAGAGGAGGAAAGATCCACAATGACGCCAGAGTCAATTGCCAAGGAAGAGAGTGGAGCTGAGCAAGTCCTGCCTATCTGACCTGAAAGCCAAACATGGTGTAGATGGAGCCCTTTGCCCTACACAATGACAGCACCAGAGGTGGAAGGTGAGTGGTAGCGGGTCTTTGACATTATAGAGCATATGGACTCTGTCCATTATTGGTAGTTTTGTTTGGAGTTGTCCTTTAGATGTTTAACTGTGTTGCTTTTGACCCGAGCTGTGAGGGACTGAGGTATGACAGCCCACTATGCTGAGACTTATAGTGCCCTAGAATGTTGAGGACTGAGGAATCCTTAGTCCCTAACAGAGGGCACTACAAGTCTTAGCATAGCAGGCAGTATTTCCTCATTCCCCTACAGAGAGGATTACAAGTCCAAGCAGGTAGCCTTCTGCAGTGGGACTTGTTGTGCCCTTGACTGTGGTGGACTGAGGAAGGGAAGTGTAAGAGGGTCTCTGTAAGCTCAGATGTATGGGGGAGCTTTGGGGAACACAGAGTTCCCTTTTACACCAGAGTCCCCAGCTTCCCCCCTCAAATAATGGTTCCCAAACTCTCCTTATATCAGAGTCTTCACACTTCCCTCTTACAGTGTAGTAAGTCTGGAGACTCCGATGTAAAGGGGGCTCTGTAAAATGTGATTAGAGATTAGAAATTTCTAACATTTTTATTTTCTACTTACGATCCACAATTTTCAGCTGCTCAAATGGCTCGCTGCCTCTGATTGCGTATTGGAGTGTGGCCGTCCTCCTCCTCCCCTTCTTCACCAAAAGCACAAGAGGGTGCCGTCCGTCCGCTTTGGCTAGAAGCAGAAGAAAAAAAAGAAACATAAAAAATACGAATGTACATAGTAGTATTAAAGGTTGTGAAGAGACACTTGATGGAGGTAGGAAAGGTAGGAGCGAGAGGGAGGGGGGGGGGGGGGTGTTGGTATTAGTGTTGTTGCATAGCTAAACACATGTCCACCTACCCAAAAAATTGTAACCTATCTGGTCACATGTAATGTATATTTTTACTTACCGGAGATTTGCTCCACAGCCTTTAGCAGGAGCCTGGGTGAGCGCCTTTTGGCATCACTCCAGGCCCGCTGCAGATCCACTATATCAGGCAGGAACTGAAATCTCCGCTGCAGCCTCATCCGGAGACGACACATCATCTTGTGCTTTTGGTGAAGATGCGTATAAACTTTATCATACCCCCAGAGGAGGAGGAGCTGTGGAAAGAGCAGTGTATGTTTGAGTCCAAGTATGTCCAAAATAGTACAGTCTTCAAATAACATGCTAGGTCGTCTTTGAGATATTGTAGAACAAAGAATTCCATTTCTGGTGATACATATACATCGATGTCCAAATCTACCTCCATGACATAGGTTGCCCCACACTGGTGATTTCCTCTACATGATATAGCCATTTTCTCAATTAGCCTTTCATGACACACCCAGGGCCGCCATCAGGGGGGGACAGGCAGTCACTGTATTTACAACCTTATTGCTGTCCATTTAGCAGGGTGCAAGTAACTTTACACACATGTAGCATAGGTATCAACTTTTGTCACCATGTTAAAAGGACAGCAGTATGGGTAGCATTACAGTGACTGTTATTAGTCCAGGCTCACTAAACTAGCCAATGCTTGGAAAAGCAAGCCATGCAGATTGCTTTTCAGGTCCCTTTTAAAACGAGCTGTCTGATTGGGTGTGGCTGTTAATTTTTAACGCAGACCTGATAAGCCCCTCAATTCTCCTTTATGGAGTGTTATATGTAAATGGGATTGCTTCATTTGAGATGCAGATTTAAACTGTGTATGGCCAGGCTGAAGGTACCCAAGTTGATTGGTCGATCACCTGGAGGACAACGTACAACCAGTCTGTCAGATTTTACACACACTTATCGCTAGCATCTCTTGTAGCCACTAGCAATAATCACTGTGTTTTCCTGGCAGGGGCAGCACCAGGAGAACACAATGGCTCCGCAGGAGGGTTTCCCCTGTCTGTGTTGATGGTGGAATCAAGGCAAAATGTTTTTCCTGCAAGCCACGGGACAAACAAAGATAGTTTTTTAATTAATCCATGATTTTGCCAAAATGGAAAAAAAAAGATGTTTGCTTTGTATATTCTTAAGTTTGCTACATAACTAGAACATGTAACAGTGTTATATCATTGCAGGAGATTTCCCTTCACTTCCTGTCTTGGTGTCACCAGGACAGGAAGTGAGGGAATCTCCCGTGGGGATATAGCCAGCAATTCTTTCCTTTTATATATACTATGGACATTATAAGGCAACAATTGCAAGCTATTTCCCCACAGTGATATTCCCCTCACTTCCTGTCTTGGTGACACTAAGACAGGAAGTGAGGGAAAATCTCATGCAATGATATCACCCTACTAGAAATTGTAGTTCCGTCTAAAAAGTATACATAAAGTAAGCACTTGGTTTCCAAAGTGGCAAAATTATGGAGGAGTTAAAACCCCATAGTGTGATCGGGTAATCTGACGGTGTGTTCCTACACTCCTCAATGTGTCTGTTCATTAAGCTGTGCTGAATTATCCTTGATTCACAATTCCTGCAAGAGTTGCACATGGTATGTGGGAGATGCAAATTTAAGGTGGCATAATTATCCACACAATCACACATAATCCTTTTTAAAGGTCCCCAGCAGAATTTGATGGCATAGTGGTTCACAGCAGTGCCATCAGATTCCAGTTAGATCTGTAAATTAACAAAGCAATGTGATCTGGGGGTGTATTTAACTTGCAATGGACACCCCCATTCATTATCATATGGCAGTGTGAGATGGGTGTGTTGGGAATGTGATCCATTGAGACAAGTGATTATACACTCATGTGTTTCTTTTAGAGGTGATTTGTTCAAGGCAATCCTTTGAAGACATGACCATTCCAGATTTTTGTGATCACTGATTCCATCTCAGGTGAACCAATTAGCTGCTGTGTGCAGATCCAGCTTATGATGGTAAGAGTGTCAGACAAGACAAACGGGGCCGAGCTTGCAGTGTGTATGGATGTATGTAAGGCAATAATTTTTGGCATTATGCATTTAGGGAATATAATGTTTCTAATCTTGCATATATGAAAAGGGTCAATACATTTGTCTTTATCTAGACAGATTCCAAAGTGTCAGAGCAATCTGTCACAGATAATTGGGTTTCATTTTGTGTAAAAGTTGAAACGAATCAAATCTATCTATATACAGGCATAGCCCACTTTAAGTACACAATGGGACCAGGGCATGTATGGAAACTGAAAATGTACTTAAAGTGAAGCAATCCCTTTTTTCTTTTCTCGATGCATGAAAATACACCAGATCCATTGTAAATTTTGGCCACATTGACATAGCCTTACTCCCAAACCATGTGGGAGCATGTTAAGGGGATCCAGGACTATGACATGATAGATTACCTAGGCAAGCTGGCCAGCCACAAAATGGATATGGTGTAGTCCTGGGTACCTGGGTACCCTGTCGTTGCTCCCTAAGTTTGTTATCCCTGTCACTTATGGTTTGTGAGCAGTGTCATGGCAAGCTGAACAAGCTGTGTCCTTACTCACGATTGTATATAAAGTGAGTGTACTTAAAGCAGGGTATGCCTATCTATATCTATATAGAAAGTTCAGAGATGTGAACCTGTTCCCTATTATATACACTAATATATGGTATATAACATATTCTATAATGTATCTAATGTATATATATTGTATATAATATATACATAGTATATATATTGTCTAATATATATATTTTGTATAATATATATTTTTTAGATACACATACATACACACATACATACATATATATATATATATATATACACACATACACATATATATATATATATAGGGAACAGGTTCACATCTAGGAAGTTTCTATAACAGGAAGCTTCTAGATCACGTCTAATAGGCAGAAAGTGCATGCGCAGATCAGCAGACCAAAAGTTTCTTGCACACCCGCTAGATAAGCGACCCACCCAGCCACCATCCCCCATCCCCCATCCCGCACCCCGCACCCTGCACATTCACACCCCCTCCTTACCTTACACACAAATGCCACTATTTCGGCTGTAAACAGTGCAGGAGCCATGATGCACACTTACGACAGGGCCTGGACAATTTCCGGAAACGTGTGCACGCACCAAAAGTTTCGTTTCCGGTTTCATGTATAAATGTGAGAACGCGGTTTTGTATATTCGCGAATTCGCGAATAGTGAACATACACAACCATTAAGCAGATTTAACTTAGAAAAAGAAATACAAATACATACATTTGTGGACACCAGAAAACTTTATTTAGACACATGAAGACATTTTAAAAAAAAATTGGAAACATGCTGTTTATTACATTTGTATTTTTCAAACCAAAACAACCTTTGTACAACATTTAGACCATATACATCGACAAAGAGCCCATAATCAACAGATGCATGTGCAGATTGACAGAATTATGTTAACAGCAATAAATACTTACAGAGAGTCAACACACAACACAGCCAAATCTCACCTCCATAAATAACAAAGGGCCAAAAATGTTACCCATAAAACATGTGACACACAAATATATTGGACCTCTTCGTAGGTCAAATCTTTCCTGATGTCTGAGTGAGCTATATATAATCCAAGCAAACACACCCAGAATGGTAACGCCCAGTCCAAAAATTAACTGTGTGTGTCCTGTGTGTTTTGGAGCATGCTCAGTTGCCAAAACAAGGGAAATAGAAATGAGGAATAGAAATGTATGTAGGTGTGTATAGTATATGTGAATTGAAAAAATTCTCTCTTGAAGTTTGCTAGTCATTATTTAGAATGTTTAGATACAGGAATACATACATATATATACAATTACGTGAGAGAGAGAGAAATATATATTTAGGTAAACAATTGAAACACACCTTTTGGGATTTGGGAAGTGAGATTGTGACAATTGACCAGATATGTAAGCCAACAATCTGACTCATCACTCATGAACATCCCTAAATTTGGCGTGGCAATTATATCATGCGTTCTTATGTGCATTTTGGCTGGCGTTTTCACAGGCGTTTTGACATGCATTTTTTGGGCAGGCATTGTTATATGAAATCACCTACAAAAGCCCCAAAAACAGACCACAAACACGTACATGTGAACGTAGCCCGTTTGGGGGCGTTTGAGGGGGATTTGTCCAGCTCAAGGATCAGCTCCCAAAACAGGCAAAAAATCCAATCCTATTCAGTTCAATGGCCCCTGTTTCCATGTGAGCATTTTGACGGCATGAGGAAAACACCCAACGCTCACTGAGAAATAGCACAATGATTAGGGAGTCTGCCTTCCTGCTGTAGGTTTGTAAGTTCGAATCCGGAAGGTGCCCTCTGTATGAGCAACACTTGGATATCTCCAATCCTCCAAATGTTGACATCATTAATTTTGTTCATGTTTGAAAAAGGCATGTGTATCAGCAAACTTTTAATCTAAAGACATGAACAAAATACAAAAGATGCCACATAAAGTCAATATGTAGCAATATTGTGAGCTAAAGCTCTATTTGTTTGTTGGGCATACTTTGCTAATTAGCCAAGTATAAGGGATATATATATATATATACCTTCAGTTAAATGTGTAGTAAAATGGTAACACTTGGCCATACCCATATGGAAGAAAAGGTAGTATTTGCAATATATTTCTAAAAACATTCTTTGGAAACACATAAAATATTGTCAAAATTGTGACATTTCCTTGATATGTGTGAAATGCTAATAATCTTTCTTTGAAATATGTTTTACATCTATTTTTTTTCTATCTGACGACCAATTCCCCAATGTAATATTTTGTGGGTTTTTTCAGAGAATGTGGAGGTTCTATATAAACACTGTAGATTTGACTGCTATGATTTCGGAGTTAGCAGGAAAGGTGTATGGAATGTGATGGTGTTTACTAAAGGATCCCTTGTTGGAAGTGTGCATGTTTTTCCAATTCCGCCGGTTTTTGCCATTTTCTATGGGCGAGACAGCGGATTTGCAAGCGGTATTCAAAAAAAAATTGACCCAAAATCGCGCTGGCGAAATTTTTTGAGCCAATTTGGCGTTGCGCATGCGCACATTCGCGAGTTCGCAGCTCGCGGCTGGAGGAGCTGTTTAACCTTTCCACACTTTCGCAGATATCTCTCTTTCTAAGTCAGTTTTTGAGATTTTTTAAACGCAAGTCATCTCCAAATTGACTTCCACACCTTCCACAGTGATTTGGGATTTTTGGGGGTACAGGGGAAAATTTGGCTAAACTTTAGTCGAGCTTTTAGCTGGCGTGGTTTTAAGTCGCGCTCTGACCATATTGCATCTTAATGAATCTCACACTAGGCGCTATTTTCCGCCCGCCGTTCTTTGAATGCCAATTTCAGACTTAAATAATCGCCGCTTCGCAAAATCACGCCGAAACGCCAATTCGCCGTACTATGAATCAGGCCCTTTGTATCTTACAGTGTCTGACAGGAAGTTCAGGGAAGCCAGAACACAAAGAACGATGAGATGAGACAGGTTCTACTGTTGGCAAACCTGAATGGGAAATACATTTGACATTTGGTTTAATAATATTGTATGCCTTCTTGCCATGAAGATAGGAGATTACCTTTACCGTCTGTTTGGAGCATAACCTAATTCTCCTAGGTGGGGTTGCCCAATACGACTTCAACGCTTGGGATTTATTACACCCCTGATGTTAGCCACTTCGTCCTCCATTGGCATATGTCATTGACTTTGAGCTAGGAGGTCACTGAGGTGAATACCAAGAAAGTGAATCGATTGTGATGATTGGTATGCCAGCAAGCTGATGAAAGCTGAAAAGGTTAACTATCTTTAGCCACTACCAACAGGACTTGTCTCACACGTGGGGTCAGGGGCGTAACTACAGGTGTTGCAATTGCAACCGGGCCCCATGCTCCAGAGGGCCTGTGTAGCTCCCCTGTACACCTGGATAGGAGGAGCGGCAGGGGCAGCATGTAGAGAAATCACTGTCCTCCTTTTTCCTCCTGTAGCTGCAGGAGGAAAATAGAGGAGATTGGCTCCTCTGTATGCTGCCCCCGCCACTCCTCCTATCCAGTTCACTTGTGTTCTGCTGTCTCTGGGCCCTTGTGTGCTCCCCTGGTTCCCCCCCTCCCTCACTGTGCTCCCTCCCCTCTCCTGCCGGCTGCTGCAGGGGATGTGTCAAAATAGAGAACCAGGAAGGGGTCGGTAAATATGTAATTTACCAGCTCCTTACTTTTCTGAATGGACAGAGTCATAGTCAGTGATATTGTAAAAAAATTAAATAAAATGATAAAAAAATAATACAATTAAAATACCAAAAAATAAAAACTACTGACACCAGTGGGTGAACTTCCAGGATTGCCAAAGGTCACACTTGCAACTGGGCTTTGGCATTCCATCACTGTGGGGAGGCCCTAAGATGGCAGGAAGGGGTCCCGCTGCAGAAATTGTGAAAGGGTCCTGCTGCGGGACCGTAATAAAGGGCCCTGTAATGAGAGTAAAGGGCCCCAGGATCAGTGGGAAGAGCCCCAGGCCTGAAGGGAAGGGCCCCGGCCAGGGGTCCAGGGGGCCCTTCATGGTTTCTTGCACCAGTCCCTGAAGGTTCTAGTTGCGCCTCTGCGTGGGGTCATCTTCTCTGGAGTAGGAAGCGAATCTTCCATTACCTTAGAAGGTCAGATTATAATGTTCTCAAACTTCCAGTGAGTCCAACCGACTGCATGGATTACTGCAGACTACTTCTTGACCATTTGAGACCATGGTGTAGGAACAGATGGGATAAAGCTATGACTTGTGCCAAGTGAAAACCTAATACTGTCACCTTCTGTGAGGGCAACTCTATAGTATTCCACTGAGTGTCAAAAATGTCATTATTATAATGAGATGACTTGGCCTTCCCCAGCTGATGATCCGACCAAATTTGATCTGAGTCTGAATTGGAATTTGCCAGGACCTGGAGGATGTTGAGCCAACCACGGGCTGTTGTCCAGCTATGAATCCTGCTGCCCTTGCTTCCGCAAGATGGCCACTACTGGAAGCAATGTTCTGGAAAAATGTCCAGGCACACTGGGGTCCGTCAGGCTCCGTCCTCCAGGCCTGTGCTGCCTCTTAACTCTTCTGGCTGGCTGGCATTGCTGCCTGTGCCTGTCTGACGACTCCTGGGGCTGTGGTGGACCGGTGGTGTACTGCCTGCCGCCTGGACTATATATTTATATATTGTCAAATTAAATTATATGGCTGCCCTGAGCGCCCTCTGCCCTCCTCATGGCCTGCACTGACTGTCTGCCACTCTCTGTCTCCTCCTCTCTCAGCCAGTACCGAGGACAGCGCCGGCCTCGGTCATTGAAAAGAGGAGGAATTACACTACTGCCATCCAGTGGCAGTAGATGTAATTGCGGTAATGTGGGCCATGTAATGTGAACGGCGTTACCAGGAGGGGAAGAGTAATCAGTTAGATTACTCGTTACCCTCTTAAGTAACTGCGTTAAGTAACGCCGTTTACTTAAACGCAGTTACTACCATCACTGCATGGGTGTACTGAAAAGCGTATGTATGCATCAGCTAGATCTAGAGAAAAACTACAGCTGCTTTATCTGATGGTTTGAATGGTTGTTCTCAATAACTCCATATGAAGTTTTGGATTTTGATTCTTCGTTCCATTTGCTGCCTAAATCTGCTTTTCTACTAAGAACACTGGATCGATGGCTCACTGTTAGAGCAAGATTTTGTAACATTTGCTTAAAGCTTTAAATATCCATAGTGGGAATTAAAGGAGTTGGAGGAGTGGAAAGAAAATTCCAATTAATTCCTTATTGCACAGGCCCAACCAACCCTAAGCCCTTATCTGCCCAAACTTGCGATAATTACTGTAATAACACCTACTGGGCAAATTTGAGTTAAAGGAACGCTGCTGTTCCTAGAGAGGAGCAGACTTGGATATAGGTGACCAAAGAAAGACGATTATAGACCTTTCAATCTCTTCTATAGCTCTTCTCAGGCCCTGCTACCAACTCTCTGTTCAGGGCCTAGGTGACTAGCCTAAGGGGTTGGTCCCAAATCTAGACATCATTGATTCCATCTTGAATAGCAGTCGATTCACTTTAGAAAGAGGCATATGCAGTCAATGGGTTAAGCCATAGGGCTTGACTAACCACACAGAATACTAGAGGAACAGCATACTGCATCGCTGGCAGGGGCGCACAGTGAGGTTGGCCAGATCGGCGCCCGCCAGGGGCGCAGGCCGAGGGGGGGGGGCGGAAAAACACTGGCAGTGTAGTGCAGACACAGCGACTTACCGCTCCTTCTGGTCCTCCGTTCAGCCTGCGCCCCCCCGGGCCCTGCGGCTGGCACCCCCCCGCTCCACTCCGATCCTGGAAGCCGCTCGCCCGGAGCTCGCTGTGTATCCACTGTCCTGGGCCAGGCAGGACTCTGGAGATTACATCTCTGAGTGTCGGAGCTCGGTGCGATGGGCGGCTCCCCTCGTCACAGGGCTCCGCCCACATGACCTATTGATTATCCTGCACTGCTGTCTGCCTGCTGCTGCCTCTACAGTGCCCCCCGCCCGCAGCACACACTGTGGTTGCTAGGATCACGGAGGGGGAAGAAGGTAAATCTTCCTCCGCTCTGAATGCTGGAGCCTCAGCCTCGCTTTCCGGCCGAGGGTCCAGCAAGCAAGCGGAGGAGGATTTACCTTCTTCCTCCTCCGTGCCTAGTGGATTGGCTCCACCCACCTGGCACCTCTTCCCTCCATGATCATCTTCTCCATTCAGGCAGCGCGTTCACTCACCATCTGTGCAGAGCTGCTCCACCTCCCAGCTTCACCCACTGACTCTTGCATCATGGCTTCCAGGGTTCCCTCCTCGTAAGGTAATGGGAGTCTGATCTAAGGGGGGGCTCTAATCTAATGGGGGTGCACTGATCTAAAGGGGGATTCTTATGTAAAGAAAGTTTCAGATCTACAGGTGGACTGCTGATCTAAGGGGGGGGGGGGGTCCTGATCTGATGAAATATTCTGATCTAAAAGAAAACTCCAGATTTAAAGGGGACTTTCATCTAAGTAAAAGGTGATCAAAAGGGGGATTCTTGATCTAGGAGGGACTCTGGTCTAAAGAAAGATTCTGGTCTAAAGAAGGAATCTGATCTAGGGGAGATTTCTGCTTTAAAAGGGGGACTCTCAACTAAAGGAAGACTATGATCTACAAGGGGATTCTGAAAATAGGGGGGACTACTTATATAAAGAGGGATTCTAATTAAAGAGGGGGACATCTAAACTAAGGGGGGGGGGGCTCTGATGTGAGAGGGGACTAATGTAAGGGGGAACTCCGATATAAAAGTAGTCTGAGGACTGGAAGGTTTTACCCCCTTAATGATCAGGCCATTTTTTGTGATACAGCACTGCGTTACTTTAACGGACGATTGCATGGACATGGGATGCTGTACCCAAATAAATTGAAGTTACTTTAGCTGACAATTGCGTGGTCATGCGACGTTGTACCCAAATAAATTGATGTCCTTTTTCCCCACAAATAGAGCTTTTGGTGGTATTTGATAACTTCTTTTATTTTTTGCGCTAAAAACAAAAAAAAGAGCGATAATTCTGGAAAAAATAGGGGGGGGGGGGCGCCTATACAGCTTCTCGCCAAGGGGGCTGGAGACCCTAGGTACGCCTCTGATCGCTGGTCACTTTAATTTCACTCAGGGATCACACACCACAGAGACCTATTACTTTTCCAGTTTGTCTTCAACTCTTCTGCTAAGAACCATGTAGTCTTAGCTACTGAAGTGAACTCCGACACAGGCCACACAACACTACCTAATGGTGGAATAAACCTCATTTCCAAATCTATATTGCTGTCCCCATGCCTCTGCGAAGGATATTGCATCATCCGCTGGCAGACTGGCACTTCTGGCTAGTCTGATGACGATTCCTTGGCCAACTGCCTCTGAAGTAAAGCTGGGCTCTACAGAAAGGATCTTGCATCCACTGCTAGCATAAAGACACCTCTGGTCAATCTGATGGAAGCTCCTTGGCCCACTGCTTTTGAGGCAGAGGTACCATTTAAACAAACTTAGCTGTTTAATTAGCTTAGAACCTGAGCGTTAGCGACTAGAGATCCACCCAGTCAGTTTGAACAGCGTCAAAACATCTGCCTTTTGTTTACTGCCGCCTGATATGCAACTTGGAATAGCATCTTGGCAGGCATGTCAGCTAACCACACTCCCCATACCGCCCGGGATGGTCCTTATTGTGATTTCCTTTAGTCTGCCCCTTCTGGCAGCACCTTGAATGTATAGCAGTTTTCTTCAGAGCCAGAGAGGACTTGTCACTGTTGAAGGAACAAGTTGCCTCTTTCTTTGGGGAGTGGTGCTGGTATTAAGGGTTGGAGAGTTTTACCATCCATACTGCCCGCACTCTCTCTTTTTTTTTTTTTTTTTAGGATAATATACCTACCTTACCCTCACCTTACTGACCATGGCTGGTCTCTGGGTAAGCTCATACCTCAAGGATATGAGCTGCAGGTTTGTGGTCATATTAAATACCTGGAAGTACTGGCTAGGACATTAGCATTAATACATTCTCAGTGGCCATCCACACATCAATCTGCAGACATTGAAGCAGCAAATGGACCTATATGCTATTGTGAGCTAGGATTAACCCCTCAGAAAAAGTCATTACCAAAAGATGTGTAATAGACAAATTACTTAAGGCACTGTACACTTAAGCAGAGCACTGAACTTCACTCCAGCAATTAGAAATAACAGGTTAATGCATAACAATCATTAAACACATAGCACCCCTTAACATATAGCAGCCATCAACGTTTAGCAGCCAAAAGCAGGCATAAAATGCATAGCAGCCATACAACGCATAGCAGTCATTAATACTAAAGCATTACTATATCATAAGCAGCACTAGGAAGGGTTAATATACCTCAGACCAATAGCCCTGACATGATAACCTACACTAGGCCACTGGTCTGCAAAGGTTAAAAACAGCAAACCAAGGTATTAGAGCAGGGGTCCCCAAACTTTTTAAACAGGGGGCCAGTTAACGGTCCCTCAGACACTGTTGGGGGCCGGACTATAGTTTGAAAAAAAAATATGAACAAATTCCAATGCGCATATTTTATTTGTAGTGCACAAAAAAACAATACAATATTTATTGTTTTATTTATATTTATATGACCACAGCGTGCCCCCCTTTCAATGCCAGAGTGACCACAGCGTGCCCCCTTTCAATGCCAGAGTGACGACAGTGTGCCCCCTTTCAATGCCAGAGAGACCACAGCGTGCCCCCTTTCAATGCCAGAGAGACCACAGCGTGCCCCCTTTCAATGCAGAGAGACCACAGCGTGCCCCCTTTCAATGCCAGAGTGACCACAGCGTGCCCCCTTTCAATGCCAGAGTGACCACAGCGTGCCCCCTTTCAATGCCAGAGAGACCACAGCGTGCCCCCTTTCAATGCCAGAGTGACCACAGCGTGCCCTCTTTCAATGCCAGAGTGACCACAGCGTGCCCCCTTTCAATGCCAGAGTGACCACAGCGTGCCCCCTTTCAATGCCAGAGTGACCACAGCGTGCCCCCTTTCAATGCCAGAGTGACCACAGCGTGCCCCCCTTTCAATGCCAGAGAGACCACAGCGTGCCCCCTTTCAATGCCAGAGTGACCACAGCGTGCCCTCTTTCAATGCCAGAGTGACCACAGCGTGCCCCCTTTCAATGCCAGAGTGACCACAGCGTTCCCCCTTTCAATGTCAGAGAGACCACAGCGTGCCCCCTTTCAATGCCAGAGTGACCACAGCGTGCCCTCTTTCAATGCCAGAGTGACCACAGCGTGCCCCCTTTCAATGCCAGAGTGACCACAGCATGCCCCCTTTCAATGCCAGAGTGACCACAGCATGCCCCCTTTCAAAGCAGAGAGACCACAGCGTGCCCCCTTTCAATGCCAGAGTGACCACAGCGTTCCCCCTTTCAATGCCAGAGTGACCACAGCGTGCCCCCTTATTGTCACACAAATGGGTGGGCTATGGCGCAGTGCTCTGCGCCCGGGGTTCACCCTTTTATGAAGCATATTACAGCTTCAGTGAGTGACCGACAGTCAGCCCTATGCCGTTCCCGGCCGGAGGGCCAGGTTCAGGACCCTGGCGGGCCGCATGCGGCCCGCGGGCCGTAGTTTGAGGACCCCTGTATTAGAGTATTAACCACGTCAATACAGGGCACTTTCACCCCTGCTTTCACTTCCTGCCCAGGCCAGTTTTCAGCTTTTAGCGCTGTCACTCTTTTAATGACAATTGCGCGGTCATGCAATGCTGTACCCAAATGAAATTTTTATCATTTTTTCACACAAATTGAGCTTTCTTTTGGTGGTATTAAATCACTGCTGGGTTTATTTTTTACTAAAAAAGGAAAAAAAGAGAAAAGTTTGAAAAAAAAAGTTTTTCTTAATTTCTGTCAGTAAATTTTGTAAATAAGTAATTTTTCTCCTTCACTGATGTGCTCTGATGAGGCGGCACTGATGGGCACTGATAGGCTGCACTGATGAGGTGGCACTTATGGGCACTGATGAGGCGGCACTAATATGCCGCACTGATAGGTGGCACTAGTGGGCACTGATGGACGGCACTGATGGGCACTGACGGACGGCACTAATGGGCACTAAAGGGCAGCACAGATGAGCAGATACTGATGGGCACTGAATGACATCACAAATGGGCACTGATTGAGGTCACTGTGGGCACTTATTGATGTCACTGATGGGCATTGATTGGGCACTATTTGGGCACTTTTTGGGCACGATTGTAATTTACTATAATCAGGGCACTGATGATCAGTGCCCTGATTACCTTTCCTGGACTTCCCTCTGAAGAGGAGCCGCTGATCGGCTCTCCTTGCCACACACTCTGACAGTGTGAGGCAAGGAGAACCAATAAACGGCACTTCCTCATTTACATGTTACTGGCTGTGATTGGACACAGCCGATGGCATGGGTATTGGCTCTTTACCAAGATTGGGGTCGCGCCATGCCCTAGGAACACGGCACGGCCACAATGGCCGACCCGCAGGCACGCAAGAGCGGCCATTCTGGGGTGCCGTCATATGATGTCGGCACAGAACGAGAGCAACACTGCTCCGCCGTCATTTGACAGTCGGCGGGCGGCAAATGGTTAAACAGTAATCCAACCTGCAGAGCCAGGCATTGGTGAGTTAATAGGAAAGTCTCAACTTTGCACAGCAACACCTGTATATCAGGCCATGCATTAGCAGTACTGCAGACAAAACAAAACCTGTGAGGCATTAATGAAACAAACAGAACTATAAACCGCAATTAATCTACTTTGGCAGCCTGACATATTAAACTGACATAAAATGATCATGACAAACCATGACAGCCTATGGTTTAGCATACCTACCTGTGCAGCACACATTCCTGACTGGCTCTAAGGTGATGGGAGGGGCTCTATTCCTGAACAGCTGGCCACCAATACACCCCTAGGCAGCTGCCCAGGGTTCCCGGTTGCTACTACCGTGAGCCGAAAGTTATCCCAACGCCATCTTGCTGCTCCCTGTCGACTGCAAGTCTGCCAGGTGCCATCCCCATCCACACATCCATCTGGAAAAGGCAGCCCACAGTAAAGCCACAGGAAGTAGGCAAGGAGCCATCTTGGAAGTGGGCAGCCGCCCTAACAGCAATGCCGGTGTTTTGCAAGGAAAAACAGAACATACACAGAGAGCCAGACTAACCAAATAGTGTGTGGGGCCACAACTCACCAGGGAAAAGAGACTGGATCAGTCATAACAAACAACAAGGCAGAACTGTTTTACTTGCATCCAGACACCAGGATCCCGCACCCCAGTACCTGGACCTGGGGGAGGCCTCCCTCGTATAGGCGGTTTACACCAGAATGGAGGGAGCTTTATCACAGGAGAGGCTGAACCTGTGCAGCTGGCCAGATGAATCCAGCATGGTGAGGGCAAAAATAAAAAAAATCTTCTTTCCATAGTTATAACCGGTTGAGCATTTGAGGAACAAAAAGAGAATGCCGCCTTAGGGGAGGTGACTCATTTATATAGTATAACCAGTCCTGATTGGGCGAGGGGCGGAGCCTATACCCATATGTGTATGCTGTCCTGCTTGTGTCAGGAAAAGCTGTGCTGTGCATTCTAAGTATGTCTTGGCTGGCTGGTAATAAAAGAAGGATCACAGTGAAATACATAAAATAACTGTAGCACCACCCCCGCAGGAGCTGCTGATTATGTTATTGGGTCTACACCCTGCCTAACAACCCACAGAATTGGCTCGAACCCTCCCTAGGCACAACTGACCCAGAATAGGACTGGAACACCAAATGACTACAGGAGAACACAACTTAAAGTATTACACTTCAGCAAGCAATAATGACTTGTTACCTTTCTCCAATTGCAGTCCTTCTGGATGACACAATGGGACAACACACAGGATTACGTTAAGTTAAAGCTTAATTTACTATGTATCAGAATGAACAAGTGAGATACAATGAAATATGGCTCCTTAAGAAGTTACTTGTACCAACTTAGAAAGATAAAAATAACCCCACACTCTTCCATAATAAATGCTAGACACAGTACCAGACAGGTAGGCCTATCTGAGTCCCTTCACACAGTTCTCTTCTTTCTTCTCAAGATCTTCGCTAGCAATGGTGGTGCACGGGTCTTTTTGTACTCCACATTAGAGATGGATGATCAAGAGAGAGAGAATGGCAGCGAACAGTTGATAGTCACCGTGGGGTGTCTGTGTAGTTTGGCGGTAAACTTCTGTGGAAGAGATAGGCCTCGGACGGCTCTTACACAGGTACTGATGTTTGTCTATGAATCTCCTGAGGTGGTATACTGAGCCACCCGGGGTTTATTGCCTTCTGTTACACTACAGCTATCTCTGGATAAAGCTACTTCTTTGGTAGATAAAGTCAGTTTTGGGCAAGTGCCCTCTCACCAACAGGATTTTCCCTCTGGAACTCTCCACTGCTGTCTTAGTCTCTGATCTCTGTCACCAGCCGCGCTAGGTGTTTGTGGTGAATGACTCCGGTCTCTGCAAGCATCGATAGGACCTCCGGGAAGGGTCTTCTGCTGAAGATGGAACGTTTCAACTTAGTCACTTCAGGCCCAGAAGCTTTTGGCCTAACATACAGCATCAGTCCACAGCGCTGGCTTCTTGCTTGCTCAGAGTCCAGTGCAGAAGGCCCGATCCTGGCTCCTCCCTTCCTTTATCAAGCTTCCCCCACAAGGCTGTGCGGTGAGGCAGTGCACCCTGGTACTCCCAAAGCACTATGGGCGATGAAGTCTGCTCAACTTCCTGAAAGGAAAATCACATCACAAGAAATTCCATAGCAGCTGCAATGTGTCGTTTTGGCCACTAGATGGAGCCGAGTTCCTCTCAAATGTCAAACAGTCATCTTTCAGGCATTTTAAACACCGCTACACAACTTTTCACTACTTTAAAGCGGTATTAAATCCAAAAACAAAGTTTTTATATTTTAGCTTACCAATCCTTAGATGTGGTGGCTGCATTCATTCTATTTTTAATTTAATTTAATCTGCTGAGCCAGCCAGTAAGTCTGTTATTTTTCAACTTCCTTTAACAGACCAAGTTTTTCAGCAAACATGGTAGATACCGGGTTGGAATAAATGCTTAAAGTGGTTGTAAAGTCTGAAGGTTTTTTTATCTTAATGCATTCTATGCATTAAGATAAAAAGCCTTCGGTGTGCAGCAGCCACACACCTCAGCCCCCCAACACGTACCTGAGCCCTTCTCGATCCAGCAATGTTGCAGGAATGTCTAGGCTGCCCGGGACTCTCCCTCCTCATTGGCTGAGACGGCAGCAGGGCGCCATTGACTCCCACTGCTGTCAAAGCCAGTGAGTCAATAAAGGGAGAGAGGGCAGGGCCAGGCCGGGTCGCAGCTCTGTGTGGACACAGGGAGTGCTGCGGCTCGGGTGCCCCCATAGCAAACTGTTTGCTGTGGGGGCACTCAACAGGGAGTGGCCAGGAGGGCTGAACAGGGACCAGAGAAGAGGAGGATCTGGGCTGCTCTGTGCAAAACCCCTGCACAACGGATGAAAGTATGACATTTTTTATTTTTAACAAAATAAAAAAAACAAGACTTTAGTATCACTTACAGGTGTACATACTAGGGATAGACCGATTATCGGCAAGGTCGATATATCAAGGCCCAATATGCACTTTCCCCGATATATAGGTATCGGCCGATATTGCCAACATTTTTGTTATGTCATTCTGCCTTCCTCACCTTGGACAGCCTCGTCTGGAGTTGGGACTAGTCTCGCAGGAGTGTATCACAGCCATACACCCACCCACAGCAGCCCGGTGCCAGCCAGCCACCCACATCCACAGGCCCTGTACTAGCCAGCCACAGGCACCGTACCAGCGAGCCAGCCAGCCAACCAGCCACCCACAGGCCCTGTACCAGCCAGCCACCTACAGGCCCTGTACCAGCCATCTACCCACCACAGGGTGCCAGCCAGCCAGCCACCACAGGGTGCCAGACAGCCAGCCACCCACAGGCCCTGTACCAGCCAGCTACAGGCACTGTACCAGCCAGCCACCCACAGGCCCTGTACCAGGCAGCCACCCACAGCCCCTGTGCCAGCCACCCACCCACCACAGGGTGCCAACCAGCCAGCCAGCCACCCACTCACCACAGGGTGCCAGCCACCCACCCACCACAGGGTGCCAGCCAGCCAGCCATCCACTACAGGGTGCCAGCCCGCTACCCACCACAGGGTGCCAGCAAGCCAGCCATTAAGCATTAAACAAAAATTAACCCTATTCAGTACCAGATTTGTGTCAAAAATTGTCTTTATTTTTCAAAACTTTAAATGTACAAAATATCGGCCCATATCTGCCAATACCGATACGTTGTGACTAGTGTTGAGCGAACACGGACTGTATTATTCGTGTTCGTACCGAATAATTGGATTTTTTGTACCCGAACACGGACACGGACACTTTACTGTATGTTCGGGTAAAAATCCGTGTTCGGTCGTTTTATTTCCGGGTTTTGCATGCTTTGGCGCTCTTTTCATGGCGGGCTTTCAACAGCCAATCAACAATCGTTTAACTGGTGTGCCTTAAGCCATCCCAGCCATGCCTGCAAATGTCTCAGTAGCTGTGATTGGCCGTCTGAAGCATGTGACCAAGTCTTTATAAGTTCGAGGCAGCCGCAGCGGCGTCATTATGCTGCTTAGATTCAGGGACAGAGCACACATCAACGTGCTGGCTGCTGATTAGGGAAAGATAGGCAGGAAAAAACCATTTGTGTCCGGATAGAATTGAGGGACAGGTCGGAGTGTTTAGGCAGGGCGAGTTGTAGGCATTTTAGGGATAGAGTCTGCTGAATTATATAGGGTCAGTGTCTTCTACAAACTACAATCGATATTGCTGTGTGGGGGGTGGGGTCTGCACTCAATCCTGATCTACGATCTCTTCTCAATCCTGTTAGGGACAGAGTCTGCTGAATTTTAGGGAAACTGTGTTCTACAAACTACAATCGATATTGCTGTGTGGTGTGGGATTGGAGATAGGCAGGTGTCAGTGATCCACATCCATTTTTCTGTGTGTGAGCTGCAGTGAACACAATCTTTTTGGGCTGCAGTGAACACAATCTTTTTGGGCTGCAGTGAACACAATCTTTTTGGGCTGCAGTGAACACAATCTTTTTGGGCTGCAGTGAACACAATCTTTTTGGGGTGCAGTGAACAAAATCTTTTTGGGGTGCAGTGAACACAATCCTTTTTGGTGTGCAGTGAACACAATCTTTGTGGGGTGCAGTGAACAAAATCCTTTGTGGGGTGCAGTGAACACAATCTTTTTGGGGTGCAGTGAACAAAATCCTTTTTGGGGTGCAGTGAACAACATCCTTTTTGGGGTGCAGTGAACACAATCTTTTTGGGGTGCAGTGAACAAAATCCTTTGTGGGGTGCAGTGAACACAATCTTTTTGGGGTGCAGTGAACACAATCTTTTTGGGGTGGAGTGAACAACATCCTTTTTGGGGTGCAGTGAACAAAATCCTTTTTGGGGTGCAGTGAACAAAATCATTTTTGGGGTGCAGTGAACACAATCTTTTTGGGGTGCAGTGAACACAATCTTTGTGGGGTGCAGTGAACACAATCTTTTTGGGGTGGAGTGAACAACATCCTTTTTGGGGTGCAGTGAACAACATCCTTTTTGGGGTGCAGTGAACACAATCTTTTTGGGGTGCAGTGAACACAATCTTTGTGGGGTACAGTGAACAGAATCTTTGTGGGGTGCAGTGAACACAATCTTTGGGGGGTACAGTGAACACAATCTTTGTGAGGTGCAGTGAACACAATCTTTGTGGGGTGCAGTGAACACAATCATTGTGGGGTGCAGTGAACTCAATCTTTGTGGGGTACAGTGAACACAATCTCATACTGAAGGTTTGAGGGTGCTGCCTGTTCCATACTCCCCCTACTCCTCATCTAGCCTTTTAGGGGTACAAACAATAGTAATTGGGGCCTAGTGTGGTTGTGTACGTGTGATATACATACACTTTTTTGGGATCATATTTTCTATTCCGCTATTTAATCAAAAACCTTTGGGGATCAGTTAAATTGGGGGATAGTCTGTGTTGGTACGTGTGAGAGAGATCCACCTTTCCAAGTTGTTGGGGTTCATCTCATACTTCTGAAGGTTTGAGGGTGCTGCCTGTTCCATACTCCCCCTACTCCTAGCCTTTTAGGGGTACAAACAATAGTAATTGGGGCCTAGTGTGGTTGTGTACGTGTGATATACATACACTTTTTTGGGATCATATTTTCTATTCCGCTATTTAATCAAAAACCTTTGGGGATCAGTTAAATTGGGGGATAGTCTGTGTTGGTACGTGTGAGAGAGATCCACCTTTCCAAGTTGTTGGGGTTCATCTCATACTTCTGAAGGTTTGAGGGTGCTGCCTGTTCCATACTCCCCCTACTCCTAGCCTTTTAGGGGTACAAACAATAGTAATTGGGGCCTAGTGTGGTTGTGTACGTGTGATATACATACACTTTTTTGGGATCATATTTTCTATTCCGCTATTTAATCAAAAACCTTTGGGGATCAGTTAAATTGGGGGATAGTCTGTGTTGGTACGTGTGAGAGAGATCCACCTTTCCAAGTTGTTGGGGTTCATCTCATACTTCTGAAGGTTTGAGGGTGCTGCCTGTTCCATACTCCCCCTACTCCTAGCCTTTTAGGGGTACAAACAATAGTAATTGGGGCCTAGTGTGGTTGTGTACGTGTGATATACATACACTTTTTTGGGATCATATTTTCTATTCCGCTATTTAATCAAAAACCTTTGGGGATCAGTTAAATTGGGGGATAGTCTGTGTTGGTACGTGTGAGAGAGATCCACCTTTCCAAGTTGTTGGGGTTCATCTCATACTTCTGAAGGTTTGAGGGTGCTGCCTGTTCCATACTCCCCCTACTCCTAGCCTTTTAGGGGTACAAACAATAGTAATTGGGGCCTAGTGTGGTTGTGTACGTGTGATATACATACACTTTTTTGGGATCATATTTTCTATTCCGCTATTTAATCAAAAACCTTTGGGGATCAGTTAAATTGGGGGATAGTCTGTGTTGGTACGTGTGAGAGAGATCCACCTTTCCAAGTTGTTGAGGTTCATCTCATACTTCTGAAGGTTTGAGGGTGCTGCCTGTTCCATACTCCCCCTACTCCTAGCCTTTTAGGGGTACAAACAATAGTAATTGGGGCCTAGTGTGGTTGTGTACGTGTGATATACATACACTTTTTTGGGATCATATTTTCTATTCCGCTATTTAATCAAAAACCTTTGGGGATCAGTTAAATTGGGGGATAGTCTGTGTTGGTACGTGTGAGAGAGATCCACCTTTCCAAGTTGTTGGGGTTCATCTCATACTTCTGAAGGTTTGAGGGTGCTGCCTGTTCCATACTCCCCCTACTCCTAGCCTTTTAGGGGTACAAACAATAGTAATTGGGGC
The DNA here is from genome assembly GCF_965119305.1 of Pelophylax lessonae. Classification (NCBI taxonomy): domain Eukaryota; kingdom Metazoa; phylum Chordata; class Amphibia; order Anura; family Ranidae; genus Pelophylax; species Pelophylax lessonae. Next base: position 587,262,429 of record NC_138770.1, read on the forward strand.
CTAGTGTGGTTGTGTACGTGTGATATACATACACTTTTTTGGGATCATATTTTCTATTCCGCTATTTAATCAAAAACCTTTGGGGATCAGTTAAATTGGGGGATAGTCTGTGTTGGTACGTGTGAGAGAGATCCACCTTTCCAAGTTGTTGGGGTTCATCTCATACTTCTGAAGGTTTGAGGGTGCTGCCTGTTCCATACTCCCCCTACTCCTAGCCTTTTAGGGGTACAAACAATAGTAATTGGGGCCTAGTGTGGTTGTGTACGTGTGATATACATACACTTTTTTGGGATCATATTTTCTATTCCGCTATTTAATCAAAAACCTTTGGGGATCAGTTAAATTGGGGGATAGTCTGTGTTGGTACGTGTGAGAGAGATCCACCTTTCCAAGTTGTTGGGGTTCATCTCATACTTCTGAAGGTTTGAGGGTGCTGCCTGTTCCATACTCCCCCTACTCCTAGCCTTTTAGGGGTACAAACAATAGTAATTGGGGCCTAGTGTGGTTGTGTACGTGTGATATACATACACTTTTTTGGGATCATATTTTCTATTCCGCTATTTAATCAAAAACCTTTGGGGATCAGTTAAATTGGGGGATAGTCTGTGTTGGTACGTGTGAGAGAGATCCACCTTTCCAAGTTGTTGGGGTTCATCTCATACTTCTGAAGGTTTGAGGGTGCTGCCTGTTCCATACTCCCCCTACTCCTAGCCTTTTAGGGGTACAAACAATAGTAATTGGGGCCTAGTGTGGTTGTGTACGTGTGATATACATACACTTTTTTGGGATCATATTTTCTATTCCGCTATTTAATCAAAAACCTTTGGGGATCAGTTAAATTGGGGGATAGTCTGTGTTGGTACGTGTGAGAGAGATCCACCTTTCCAAGTTGTTGAGGTTCATCTCATACTTCTGAAGGTTTGAGGGTGCTGCCTGTTCCATACTCCCCCTACTCCTAGCCTTTTAGGGGTACAAACAATAGTAATTGGGGCCTAGTGTGGTTGTGTACGTGTGATATACATACACTTTTTTGGGATCATATTTTCTATTCCGCTATTTAATCAAAAACCTTTGGGGATCAGTTAAATTGGGGGATAGTCTGTGTTGGTACGTGTGAGAGAGATCCACCTTTCCAAGTTGTTGGGGTTCATCTCATACTTCTGAAGGTTTGAGGGTGCTGCCTGTTCCATACTCCCCCTACTCCTAGCCTTTTAGGGGTACAAACAATAGTAATTGGGGCCTAGTGTGGTTGTGTACGTGTGATATACATACACTTTTTTGGGATCATATTTTCTATTCCGCTATTTAATCAAAAACCTTTGGGGATCAGTTAAATTGGGGGATAGTCTGTGTTGGTACGTGTGAGAGAGATCCACCTTTCCAAGTTGTTGAGGTTCATCTCATACTTCTGAAGGTTTGAGGGTGCTGCCTGTTCCATACTCCCCCTACTCCTAGCCTTTTAGGGGTACAAACAATAGTAATTGGGGCCTAGTGTGGTTGTGTACGTGTGATATACATACACTTTTTTGGGATCATATTTTCTATTCCGCTATTTAATCAAAAACCTTTGGGGATCAGTTAAATTGGGGGATAGTCTGTGTTGGTACGTGTGAGAGAGATCCACCTTTCCAAGTTGTTGGGGTTCATCTCATACTTCTGAAGGTTTGAGGGTGCTGCCTGTTCCATACTCCCCCTACTCCTAGCCTTTTAGGGGTACAAACAATAGTAATTGGGGCCTAGTGTGGTTGTGTACGTGTGATATACATACACTTTTTTGGGATCATATTTTCTATTCCGCTATTTAATCAAAAACCTTTGGGGATCAGTTAAATTGGGGGATAGTCTGTGTTGGTACGTGTGAGAGAGATCCACCTTTCCAAGTTGTTGAGGTTCATCTCATACTTCTGAAGGTTTGAGGGTGCTGCCTGTTCCATACTCCCCCTACTCCTAGCCTTTTAGGGGTACAAACAATAGTAATTGGGGCCTAGTGTGGTTGTGTACGTGTGATATACATACACTTTTTTGGGATCATATTTTCTATTCCGCTATTTAATCAAAAACCTTTGGGGATCAGTTAAATTGGGGGATAGTCTGTGTTGGTACGTGTGAGAGAGATCCACCTTTCCAAGTTGTTGGGGTTCATCTCATACTTCTGAAGGTTTGAGGGTGCTGCCTGTTCCATACTCCCCCTACTCCTAGCCTTTTAGGGGTACAAACAATAGTAATTGGGGCCTAGTGTGGTTGTGTACGTGTGATATACATACACTTTTTTGGGATCATATTTTCTATTCCGCTATTTAATCAAAAACCTTTGGGGATCAGTTAAATTGGGGGATAGTCTGTGTTGGTACGTGTGAGAGAGATCCACCTTTCCAAGTTGTTGGGGTTCATCTCATACTTCTGAAGGTTTGAGGGTGCTGCCTGTTCCATACTCCCCCTACTCCTAGCCTTTTAGGGGTACAAACAATAGTAATTGGGGCCTAGTGTGGTTGTGTACGTGTGATATACATACACTTTTTTGGGATCATATTTTCTATTCCGCTATTTAATCAAAAACCTTTGGGGATCAGTTAAATTGGGGGATAGTCTGTGTTGGTACGTGTGAGAGAGATCCACCTTTCCAAGTTGTTGGGGTTCATCTCATACTTCTGAAGGTTTGAGGGTGCTGCCTGTTCCATACTCCCCCTACTCCTAGCCTTTTAGGGGTACAAACAATAGTAATTGGGGCCTAGTGTGGTTGTGTACGTGTGATATACATACACTTTTTTGGGATCATATTTTCTATTCCGCTATTTAATCAAAAACCTTTGGGGATCAGTTAAATTGGGGGATAGTCTGTGTTGGTACGTGTGAGAGAGATCCACCTTTCCAAGTTGTTGGGGTTCATCTCATACTTCTGAAGGTTTGAGGGTGCTGCCTGTTCCATACTCCCCCTACTCCTAGCCTTTTAGGGGTACAAACAATAGTAATTGGGGCCTAGTGTGGTTGTGTACGTGTGATATACATACACTTTTTTGGGATCATATTTTCTATTCCGCTATTTAATCAAAAACCTTTGGGGATCAGTTAAATTGGGGGATAGTCTGTGTTGGTACGTGTGAGAGAGATCCACCTTTCCAAGTTGTTGGGGTTCATCTCATACTTCTGAAGGTTTGAGGGTGCTGCCTGTTCCATACTCCCCCTACTCCTAGCCTTTTAGGGGTACAAACAATAGTAATTGGGGCCTAGTGTGGTTGTGTACGTGTGATATACATACACTTTTTTGGGATCATATTTTCTATTCCGCTATTTAATCAAAAACCTTTGGGGATCAGTTAAATTGGGGGATAGTCTGTGTTGGTACGTGTGAGAGAGATCCACCTTTCCAAGTTGTTGGGGTTCATCTCATACTTCTGAAGGTTTGAGGGTGCTGCCTGTTCCATACTCCCCCTACTCCTAGCCTTTTAGGGGTACAAACAATAGTAATTGGGGCCTAGTGTGGTTGTGTACGTGTGATATACATACACTTTTTTGGGATCATATTTTCTATTCCGCTATTTAATCAAAAACCTTTGGGGATCAGTTAAATTGGGGGATAGTCTGTGTTGGTACGTGTGAGAGAGATCCACCTTTCCAAGTTGTTGAGGTTCATCTCATACTTCTGAAGGTTTGAGGGTGCTGCCTGTTCCATACTCCCCCTACTCCTAGCCTTTTAGGGGTACAAACAATAGTAATTGGGGCCTAGTGTGGTTGTGTACGTGTGATATACATACACTTTTTTGGGATCATATTTTCTATTCCGCTATTTAATCAAAAACCTTTGGGGATCAGTTAAATTGGGGGATAGTCTGTGTTGGTACGTGTGAGAGAGATCCACCTTTCCAAGTTGTTGGGGTTCATCTCATACTTCTGAAGGTTTGAGGGTGCTGCCTGTTCCATACTCCCCCTACTCCTAGCCTTTTAGGGGTACAAACAATAGTAATTGGGGCCTAGTGTGGTTGTGTACGTGTGATATACATACACTTTTTTGGGATCATATTTTCTATTCCGCTATTTAATCAAAAACCTTTGGGGATCAGTTAAATTGGGGGATAGTCTGTGTTGGTACGTGTGAGAGAGATCCACCTTTCCAAGTTGTTGAGGTTCATCTCATACTTCTGAAGGTTTGAGGGTGCTGCCTGTTCCATACTCCCCCTACTCCTAGCCTTTTAGGGGTACAAACAATAGTAATTGGGGCCTAGTGTGGTTGTGTACGTGTGATATACATACACTTTTTTGGGATCATATTTTCTATTCCGCTATTTAATCAAAAACCTTTGGGGATCAGTTAAATTGGGGGATAGTCTGTGTTGGTACGTGTGAGAGAGATCCACCTTTCCAAGTTGTTGGGGTTCATCTCATACTTCTGAAGGTTTGAGGGTGCTGCCTGTTCCATACTCCCCCTACTCCTAGCCTTTTAGGGGTACAAACAATAGTAATTGGGGCCTAGTGTGGTTGTGTACGTGTGATATACATACACTTTTTTGGGATCATATTTTCTATTCCGCTATTTAATCAAAAACCTTTGGGGATCAGTTAAATTGGGGGATAGTCTGTGTTGGTACGTGTGAGAGAGATCCACCTTTCCAAGTTGTTGGGGTTCATCTCATACTTCTGAAGGTTTGAGGGTGCTGCCTGTTCCATACTCCCCCTACTCCTAGCCTTTTAGGGGTACAAACAATAGTAATTGGGGCCTAGTGTGGTTGTGTACGTGTGATATACATACACTTTTTTGGGATCATATTTTCTATTCCGCTATTTAATCAAAAACCTTTGGGGATCAGTTAAATTGGGGGATAGTCTGTGTTGGTACGTGTGAGAGAGATCCACCTTTCCAAGTTGTTGGGGTTCATCTCATACTTCTGAAGGTTTGAGGGTGCTGCCTGTTCCATACTCCCCCTACTCCTAGCCTTTTAGGGGTACAAACAATAGTAATTGGGGCCTAGTGTGGTTGTGTACGTGTGATATACATACACTTTTTTGGGATCATATTTTCTATTCCGCTATTTAATCAAAAACCTTTGGGGATCAGTTAAATTGGGGGATAGTCTGTGTTGGTACGTGTGAGAGAGATCCACCTTTCCAAGTTGTTGAGGTTCATCTCATACTTCTGAAGGTTTGAGGGTGCTGCCTGTTCCATACTCCCCCTACTCCTAGCCTTTTAGGGGTACAAACAATAGTAATTGGGGCCTAGTGTGGTTGTGTACGTGTGATATACATACACTTTTTTGGGATCATATTTTCTATTCCGCTATTTAATCAAAAACCTTTGGGGATCAGTTAAATTGGGGGATAGTCTGTGTTGGTACGTGTGAGAGAGATCCACCTTTCCAAGTTGTTGGGGTTCATCTCATACTTCTGAAGGTTTGAGGGTGCTGCCTGTTCCATACTCCCCCTACTCCTAGCCTTTTAGGGGTACAAACAATAGTAATTGGGGCCTAGTGTGGTTGTGTACGTGTGATATACATACACTTTTTTGGGATCATATTTTCTATTCCGCTATTTAATCAAAAACCTTTGGGGATCAGTTAAATTGGGGGATAGTCTGTGTTGGTACGTGTGAGAGAGATCCACCTTTCCAAGTTGTTGAGGTTCATCTCATACTTCTGAAGGTTTGAGGGTGCTGCCTGTTCCATACTCCCCCTACTCCTAGCCTTTTAGGGGTACAAACAATAGTAATTGGGGCCTAGTGTGGTTGTGTACGTGTGATATACATACACTTTTTTGGGATCATATTTTCTATTCCGCTATTTAATCAAAAACCTTTGGGGATCAGTTAAATTGGGGGATAGTCTGTGTTGGTACGTGTGAGAGAGATCCACCTTTCCAAGTTGTTGAGGTTCATCTCATACTTCTGAAGGTTTGAGGGTGCTGCCTGTTCCATACTCCCCCTACTCCTAGCCTTTTAGGGGTACAAACAATAGTAATTGGGGCCTAGTGTGGTTGTGTACGTGTGATATACATACACTTTTTTGGGATCATATTTTCTATTCCGCTATTTAATCAAAAACCTTTGGGGATCAGTTAAATTGGGGGATAGTCTGTGTTGGTACGTGTGAGAGAGATCCACCTTTCCAAGTTGTTGGGGTTCATCTCATACTTCTGAAGGTTTGAGGGTGCTGCCTGTTCCATACTCCCCCTACTCCTAGCCTTTTAGGGGTACAAACAATAGTAATTGGGGCCTAGTGTGGTTGTGTACGTGTGATATACATACACTTTTTTGGGATCATATTTTCTATTCCGCTATTTAATCAAAAACCTTTGGGGATCAGTTAAATTGGGGGATAGTCTGTGTTGGTACGTGTGAGAGAGATCCACCTTTCCAAGTTGTTGAGGTTCATCTCATACTTCTGAAGGTTTGAGGGTGCTGCCTGTTCCATACTCCCCCTACTCCTAGCCTTTTAGGGGTACAAACAATAGTAATTGGGGCCTAGTGTGGTTGTGTACGTGTGATATACATACACTTTTTTGGGATCATATTTTCTATTCCGCTATTTAATCAAAAACCTTTGGGGATCAGTTAAATTGGGGGATAGTCTGTGTTGGTACGTGTGAGAGAGATCCACCTTTCCAAGTTGTTGGGGTTCATCTCATACTTCTGAAGGTTTGAGGGTGCTGCCTGTTCCATACTCCCCCTACTCCTAGCCTTTTAGGGGTACAAACAATAGTAATTGGGGCCTAGTGTGGTTGTGTACGTGCGAGATACATACACTTTTTTTGATCATATTTCCTATTCCGCTATTCAATAAAAACCTTTGAGGATCAATTGAATTGCGGGATAGTCTGTGTCGGTACGTGTGAGAGAGATCCACCTTTCCAAGTTGTTGGGGTTCATCTCATACTTCTGAAGGTTTGAGGGTGCTGCCTGTTCCATACCCCCCCTACTCCTCATCTAGCCTTTTAGGGGTACAAACAATAGTAATTGGGGCCTAGTGTGGTTGTGTACGTGCGAGATACATACACTTTTTTTGATCATATTTCCTATTCCGCTATTCAATAAAAACCTTTGAGGATCAATTGAATTGCGGGATAGTCTGTGTCGGTACGTGTGAGAGAGATCCACCTTTCCAAGTTGTTGGGGTTCATCTCATACTTCTGAAGGTTTGAGGGTGCTGCCTGTTCCATACTCCCCCTACTCCTCATCTAGCCTTTTAGGGGTACAAACAATAGTAATTGGGGCCTAGTGTGGTTGTGTACGTGTGATATACATACACTTTTTTTGGATCATATTTTCTATTCCGCTATTCAATAAAAACCTTTCTAGGGCAAGATCTTAAATTACAGAAATATGAGGAGACCGTCAAATAAGGGCCGTGGCCTGGGTCGTGGTGCTGCTGGTAGAGCTCCTGTTGCAAGGAGAGGACATGGTCGATCTGTGCCAGCTACACGCACAAGTGAAACACCTTCCTCAAGTGTGAGTAGGCGACAGAACCTGCATCAGTATTTGGTAGGGCATCAAACGCCCCTAGAAGTGATGAGGCCAGAACAAGTTGAGGCGATAGTAGATTGGTTTGCTGCTGACAGTGCCTCCAGTTCCTTCACATTGTCTCCCACCCAGTCTACTGCAGAAAGGTCAGAGTTGGCACCTGCAGCCAATGTCCAACCGTCTTTCACCTCACTCCCTTGCAAATCAGGCCAGCAGTCTGAGCCCCAAGCCATACAGCAGTCTCTTATTCTTTTTGAGGACTCTGTCAGCAGGGTTTCCCAGGGCCATCCACCTAGCCCTGCCCCAGAAGTGGAAGAGATTGAGTGCAGCGATGCCCAACCACTTATTTCTCAAGATGAGTACATGCAAGGATCATCGCAGCACGTCTCCGATGATGACGAAACGCAGGTGCCAACTGCTGCGGCGTTCAGCATTGTGGAGACCGACAAGGAGGGCAGGGGTGAAGACTGGGTGGAAGATGATGTGGAGGACGATGAGGTCCTCGACCCCACATGGAATGAACGTCATGCAGGTGAACTGAGTAGTTTGGAGGAAGAGGCGGTGGTCGCACAGAGCCACCAGCACAGCAGAAGAGGGAGCAGGGTGCAGAAGCGGAGCGGCCGTGCCCTAGACACTACGCCCGCTACTGCCCAACGCAGCAAGGGAACGAGCGCACCAAAGTCAGCTCAAAGGAGTTCTCTAGCGTGGAAGTTCTTTAGAAAATGTGCTGATGACAGGACACGAGTGGTTTGCACCCTGTGCAATCAGAGCTTGAAGCGAGGCATGAACCTTCTCAACCTGAGCACAACCTGCATGATCAGGCATCTAAGTGCAAAGCACGAGCTGCAGTGGAGTACACACCTTCAAAACCAAGAAACGTCTCTGGCTCATCCTGCTTCCTCTTCTGCTGCAGTCTCGGCCGCTCCAGCCACATCTGTAGTGATACCGGCACCTGCCACCCCGCAAACAGACGATCTGTCAGCAACACCACCACCTGGGTCACCAACAACCATCTCCACAATGTCCCGTGGAAGCGTTCAGCTTTCCATCTCCCAAACACTTGAGAGGAAGAGGAAGTACCCCCCTACCCACCCGCGATCCCTGGCCCTGAATGCCAGCATTTCAAAATTATTGGCCTTTGAAATGCTGTCATTCCGTCTGGTGGAGACGCACAGTTTTAAAAACCTTATGTCGGTGGCTGTCCCACAGTACGTCGTGCCCAGCCGCCACTACTTTTCCAGGCAAGCCATCCCTTCCCTGCACAACCAAGTGGGGGAAAAAATCAGGTGTGCACTGCGCAACGCCATCTGTGCCAAGGTCCACCTAACTACGGATACGTGGACCAGTAAGCACGGTCAGGGGCGTTATATCTCCCTAACGGCACACTGGGTAAATGCAGTGGCGGATGGGCCTGAGGCGGATAGCAATTTGGCGCATGTCCTTCCACCACCGAGGATTGCAGGGCGCTTCAGTTTGCCTCCTGTTCCTAACTCCTCCTACTCCGCTTCCTCATCCTCTACCGCCTCCTCATCCGGACAGCGTAACACCTTCACCACCAACTTCAGCACGGCCAGGGGTAAACGACAGCAGGCAGTTTTACAACTTGCCTGTTTGGGGGACAAACCACACACCGCGCAGGAGTTGTGGAGGAGCATGGAACAGCAGACAAATGAGTGGTTGCTGCCAGCGAGCCTCAAGCCCGGCCTGGTGGTGTGCGATAACGGGCGAAATCTCATAGCAGCTCTGGGCCTAGCCGGTTTGACGCACATCCCTTGCCTGGCGCATGTGCTGAATTTGGTGGTGCAGAGGTTCCTTAAAAACTACCCCGATATGTCAGAGCTGCTGCAGAAAGTGCGGGCCGTTTGTGCGCACTTTCGGCGTTCTCACCCTGCTGCTGCTCGCCTGGCAGCGCTGCAGCGTAACTTCGGCCTTCCCGCTCACCGCCTCATATGTGACGTGCCCACAAGGTGGAACTCCACCTTGCACATGCTGGAAAGACTGTGCGAGCAGCAGCAGGCCATAGTGGAGTTTCAGCTGCAGCACGCACGCGTGAGTCGCTCTGCGGAACAGCACCACTTCACCACCAATAACTGGGCCTCCATGCGAGACCTGTGTGCCTTGTTGCGCTGTTTTGAGTACTCCACCAACATGGCCAGTGGCAATGACGCCGTTCTCAGCTTAACTATCCCACTTCTATGCCTCCTTGAAAAAACAATTCGGGCGATGATGGAAGAGGATGTGGCACAGGATGAGGAGGAGGAGGAGGATGAAGAGGTAACATTTCCAAGGCTTTCAGGGCAGTCATTCGCAAGGGGCTCCGAGGGTGGGTTCCTGCACACGCAAACGCCAGGGACGCAATTGTCCAGCAGGGGCACAGTTCTGGAGGATGAGGAGGATGAGGAGGAGGAGGAGCTGGAGGAGGAGATGGAACCATGTTCACAGCAGGGTGGCACCCAGGCCAGCTCATGGCCATCACTGGTGCGTGGCTGGGGGGATACAGAGGACACGGACCATACACCTCCCACAGAGGACAGCCTTTCGTTGCCTCTGGGCAGCCTGGCACACATGAGCGATTACATGCTGCAGTGTCTCCACAACGACCGCCGAGTTGCCCACATTCTAACTTGTGCTGATTACTGGGTGGCCACGCTGCTGGATCCCCGTTACAAGGACAACGTACCGTCCTTAATTCACTCACTGGAGCGCGATCGCAAGATGCGCGAGTACAAGCGCACGCTGGTAGACGCCATGCTGCTGGCATTCCCATCTGACAGCGGGGCCACAGTGGAAGCACAAGGCAGAGGAGGAGGAGGAGGAGGTCGCCAACGCAACCAGGGCACCGCCAGCACCTCAGAAGGCAGGGTTAGCATGGCCGAAATGTGGAAAAGCTTTGTCAGCACGCCACAACAAACAGCAGCACCAGCAGCTCAGATGGAACGTCTTAGCAGGAGGCAGCATTTTACCAACATGGTGGAGCAGTATGTGTGCACACGCCTACATGTAGTGAATGACGGGTCTGCCCCCTTCAACTTCTGGGTCTCCAAATTGGGCACATGGCCTGAGCTTGCCCTTTACGCCTTGGAGGTGCTGGCGTGCCCTGCAGCCAGTGTATTATCTGAACGGGTATTTAGCACGGCTGGGGGCGTTATAACAGACAAGCGCAGCCGCCTGTCCAGAGACAATGTGGACAAGCTCACGTTCATTAAAATGAACCAGGCATGGATCCCACGGGACTTTTCCGTACCTTATGCAGAATAGCAATGGATACCGACCTTACCCACCCATTGTTCCATTTTTGCTCTTTCTCACTCTTTTGGGGTGTACCCTCATTTAAAAGAAGCAGTGTTGGCTACCTCGTCCTCCTCCTCAGGGCCAGATTAATGTAGGGGCTATTGGAGCTGCAGCTCCAGGCCCCTACCTTTTATATAGGCCCCGGGTTGGCCATATTCACTGTTACCGCTCTTCTGTCACTTGTAAACACAGAAGTCTGGCTTCTATGCTCGCTTCCCCAGGCAGCACCCTCAGAACCTCCCCACACAGCGTGAAGGCCGGACAAGGAGGGACAGTTGGCGATGCATGGATGTGTTTATGGGCTTCAGAGACAGCATCCCATGTTGAATTAGGCATGCATGGCTGCACCCTTCCTCCTCTGGGTGCATGGCAAGGCACGGCCCTAAGGCCCTTCAAAATCCTCAGCACCAAGCCCATGATGCTGTTAATCCGGCCCTGGTCCTCCTCCACCGCCGCTTCCACCTACACCGCCCATAGGTGTGCGCAGCCTATTGCATTAAGGTGTGCACCCCAAAGTTGAAATACACATGCATGTGTTTGCCAGCAGGGAGAGTAATGTATCGGGGCCATGTACCTGTAGGCAAGGAGAAATAGAGCAGAGCAGGTCCCAGGGAGATCTTTCCCATCTCCTCACTGGCAATGCTATGTGCCCTAGGTGATTAGGGTGTGCCCAGGCACACCCAGCACACCCTGTGCGCACGCCTATGTCACCGCCACATCCACCACCACCTCAACCTCCCTCCTACTCCATATGGGCCTCGTCCTTCAGAGATGAAGAAGAACATTGTTTTATTTTTCTGTTTTTTTTTGTTGTTTTAAGTTATTTCCCTATCCACATTTGTTTGCAGAGCACTTGCCATGCTCTTAATTACGTTTTGCTGCCATTTGCAGCACTCTAGCCCTTTCCTTTGGTGTTTTAGAGCCATTTTAGTGCCTTAAAGTTCGGGTCCCCATTGACTTCAATGGGGTTCGGTGTCCGGGAAAAGTTCGGTAAAAGTCCGGGACACGGACCCGGACTTTTTTTTAAAGTTCGGCCGAACCCGTCGAACACGGACATCTAGGTGTCCGCTCAACCCTAGTTGTGACCAAAATATCGGTATCGGCACTGAAAAAAACATATTGGTCTTACCTAGTGCTTACAATGATCAGCCTTTATTCATTTATATGAAACCCTTATCCCTAAAGGAAAATAAACAGTTTGCTGTAACTTCTTAAAAAAGTGTTGGTAGGAGATTGGCTTTAATTCGTTCTAGTCTCGTCCAGTCTGCTAGTCCACTTAACACTACCCTCTCCGCAGATTGACAATGCTGCTTCCCAAAGTTGGTTCTGTTGCATCTTTATCTAGAGTGGAGACACCCTAAGGCAGGAATTTTAATACTGGAAGGACAACCAGGTGAAAATAAAGGGGGACAAAAAACTCTATGGCTGAGTTCACACTGTGTGCGGAGCGGCTTGCAGCAGAGGTCTGGTGTGTTCCTGTTCAGCGTTTCAAGTCCAAATTCGGTCTGACTTTTTGGCTTAGTTCGGACCTAAAACGAACCAGAAGATGCACAGAACTTTTCTGTAAACCACTCCACAGCCATCCCGGAGCTGTGTGAACCGGCTCCATTAGGAGCCATTCACAGTCTCCTGACATGCAAATATGATGTGGAGAAACCCGCATCCAATTTGCACCAGTGTGAACCCAGCCTAAAAAAGAAAAACAAGTGCCGTCACCACATTTAGGGATTGGTAAATGTCAATATACTGGGGTTGATTTACTAAAGACAAATAGACTGTGCATTTTTCAAAGTGCAGTTTCTTCAGAGCTTAGTAAATAAAGCGATGCTTCACTTTGCAAAAAATACATAATCACGTGCAAGAAAAATAAAGAATACAGAATTTTTGCTTGCACATGATTGGATGATGAAAGTCAGCAGAGTTTCTGCTCATTTACTAAGCTCTGGAACATCTGCTCTTGCAGAGTGCAGTCTATTTGCCTTTAGTAAATCAACCCCACTGTATAAAATGTTGTTTTTGGGTTTAATGCCACTTTAAGTAACTGAAAAGACTTTAGATGTGATACGTACAGGAAACAGAGACATCACTTACAGTTAAAGGGAAACTCAATTTCATTAGAAAATAGAATAACACATATAGTTGCTACACAATCAGGTGTATAATTTAACACTAATAAACAAGACTTGTTCTCTCCTGTCTACAGCCTGCTATGGTATAGCTAAACCTATCCAAAAATGAGAATGCCACTTTCTTGTAACCTTGACATGTTCATGCTGAGAGCACCCTCAGAAATGTAATTACTTTACGTTTTGCTTTTCCAAGAAATGTTTCACTTATTATATGATTGTTGAGAACATGATTGTAGCAGACTCTGTAAGATGACTCTTAGCGGATCTTCACCCTCTTTTACACTTTACCTCAATGGGATTGTCATGTAACCTAATGTCATGTTTGGATATTGCAATGCCCTTTTTTTGTTTTAAATACCTTTTTCTTTTTTTTTTTTTTTAAGTATAATGCTGCTTCCACCTTTGGCCACCTAGGTTATTGACATTACTATGCTGGTCCCTTAGACTCCTGGAATATCCTCCCTCCCAAACCGAAGAGTCTTTTGGATCCACAGTTTGTAGAATCGTGTTATTTAGAGACAGGAAATTATGAGATTATAGGAGGAGTTAGGTTCTATTTTCTGATGCTTTCGGACTCCCTGTTGTTGATAGGTTGCATAACAACAGGGCGGGAACTTCTAAAGCAACTTAACAACAGTGTGCTTACTGCACAGGCATGAGACCTAGAAATGCATGCTGGGTAACAAGCAGCACAAAAGCCAGGAAGGGAACAGGTGGTGGCTTCAGATTCCCATAGTTGAAATGGCTGCTGCCAGACTTTGGTGATGACGAATTTTGCAGCATATTTGGCAAGTATAGAATCCATGTAAATGCAAAATAATATCCAAAGTGGTTAGAGCAATGATTAACAATACCAGGTATGTTTTTTTTTAACTTGTTGCCGCCCGCGCTATAGCCGAAGTACGGCTACAGCGCGGAATCTAATTTCCGGGAGGCCGTCTTTATATGGCCTCCCAGTAACAGGCTCCCTGCGCGCGCCCGCGAGCGCGCATCGGGGAAAATCTGTGTCGGCCGTGTCCGTTGGACACAGCCAATCACAGATCGTGGTAAATGGCCAATCACAGCGGCCATTTACCACGTGATCGGACCATGCGATGAGAGATGATCTCATATGTAAATATATGAGATCATCTCTCATCGCCAGCTCTCCTTCCTCACACAGAGACTGCGTGTGAGGAAGAGCAGAGCTGAACAGCGATTAGGGGACACAGAGACATGTAATCAGGGCACTGATCACCAGTGCCCCGATTACAAAAAAGGTAAATAAAATACAATAAGTGCCCACCATCAGTGCCCACAGTGCCCGCCATCAGTGGCCCCCATCAGTGCCCACAATCAGTGCCCATAGTGCTGCCAGTCAGTGCCCATCAGTGCCTGCTCATCTAGGCACTGATGGGCACTGAATAGCATCACTATGGGCACTGAGTGTGGGCACTGATGGTGCTGCCCATCAGTGCTCATCAGTGCCGCCCATCAGTGCTCATCAGTGCCACCCGTCAGTGTCCATCAGTGCCACCCATCAGTGCCCAGCAGTGCCGCCCATCAGTGCCGCCTCTCAGTGCCGCCTCTCAGTGCCCAGCAGTGCCACCTCTCAGTGCCCAGCAGTGCCACATATCAGTGCTCATCAGTGCCGCCTATCAGTGCTCATCAGTGCCACCTATCAGTGCCACCTATCAGTGCTCATCAGTGCCGCATATTAGTACCTCCTCATCAGTGCCACCTCATCAGTGCCCATAAGTGCCACCTCATCAGTGCCCATAAGTGCCACCTCATCAGTGCCCATCAGTGCCCATCAGTGCCCATCAGTGCAGCCTATCAGTGCCCATCAGTGCCGCCTCATCAGCGCACATCAGTGAAGGAGAAAAACTTATTTTTTTCAAAATTTTCTGTCTTTTTCTTTTTTTTTGTAAGAAATAAAAACCCAGATGGGGATTAAATACCACCAAAAGAAAGCTCTATTTGTGTGAAAAAAATGATGAAAATTTCATATTGGTACAGTGTAGCATGACCGCGCAATTGTCATTCAAAGCGTGAGAGCGCTGAAAGCTGAAAATTGGCCTGGGCAGGAAGGGGGTGAAAGTGCCCAGTAGGCAAGTGGTTAATTATGTGAGCAGACTGTAGCTCCTCTTTAAAGTGAGCTTCTCTTTTTTTCCTTTTGAGAACTTTCAGACTGTACAGAAGTTTTCTTGCCATTAGTGTCCCATTGGGGAGATTTCACTTCACTTTCTGTCTCATAGCCACACAGGAAGAAAGAGGAAATCCCCCCCAAAATTAAAAAATGTTTGGTTGTCACCAGGGTCACGAGAACTAGGGTCTCCATGAAAGATTTCCTATCTATTGCTGTTGTCATGACCACCCAAAATTTGTGAGTTTCTTTCTCTTCCGTTTTAAGTAATAAATAGGACAAATCGAAACGATGAATAAAAAAAAAGAAAAATGTTGCCTTTAGCTATTCTTTAAGTAGCCTTGTGTAGATACTAGTATACTACAACTGTATTATGACTCACTACTGCTGGCAGAGGACAGATAACACTGAACACTTCATTTTTGTCTTCAGTACATGAGCATTATCAGCTAAGAACAAACATTTCCTGTTTTTTTCACATTGCCTGCACCCACTGATAAACTGTTATATAGTTGCTCAGTATAATCCTAATAAAGAGAATTAAGTTGGATTTAATAAGCAGTGCAAATAAAAACATTATACTATGTTTCCATGTAAATTAAATTACTTTTATATTTATCATACAGATTTAACCACAGTTCTTGCTTAGGATCCACCCTAGGTTTTATCACTGTATTCTCCCGAAATATAATATCATTTCAAAGCTGCTGTGATACAATAATAGAACTCTACTCTTAACTTTCAACACAACTGAACCCTTTTTATTTATGTAATACTGTAGATTGTTTTTAAATATATGTAGCACCCCCCTAGGTAGGTGCTAGGTAAAGTATAGTTTGCTCTATCTGCTTATCAGGGGAGCCTGATCAGTAGTTCTGCCTGTTACATGTGTCCATGTGTGAATCGTCTGGTCTGAGGGAGTGTCCCCACTGTATCCAATAGGGGAGCCTGTTGGACAGTGGAGGAAACCCATCCAGTGACACACATGCTTTTTGACTATCCCAGTGGGTGGGCACAACATGGTGCATCCTGGGATACATTATAAAAGCCACAGGCACATGTGACAGGGTGTCTTTGGGCAGGAAGCCAGATCCCAGGAGGAGGGTGACAGCTATCTCTCCTCCTGTTGCTGAGGAAGGTGGTCACAGGTGGTCGGCCTTATGGACCAGAAGTGTGGTGCTGAGCCAGGAGGTCCAGTGTATGTTAACGGATGAAGCTGAAGGCAGAGTGACCCAGGGAAAAACAGTGTCCGTCAGTACCGGGAAGCTTGCCAGGGGTCTGCCCAGGAAGAGGACCACTCCAGTGGAGAGTCAGTGGACAGGAGATAGCACACACAGAAAGAGAGAAAGAGGGTGCCAAGCTAGGGCCCTGAAGATAAATCAGGATCATATTCATTCACTTCACTGCAGTGGCAAGGTAAAGCAGCGGCCCTGCTGCACACACTATAGCTAGTTGTCCTCAAATTTTGCATAGTTCAATGTTGGAGTATCCCACTCATTCCCTTCTCCTATCCAAGTTTTAAAATAAAATAAAAAAAAAAAAACACATCCCCTGGACTGTTCATTGTCTGAGCCAAGAACTATTAATGCTGTGTATCTGCTATCAGTTGCTAATGGTAACCCAGGGGACCCAAGAACATGTAATTCTCAGCGGCTCCCTAGGGGGCAGTGCTACATATATTTTTATAGCGTTTTGAAGAAGAAAAGAAAAAAAAAAAGGAGATTTGAACAGACTCCAAGTGAGAACATTCGCGCAAAGGAGATCAGTTGTACAAAGAACACATACACCTTTGCAACAACATAGTTGCTCATGTACCAGTCTACAGCACCTCTGGTCAAAGCAACTGAACTAAGGGAGTGCAGGTAGCCTCTTAAAAATCATAAATAATCATCAGGGGACCCACTTCACATCAGAGGATGGTTCGTCCATCCATCTTGTCCATACCTTGTTGAATTTTTCCTTACTATCCCCGTTTTCATAAGTATCATGGTCCAGAGGAAAATTCCATTTGACCAAACATTTCCAAAAGTCAATCGGAGGAGAAGAGGTCTTCTGACAATGCATGGTGATTGACTTTATAGCATAAAAGCATAACAGACCCAGGAGCGTCTAATTAAGCCACAATGGGGGGGCCAATTTTTCTACCAGGCCCAACAGACATACTCTTGGCCTTGGAGTAAGCCAGGCTTGGATGACTTTATTTATCATATCAAGAACCTCCAAACAGAACTAAGAGATGAGGGGACATGTTGAAAAGATGTGGAAAATCTCCGTCCCGGTGACTACATCTACAGCAGGCTGATGACAGGGTTGCAAAACAGTATTCCTAGAGAGCCCAGGAATTAAAGGTGGCTATAATGTTGACAAATAAAGAACAGGTGGGTGAATTATAAATGTATGAATTTATGAATTAGTTAATAGAATAAATTCATCAAAATAGCAAAATAATTCACACCAAAATATGCTGGTTATAATTTGGTCCAAAATGGACCCGGATAGTATGTGAACTCACTAAAAAACAGCAAATGTACGGATAACCTTACCAAGGAAACAAGATACGACAGAAAACAAAAACACAAAACATAAAACATACAACCATGACATCCGGAAGCCAAAATACGGTAATTCCACACAGGGGGACTCCAAGCGGCAAATGCCGTATCAGGACAAAATGTGCAAAAATGGGGTAGCCCTGTGTGGACCCCTAAGGAGCTCGAGCTGGGGGGGGGGGGGCAGGGAGGGAGAGAAGGAAAGCTGCGGGAGACCAAAGTGGCAACAGGGTATCTTCCTGTTGGACAAGGTGAAATCAGTCCTTGAAATGTACTTGTACTGAAATGGCAGCAGTGTTGAGGGTAGCCGCGCTTTGTTTACAACTTGATGCTTTCAATATGAAAATCAATTGAAGTCTTAATAAAGTGCTGAGTGCATGAACTAATAAGCGCAAGATTCAAAGTGAATGCAGCCTTAGCGATATGTGGATTTGTTTCGGTAGCGCTGGATGTGGTGGTGCCATACAGAGAAAAGTCAAATAACACAGTGTGACTCTGTGGCTCAATAGGAATAGCAAATCAGTTATATTGTACTGCTACCTTTAGCCAATACAAGGCGGCTGCCTAGGGATCAGGTACTTTACCCTTTCTGGCGAAGTTCATCCTTGGTAAGATGAAAATGCTATCCTGAGCAAACAGGCTATTTAATGACGTTGGGCACAGTCCACGGATATTGTACACATAGCTGTAAAACGAGCCATGACAGTGTGGTCGGGTAGGCAGACACCGCTCCGTCTCCTCACGCTAACAGCTGACTACACCCAGCCTTCAAATTCCCCGCTCGCCTCCTCGCTGGGGATGCTAGAGGAGGCGTCTCGGACGATGATGACGTCAACGCGTTTCACAACAGAAGTGCCTAGCTTCGTCTGGACCAAATCTCCGTCCCAGTGACCACATCTACAGAAGGCTGATGACAGGGTTGGCTGTAGCTTGTGGAGCCTGTGGGGGGTAAAGTATGTCGTGTTGAGAATTTTGAATTGGATCAACTTGTCCTGGACAGAAACCAGTTGGCGGAAGGGTGCATCCAAAATATCACACTGACTCCTTATTACTTTTATTTATCAGCTTTTAGAAAATGTGAGCTGCCAGCATATAGGAATGTTAGACACACCAGACCAAAGATCTCACGCACCCAGCTCTTCTGCAGCCCAACACGTCTCACTGAACACTGCTTTAATCTTCACTGCTCTTGCTCCCTGAAAGTGTGTTGATTAGGCAGCTTTGAGAGAGGCATAAGGGAGAGCTGGGTTGCAGGGGACAGGTACGGTATGGTAGGTGGCCCTCGATCGAAACAGCAATGCAGTAGGGGAAGTACATAGTAAGGAACTTTGTTACTCTACGATTTCCTGTGGTCACCAGGGAAACAACTGTCTGATTGGATGCTGGTGCCCCTTGTGACCTCAGCAGGCACCTTTGCGGGTTTGGCGCGCAGTTTGCTAATGGTTAGTGTTGGGTACAGGTTCCCCATCTGGCAGGGAGAGGTTCCAGAGGAGTAGGGGCAGTTCAAAGACTACGTCTTTCCTTGGTTCAGGAAGCCTCCCATTTGGATCTGAACTGGCCAGGCCACATTACCGCTCCTTGTTGCAGAAGTTGTCAGCATGAGCATTTCAAGATAAGCTCCGCTATTGCAATTTTGTAAGTGGTTCAGGTCCACTGTGCCTACCTTCTGGGCCCAATTGTGCATTGATGGACTTTTCTAATGTACTATTCGCATTAACCTCAGCGTTAGTGTTCACTGCTTGTCGATGCACCACGCTGAACCACGCTGCACCCTGCTCACACACTCTCCTAGCCTGAGGCCCATATCTGTACATATTTTCAGATTGAGGCCCATTACTGGGAAAAAAGAATGTCCACTTCAAAAGTATTTTTAAATTACTGCATCAACTCAAGTCCAAACAGCAGTACATCTCCTTCATGATACAAAGTCACAGTTCGGAACACATGGTAAAGTACACAGTATCATTGCAACCAGCCATCTTCCCAAATGTTACTATTCAATTCCCACAAGGGGTTCCACACATAGAGTGTTCTTTAAACTTAGGCCTTGAGGCTATCCTGAACCGAGCCACAGGACATGCTAAGCGAAGGTCAGGGGTGGCAAGATTCCTCCATCTTTCCCCATGTGCCCATTTCTGGTCCTTCTGGCAGTTCAACCCTGTAAAATGCACTCTCGGTCTCTTCATATGATACAGACCACATATCGTTGGTCAGGGGTGTCCTGTTCTTATACCAAAAACTGCCACACTCCACCCACAGCTGGTATTAAAATTTGTTTGATGATCTGAATCATTTAAATGTGACAAATAGGCACAAAACAAAAATCAGGAAGGGGCAAATACTGTGAGTATGTTTCACTGTATTCATGATCATAAGAGGTATGTGTCCCATCACCACCCGTGACTTTTTTTATTTTTTTTATTTTAAGCAGTGTCAAGTATATTTTATATGATGCAAATAGCAATAGAGTGAGATTACCTTCTAGCACCTTTTGGTGTATCAATGGTTTTTGATCACCTTCCAATGGTATGAAGCACTCTATCCATGAGATGTTATTAGTTGGCCAGTAGATGGTAGTATTATACTGTGTTTGTTCCTGAATGACCAGAATTATATGGCCGCTGTGTTTGTGTCCTTTGATAACTATTCTGATTTTGTGATTTTTTTGGGGCTGGTTCACACCATGAATAGAACAGGAACGTGCTGTGTAATTCATATGAGATCCGGATTCACACCAGACCGCAGCAAAAGTAGTGCATGCACTACTTTACAAAACAACAGCTTTTGGATTGCATGGTTCTTCTGTACCTTGTGATCCGGTGAAGGCAAATGTACTGTGAGCTTAGTGCAGGTTAGAAAATGTAAGGCTTTGATTGCCAAGATCCAATTGATTTTGCACACTTTTGATGGATGAGTTAAAATGTATTATTGCATTGATTGCGTTTCAGTTAAAAAAAAACCTTCCATTGGACAGTCTATGCCTCTTAAAGTGGAACTTCACCCAAGTTCAGCCACACTTCTGCTTGTTTGCCCCCTTCGCTTTATCATTTGGCAGTTAGTTTGGCAGAGGATAGGGGAGGAAGACACTGCAATAAAGGTATGTGTGGGTGCCCCCAGAGCCAGTGGATCTCCCTGTTCTAGCCCACAGAAGGCTAAAAAGAAGAGCTCCCCTGCACCAGACATGCCAGGAGAGAAAAATGGGGAAACATATCTATGAACTTAGAAGACACTAGGGACATAGCGGACACGCTAGAAGAATTCCCCACACAAGGACAACCTATAAATGACACCACTATGAAAGACATGTTGCTGTCACTTAAAGGCTCACTACATAAAGAAATGTTATCATTTATGGCCCACATTAATGCAGATGTTTCAGAGTTGGGAGACTGGGTGGATCACATGGAACACAAAATAGGCGAATTCGCGGGAGCACATAACGAGCTAGTAGATGCTCATAATGACCGGGAAGAAGATATTGATGCACTCAAAGCCAAACTAGCGGACCTTGAAGACAGCTCATGAAGAAATAATGTGAAGTTCAGGGGGGTATCGGAGACGTGATAGTCGACAGAGCTCATAGACTTGCTAAACCCTCCCATCTACCAGATAACGTACCCCGCAATGTAATCTCAACGTGAAAGATGACCTTTTGCAATTTTCAAGACGCAACTCCGCCTTGCCGAAACTATATGCCCATATACAACTATATTCAGACCTGTCACAGCACACTATCCAAGAGAGGAAAAAATTGCACTCTGTAGCGAAGCTCCTACGCAACCACAATATGGGGTTTCCCGGTGAAACTGATCATCACAAAAGAGAGAAAATCATTTACCGTGTTCTCGAAAGAGGACAGTATTAAACTGACAAAGAAATTAGTCCTTTTACCATCTTCTGATGATCAGCCCACCTCTAGCAGGTCCCCAAGCCGAGTAGAGCAAGAGTGGCAGTCCACCCAAGGGTGAACCCCTGTCTGGAGACCTCCCTCATTAAATACATGTTCTACCCCCAGGTAGACAGAATCCCCCAGGAGGATGTCATAGTCCTTATTTGAACGAACCCCCTACTGTAGAATTCGGCCCAGGCTGCACGTTGAGCTGACGCCAGGGGCAGACTGGCAAACCAGAGACCCATGGGGCAGCATCTCGGCCCCCTCTCACTCTCTCTCTCCCCCTCCTGACCCCCATTCCAGGCTGAAGCCCTGCTCCAGGTGCTCTCTACTCACCGGCTGAATTTGTGTTCTCAACCTGGCCATCAGGGGGGCGGTTGGGGGGACCTGAGACAGCTTGGTTGGGGCTCGCCAGGGGAGGAGAGTCTCCAGTGGGGCATGGAACTGGCCTCTGCTCAGACACAGTTTACACTATCCATGCTGGGGGGGGGGGGGAGGTCTGCAATCTGTCCCTGTCTTCATTCTGCACTCAGTAGGTCAGTGGCGGGGACTTTTTACATCTCTTCACAAGGAATCCTTTAGGCATGTCTGTGGCAGAAGCGGTGCAGCCTTTTTACAGGGCATCAGAGCGGCCCAAGGGGCAATTTCCCCCTTGCCCCCAGGCCCAGTCCTCCCCTGGCTGAAGCTCAAACTTTTCTAATGACCATCATGTCTCTTTTCTTGACATTTCTGTTGTTTTGTGTTTGTTTGTTTCCTTTCCCCTCTTACCCCAGGAAGATCTGAGGATTTGCCGAATTTCAAGCGAATTGTTCGTTGGATGCTACCCTCATTCTTGAGCCCTGCTGCTCCCCCCTTCAGGCTGGAAGACCAGCTAAACTTTGTAAGTCGCCTACTAGTGGTCATCAATCCAAGCCTCTTCAACCAAATAGTAAGTCTAGATTACGACAATCTGAACCATACCTTATGCAATGACACTTAAAATAATTTCATTAAACGCCCATGGACTGATTAGCCCTTACAAACGTAGGGCCTCGTGGACCGATGCTAAAAAACTGCAAGGAGATGTACTTTGTGTCCAGGAATCTCACTTCCAACAAAGTAAAGCTCCTAAATGCTACCATAAAGACTACCCTCATGTCTTGACAACAAACGCACCTGAAAAAAAAGGGGAGTCGTTATTGCCATTGGTAGCTCTGTAACCTTCATTCTGCATGATTCCATCTGTGACTCTCAAGGACGCTATCTAGCAATTATATGCAATATTAACAACACCACATACACTATCATAAATGTATACACCCCTAACACTGGACAACTCAAATTCTTGCAGAAAGTTCAAAGGCGTGTTGAACCTCTACAAAGAGGCTTGGTGCTGTGGTGCAGAGACTTTAACTCCCTAATGGACCCCAAACTGGACACCATGGCCCACAAACCAAAGTCTCAATGTCATCTTTGATCTTTTGCGTCCGAATCTAGATTATATGACGAGTGGAGGTGTCTTAATTCTAATGAACGTTATTACTCCTTTTTCTCTGCAGCGCATAAATCTTTCTTGAGGATTGACTACTTTCTCTCTGACCTCCAAATTTTACAAAGGGTATCCCAAGCCTTTATACACTCAATAACATGGTCAGATCATGCCCCGATCTCTCTTATATTAGGAGAAGACTATAAATCTCACCCAACCACACTTTGGCGGAAGAATACCTTTCTCCTGTCACAAAAAGAACCTCAAGTGCAAGAATACTTTAAACTTAACGTTGTACCTTCCATGGATGTATTTATGATTTGGTGTGCCCATAAAGTGGTGGCTAGGGGCTTGCTGATTCAGCAGGCTTCTAGAGCGTCAAAACAGAGGATGCGGACTATGACTGAACTATTGGTTAAAATTCAAAACTTTGAGAGAAAATGGAGTACTTACTACAAGCTAGACAGGAAAATATTACTCCCAAAGCTATAGAGCAGGGACATTTTTAGCTAGGAAACTTCTGAAACAGCGAATAAAAACTAACTTGACATCTATCCACAATCCACTAGATGTCAGTGTAGTATACCATCCTGCTGATATAGCCAAAGCATTTAGATTTTTCTACCATTCCCTGTATTATCTACATGAAGACTCCACTACACCACAACTCACAGAGGAGTCCATCTCAGCTTATTTATCCTTTATCCAACTTCCCCAAGTAGAATCAGCTGTCTTGGAATTGTTAAATGCCCCTATTTCTGTTGCTGATATGACCAAAGTTATTATTAGGAGACTGAAAAACAACAAGGCCCCAGGAGCTGATGGCTTCTCAAGCAGAATACTACAAAGTACAAAGCCACGAGCGATGTCATTGCACCTCATTTAACCACTGTATTTAATAAAGCAGCATCCTCTGGTTCCTTTTCGCAGCAATTGTTAAAAGCGATTGTGATTACATTGTCTAAACCGGGAAAAGATCCCAATCATCCCAATCATTTTAGACCCATATCGCTGCTAAGCACAGATTTAAAGATATATGCCAAAATATTAGCAAATAGACTGGCCACGGTTACCCCTTCTCTTATAAAATCAGATCACGTGGGTTTTGTGATGGGACGTCAGGCTCCAGACAGCACCAGACTTATGCTCAATTTGTTAAAGGTTCTGGAGGGGCAAAATGAGCCATTAACCTTTTTGAATCCTAGATGCCCGAAAAGGCTTTCGACAGGGTCCACTGGGGATTTCTGGGAGCAGTGCTTACCAAGTTTGCACTTGGAATGATACACTCTGGGATAATGCCACTATACTCCGAACCATCGGCGTGCATTTACATCTCAAATGTCCTATCTGAGGAGTTCCTGATAACCAATGGCACCCGCCAGGGGTGCTCTTTATCACCTATTTTTTCATTGATTATGGAACCACTGGCCACTGCAATCAGGACTAACCCCATGATTTCTGGGGTAAGGGTAGGAGTATCACATATAATTGGTCTTTTTGCGGATGACGTTATATTAACCCTAACAAAGCCTCAATTGTCACTACGGGAAGTCCAAAAAGAGATTCACAACTTTAGTAAGGTATCCTATTATAAAACGAATGTCACTAAATCGTCTATACTCCCTATACAGGTGAAAAAACTGCTCTCCATAATTTAAAATCAAAAATTCAACTACCTGTGGGAAACTAATTCCTTGAAATACCTAGGGATAATCCTCTCATACTCCACCGCTAAAATTTATGACCTTCATTTTAGACCTCTTCTAGAAACGAAGGAGGACCTATGCCCCATATCACTACATGAGCTCTCCTGGCTAGGCAGGGTGGCGGCATTTAAAATGATGACATTGCCTAAAATACTGTATATTTTCTGAACTATCCCCACCCCGCTACCTAATACATTTTTCAGAGTTTGCAACATTATGCTCAGAAAATATATTTGGAAAGGGGGTAGAGCCCGGGTCTCCTTCAACACTTTAATCAACACAAATCCAATGGAGGGGTAAAGTTACCAATGTTGAAACATTATCAATACGCCGCAAAGCTTGATCAAGGGAAATCCTGGTTTCATCCTACCTCTGACATATTGTGGGTCTCCTTAGAGAAATCGCTCCCTAAAGATAGGGACCTTCCTTCCCTCCTCCAGGCCACAGCCTTCGACCCAAACCTCCAAATTACTGATATACCTAGCTTACAAGCCTCTCTGGAAGCCTGGAAAGCCCTCTTAACTATAAAGCCCCCCAACTTTGATTCCCCCAAAATGCTGTTATTACTCATGATATATGAATACCTTATTCCCTCTTTGGATGTGACTCATTGGTTAAAACTGGGAGTCTGGGAATTGTCTAAGAGTTCAGAAAACCTGTGGGACAGATCATTTGTGAAAATGCTAATTCATTACTTCCACTCCAAGCTCCAAGTTCCCCGCTTAATTTGTGACACTAAACCAGACAATTTGGGACTACCTAGGGGCTAAACAACCATTGAAAGGAGGGATTTCTTGGTTTTATCAGGCACTTCAATACCCAAATCCAAGCAAAAAAAAAAACATAATTTCCTTTGATGGGAAAAGGAACTGGATGATCCTTTCCCTTTACAAATTTGGTTACTTGCAGTCTGACAACACTTTACTGCCCTCAGATGCACGGATCACTGGGATAATTACCTAAAGATATTACACAAGGGCTACCTCACGCCGCATAAGCTGTCGAAAATATACCCCGATTACTCACCCCTTAGTTGGCACCACTGTGGGAATATAGGGAACCTCATCCATATCCTGTGGTAATGTCCTAATTTACGTAGTTTGCAATGATCTCACGACTCACAGGTATACTGACTAAATCCTCCCCAGGCATGGCATTACTGAACCTTCATATTTTTTAGCTTCCCACAAAAATACAGAACTGTAGTGAAACATAGTTTAATAGCATCCAGATTAGTGATCAAAAAAAAATAAATGGAAGACCAACTTTGCCCCAGATATCTCGGAAGTTATCCATAGGTTGAATTTCCATTGCTTATATGAAAGAACAATAACTTGCAACCACTACTCCTTACGCTCATTCCAATCCCAGTGGTCCATCTGGACCCAATCATTTTTAAAAAATGAAGAGCTCTAAGATTTATTATTAAACCCTATTTGTTACTTTATTCTCCCAGACATAATATTTTTAAGGGCCCAAGCACCTATAATCACATAAAAGAAAGATCCAACTAGAGGCGACAACCCGTTACTTCCTATGACGTCCCCCCCTCTTTTCCCTTTGTTGTTGTTTAAGTTTACTTTTGTGTTATATTGGGCTACGCTAAAAGTGCCGGTTCACATTTCTGCGATGTGGGAATGCTGCGAATATACTGCATGTTCCCGCAACGCGTCCGCACCGCTGGCAGTTCACACTGCCAGATGCGATACGCTGGGGGTGTCAATTCAAAGTTAACGACACCCCCAGATCAGATCGCATATCGCAGTGCGATCTGAAAGTTCGCACAGAATCGGATCGCACTAGTGTGAACCACCATGCGATCCGATTCTGCTGTGGACAAAAAAAAGTGTCCTGTGCGTGTTAGGTGCGAATTCAGCCATACAAACTGTATGGCTGAATTTGCACCGCACAGAGATCGCATGTAATTTTAGGAGCAGTGCCCTCCGAATTACATGCGATCTCTGTGATTGCACAAATGTGAACCGGCACTTAGTCAACGTTCAATGAAGTTTCTCTTTATTACGCATCACTCTTAGCTGACGAACAAGTAAGAGTATGCATAAAACATAATTGTCTTAGCCTGCTAAGTATTGGATTATTCTGTTGACTGTTTAAACGGGTTAATGATGTTTGTCAAGTGAGTGTTAAACTCACTTGACAAGTGTTAGGCGGAGTTCTGGCCTATTTTGCAACTTTAGTGATTCCTGGAGTGCTCGCTATGTTGATAAACAATTGGGCATTTTCAATTTTTTTCGGGGGTCCCTTACCTTATTTTCAGGGCATTTTTGATTGTACTTCCTCCTTCTCCCCCCTCTGTGGCCACGGCCACCGACATCACTTCCGCCTTTTCATTGCATCCTGGGAGCTGTTTGTCATCACTCCCAGGAGGCTGGAATCCGGAAGAACTCCCAGAACACTCCCTGGAATCAGGAAGAAGGACACAGCAGATTACACTGCGGCTTCAGATGCCCACATCCAAGATGGCCACGCCCAGACAGAGTTTTTAAAAGTAAGATTTTGACTAAAATTCAATACTTTACACCTGGTAAGTATGAGAATAGCGGTTCTGTAAAGGGCGAAGGATTAGTATTATAGGGGTATTTTTAGTTAAAAAAGGTATTTGAGGCCGGAACTCCGCTTTAAGTCATAACCGCTTCTTCTTCAGTAAAAATGTAAATGCTACTGTTTATTGTACAATCCAAAAGTTGTTTATAATAAAAAATAATGAAACATAAAATAAAATTAATAAGAAAACAAAAACATTTAAGGCGTCCCGTCTCACTGTGCTCGCATACAGTAGCAAACACCTAAGTAAGTCGCACCTGTATATATAAACAGTGTTCAAACCACACATGTGAGGTATCGTCGCGATTATTAGAGCAAGAGCAATCATTCTAGCACAATACCTCCCCTGTAATTCAAACAGGTAACTGTTAAAAAGTGTCATAATTTGTCGCCATTCTACAAGTGTGAGCAATTTGAAAGCATGACATGTTAGCTATCTGTTTACTCAGCATAACATCATCTTTCACTTTATACAAACAAATTGGGCTAACTTTACTGGTTTTTTTTTTTTAATTCATGAAAGTGTATTTCTTCCAAAAGAAATTGCATTTGAAAGACCGCTGCCCAAATACTGTGTGACATAAAATATTGCAAAGATAGCCATTTTATTCTCTAGGGTCTCTGCTAAAAAAAAATTATATATATTATATATATATATTATATTATATATATATATATATATATATATATATATATAGAGAGAGAGAGAGTACAGACCAAAAGTTTGGACCTACCTTCTCATTCAAAGAGTTTTCTTTATTTTCCGGACTATGAAAATTGTAGATTCACACTGAAGGCATCAAAACTAGGAATTAACACATGTGGAATTATATACATAACAAAAAAGTGTGAAACAACTGAAAATATGTCACATTCTAGGTTCTTCAAAGTAGCCACCTTTTGCTTTGATTACTGCTTTGCACACTCTTGGCATTCTCTTGATGAGCTTCAAGAGGTAGTCACCTGAAATGGTCTTCCAACAGTCTTGAAGGAGTTCCCAGAGATGCTTAGCACTTGTTGGCCCTTTTGCCTTCACTCTGCGGTCCAGCTCACCCCAAATCATCTCGATTGGGTTCAGGTCCGGTGACTGTGGAGGCCAGGTCATCTGGTGCAGCACCCCATCACTCTCCTTCTTGGTCAAATAGCCCTTACACAGCCTGGAGGTGTGTTTGGGGTCATTGTCCTGTTGAAAAATAAATGATGGTCCAACTAAACGCAAACCGGATGGAATAGCATGCCGCTGCAAGATGCTGTGGTAGCCATGCTGGTTCAGTATGTCTTCAATTTTGAATAAATCCCCAACAGTGTCACCAGCAAAGCACCCCAAACCATCACACCTCTTCCTCCATGCTTCACAGTGGGAACCAGGCATGTAGAGTCCATCCGTTCACCTTTTCTGCGTCGCATAAAGACACGGTGGTTGGAACCAAAGATCTCAAATTTGGACTCATCAGATCAAAGCACAGATTTCCACTGGTCTAATGTCCATTCCTTGTGTTCTTTAGCCCAAACAAGTCTCTTCTGCCACTCATTTCCTGTACTTAGCTGCTTTTTTCTTGCTATAATACAAATTCTAACCAGGGCCGTCTTTATTCTTGATTGGACCCTGGGCAAAAATTTTCTTGGGCCCTCTTGAATCCACTTATCAACTATTTGGGGGCTCAAGGGGTAGCTGGTTTGGGCCCACAACAATGACTAGACCCGGGGCAGCTGCCCCTTTTGCCCTGTGTTAAAGACAGCCCTGACTCTAACAGTCTATTCAGTAGGACTATCAGCTGTGTATCCACCTGACTTCTGCACAACACAACTGATGGTCCCAACCCCATTTATACTGTAAGGCAAGAAATCACACTTATTAAACCTGACAGGGCACACCTGTGAAGTGAAAACCATTTCAGGTGACTACCTCTTGAAGTGTGACTCTACAATTTTCATAGTCATGAAAATAAAGAAAACTCTTTGAATAAGAAGGTGTGTCCAAACTTTTGGTCTGTACTATATATATATATATATATAATGTTTGGGGGTTCTAAGTAAATTTCTAGCAAAAAATGCCGACTTTAACTTGCAAGCAACAAATGTCAAAAAAGGCTTAGGCAGGAAGGGGTTAATATTAGAACACTTACCTGTCCAGGAATTCAGCAGTGTCCTCACCTGAGCTGATTTTTTAATCGGCTATCGGTTGTTGCTGCCACCATCTCCGCTGGGGGAAGCCAGAAGTAAAGCCTTGCGGCTTCACAGCTGCTTCCCTGCTGCGCATGCAAACAAGTGAAGTTTCACCTTTTGGGTGGAGCTTCGCTTTAAAAATGATCTCTAACTTTTCATCCACAAAACATCAGATGCATAGGGCAGTGGAGGGACAAGGTCATCCAGCGCCCAGGGCAAGGATGCCAAACTGCGCCCCCCCCCCCTCCCTTAGGGTTAGGGTCAAGGCGCCCCCCCATCCCTGCAGTAAACCATTGCGCCCAGGGCAACCGTCCCTCCTGCCCACCCCTTGTCCCGGCCCTGGCATAGGGGTTGATTTACTAAAACTGGATAGTGAAAAATCTGGTGTAATTGTGCATGATAGCCAACCACCTTGTTCCGTTAAAGAGTAACTGTCAGTGTCACCTGCGGGACAAAGTGATGGGGAGCACCCCGCGGAGGTTGTGAACCCAACGGCTGACTGCTGAGGGTCGATGGCTCAGAGAAGCTGCTATACAGGGTCGCAGCCACGGTCCTGGACAGGGAGATAGAGCATAAGATTCCCCAGGGCGTGGAGTCTAAGAGCCAGCATTTTTTCACCAGAGCCTCTGATGGTGAGGATGGACTTGGCTGCAGCTGACTCCAGGTTGCGGCCCCCAGGTCGGGGCAACAAGCACACAGGGATGGGCAGGTGAACAAACCAAAGTCACTACACAGAGATCAGACATAGAGCCCATGGCAAGAAACACTCAGGGAAGTCTGCACACAATTGTTGGTCGAACAAAGCTGGCTTGCAGTGCGTTGGTAATATAGTGTTTCCTGTTAGAGGCTGGGGTGGAGCCATGCAGAGAGAAGATTACTTAAACATAAAGGTGTGAGAACACAGTCCCTAAAGCTGATACACAGACCAGAGAGGTAAGCAGACAATCATGGCATGAAACATTACTGCAGATTCATGACAGTAACTCCACTTTTGTTGAGAAGAAAATATTCCCCTCTGGGTAATCCATTTGCATTGCAAGGATTTTAACAAACTTTGTTGCAGATTCATACCTTTTGTTATTCTGGAGAAATAGCTGTTTGTTTGTCTGTGTTCATGTGGAAAGTGAACCTATATGGGAGTGTTTTTATAATTACCAATCAGCTGCTGCACCTGCAGGGCTCTAATTAGGAAAATTGTAGTGTCTGCATCCCTTTAGATGTGATTGCCCATAACATTTTTGTTGCAGGGGATGCTCAAAATAATATTTGTATTTTAGTGCAGACTTCTGGGAAAATCAGTAAGCCAATCACACAAGCAGGAAAGCACATACCTGGGGGGCATTCTGTACACCATCTGTTTACAGAATGCCTCCAGGTAGCACTGGAGTCAAGCCATCAGACAGTTCCAAATTAGTGGTCATTCTATCAGACAAGTTTTTTTGGTTGGATAGTCAACAGAGAAAAACTAGATGGTGCAATATATAAAATAATGACTACACAGAGTTGTGACACATACATCACCCTCTATAACAGGGGTCCTTAAATAAAATTCATGGGGGTCCGGTCGGAAAAATTTTCTTCTAGCGGAGGTCCGAGTTTCATATTGGTGCTATAACTCCACATAATATCCTCCACATTGCAGCGCCTCATGCATGTCACAGTGCCCACACACACACACCCCTTTAGGGCCCACACATAGATCACGCTTTGTGTTTTTTTATTTTCAACTTTATTGAAATGTCAAAATTAGATTTAATTTTTGTTTATGCACCGCAGCTCAGTTTCGGTGCATAGAAACAGTCTGCATTTCGCACTGCACTGCTCTACACTCAGGGGTACTGTTGCAGTATGAATAGGACACATAGAAAACAATTGTTTTCTATTGCCCTTGCAGAGACCTGTGTTTTGCTAGTGCAGAAATTACAGACCCCCCTTTCACATCAGTGTCCTCAGTACCCCCCTTCACATCACAGACTGTCTCATCACAGACCCCCATCACAGACTGACATGTCAAGGAACCCCCTAGTCACAGACTGACCCAACACAGACCCCCCCCCCATCACAGACTGATGCACCACAGATCCCCCCCCAATCACAGACTGACCCACCACAGACCCCCCCCCCATCACAGACTGACCCACCACAGACCCCCCCATGACAGACTGACCCACCACAGACCCCAAAACACAGACTGACCCACCACAGCCCCCCCCATCAGAGACTGACCCACCACAGACCCCCCCCCCCCATCAGAGACTGACCCACCACAGACCCCAAAACACAGACTGACCCATCACAGACCCCCCGCCACAGACTGACCGATCAAAGACCCCAAAACACAGACTGACCCATCACAGACCCCCCGCCACAGACTGACCACAGACCCCCCCAAAACACAGACTGACCCATCACAACCCCCCCCCCCATCACAGACTGACCCACCACAGACCCCCCCATCACAGACTGACCCACCACAGACCCCAAAACACAGACTGACCCACCACAGCCCCCCCATCAGAGACTGACCCACCACAGACCCCAAAACACAGACTGACCCATCACAGACTGACCCACCACAGACTGACCACAGACCCCCCCAAAACACAGACTGACCAATCACAGACTGACCCACCACAGACTGACCACAGACCCCCCCCCCAAAACACAGACTGACCCATCACAGACTGACCACAGACCCCCCCAAAACACAGACTGACCAATCACAGACTGACCCACCACAGACTGACCACAGACCCCCCCCCAAAACACAGACTGACCCACCACAGACTGACCACAGACCCCCCCCCAAAACACAGACTGACCAATCACAGACTGACCCACCACAGACTGACCACAGACCCCCCCCCAAAACACAGACTGACCCATCACAGACTGACCCACCACAGACTGACCCACCACAGACTGACCACAGACCCCCCCAAAACACAGACTGACCCATCACAAACCCCCCCCCCCCCCATCACAGACTGACCCACCACAGACCCCCTGCCACAGACTGACCGATCAAAGACCCCCCCAAAACACAGACTGACCCATCACAGACCCCTATCACAGACTGACCCATCACAGAAACCCCACCAGAGAATCCCCCATCACAGTACTCTTGATATTAAACTCCTGTCCTTTTCATGGCAGCGCAGCACTCCCCCCTCCCCACAGAGCCCTACCTTTCTTCACACAGGACGGAAATCACTGCAGCCTGGACAAGGGGCGGGACTTTTCACGTAAAGGTAGTCGACTGATTGCGGGGACTGCCCCACTGCCTATCAACCAGTCACCAGCTTCTTGGCTTTGGAAGTCCCGC
Source organism: Pelophylax lessonae (assembly GCF_965119305.1). Lineage (NCBI taxonomy): Eukaryota > Metazoa > Chordata > Amphibia > Anura > Ranidae > Pelophylax > Pelophylax lessonae. The sequence continues at coordinate 587,295,089 of NC_138770.1, forward strand.
CCCTATGTTCAGAGCGTCCGCACTTCATGTCTTGTGTGAGTGAGACGGGAAGCGTGGGGAGGGGGCAGTGCAGTGCGGAGCGCAGGCAGGTAGGCGAGCCAGAGGCGGGGACAAAACAAACAGGCAATTACTTGGCGAGGCTGCAGTCCAGACAAGAAGGTTACTGGGGCCGGAACCGGCCCACGGGCCGCCATTTAGTGACGCCTGCTCTATAACATTTACAATATGGTATGATTTTACTGTTGAAATTTAAAGATTTAGACACCCAAATATGAAACCATTGGCTACAAACTGACATTTTCACAATACTTTAAAATGTGTCAAAAACAAAATCTCTCATTGGACCAATACGTTTTCAATGCAGATGAGTCATACACATCCCCCTCTATGATATCTTACAACATAGTATGATTATACAGTGGAAATTTAAAGATACAGAGCCCAAAATACCAACCCATTGGATACGTAGTGACATTTTTGCAATACTTCTAATTGGGTTAGAAACAAAATCTCAGATTGGACCAACAATTTTCCAATGCAGATGTGTCATACACAACCCTCTCTATGATATCTTACAATATGGTATGATTTTACTGTGAACATTTAAAGATGCAGAGCCCCAAATATAAGTCCATTGGTTACTAAAGTGACATTTTTGCAATACTTCTAAATGGGTTTAAACAAAATCTCCCACAGGACCAAGAAGTTTATAGTACAGATGTGTCATTTTGACCCATTTCCGACTGATCCATTTCGAAGTATTGCAAAAATGTTACTTTGTAACCAATGGGTTGATATTTGGGGCTCTATATCTTTAAATTTCCACAGTAAAATTATACCATATTGTTATATTTTATAGAGGGGAGTGCATATCACACATCTGCATTGTAAACATTTTGGTCCAATGGGAGGTTTTGTTTTTGACCCATTTTGAAGTATTGCAAAAATGTCCCTTTGTAACCAATGGGTTGGTATTTGGGGTTCTGTTTTTTTAAATTTCCACAGTAAAATCCTACCATATTGTAAGATATCATAGAGGGGGTATGTATGACACATCTGCATTGTAAACATTTTGGTCCAATGGGAGATTTTGTTTTTGACCCATTTTGAAGTATTGCAAAAATGTCAGTTTGTAGCCAATGGTTTCATAATGGTTTCATATTTGGGTGTCTAAATCTTTAAATTTCAATATTAAATTTATACCATATTATAAATGTTATAGAGGGTGACGTATGTGTCACAACTCTGTCATTATTTTATATATTATATTTTGTTATATATTGTTGAATATCCAACCAAAAAACTTGTCTGATAGCATGACCACTGATTTGGAACTGTCTGATGGCTTGACTCCAATCAGGTAGCCATGCTGTATAGCATTTTACAGAAAATTATGGCGGCAGCAGATTGAAAGGGAAAGGTAATTTTTAATAACAATATAACTACAATATGACTTGTGTCGCAATTGTGTACGCTATATATATTTTTTTTTTTGCTCATTTTTTTCCCACAGGAAAGTGGAGTTTAAGCTTTTACAAAAAAAAAAAAAAAAGAAAACCTGGAAGCTGATTGGTTTCTATGCAGAGCTGCCCCAGATTTTGCACTCTCCAGTTTTAGTAAATCATCCCTGTTGTGTCTACGAAAGAATCACAGCCACACTTTCAGTTTGTGTGTAACTCACCTCCTTTAGCTATATACAGTAGGTTTCTATATCTGTGATGTCACTCCTCCCCCTGGCTGAATTTTAAAGTTATCTGACTTCCTGCTTCCTTCCTTTACCAGTCCTGATACTACATCCCCCATAATACTTTGAGCCTCTGAAGTTTCAATACGGGGCTATCAGAGTCATTTTTACCAGTTCTGGGATTTGCCGTAAGTGGATCTTAGGGTAACTATGAGTATTGGGCCTTCGTGTGGGTGGCAAAAGGGGAGGAATGGAATTGTTAACCATAAAAATGTGTCATCACAGCCATAAGTGGCACACAAATAAAAGAGACACCGAGAAAAGGTTGGGACTTTGAGTGAGGCATGAGACTGAGTCTGATTGTAAAACACAAAAATATGGAGTAAAAATAATAACAAATTTATTGAATTCAACAGTTAGTAACAATGCATACGATCTGTATTAGTAAAAAGGGAAAGCCAAAAAGGGTTTAGTTTCCAATGAGTGGGTAATTTGGATGTATGTAATGATAAGGCCAAATTAATTGGTGAGTGGTCGGATAGGACTCTGGCAAGATAGATAACATAAGGTCTAAAGGAATAAATTAAGTCCGTACCCATTGCTAAGCCTATGCAGTGGAATAAGTTAAAGAATGACACGAAAATTGGGCTTTAAGAGGGAATTTGCAGTGCCAGAGGTCTGTTAGCCTATTTACAGATATATATATATCTGGCAAAAGCTGTGGAAGTCATGGGGCCTTGTGGGCAGAATTTCTTATGTACCTCTAAAGAGGTGTCCAGTACATTGCTAAAATCACCTAGGACTATTACTAGGACTATATCTAACTTGAGAGTCAGTTTGGACTGAAAGGATCTTAAATAGAGCAGTTCTTGAGATCAAGATACTTACTCCCCTAGAATATTCCGTATGCGTGGAGTGGTACTGCACAGAGTATTTTGAGTAATTCAAAAGCCCTATTGTGTCTTTAGTTAAATGTGTCTCTTGTCCAAGGTTAAGGAGCTTTGGGACATGGAAGACTTGTCGGCTACCTTGTACAATCAAGAACAAGCTTTTCAGGACAAATGGAGACCGTAGGACTACTTCACATGTACAGACGCTTATCTACGGGAGCTCTCTATCTCCGACTAGGGCTCTGGGGGTGCGGGGGGGGGGGGGGTGGAACGCCGGCCTCTTCAGCTTCCTTCCTGTTCCCTTCCTTCCCCCTTTCTTCTCTCTTTTACCTTTTACTTTTAGCCCCGCGTTTCCTGCACCTTTTCTCTTTCTCTCCCATCTGTACCTACTCACACTTTCTCCCGGAGACTGAGATCTTCTATAGCTTTTATCCCTGCTACCTGTTCATTCTCTGACTCACTCCATGGTTTGGAGTTACCGTTTCCTGCTCCTGTTCTGTACACGAGCCCGTCCATCGGTACTACCCTGGTTTGTTATAAATTGAGGTTGTTTCCTTGTTATCCAATCTGCCATCCTTTGTAACATTTGGCATGTCTGTTCTCTTGCACATCCAGGGGGGGACTGATCCCACCTTTCTGTTCCAGTGGACTATATTCTTTATACAGCTATGGTAACCTTGGTGAAGCGCTGTTTATGATGCTGTTATCAGATTGTACTGTTTCATCTTTACCTGATGTGCCTTCACTCTGTTTGTATTGCAACCTCTTACTAAGTAAAAAATAAAAATAAAAAAAATGTGTCTCCTGTAGGAATATAATCGTTGTAGTATGATGAGTAATGAAGGCAAAGACAGCAGTCTTCTTAGCATCATGTAATGCTCTCACATTCCAAGAGAGGAGAAAGTTAGTGTGTGTACTCATTTGACAATAAAGTATTTATATATTGTCTCCAGATCCAGATCCTAGGGAAAAGTGTATCAAAGTGGTCTTGCCACATACAACAAAAATCCAGAAAGAGTGCAGCTTTTGGGTGGAAGAATGGGAATGTCTCACCCAACCATCTTTAGCTGGGTGATTGATTAATCCATGATACCATAGTAACATGCAGAGGTAGTACCCATTATGGGACAATAATAGCAAATCCCACTATTTTTCTTCTGTAGCCCCTGACGTATTTAAGGTGAGAAAATAACAGCAAGAAGTGATAATTTGTCTTAAACTGCTACACATCAGTTGGCAGCCGCCGTAAGTTGACGCTCATGGTGATCCAGCCAGTTTGTTGCCATGACAGGGTTTTCAAAAAAGTGAACAGAGCCATCTGCAACCACGCACAGTTTTGCAGGATTGAGCATAGAGTACACTACTGGAATGGCACGCAGTAGTTTTTAACCACTTACCTACAGTGCACTTTCACCCCCTTCCTGCCCAGACCGATTTTCAGCTTTCAGCGCTCTCACACTTTGACTGAGAATTACTCAGTCATGCAACACTGTACCCATTCAAAAATTGTGTCCTTTTTTTCACACAAATAGAGCTTTCTTTTGATGGTATTTAATCACTACTGGGTTTTTTATTTTTTGTGCTATAAATAAAAAAAGACTGAAAATATTGTGAAAAAACGCATTTTTCTTTGTTTCTGTCATAAAATTTTGCAAATTAGTAATTTTTCTTCACAAATTTTGGCCAAAATTTATACTGCTACTTATCTTTGGTAAAAATAACCCAAGTAAGTGTATATTATTTGGTCTTTGTGAAAGTTATAGAGTCCACAAGCTATGGTGCGAATCATTGAAAATTGATCACACTTGATCACACCTGATGTACTGAAGGCCTATCTCATTTCTTGAGACACTAAAAAGTCAGGAAAGTACAAATACCCCCCAAATGACCCCTTTTTGGAAAGTAGACATTCCAAGGTATTTAATAAGGGGCATGGTGAGTTTTTTGAAGTTGTAATTTTTTCCCACAATGCTTTGCAAAATGAAGATTTTTTTTTTTATTTTATTTTTTTTTACAAATTGCCGTATTAACAGGTTATTTCTCTCACACAGCACATGTATACTTGCAACTACACCCCAAAACACATTCTACTACTCCTTCTGAGTATGGCGATACCACATGTGTGAGACTTTTTCACAGCCTGGCCACATACAGAGGCCTAACATCCAACCAGCACCGTCCGGCATTCTAGGAGCACAAATTTCACATATAATTTCCTGACAACCTATCGTACTTTTGAAGGCCCTGGAGCACCAGGACAATGGAAACCCCTATAAAATGACCCCATTTTGGAAAGCAAACACCCCAACGTATAATTTTTGAGGCATAATGAGTCTTTTGAATATGTCATTTTTTTCCACAAGTTTTTGGAAAATGTGGAAAGAAAATGAAAACACATTTTTTTTTATACAAAGCTGTCCATTTATGCAATATTTCTAACACATAGCATGTACATAGCAAAAATTGCACCCCAAAATACATTCTGCTATTCCTCCTGAGTATGGCGATACCACATATGTAACACTTTTTCACAGCCTGGCCACATACATAGGCCTAACATCCAAGTAGCGCTTTACACAAAGTTGTCCATTTATCCACTTTAAGACTGGGCCTATTTTTGACACTTGGTGTTTACAAGCTAAAATCATTTTTTTGCTAGAAAACTACTTGGAACCCCCAAACATTATATATTTTTTTTTAGCAGAGACCCTAGAGAATAAAATGGAGATCGTTGCAATATTTTTTATCACACCATATTTGCGCAGCAGTCTTCCAAATGCGATTTTTTTGAAAAAAAATCACTTTTTTGATCTAAAAAATAAGAAAACAGTAAATTTAGCAAATTTTTTTTCCATAATGTGAACGATAATGTTACGCCGAGTAATTAGATACCCAACATGTCATGCTTCAAAATTGCGCATGCTCACAGAATGGCGCCAAACATTGGTACTTAAAAATCCCCATAGGCAACATTTTAAAAATTTCTGCAGGTTACTAGCTTAGAGTTACAGAAGAGGTCTAGGGCTTAAATTATTGCTCTCGCTCTAACGATCGCGGCGATACCTCACATGTATGGTTTGAACACCGTTTACATATGTGGGCGGGACTTGCGTATGCGTTTGCTTCTGCGCGCGAGCTAACGGGGACAGGGCGCTTTAATTTTTTTTTTTTTTTTTTTTCCTATTTATTTTATTTATTATTTTTTTATTTTTACACAGTTTAAAAAAAAAAATGTTTTGATAATTTTTATTCCTATTACAAGGAATGTAAACATCCCTTGTAATAGAAATAGGCATGACAGGTCCTCTTTATTGTGAGATCTGGGGTCAAAAAGACCTCACACCTCACAACTACACTAAAAAAGAAAAAAAAAAAAAAAATTGTTGAAAGAGGAAAAAAAAAAAAGCAAAAAAAAAAAGCGGCCCTTTAAACCGGTTGCTAGGCAACGTCTTTTGACGTAGCTCCGGTCCTCCAAGACCATAGAGTTGAGTGAGGGCCATCTTGCCCTCACTCGACTTCCTGTCTCTGAGGATCCGGGACCGGATAGTTTTCCCCGCTGCCGGCGGGTCCGGTAAGCTGGGAAAACGTCTGGGACGCGGCAGGAGGGGGGGGGGCACCTCTTCCCCTGCACCGTAAGGGTAATTCCGCGGCGAATCCGCCACTGGGACCACCCTTATCTGAAAGCCGACCGCCCGCCGTTTCAAAAAATACCGGGGTTATGGGGGCTATCTTCTGCCATAACCCCAGTATTTAGCTTTTAATGGCCGACGCATATAGTCGTTAGGCGGTCAGTAAGTGATTGCATGTATATGGCAAACAGGTGACGATGACTGATGGGGTGACAGGTGACGATGACTGATGGGGTGACAGGTGACGATGACGGATGGGGTGACAGGTGATGATGACTGATGGGGTGACAGGTGATGATGATTGATGAGGTGACAGGTGACGATGATTGATGAGGTGACAGATGACAATCACTGACCGGGTGACATGTGACGATGATTGATGGGGTGACAAGTGACGATCACTGATGGGGTGTCAAGTGACGATGATTGATAGGGTGACAGATGACGGTGACTGATGGGGTGACAGGTGACGATGACTGATGGGGTGACAGGTTACGATGACTGATGGGGTGACAGATGACGATGACTGATGGGGTGACAGGTGACGGTGATTGATGGGGTGACAGGTGACGGGGCGATGGTCACTGATGGGTGACAGGTGACGGGCGATGGTGCACGGCGGTACTGATGGCAGTCTCTGGTGACCGGTGAACTTTAGGCTACATTCACATGTGAGCGTAGCGATCACGGGCAGAATCACTGCGATTCTGCCCGCGATCCAGAAATCATTGCAAATGGCGGGACGCCTGTGCGTTGCCCGCTGTGCGATGTTGCTGCGATTTCCGCCTGCCGAATCGCGGTAACATCACGCAAACAACGCATGACGCCCCAAAGAAACTCTTGTACTTTTTTGGGCGTCATGCGATGTTTGCGCGATGTTACTGCGATTCGGCAGGCGGAAATGGCGGCAACATCGCACAGCGTTTGGGGTGCTATTGCAAATCACGGGCAACGCACAGGCGTCCCGCAATTTGCAATGATTTCCGGATCGCGGGCAGAATCGCGGTGATTTTGCCCGCGATCGCTGCGCTCACATGTGAACGTTATGGGTGTCAATTTCTGGGCACTGATGAGGTGACTGTTGGGTGACAGGTGACATTGGGGGGGGCTGAGGACTGTGTGGGGGGACCTTTATTACTGTGATTTTAGTGTGATTTTACTTTGTACATGTGTACAGAGCAGTAACTCACTATTTCTAGCTCTTCTCCCCTCATACTGGAAACTGTATGAGGAGAGAAGAGCTAGTAACAGTCAGTTACTGCTCTGTGTTTACATTTTGTGATCGGCTGTGAATGGATTCACAGCCGATCACATAGTAAACAGTCACTGTCAGTGACTGTTTACTACCGCCGGTGACAGCTGTGTTCCTACGGAACACAGTGCCACCGACATGACCGCGCTGCGCGCTCCCGATCGCGCATGCGCGGTCATGTCCCGGCCGCCTCCATTGTGATCGGCTGTGTCATTGGAACACAGCCGATCACGTGGGAAACAGCCATGCCTATTGGCTGTTTCCCCCCTGCCGGTGACCGCCTGTGTCCCGGGGACACACCGACACCGGCAGTGCACGGCGGCGCGCCCGCGATCGCGCGCCTGCCGTGCTTGAATGGGCGGACGTCATATGACGTCCGCCCAGGATAATAGCCGCACCGTCCCGCCGTCATATGACGGCGGGCGGGCGGTAAGTGGTTAAATTACAGTAAATTTCACTCTCTGCTTTTGAATAGCAGCTGAAAAGTTGGGATATATATAAACCCTTGTGCCTTGTACTTCCATATTAGGTTGCTGTCTAGATAACTGTAGGATAATATCTCTATCTTTGTATTGCAGGTGCTTTGGCGAAAATGGCCGATCATTGCCCCCTGGTGGTGGAACCCGAGGTGGCACTCTGTGAGCTCCATCCACAGAAAAGAATGGTGTAAGGTTAGCTTTCCCAAAAGTGTCTGTAAGCCATTTTTAAATTAATTCAACAGGATTTTTCACTTCAGCTTTTTCAGGTATACCGACTATACGAATAAAGCTGCGTCTGAGTCTATTTTCCATATCCTCATCTCTGGCTGCATTGCCAGAGGCTTTCGCTGATAGGATGCGGACATCTTGTATTAGTGGGGGCAGTTCATAATCAACTGTGCTAACTCTACCCTCCAAAGCAGTGGCCCTTTCTCTCATTTTCTGGATATCATATCCGATGTGTAGTAAATCCTCTTTCATGTTCTTGACATCTACTGAGAGGTGTGTAAGAGAGGATCCATATTTATGTACAGCCGTGAGGATTTCTTGCAGTATGGGTTCCCTGTTTCAGTGTCAGAGGAGCCTGCAGCCTCATGTAATGGCAGTGGAGATGCACTTACTGCAGTCCTTGCGGCTATAGGCTGAGCCATGCCAGGAGGCTGCAGGGAGGGGGATTTCTGAGCGACCGGTGCTGGAGGAGAAGTAGAGGGTTTGTGCAGAGGCTTGTGTCTGCTCAGATCCTGAGCAAACTTCTCCACTTAGGCTGCAGTAGCATTTTGGCATTCTTTTACCCCAAGCAAGCAAACGCACGAAAAATTATGGCAATGCACCATGTTCCGCTCCAAAATAAGTTCTGGGACGATTGTCCCGCGTATTCAAGGTTATGAGCTGCCCTATGAGTGATGAGTGAAACGGCTTCACACCCAAAACAAACGCATGCGGTAATGTAAGTTTTGAGGTATGAGGTTTGAGGTATGTAACTATGAGGCCTGTCTCCATCCATTCCCCCCTATGTACTTTTTTAAAGATGGCCATAAACTATGCAATCTGATTGTACAATCTCTGTACAGCTTCCTTTAGATTTACTAGAACTATGAAATAGGAAGACCCACCTGACCAGTCCATTCAATTTGTATCAAATCAGGCAGGCCCTTGTACTACATAGCTGATGGGAGATCTAAGGGAGATTGTACAAGCAGATTGTATAGGAAGAGGGTGGAAGGTGGTATTGTAATGACGGGGTGTTGTTCTGAGTGGTGAACACACCCTATCACATCTTCTTCTGTGATGCAACAAGGAAGTGAAGGCTCCTGGGAGATGGCCTACAGCAAGTGAACGCTGAGAGACAATCTACAGGAAGTGATGGAATCTGAAAAGGTTGTGACCAGTTCCTATCCACTTCCTGTATTTCTCTGTACCATGTGACCAAACAGTCACATGGTCTGCTGACATCACCAGGGTCCTTCTACTGGGCAGGAACTAGCCGCTACCAATCTGAAAACCATTTTAAAAAATTCAAACACTGATAAGATTTTAAACCTGCAGATAAGGTAAGTGAGAGAAAAGCACATTGGGTTGGCTGGGCCCAATTTATTTATATTCATAATGTATTCATATTTATTATGAAAAGTAAAATCCTGCCCACAAATGTGAACTTATCCTTTAATCCTCCTGGCTAGTAAATAGACTTCACTGGGTCTGCTCCGGTCCTGCAGAAATGTTCCTTCACAGCCTGCTTGTCTCCTTTCTCAGGCCCCCACCCTGATTAACCCAGGAAAGACCAATTATACCCCAGGTGGGGAGCAAGGTGTGACCAGTGCTTAACCCCTTGCATCCTACTACAGACCATGCATTTACCTCATGAACCTCAAAATTCTATGTGGCAGATACACACCATTGACAACTGACAGGGGCTATCTTTCAGAATGTCTAAGGCATAAGGATGCATTATTGCGTCACATTAAATAACACGTTTCAGGCACCTTCTCTGTTTTGTTTTTCTGTTGTATGAATTCAACATCTCAGCTAGTAGAACTTTCTATAGGGGCGTTTGCAGGGTGTTGACATTGATGTGTATGGAGGGATTTGAGAAGCTGTAAAGGCAGTCAGATGCTACATGCTGGATTGACGCAATGCAAAGCAACGCAAACACAGCCATGTGAACTGCAATGGACTTAAATGGTACAGAGCATGGACACAAATGGTAAATGTTACCATCTTAAATGGTACAGAGCATGGACAGGTGTTCATGAGGCTTTAAATTGTGGATGAAATGCATGCACATATAAACTTAGTCATACACGGTTTCCAGGCAATACAAGTTCTGTTTGAGATGACAGAATACATATTCAATGTTCAGGTATCTCATGGTGTGTAGAAACATCCCTTTAAAATGCTCATAACAAATACTTGTTGGTCCGGTCAGGAATTCATTGATCTCCTTACTGCCTGTAGTTGGCTGACAACACTTCCTCTACCACACTGAAACCCCAAGCAGTGTTGTCAGCCCTGTGTGAGCTCTTCCCTGCTGGACTACAGAACTCCACCAATCCTTGCCCAATTTACTCCCTACTCTACATACATTAATTTATTTTCCAGTGAAAAAGATACTATTGCATTGACTCCCAAAAGTCTGCACACACACCATGTGTAAGAAAAGACCTCTTGGGAGATGTAGATTAGTGATCGACCGATATCGTTTTTTTAATCCCGATACCAATATTTTGGTCATTGGATACTGGTATCGGCCGATATTTTCGATATTTTTCTAATGCCTCATACACACGTGCAGATTGTCGGCCGAAAAGATTCGGCCGACGACCGATCTGCCGATTTTCGGCTTGTTAGTATGATGCTTCCGACAGCCTACAGCGCACTTTCGGCCGAAAAGAATCTGTCGTGCAAGCATTAAAATTTTTGTATGCCGACACCAGAGCGGCCGATTGTTCGCCAGTCAATACAGAATTCGGCCGACAGACAGCAGATTTGCAAGACTGGGCATGCTCAGAAAAGAAAAAACACAGGGAAAGTAAACCATCACATGACATCACTTCTGCAGTCGGCTGTAGTCGGCGGACAAATTTCTTGTGCAGTCTTTTGCACTTTTCAACAGACACGACAGCCCGGGGACAAAAGACGGCCGATCGTTTGGCTGACGATCTGCACGTGTGTACGGGGCATTAAGGTACTCCTTGTGGAGGGATCTGAGGGTCAAAGGCAAGTGGTTAAGACTACTGTTTGTTTTTTGTTTTTTTTTTTTTATTTACAGCTTAAGTTACATGTATTGGCTGTTGCAGCTACAGGCACATTCATTTTATTGTAAATAGGGGGAATTTGACCATGGCATGACAGGTGAATGCTTAGACAAATAGAAAAGGGTTTCTAAGTTAATTTCCAATTGAATAATTTAAAGCGTTACACCCATATTTCTCTCATGGACATTTATATAAAGCACTTGATTAAGCAGCATTCACATTTTGGTAAATTAAAATCATTTTGAGTTTATTTAGTTATTTTGAAACTGTTTTTTTTATATTTGGAATTGTACATTTATATAGAAAATATTGTTTTACAAAAAAATATTTAACACAGGGTGTACCGATTATTATGCTAATTTCAGAGAGCATTAGGTGTTTTTTATAAAGAGAGAGCACAGCAGGGGCTATTGTTCTATTGGTTCTGACTAAAACTGAACCCTCTTTGCATAGAAAGAAAAGGTCACTGCTTACTCAATTGTGTAACTAAAGCTTGAGCTATTGAGCTTATAAACTATGTTTCAGTCCAGCAGATAAGATTAGTCTAGCAAACAAATAAAAAGAAGCTCACAGTTCAATTTTCAGATTTTCGATTTATTAAATACAATTAATAAATAAATATTAAATTCCTATATTTAAAATATATATATATATGTTTTCTTTTGAGTCTAATAAATAAAGAAAAAATATACAAAACCACCACACTCTGCCTTTAAATGCAGAGGTCTGGTCAGCCTATAAAAATAAAGATCTAATGATTGTTAATTCCAGAGGGATGTAATAGAGAGAAATGCTGACCTTATTAACCACGTAATGACCAGGCCATTTTTTTTGCGATACGGCACTGCGTTACTTTAACTGAAAATTGCGCAGTCGTGCTATACCCAAATAAAATTAATGTCCTTTTTTCCCCACAAATAGAGATTTCTTTTGGTGGTATTTGATCACCTCTGCATTTTTTATTTTTTGCGCTAAAAAAAGAGCGACAATTCTGAAAAAAAAAAACATTATTTTTTACTTTCTGCTATATAACATTCCCAATAAAAAAATGTTTAAAAATCTATTTATTTTAATCATTTTATGCCAATATGTATTCTGCTACATTATTTTGGTAAAAAAATCCCAATAAGTGTTGATTGGTTTGCACAAGAGTTATCGCCTCTACAAACTAGGGGAAAGATTTATGACATTTTTATTTATTTATTTATTTATTTTACTAGTAATGCCAGCGATTTAGTGGGACTTCGACATTGCGGCGAACAGATCGGTCACCTAACTGACATTTTTGACACTTTTGGGGGGACCAGTGACATTACTACAGTAATCAGTGCTAAAAATATGCACTGTTACTGTACTAGTGACACTGGCAGGGAAGGGGTTAACACCAGGGGCGATCAAAGGGTTAAATGCGTCCCTAGGGGATGCTTTCTAACTTTGTGGGGGATGGGCTTGCTGCATGAACACAGAGACCTGTGTTCCTAAATAAGAGGAACACAGGATCTCTGTGTTCATTACTGACAGAACAGCAGTCTGCCGTGTTTACAATGGCAGACCGCCGCTCTGTCTCCACAGGGAGCAATCGCGGGTGCCCGTCAGACATAGCGGCCTCCAGACCCGTTGATTGGCTCCCCTGTGGCCAATCGGTGCATGCGTGCACCTCTGGTGGTGTGCACACGCAGCCACTAGCGGTCCCGTGAAGCGACTAACAGTTACGTCGTTTCGCGGGACAGAGCTGACCTGCCACAGTAAAACTACAGCGGCTGGTCGGCAAGCGGTTAATCATGGCCACCAGAGTTCTTCTTTGCTCCTGTTCCAACTCTGGAATATGGGCAAAACCCTAATATCATCTGGTGCAATGCAGGTACATTCTGGTCCAGCAATGTACATGATGATGTTGGCGAGGGAGTAGTCACATGACCACAGCAGAAGAGCGACTTTGTGGGACTGGACGTGAATACTGCAGCTGGTGGGGAATAAGGAAATTCTCTCTATTACATGCTCCCTAGAGTAAACAAGTACTACATAAATAGTAAAAAATCGCAAAAAATAAAATGACAAAAATACCATAATATACTAAAATTGTCACAATGATTCATCTGACAGATTCATTGGCGTGTCTCTCTTTTGAATTCAGCCTCCATTATTTCTCCCCAGGATTTCACACTCAGTGGACACATTGAGTTCTGTGGCAGCTCTGAATAGGATGAGATAATACTGAACTTTCCATCCAGCCATTGCAGCTTGATTACACGTTTGTTGTAGTTGCGTTTCAGAGTTTCCTGCAGAGAAATAAATCTGTAAGTGAAACATCGTTTTTGAACACTTTGCAATTTATAGCTTTGTTAAAACTTTTATAAATAAAAAAATATATATATTTTTATAATTTCTCTAGTCTGAATCCAGAATACAGTGTCATTTTAACCACTTTAGCGCCAGAAGATTTAGCCCCCCCCCCCCACCCTCCTTCATGACCAGGCCATTTTTTTGTGATACAGCACTAGTTTACTTTAACTGACAATTGCACGGTCATGCAATGCTGTACCCAAAATAAATAATGTAAATTCTTTTCCCTACATATGGAGCTTTTGGTGGTATTTGATCACCACTGCATTTTACATTTTTGCATCATAAACAAAAAAGGACAATTTTGATTAAAAAAAAAAAAAATATATAAATCAAATTTCTTCATAAATTTAAGCCAATATGTATTCTGCTACATTTTTTTGGTAAAAAAAAATCCCAATAAGTGTATATTGATTGGTTTAGGCAAACGTTATAGCGTCTACAAACTATGTTATAAATTTATAGAATTTTTATTTTTTTTATACTAGTAATGCTGTGTTGGTAATCAGGGACTTATAGCGGGACTGCGATATCGTAGCATACAACCGGACACTGACTGACACTTTGCGTGAACCAATGACACTAATACAATGATCAGTGCTAAAAAAATTCACTGTCACTGTACTAATGACACTAATTGTTGGGAAGGGGTTAAACATCTAGGGCAATCAAAGGTAGACGTGGGCAATTCGTCTTGGTCCAAATGTAAATCCGGATGAATTTTTGGAGATTCGGATGTAAAAAAGAAAAAAACGCTCTGCTCATGCCGCTAGACAGTTCTTAAATACTGTAACTAAGGGATGGGGGTCACCCGCTAAAGTCAGCAAAAAAGTAAATAAAGACACTATACGAGTGTTTGACAAATCCTTTAGTAAAGAAAAAAAAAAGTAACAGTGTCCCCCAATGTAGATCCATCCTCAATCACGCCGTCCACTAAACTAAACTAATTCCGAAATGAATCAACGAAACAAAATTAGTAACATAAAGAATCTATCCAAAACAAAACAACATTTTCCATCCTGCAGCCAGTGTTTTTCTGTACTGTATGTGCTGCTTTTACTTGGGGACACAAAATCTATTCCTTCCCCCCTGTCAAAATGGAGATCTGCCTATCTGACTTGTTTATGTCGGCAGACCTCTGTTCTGTGTGTTTTACCGGCGATCAACAAATTTTTTACCAAAAATATGTAGCAGAATGCAAATTTGCCTAAACTGATAAAAAAAATTAGATTTTTTTAAAAAAATTTTAATGGGAATGTTTTATAGCAGAAAGTAAAAAATATTGTGTTTTTTTCAAAATTTAAGCTCTTTTTTTGTTTATAGCGCAAAATCTAAAAACCGCAGAGGTCATCAATTACCACCAAAAGAAAGCTCTATTTGTGGGAAAAAAAGGATATCAATTGTATTTGGGTACAGCGTCGCACGGCTGCGCAATTTTTCGTTAAAGTAATGCAGTGCCAAATCGCAAAAAATGGCCTGGTCATTAAGGCAGTGCCATCTTAAGAGCATTATAGGCCCCCGGGCAATGCAGTGCACTGGGACCCTGCCTACACAATCACCCACGAGAAAAAAAAGGAAATTATCGATAAGGCGATATTTAATGGTACAGCAGTGCCAGGCTAATGACAGCTTCCAATTTTGGCGGCTGGGTCCGGTGAACACACACATGGACCGGAGTCACACTAGACTGTCCTGTGTGTGCCCATTCCCATGGTGGCGGACAGGAATCCCTGCAGTTGTGGGCTCCCCCTTCATGGCCCAAGTGGCCTGACAGCAGCGCAGGGCTTGCCATCTGTGAAGTTCGGCAGTGGGATGCACACGGGAATCGGGACTAATGCTTGGCTGGTGCTGGGGCTGGGTCGCTGGGCAGTTGGGGCCCCCTGGGCAAGTGGGGCCCATGGGCAACTGCCCAGCTAGCCCATTCGGTAAGATGGCCCTGCATTAAGGGGGTAAAACCTTCCTGAGCTGAAGTGGTCACTGGAGCCTGATTAGTGCCCATCAATCCAGCCTTACCAGTGTACATCAATGCAACCTCCTCAGTGCACAACAATGCAGCCTCATCTGTTCCCATCAAAGCAGCCTCATCTGTTCCTATCAATGCAGCCTGATCAGTGCCCATCAATGCTGCCCTTAATCAGTGCCCATCAATGCAGCCTCACCAGTGCACATTAATGAAGCCTCACCAGTGCACATCAATGCTGCCTAATGATTGCCCATCAATGCAGCCTGATCAGTACCCATCAATGAAGCTTCACCAGTGCCCATCAATACATCCTCATCAGTGCCCATCAATGCAGCCACACCCGTGCCCATCAATGCAGCCTCATCCGTGCCCATCAATGCAGCCTCACCAGTGCACATCAATTCAGCCTGATTAGTGCTTATCAATGCAACCTCACCATTGCCCATCACCCGCAGCCTCACTAGTGCCCATCAATGCAACCTCACCAGTGCCCATCAATGTAGCCTCACCAGTGCCCATCAATGCAGTCTCACCAGTGCCCATCAATGCAGCCTCACCAGTGCTCATCAGCGCATCCTCACCAGTGCACATCAGTGCAGCAGAGGAGGATGGAGGAGCAGATGAGGTCAGCCAGCCAGTGAGTGGGTACATCACAGAGACACAGGATGCAGCCAAGATGGCTGGCCATGAGGACGGAGAAAATAGCAGCTAGATCCGTGGGGCAGGCCAGCCGACCAGCCCCAGACAGACTCAGGGATAGGATAAAGGAGTACCAAGCTGATGAGTGTGAGTCGGGGGATTGATGCAGCTTGGAGAGCCCAGAAGATGGCCAAAGATGCAGTGGCCAGATTAACACTGTGGATGAGTGAACTGACTGAGAAATAGCGGCTGGGATCAAAGCAGGAAATGGAGGGAGACAGGGTGAGCAAGGAGGGAGGCTCACCAGGGGTTCAGAGGCATTGATGGTGCTGGGTGACAGTCAGGATGTTCGGACCTCACATCCGGACACACCCCCTGTGGGCAGGCCGGGTAAATAACCATGGCAGGCCGTATCTGGCCCGCGTGCTGTAATTTGAAGACCACTGCCTTAGACCGATAGAGCATGTGGGAGAAGATGCTGTGGGGACCAGTCCAGCAGCACAGAGGAGCGGACTATCAGGTAAGTAAATCTTAATGTACTGCTAGGTGTAATTCTTTTAGCAAATTTATGATAGTTATGTTTTAGCAGTCTATGTGTTGTTTAGAGGATATAAGGAGTCAGGCCTATGAACATTGCCTTGTAGTAGGTTAGTAAATGTGATTACTCTATGTGGTGGTGCTCAGAGTGAACTTTTTATTATGCTGCTACATTAATCTGAACACCAACATGCTCAATTGAATTGTATTACTTTATCTAATTAGATACTACATATCCAGGTATGCAGGTGACATTTTAAAATAATTCAAATAATAAATTAATGATTTAATAGATATTAACCTGCCATGTAAATCCTTTTTCTCGATCTTCATCAACTTCATGCTGACAGACAGATCCTAAAGCCAGGCAATGTTGTCTCCATAACCTGTCATTGTTGTTCAGAAATTCATGAATGGTTTTACATGTCTGTTTCATCTGACACAGACTCTTGACATCAAGGTTATTCAGAATGTCTAAAAAAACCTCGTCTGGTAACATAGTGTGGCAACTTTCTTCATTTTCCTGGACAGCGGAGAATTCATCCTTTTGACTTGATGTGTTTTCCATCATGGACAATATAGCAGAAAGTCACCTAAAGAAAAAACAATAAACTACTGAAATATTGTATATTTTGCATATTGATGGCAGCAAGAATAAACACATACAAACCCAATTCCAAAAAAGTTGGGACACTGTACAAATTGTGAGTAAAAAAGGAATGGACTAATTTCCAAATTTCATAAACTTATATTTCATTCACAATATAATATAGATAACATATCAAATGTTGAAAGTGAGACATTTTGAAATGTCATGCCAAATATTGGCTCATTTTGGATTTCATAAGAGCTACACATTCCAAAAAAGTTGGGACAGGTAGCAATAAGTGGGCGGAAAAATTAAATGTACATATAAGGAACAGCTGGAGGACCAATTTGCAACTTATTAGGTCAATTGGCAACATTATTGGCTATAAAAAGACCCTCTCAGAGCGGCAGTGTCTCTCAGAAGTCAAGATGGGCAGAGGATCACCAATTCCCCCAATGCTGTGGCGAAAAATAGTGGAGCAATATCAGAAAAGAGTTTATCAGAAAAAAATTTCAAAGAGTTTAAAGTTATCATCATCTACAGTGCATAATATCATCCAAAGATTCAGAGAATCTGGAACAATCTCTGTGCATAAGGGTCAAGGCTGGAAAAACCATACTGGATGGCGGTGATCTTCGGGCCCTTAGACGGCACTGCATCACATACAGGGATGCTACTGTAATGGAAATCACAACATGGGCTCAGGAATACTTCTAGAAAACATTTTCGGTGAACACAATCCTCCGTGCCATCACCGTTGCCGGCTAAAACTCGATAGCCCAATAAAGAAGCCATATCTAAACATGATCCAGAAGCGCAGGCGTTTTCTCTGTGCCAATGCTCATTTAAAATAGACTGTGGCAAAGTGGAAAACTGTTCTGTGGTCAGACGAATCAAAATTTGAAGTTCTTTGTGGAAAACTGGGACGCCATGTCATCCGGACTAAAGAGGACAATGACAACCCAAGTTGTTATCAGCGCTCAGTTCAGAAGCCTGCATCTCTGATGGTATGGGGTTGCATGAGTGCGTGTGGCATGGGCAGCTTACACATCTGGAAAGGCACCATCAATGCTGAAAGGTATATCCAAGTTCTAGAACAACATATGCTCCCATCCAGACGTCATCTCTTTCAGGGAAGACCTTGCATTTTCCAACATGACAATGCCAGACCACATACTGCATCAATTACAACATCATGGCTGTGTAGAAGAAGGATCCGGGTACTGAAATGGCCAGCCTGCAGTCCAGATCTTTCACCCATAGAAAAGATTTGGCGCATCATAAAGAGGAAGATGCGACAAAGAAGACCTAAGACAGTTGAGCAACTAGAAGCCTGTATTAGACAAGAATGGGACAAAATTCCCATTCCTAAACTTGTTTCCTCAGTCCCCAGACGTTTGCAGACTGTTATAAAAAGAAGAGGGGATGCCACACAGTGGTAAACAAGGCCTTGTCCCAACTTTTTTGGGATGTGTTGATGCCATGAAATTTAAAATCAACCTTTTTTTCCCTTAAAATTATACATTTCTCAGTTTAAACATGAAATATGTCATCTATGTTGTATTCTGAATAAAATATTGAAATGTGAAACTTCCACATCATTGCATTCTGTTTTTATTCACAATTTGTACAGTGTCCCAACTTTTTTGGAATCAGGTTTGTATATTAACCTTACCTGGACTAAATGTGACCATACAGGTAAGCATAATTTGATTACTCTCTGGCACCTGCAAGGCCATGTAATGCAACAAGGGAATGAAGGCAATAGTGATTGGGGCAGGTTTTCTACATCTTCTGAACAAATAACAGTGAGTTAAAGAACCTCCTCCATAACCATGGCCAGATTAGTAGACTGGAAAGCATAGTGACTAAGTGGTTAGCACTTCCGCCTGGCGGTACTAGAGTCGCCAGTAAAAAACCCAGAAATAGCATCACCTTCCAGGAGTTTGCATGTTCTCCTTGTGCCTGCGTGAGTTTCCTCCCACACTCCAAAGACATGCTGGTAGGTTAATTGTCCCTAGTATGTATATGTATGAATGTGAGTTAGGTATCTTAGACTGTAAACTCTTTTAGGGCAAGGACTGATGTAAGTGTACAATATATATGTATAGTGCAGTGTAAATTGTCGGTGCTATAAACATACCTGTTAGAAATAAATGTCATGTTTAGGAATAGCTCAAAGTATATCTACACCCAAGAACAATAATTTAATATATTGCATCACACCACTTAGATGTGGTGGCTGAAATGTTTTGCTTCTGCAGGTACAGAAAAATACCTTTGTAGATATGGCCAGGTGTGGTGGGAAGGTAAAGAGGATAGAGGGGGAAAGGGGAAAAGGGAGAGGGAAGGGAAAGAGAAAGGGGGGTATATGTATACCAAACCTGAATATGGGGATTTGAGTGTGCCCAGATAAAAATGCCAAATAGATTGACAAAGATTATTGCTTGTTTATTCAAAATGTATAAAAAAAAAAAAACACAGTTACAAAGATGTAATGGTACATGCATATATTGCGTCATATGACCTAAAGAATGGACCATATGATCTAAGCTGTAGATCTACGCGTTTCGCTCAGAATCGTTGAGCTTCTTCAGGATCCGGTTATGCATGTATACAGAAAAAAAACTTTTATCATAACACAGTGTCTGTAATAAATACCAATACATATCAGTCCGCATCAAACAATATACACAATAGAAAATACAAAATGCACTACAATGTGTTTGTCATATACATCAGTGATGGGAGTAAAATGGCAGAGAAGATGGAAGAAGAGAGAGAGAAAAAAAAAGGGGAAACTGGGAAGGACAGGGGGGGAAATAAGGGAAGGTGTATATGAGGGATCAAACTGGTACAAGCCATTAGGGGGGGGGGGAAAGACCATCAGATGAAGACCGTCTCCCCGCGTGCATGCCTTGTTTAGTGGCAGATGCGGGCAGACATGGGGGGGGGCGGCAGACGTGAAGAGTAGGTGCTTATGACTTATATATAGAGAGTGCTGGGGAATGGTGAGTTTGCTGTCACACTGGGACATTTGCCAATTTACCATATGTAATGACTGTGGCCCCTGGAGCTTTGTTATGTACTGTATATGGCAATCCTTATACTTAAGTGATTTATTCATATAGGTCTGTTGTCTAAAGCTATTAATGTGGGGATTTTTTTTTGTCTACATATATATCTAGATATTCCTATTTTCTGAATTGACCCATTTTGGTATACCTTGGATTGGGGGCTCCCATTTTGGGTGTAACCCCTTTTCCCTTTTTTCTTCTGTATATTGCATCCTTGGCTTGGCCCTTACATATGACTGTCCTTGTATGACATTTGGTTTGGTGAGTTATAGAACCTTTTGATCTGTAGGTTTTCTTTAACTTTATATACCCTATACCCTTAGGTGTTCTTAATTTGGATAGTATGCTCCCTATTTTTTGTTTTTCCTTCCCTTGTTCTCGTCCGCCCCCCCCCCCTCCTTTTCCTTTTTATTTTTTTTTCTCTCCCCCTTCCTCCTTATTTTTACACCATAGAATTTATCTCACTATAAAGTTCAAGATATCACCACTTAACCATGACATGGGTTGATTGATTTTATATGAAGGGTAAGAATATAGCAATTTTATATAACTTTTTATACATTTATGGTATGCTTTTATTTCCTCCTCTTCTTTCATTTACCCCCCCCCCCCCAATGGCTTTCACCAGTTTGATCCCCCACATCCACCTTCCCCATTTCCCTCCCTTTCCTTCCCAATTTTCCCCCTTTTTTTCTCTCTTTTCTTCCATCTGCTCTGCCATTTTTACTCTCATCACTGATGTATATTACAAATAAATTGTAGTGCATTTTGTATTTTCTATTGTGTATATTGTTTGATGCGGACTGATATATATATATATTGTTATTTATTACAGACGCAGTCTTATGATAAAGGTTTTTTCTGTATACATACATAACTGGATCCTGAAGAAGCTCAACGATTCTGAGTGAATCATATTGCTTTGATTGATTTTATTTTTTATCATTTTCCATGACATTTTATATCTATATATTTCTTATTTTTTTAAGTTGAGATGGCCCTTTAAGTACCTTATATGGTGATTTATGCACTTTACTAATAGAACATATCAGTAGCACAGGAGTTCTGATTTGTGATATTTATTCATTTTAAAGATTAATGTGGAGCGTGGCACCAACAAGATTTTAATTGATCCCATCCACTGCCCTACTAACTGTCACCATCTACTTGTAAGCAGGTTGCCTACAGTGTTTGGTGATGCTAGATACTGTAGATTAGTGTGGCTGCCCATGTTGGGGAGAGGAAGGGCTAACTCTAGTATCTTCTTCTGCTAACATTTTGCAGGCTTTTGGGGTCCAGCCTCCTGTCCTGTGAAATATAAAAGGAAGAGGTTCCGATCTCAAGGGTCAGGTCGGTTTGGGTCAGCGACTTGCAGTTCTTCTATGGAGCACTGGTTTTAAGAATTCGCCCAAGCCTGAACTTCTTCCATTGAGACATGCCAGCAATGGACTTCACCTGCAAGGACTTTACCTATACAAGTACTCTGAGTCATCCACTATTAGTGTTAGATAGGGAAGAGACGTTTGCTATGTTATGTTTATCCTGCCTTACTTTTAGTAAACTGCAAACTTAAAAGTAAACTTTTTATTAACTGCAATGAGCCTGGTCTGAAGTTATTCAAGGGGTGCATATGGGATCCTGGAACATGCATACAAGGGTCTAAATCTGCAACTACCTGTGACACGAAAGGTTATATTCACATTTTAGCAACAAAAGGTTAACTGCAACCAGTTGTTGTATGGTCCCTGGTAGGGTGACAGGTTCTCTGGTAGTGAGGGGTCCGGCGTTATGGCCCCCTCCTTAACTGTCTGTCTCCAGGAGTGGACTAGCATTACGGAGAGTCATGGCCTGGTCACTTGGTACAAAACACAATGGCAGGTGCGCACAAGGTCAGTGCTATGTGCTCGGCAGGACACCATTCTGCTACTGGGTGCCAAAGTACGCTGACTGGTGGAGTAGGCATAGGCTCTGCATGTCACTCCTAATACAATACATACACCTATATGAGTGTGTAATACAACACCATGTCCTCAGAAGGAACTTCACATAATACTGACACATCTGGCTCATCTTTGAGTGGGAGGACTGCCCTTAAGTTTGATTCTTCACGTTACCGCAGCCCTTGTCCGGTCCAGGCAATGATGAGCATGTCCTCAGGAAAAGTGTAGACCCAATGTTACAACACATGATCCTTCTGATCCCCGGTTGTAGCTCTCAAGAACCCACATTTAGGTAGGCCTCCTGTGTATCCCATATACTTGGCGCCCAACAAGTTTTTGGTAAAATGTAAATATTCACCAGCACACCCAAGGGAATTCAGTTACATCCAAACATTTTTTTGTTGAGGAAAGATCACTTCACAAACAATGTAGTGCAATGTTTCAGAGCCATGCAGGACCCCTTCGTCAGGCATTTGATAAGTACATACAGTTGTACAGTATTTAAGTTAAAATCCACCAATCAGAACCAAAGTGCAAATGGCCCCTATCATCCTCTAGCACAATAGACCAAAATGCGTCTACAAAATGTTACGTATACATAAGCTAAATGCTGCTGTAGATGAGCAGTGTGTTCGCTGGGGAATCATGACAACACATATCTTAAAATATATTAAATATATTGGTTGGGTGCATCTGCCAGATGCGCCTGATCAGAGGAGTCTTGTCAGCATTACTGGTGGCCAAGGAACGTGTTAATGGAGAACACATAGAGGAGAAGTCACCTGTCCATCACAATACATGCACCCTACCCCTACATTCTGACCTTCTAGCTGTCACCACCCACTTCCCTACTAACAGACCCCCTTCTACTGTCATACTAACTGTCACCATCCACTGCCCTACTAACTGTCAGCTTCCACTGACCTACTAACTGACCCCATCCTCTGCCCTACTAAATGTCACCATCCACTGCCCTACTAACTGTCACCATCTTCTGCCCTACTAACTGTCACCATCCACTACCCTACTGACACCATTCACTGCCCTACTAACTGACACCGTCCACTGCTGTACTGACTGACATCATCCACTACCCCAGTGGTCCTCAACTCCGGTCCTCAGGGCCCACTAACAGGCCAGATTTTAAGTATTACCTTGGGCAGATGCAGACTAGAGTACTGCAATCACTGAGCAGCAAATTATATCACCTGGGATGTATTTCAGTTATCTTGCAAACCTGGCCTGTTAGTGGGCCCTGAGGGCCAGCCAGGGTTGAGGACCACTGCACTACCCTACTGAAACTGCCAGTTTATAATTTTAGAGTGGCATTTGTTTTTTTCAATTTTTCATAGTTTTCCTCATGTCTTCCTTACTATTTATTTAGGACTTGCTAGTTAATTAAAAAAAAAAAAAAAAAGATGCGAAACCCCAGTGATCTTTGATCTCTTTCATGTTGTTCAGGTAGTTCTCCTCCTCTTCAAGGTTGAATGTATATTGAAAATGCACCTTCTAGTGATAGAATTCTACAAAAACATACACAACAGCAGCAGCATATATAAAAAAAAAAAAAAGTTTGAGGCGCTGTCTAATTTTGAATCACAAAGTGCTAAAAAGTGGTAAATGAATAGATAATGTGATAAATAATCAAAAAAACATTGGTAAAAACAATACAGCAATATTGATAAAATTGATAAAAAAACTATTTATAAGAGTCCATAACAATGTCCGGATCAGCAATTCACCACAAAAGTACCAAGTGCTCAGTAATCTTCTTTTAAAAAGGGCTAGTGCTTGATACTCCTCCACCCATTGATAAAAAGGGCCACTCCCCAGAAGACTACGGGCCTCTAGGACCCAACATGCTTTTCTAATAATCCAATTGGTATAACCTCCTTTATGATGTAGCGAATTCACTGGATTGCCCCCAGATAATTGTTCAATATTGTTTTATTAAATCAACTTGGTAAAATCTAGTACATAGTATTCACATATCAAAATGCCATAGATCAGCACCCCCTGTGTACAGCTGTAAGTATGCGTTCCAGCAAAAGCATGTGACAAAACCGGAAGTATTGCCACTGGATCGACCTCAATGCATTTTGCATCTAGTGTCATCAGGAAGTAGTAGTAGTAGTAGTAGTACTTCCTGATGACGCTAGAAGCGAAATGCAATGAGGTAGATCCAGTGGCAATACTTCCGGTCTTGTCACATCTGCTTTTGCTGGAACGTACGCCGTGATTGAGCGGCATTTTGGATACTTACAGCTGTACACAGTGGGTGCCCCTCTATGGCACTTTGATATGTGAGTACTATGTACAAGTTGATTTAATATAACGATATTGCGCTATTTTTATATTTTTTTGGGGGGGACGTTCTGTCATCCTACCACACATTATGGGACAAGCACTATATCTTCCATTGACAGCCCAAGGGGGCAATCCAGTGAATTTGCTGCATCATAAAGGAGGTTTTCCCAATTTGATTATTAGAAAATCAAGTTGGGTCCTAGAAGTCCGTAGCCTTCTGGTGAGTGGCCCTTTTTATCAATGGGTGGAGGAGTATCAAGCACTAGCACTTTTTAAAAGACGATTACTGAGTACTTTGGCACTTTTTTGGTGAATTGCTGATCCAGACATTGTTATGGACTTTTATAATTAGTTTCTTTATCAATTGATATTGCAGTATTGTTTTTATCAAAGTTTTATTAATTGATTATTTATCACATTATCTATTCACTTCTCACTTTTTAGCACTTTCCTCTCAAAGGTTGCCTACACCTAATTTAGATGATCTTTATCTTTATTTAAAATGAGCAGAAAATGCCATAGTTATATTGTGTTCAATTAAAAATAAGTATAAAAGCCTGGGTGTCAGCCCAGAGTGCGCTGGACTGTCTGCGGGCTTCCTCGGTGGAATGGAAATGATTCTTTAACAAAGCAAGATTTTTCGTAGAGGGGGAGTAGACTGGCCGCCCTCTGGCAAAAATTGCCCAGTCACAACTGACATCACCAGCCATAGGTGCTATAAGGAGTAACTCCGGTAGGATTGTAAATAAACCTGAACTAATTATAAAGGAACTAACCAAGTTCTACTCCTCCCTTTATCAGCCACAGAGCACGCAGTCCCTTGAAGACCTGTCGTCCTACATTCAGGGGATTCCACTTCCCACTATCACTATGGCCCAGAGGGCTAAATTGGACGCTCCTATCACTTTGGCGGAGCTTCGGAGGGCGGCTGGTACTTTTCCTACCTGTAGAGCTCCTGGTGATGATGGTATCCCGATGGGGGTCTATGTCACATACGGGGAGACAATATTAACACACCTGTTAAAGTTAAAAGCATTTAATGCTTCGCTGAAGGAGGGCCAACTACCGGCATCCATGAACCGAGGTATGGTGGTTCTTCTTTTGAAACCAGACAAAGACCCCCTGGACCCGGAATCTTATAGACCGATTTCCTTGCTCCAGAGTGACATAAAAATATTAGCGACAGTCTTGGCTCTTAGATTGAATGAGGTTGTATCATTGGTAGTACATCAGGATCAAGCAGGATTCATGCCCCGAAAGTCAACAGCAGTTAACCAGCGAAGACTTTTTATTAATATTCAGACTTCAGCAGATAACACTGGTAATAGAGCTCTACTGTCCCTAGATGCACACAAAGCGTTTGACAGTATAGAATGGGATTATCTCTGGCTGGTACTGGCTAAATTTTGGTTTGGAACCCAGTTCATATCCTGGGTTAGATTTTTATATAGTGCACCAACTGCATCCTTAAGAATTTCTGGATAGGATTTCCTCTTCATTTCCTCTGCACAGGGGAACTAGGCAGGGCTGCCCCCTGTTCCCATTATTATTCGCCCTCACCATCGAGCCACTAGCTGTCCTCATAAGAGCTAACCCCCTAGTGGCGGGGTTCCGATGTGGGGAAATCCAGGAAAAAATGATGCTATATGCAGATGAGTTTAAAAAGTAAACTTGTGCGCTAAAATAGGGTATAAGACCTGCCACAAAGGGAGTAATGTAAAATCAAAACAAAGAAAATTTATATTGAAGTGTCTGAGGTATAGCCTCGAACATAATTATTTTTGGTTCAAATCCGAGTATTATAAACAACTACAAGGAGTAGCGATGGGCACTAAATTTGCGCCCAGTGTGGCAAATTTATATATGGTGAAGTGGGAAGAAGAAAGTATCTACAAAAATAGACCAGAACAACTGATAAAGTACCAACGATTTATCGACGATATTATATTTATATGGGCCGGGAGTAAAGAAACGCTACTAGATTTTACTGAAACTTTGTCATACAACGATAAAAACATTGTGCTATCCTGGAATTTTAGTGATAAATGGATTACTTTTTTGGACTTGGAAATTTGGAGAGAAGGTGATCGTTTGAAGACGAAGACGTTTTTTAAGCCTGTTGATAGGAACAGCTATCTGCCGGTGAGTAGCTGTCATCACAAACCATGGCTAATTAACATCCCAAAGAGCCAATTAACAAGGATCAGGCGAAATTGTACAGACGTATCTGACTATCAAGAACAAGCTAGAATTTTAAAAAGCCGGTTTTTAGAAAAAGGATATGAAAATACCTTTATTGATAAAAAAATTGACGAAGTAGGAGAAATTAATAGAGATCTACTATTGAAAGAAAAGATAAAAAAGCATGAGTCTGCCTACTCAAATTCCTCTCTTATTCTAAATTTTAACGTCCAGCATAAAAAAGTAGAAACAATTATAAAAAAATATTGGAGAATTCTTTTAGCAGATAAGACATTAGCCGAATTTTTACCTTTATACCCAAATTTTCTTTATAGAAGAGCTCCAATATTGCGAAACATGATCGCCAAAAATATTATCGATCCACCTAAGAAGAATGAAGTTAGTTATTTTCAACTAAAGGACTTTTACCCTTGCAAACAGTGCTATTCGTGTAAAAGGACAAATTTTAATAAAAAGAAGAAAGAAGTATTTTATTCGACAAGAACGGGAAAAAGCTACAAATTGAATGAGTTTATAACATGTAAAACGGAGGGAGTGGTCTATGTTTTAGAATGTCCGTGCCACATCCAATATGTGGGACGAACTAAAAGACCACTCTGGAAAAGATTACGGGAACATGTTCAAAATATCCAAAAGGGATATCCGAAGCATAGTGTATCAAAGCATTATGCAGAGGTACACCATAAAGACCCTTCATCCCTCCAATTTGTAGGTATTGAAAAATACAAACCTCATTGGAGAGGAAGTAATAAAGTCAAAACATTGAGCCAAGCTGAATCCAGATGGATATTTGAACTCCAGACACTCACACCGTCAGGTTTGAACATCGAGTTCGACCTGAATTGTTTTATTTCTGATTATTAACTGTATTTATGGGCTTTTTACTCCTTTTACACTTTTAGAAAATTTGCCATGGATAATAGTCTCGTACTATTACTGGTTTTGAGTTTCTATTTTTATATGCGATTTTTTGACGCAATTAATCACATGCATTTTTAACTGGTTATTGTGCCACCCATGTGTTGAGAAATCATACATTCCCTGGATAAGATTCGAATAAAATTGATGGATTTTTCTTCTAGTATGATAGTTATAGATGTCTTTGAGATTGACCAGGTGTCACACCTTATTGAATATTTTTTGTTTGTGATTGAGCCATTATCTTCAGTGTATTAGCTCTGACATTTTTTTTGAGTGACACTGTACGTCATCTATTGACTGATGGTAGTCTGTCTCCCCCCTCTCTCTGGGTCTTTGAAGATACAGAACTGTTCTGATCCACCACTATTTTAAATATTTTAAATGATGTCGACTTTTTATCTTCCAGTTTTTTATTAAGAATTTTTAGAGTTTCCATTTATCACTGAAGTTCTTAATACATATATTTGGGTTCCTCTCTATTTTTAATATATTAAGATCAATTGGACCAAATTGGTGTTGCTCCTTCTGGATGGAGACCCTACGCAAATAGTAGCCCCCACATGTCCCATTCCTATTACTGACAAATTTAAATACCTGGGGATATACGTAAACATCCTCCCCCTTAGAATATAGCGCATTAAACATTACTCTGCTTTTACACAAATTTTGTGATAAAATTAAAATTTGGAATAAATTGCCACTGTCAGTCGCAAGTAGAGCTGCTACTAATGCCCCAGCTTCTCTATCCCTTGCATAATTCCCGATTGTTATACCCTTCAAAACATTCAGAATAATAAACTCTATGTTTAGAGCCTTGTTATGGGGGAAACGTACACCAAGAATTAAACTGGAACAACTGCAAAAGCCTAAGGATGGGTGGGGGGGGGGGGGGTCTTGCCCTCCCTAACCCCTGGCTATACTATGTAGCGGCTCAACTGCAACACTTAATTGGCCCCAACTTTGCAGTGGCGAAACAAGCTATAGATCCTATGCCCTCTACGACACGCATTATACTTGCCTATATCAAGAGAGACTCTATCTCTGAAGGCCTTGAAGCCCTTAGTCTCACCAAACCAAACAAAATCCTGCCGACATACAGCCTCATTCAAAAAATCTGGAGTAAGGCCAAATACTTACAGCATGCTACCGGGTATACGAAGTACAGCCCGATCTGGAACAATAACAATTATCCAGAGATAGCAAAATTGATGGAAGAGGTATGGGATAGTATGGATATCCCAGATCTTTCGAGATGGGGTCCTGATACCTTTTGCGTCCCTGCAAGCTGAATACTCACTACCCGATCATATGCAGTCTTACTACTTGCAATTAAAACATGCAGTCAGGGCGCATGGGGAAATGCAGGAATGGCGGCTGTCTCCTACTCCTATATTTAATTTTATACAACAGACAGACAGCTCTAAAGGTTTTATATCTCAATGTTACAATATGTTAATATTGGAATTTCATAAAGGCCACCCTAGTAAAGCGACTTCAGGGTGGGAGAATGATTTGGGGCTAATATCAACTAAGCAAAGGGAAGAAGCATATCAGGCGGTGGGTACTTGCTCTTTAAACGCAGCACAGAAGTTGTCACAGCTGTATATTCTTTTACGTGCTTACTATACTCCCCTGAGGCTGAGCAAGATGGGATATGATACAGAGTCACACTGTCCTAGGTGCAAAAGAGACCATGGGGACTTGATCCATCTGCTATGGAGATGTCCCAAACTCCACCTGTACTGGAGCCAAATCATAAATACACTAAACATGGTATTTAAAGTAAAAATCCCAATAGACCCTAAATGCTGTCTACTGAACATCCTAGAAGGTGTTCTAGAGGAGGAGCACCCCAGGACACTGTGGGAAGGGCCCTTTTCCATGCCCAGAGGTTAATTCTAGTAATGTGGAAATCCGCTTATCCCCCCACACATAAATCATGGGTGTCAGCCATGGGAAATGCAGTACTTTTAGAAGGTCATATCTACACAAGACGTGGCTGTCAGGGTAAATTTGAAAAGCTGTGGGGCCTATGGTTGGATACCCCTGGACTTAGTCCATGGGAACTGGTACTTAAAAGTATTTAATGCTTCGCTGAAGGAGGGCCAAAGTTTGATATGACCGAATAAACCATAGAAAATGAAGATATGTTTTTAACAGTTGCACTTCTTGTGGATTATTGGTTGGGTTGAACTACAATAGTATAATTTCTGATATATATGTAATGGTTTGACCGTATATAGATACCAGTATTTGTATGACTTCTATGCCCACAAATGCAACCCCCAAAAAAAAAAAAAAAGGGGGGGAGGATTGCCAGTGTACTGTGACTGTATTATATTGTATTGTTATATTAGGGGTTTTAAACAATAAAACATTTTCCTGATGTAAAAAAACATTTAAGAAAGATAA
This sequence comes from Pelophylax lessonae, assembly GCF_965119305.1. Taxonomy (NCBI): domain Eukaryota; kingdom Metazoa; phylum Chordata; class Amphibia; order Anura; family Ranidae; genus Pelophylax; species Pelophylax lessonae. Next base: position 587,325,207 of record NC_138770.1, read on the forward strand.
GATGTGCTGTTTTGCAACTTATTGGCTTCAATGCATGTTTATGCCAAGGGACCTGGTGAGCCAACTGCAAAAAAAAAAAAAAACATGACAGCAAAGTTGTTTTTCAATCAATGTTTCACATGCTATGGTTTCTTTAAACACCCGAGTATTGCTGCCAAGGCTTCACAGTAACATCTTTATGCTGGCCACACACTCAACCCAATTTACAGACTGTTTTATTGCGGAATGACTGAGTACTGCTGAGAAACTGAGAGTAACTGAGTACTGTTGAGTAATTGAGAGGGGCTAAGTACTGGGAAGTAACTGAGAATAATAGAGTATTGCTAAGTAACCGAGTACTGTGGAGTAACTATGTACTGCGAATAACTGCAGATAACTGAGTACTGTGAGTGACTGAGTAACGCTGAGTAACTGTGAGTGACTGAGTACTGCTGACTTACTAAGTACTGCTGAACTACTTTGAGTAGCTAAGACAGGAAGCAAGTTTAACAGCTAATCACACAGAGTAAAATTTCTAATCCCCTAGGAGTATCCCCATTAAATTAGTGGGTATAATGTCCAATGGGTGTGAAGATGCGACTCGGTGCACATCTTATGGCATGTATGCATTCCTTGAACATCCAATCGAGGGCGAATACTGCTGCACGAAATGTAAGCATGTTACTTCCTTGGAAACCCAGGTCCTAAATCTAGGGAAGCAGCTGGCAACACTGAGAAGAGTCTCCATACTAAAAGAAAGTTGGGAACGTACCCGAAAGGTGATGGCAGGGGCCAGTACAGAGGCGGGCGGAGATACAGGGGTGCTGGCACCAGAGCAGAGTAGTTGGGTGACAGTTAGGAAGGGATAGAGGGGAGAGCAACAGGGAGGCTGATCCTGGACTGTAACATCCCAATAAGTACGCCCTGTTGCGTGATGTTGGAGAAACCAGTCAAGGAGAGGCAGAGCTGGAGTAATGCCCCAAGCTGCCAGGGGAAAAACTCCCCAGGAAAGAGTGGAAGTGAAGCTAAAGGTAAGGAAAGACAGATTTTGGTGGTAGGGAACTTAATTATTAGAAGGACAGAGAGAACTATCTGTCACAAAGACTGTAGGTGCTGAACTGTATGTTGTTTACTGGGCGCTGGAGTTCGGCACATCGAGGATCTGGTGGACAGAATATTGAGTGGGGACAGTTTCTTGATCGGGGTCATGGAGGACAGGGGTCTAACCATCTGAGTAAGGCCGGTGATGAAATGGTGCAGTTGTCTATAGCGCCATTCATCCATCGGAAAACGACCAAACTGGTCACAAAGCCAGCGCAGGGATACCAGGCCCCTGCTTTGCACAAACCTCCCACAACGTACCTCGCCGTCACCCATCCAGGATCTAAAGTATGACACCTGTTTCCCAGGGGCGAACCACAGGAAGCCTCCCAGAGGCGTGAGCGGGGACACCGGCGGGGCCACAGAGCATGTGACTAAAAAAAATCAAATAAAAAGTATCTAGTGAGGGTGGGGAGGGGTCCTGTCTTTTCTATCTGTTATTTGTACCTTTTGTTCTTCCCAATGCCACGCCTACCGCTCTGCAACAATTTTTTCACTCCCACTCATGTAGCATGGATCAAGTAGCCCAGGCCCTGTTGTTCCATGGTCCACAGGTGGCCAGTTGGGCTGCTGGAGCTTCTGTCGGTACCATTTGTCAAACATAGGCCTATGTTCAGATTCAGATTCAAAAGACAACAGGGAAATTAATAAAATGTGTGTGTGTGTGAGACAGGGATTAAAAGAGAGCTGCCCAGGATGATGGGGAGAAAAGGTCTAGGACCGACACCTGTGCCCATGACAGTATGCGGTTTTGCCTGAACATTTTGTTACACCCTGCAACCCTTTATTTATACCTCCCAACTTTTTGAGATGGAATGAGGGATACCTTTATGCAAACATTTGTAGACATAAGACACACGACTACTATTCCTTTATAATGGTTTCTGAAATTTACAAATGCAGCAATTTAGAAATTGGATGAAAGGTTTTAGCACTGAGATACACTTTTTGAAAGATAAATAGTGCATTTTATCTCAATAAATTTTTATTGGGTTTTAAATATAGATAACAAGCAGGGAAAAAAAACAGAACATCAAAGAGTGTTCAAACAACATAGGTAAAAACAGATGAAGAAGCAAACACTAGCATGTCAGTACAGTGTCAAAGTAGTAACATACATAGTTATAATGAACATATAAAAATGCGATATTGTGGAGCCCCCCCCAACCGCTCTTCCAATCTCTCACCTGTGAGGGAGCATGCTGGAGATGGCTCAGACATCTAAGAGCACATAGACATAAATGTCCAACATACCAGTGTGACTAGTTTGAAAAACACCGACCTCAAACTGTCGGGTACAAATAACAGGGCAAGAAGGGAAAGGTAGGGGTCACAGTGTTGTCAGAGTTTAATGGAAGGTTCCAGAGGGGAATCTAGCTGTCCAAGGTGCCCAAATCAAGGAGGCGATCTGGTATTTGTTGATAGATGATGCGAACATAAGTTCATATCTAGCAGGTGTTTGAATGGTTTGGACGGTCTCTTCACTCTTTGGAAGGTTAGGTCTTTTCCAGTGTGTGAGGAGGACTAGACGAGACGCTAACAGGATTTGGATGAGTAGTGGTCTAAGGTGTCTAGGTACGTTTTCTATGCCCAAGGAACATATTGCCAAAGGGGGAGTTAGTCGGGATGGAAGGCCAATGGTGTTGCATATTGGTTCCCCACATCCCCTCCAACATAGTGTAGATGCATGCGGTGAGAATTTTGCTATATGTTGGGGTGTAAGATAGTACCTCAGATTAAGTTTGTGGGTCAGTTTGCACAAATTTGTACATTAAGTGGCTGTGTATGTCATAGTTAATGCCTTCCGCCACTCCAGGGCGTAAAACCTCTGTCCAAAGTCCCTTTCCCAATGTAGATATGGGGCGGTTTTGACAAATGTAGTCTTGTCTTGAAGAGTGTTATAAAATATGGCTATACCCTTTGCTCTAGGGGCCTGCGCTGTGAAGTAGTGAGCAACGTGCCATGGGAGGGTCAGTAGTCTTTTGAAGGAAGTGGTGGACCTGCATGTACCTAAATTGGTCTTGGGCCGGGATGTTAAATTCAAGCTGTAAGGAGCAGAACGTCTTGACCGCTGGGCCTACTAGTAGGTCCTGTACGTCCGATATACCTCTAAGGGAGCAAGTGGCAATATCAAGGTCAGGAATGATTATCTGTAGGCTGTGGATTGGCAATGGAAAGGGCCTGGTAGGGCCGTTGATATGCATTAGTGGTATGGATGTTCGCCAGGTGGCAGTCGTGGCCTTGATTGTCAGAGAGAGGGTAGGAGGTCGATGAGGAAGAAAGCAACTAGGGTTGAGCGGACACCTAGATGTCCGTGTTCGACGGGTTCGGCCGAACTTTAAAAAAAAGTCCGGGTCCGTGTCCCGGACTTTTACCGAACTTTTCCCGGACACCGAACCCCATTGAAGTCAATGGGGACCCGAACTTTAAGGCACTAAAATGGCTCTAAAACACCAAAGGAAAGGGCTAGAGTGCTGCAAATGGCAGCAAAACGTAATTAAGAGCATGGCAAGTGCTCTGCAAACAAATGTGGATAGGGAAATAACTTAAAACAACAAAAAAAAACAGAAAAATAAAACAATGTTCTTCTTCATCTCTGAAGGACGAGGCCCATATGGAGTAGGAGGGAGGTTGAGGTGGTGGTGGATGTGGCGGTGACATAGGCGTGCGCACAGGGTGTGCTGGGTGTGCCTGGGCACACCCTAATCACCTAGGGCACATAGCATTGCCAGTGAGGAGATGGGAAAGATCTCCCTGGGACCTGCTCTGCTCTATTTCTCCTTGCCTACAGGTACATGGCCCCGATACATTACTCTCCCTGCTGGCAAACACATGCATGTGTATTTCAACTTTGGGGTGCACACCTTAATGCAATAGGCTGCGCACACCTATGGGCGGTGTAGGTGGAAGCGGCGGTGGAGGAGGACCAGGGCCGGATTAACAGCATCATGGGCTTGGTGCTGAGGATTTTGAAGGGCCTTAAGGGCCGTGCCTTGCCATGCACCCAGAGGAGGAAGGGTGCAGCCATGCATGCCTAATTCAACATGGGATGCTGTCTCTGAAGCCCATAAACACATCCATGCATCGCCAACTGTCCCTCCTTGTCCGGCCTTCACGCTGTGTGGGGAGGTTCTGAGGGTGCTGCCTGGGGAAGCGAGCATAGAAGCCAGACTTCTGTGTTTACAAGTGACAGAAGAGCGGTAACAGTGAATATGGCCAACCCGGGGCCTATATAAAAGGTAGGGGCCTGGAGCTGCAGCTCCAATAGCCCCTACATTAATCTGGCCCTGAGGAGGAGGACGAGGTAGCCAACACTGCTTCTTTTCAAAAATTTTAAATGAGGGTACACCCCAAAAGAGTGAGAAAGAGCAAAAATGGAACAATGGGTGGGTAAGGTCGGTATCCATTGCTATTCTGCATAAGGTACGGAAAAGTCCCGTGGGATCCATGCCTGGTTCATTTTAATGAACGTGAGCTTGTCCACATTGTCTCTGGACAGGCGGCTGCGCTTGTCTGTTATAACGCCCCCAGCCGTGCTAAATACCCGTTCAGATAATACACTGGCTGCAGGGCACGCCAGCACCTCCAAGGCGTAAAGGGCAAGCTCAGGCCATGTGCCCAATTTGGAGACCCAGAAGTTGAAGGGGGCAGACCCGTCATTCACTACATGTAGGCGTGTGCACACATACTGCTCCACCATGTTGGTAAAATGCTGCCTCCTGCTAAGACGTTCCATCTGAGCTGCTGGTGCTGCTGTTTGTTGTGGCGTGCTGACAAAGCTTTTCCACATTTCGGCCATGCTAACCCTGCCTTCTGAGGTGCTGGCGGTGCCCTGGTTGCGTTGGCGACCTCCTCCTCCTCCTCCTCTGCCTTGTGCTTCCACTGTGGCCCCGCTGTCAGATGGGAATGCCAGCAGCATGGCGTCTACCAGCGTGCGCTTGTACTCGCGCATCTTGCGATCGCGCTCCAGTGAGTGAATTAAGGACGGTACGTTGTCCTTGTAACGGGGATCCAGCAGCGTGGCCACCCAGTAATCAGCACAAGTTAGAATGTGGGCAACTCGGCGGTCGTTGTGGAGACACTGCAGCATGTAATCGCTCATGTGTGCCAGGCTGCCCAGAGGCGACGAAAGGCTGTCCTCTGTGGGAGGTGTATCGTCCGTGTCCTCTGTATCCCCCCAGCCACGCACCAGTGATGGCCATGAGCTGGCCTGGGTGCCACCCTGCTGTGAACATGGTTCCATCTCCTCCTCCAGCTCCTCCTCCTCCTCATCCTCCTCATCCTCCAGAACTGTGCCCCTGCTGGACAATTGCGTCCCTGGCGTTTGCGTGTGCAGGAACCCACCCTCGGAGCCCCTTGCGAATGACTGCCCTGAAAGCCTTGGAAATGTTACCTCTTCATCCTCCTCCTCCTCCTCATCCTGTGCCACATCCTCTTCCATCATCGCCCGAATTGTTTTTTCAAGGAGGCATAGAAGTGGGATAGTTAAGCTGAGAACGGCGTCATTGCCACTGGCCATGTTGGTGGAGTACTCAAAACAGCGCAACAAGGCACACAGGTCTCGCATGGAGGCCCAGTTAAATTAAATAGCGGAATAGAAAATATGATCCAAAAAAAGTGTATGTATATCACACGTACACAACCACACTGGGCCCCAATTACTATTGTTTGTACCCCTAAAAGGCTAGATGAGGAGTAGGGGGAGTATGGAACAGGCAGCACCCTCAAACCTTCAGAAGTATGAGATGAACCCCAACAACTTGGAAAGGTGGATCTCTCTCACACGTACCAACACAGACTATCCCCCAATTTAACTGATCCCCAAAGGTTTTTGATTAAATAGCGGAATAGAAAATATGATCCAAAAAAAGTGTATGTATATCACACGTACACAACCACACTAGGCCCCAATTACTATTGTTTGTACCCCTAAAAGGCTAGATGAGGAGTAGGGGGAGTATGGAACAGGCAGCACCCTCAAACCTTCAGAAGTATGAGATGAACCCCAACAACTTGGAAAGGTGGATCTCTCTCACACGTACCAACACAGACTATCCCCCAATTTAACTGATCCCCAAAGGTTTTTGATTAAATAGCGGAATAGAAAATATGATCCAAAAAAAGTGTATGTATATCACACGTACACAACCACACTAGGCCCCAATTACTATTGTTTGTACCCCTAAAAGGCTAGATGAGGAGTAGGGGGGGTATGGAACAGGCAGCACCCTCAAACCTTCAGAAGTATGAGATGAACCCCAACAACTTGGAAAGGTGGATCTCTCTCACACGTACCAACACAGACTATCCCCCAATTTAACTGATCCCCAAAGGTTTTTGATTAAATAGCGGAATAGAAAATATGATCCAAAAAAAGTGTATGTATATCACACGTACACAACCACACTAGGCCCCAATTACTATTGTTTGTACCCCTAAAAGGCTAGATGAGGAGTAGGGGGGGTATGGAACAGGCAGCACCCTCAAACCTTCAGAAGTATGAGATGAACCCCAACAACTTGGAAAGGTGGATCTCTCTCACACGTACCAACACAGACTATCCCCCAATTTAACTGATCCCCAAAGGTTTTTGATTAAATAGCGGAATAGAAAATATGATCCAAAAAAAGTGTATGTATATCACACGTACACAACCACACTAGGCCCCAATTACTATTGTTTGTACCCCTAAAAGGCTAGGAGTAGGGGGAGTATGGAACAGGCAGCACCCTCAAACCTTCAGAAGTATGAGATGAACCCCAACAACTTGGAAAGGTGGATCTCTCTCACACGTACCAACACAGACTATCCCCCAATTTAACTGATCCCCAAAGGTTTTTGATTAAATAGCGGAATAGAAAATATGATCCAAAAAAAGTGTATGTATATCACACGTACACAACCACACTAGGCCCCAATTACTATTGTTTGTACCCCTAAAAGGCTAGATGAGGAGTAGGGGGGGTATGGAACAGGCAGCACCCTCAAATCTTCAGAAGTATGAGATGAACCCCAAAAACTTGGAAAGGTGGATCTCTCTCACACGTACCAACACAGACTATCCCCCAATTTAACTGATCCCCAAAGGTTTTTGATTAAATAGCGGAATAGAAAATATGATCCAAAAAAAGTGTATGTATATCACACGTACACAACCACACTAGGCCCCAATTACTATTGTTTGTACCCCTAAAAGGCTAGGAGTAGGGGGAGTATGGAACAGGCAGCACCCTCAAACCTTCAGAAGTATGAGATGAACCCCAACAACTTGGAAAGGTGGATCTCTCTCACACGTACCAACACAGACTATCCCCCAATTTAACTGATCCCCAAAGGTTTTTGATTAAATAGCGGAATAGAAAATATGATCCAAAAAAAGTGTATGTATATCACACGTACACAACCACACTAGGCCCCAATTACTATTGTTTGTACCCCTAAAAGGCTAGATGAGGAGTAGGGGGGGTATGGAACAGGCAGCACCCTCAAATCTTCAGAAGTATGAGATGAACCCCAAAAACTTGGAAAGGTGGATCTCTCTCACACGTACCAACACAGACTATCCCCCAATTTAACTGATCCCCAAAGGTTTTTGATTAAATAGCGGAATAGAAAATATGATCCAAAAAAAGTGTATGTATATCACACGTACACAACCACACTAGGCCCCAATTACTATTGTTTGTACCCCTAAAAGGCTAGATGAGGAGTAGGGGGGGTATGGAACAGGCAGCACCCTCAAACCTTCAGAAGTATGAGATGAACCCCAACAACTTGGAAAGGTGGATCTCTCTCACACGTACCAACACAGACTATCCCCCAATTTAACTGATCCCCAAAGGTTTTTGATTAAATAGCGGAATAGAAAATATGATCCAAAAAAAGTGTATGTATATCACACGTACACAACCACACTAGGCCCCAATTACTATTGTTTGTACCCCTAAAAGGCTAGATGAGGAGTAGGGGGGGTATGGAACAGGCAGCACCCTCAAACCTTCAGAAGTATGAGATGAACCCCAACAACTTGGAAAGGTGGATCTCTCTCACACGTACCAACACAGACTATCCCCCAATTTAACTGATCCCCAAAGGTTTTTGATTAAATAGCGGAATAGAAAATATGATCCAAAAAAAGTGTATGTATATCACACGTACACAACCACACTAGGCCCCAATTACTATTGTTTGTACCCCTAAAAGGCTAGATGAGGAGTAGGGGGAGTATGGAACAGGCAGCACCCTCAAACCTTCAGAAGTATGAGATGAACCCCAACAACTTGGAAAGGTGGATCTCTCTCACACGTACCAACACAGACTATCCCCCAATTTAACTGATCCCCAAAGGTTTTTGATTAAATAGCGGAATAGAAAATATGATCCAAAAAAAGTGTATGTATATCACACGTACACAACCACACTAGGCCCCAATTACTATTGTTTGTACCCCTAAAAGGCTAGATGAGGAGTAGGGGGGGTATGGAACAGGCAGCACCCTCAAACCTTCAGAAGTATGAGATGAACCCCAACAACTTGGAAAGGTGGATCTCTCTCACACGTACCAACACAGACTATCCCCCAATTTAACTGATCCCCAAAGGTTTTTGATTAAATAGCGGAATAGAAAATATGATCCAAAAAAAGTGTATGTATATCACACGTACACAACCACACTAGGCCCCAATTACTATTGTTTGTACCCCTAAAAGGCTAGATGAGGAGTAAGGGGAGTATGGAACAGGCAGCACCCTCAAACCTTCAGAAGTATGAGATGAACCCCAACAACTTGGAAAGGTGGATCTCTCTCACACGTACCAACACAGACTATCCCCCAATTTAACTGATCCCCAAAGGTTTTTGATTAAATAGCGGAATAGAAAATATGATCCAAAAAAAGTGTATGTATATCACACGTACACAACCACACTGGGCCCCAATTACTATTGTTTGTACCCCTAAAAGGCTAGATGAGGAGTAGGGGGGGTATGGAACAGGCAGCACCCTCAAACCTTCAGAAGTATGAGATGAACCCCAACAACTTGGAAAGGTGGATCTCTCTCACACGTACCAACACAGACTATCCCCCAATTTAACTGATCCCCAAAGGTTTTTGATTAAATAGCGGAATAGAAAATATGATCCAAAAAAAGTGTATGTATATCACACGTACACAACCACACTAGGCCCCAATTACTATTGTTTGTACCCCTAAAAGGCTAGATGAGGAGTAGGGGGAGTATGGAACAGGCAGCACCCTCAAATCTTCAGAAGTATGAGATTGTGTTCACTGTACCCCACAAAGATTGAGTTCACTGCACCCCACAATGATTGTGTTCACTGCACCCCACAAAGATTGTGTTCACTGCACCTCACAAAGATTGTGTTCACTGTACCCCCCAAAGATTGTGTTCACTGCACCCCACAAAGATTCTGTTCACTGTACCCCACAAAGATTGTGTTCACTGCACCCTAAAAGGATGTTGTTCACTGCACCCCACAAAGATTGTGTTCACTGCACCCTAAAAGGATGTTGTTCACTGCACCCCAAAAAGATTGTGTTCACTGTACCCCCCCAAAGATTGTGTTCACTGCACCCCACAAAGATTGTGTTCACTGCACCCCAAAAAGATTGTGTTCACTGTACCCCCCAAAGATTGTGTTCACTGCACCCCAAAAAGATTGTGTTCACTGTACCCCCCAAAGATTGTGTTCACTGCACCCCACAAAGATTCTGTTCACTGTACCCCACAAAGATTGTGTTCACTGCACCCCAAAAAGATTGTGTTCACTGTACCCCCCCAAAGATTGTGTTCACTGCACCCCACAAAGATTCTGTTCACTGCACCCCACAAAGGATTTTGTTCACTGCACCCCAAAAAGATTGTGTTCACTGCACCCCAAAAAGGATTTTGATCACTGCACCCCAAAAAGGATGTTGTTCACTGCACCCCAAAAATGATTTTGTTCACTCCACCCCAAAAAGATTGTGTTCACTGCACCCCACAAAGATTGTGTTCACTGCACCCCAAAAAGATTGTGTTCACTGTACCCCCCAAAGATTGTGTTCACTGCACCCCACAAAGATTCTGTTCACTGTACCCCACAAAGATTGTGTTCACTGCACCCCAAAAAGATTGTGTTCACTGCACCCCAAAAAGGATGTTGTTCACTGCACCCCAAAAAGGATGTTGTTCACTCCACCCCAAAAAGATTGTGTTCACTGCACCCCACAAAGATTGTGTTCACTGCACCCCAAAAAGATTGTGTTCACTGCACCCCAAAAATGATTTTGTTCACTGCACCCCAAAAAGGATTTTGTTCACTGCACCCCAAAAATGATGTTGTTCACTCCACCCCAAAAAGATTGTGTTCACTGCACCCCAAAAAGATTGTGTTCACTGCACCCCACAAAGGATTTTGTTCACTGCACCCCAAAAAGATTGTGTTCACTGCACCCCAAAAAGGATGTTGTTCACTGCACCCCAAAAAGGATTTTGTTCACTGCACCCCAAAAAGATTGTGTTCACTGCACCCCACAAAGGATTTTGTTCACTGCACCCCACAAAGATTGTGTTCACTGCACACCAAAAAGGATTGTGTTCACTGCACCCCAAAAAGATTTTGTTCACTGCACCCCAAAAAGATTGTGTTCACTGCAGCCCAAAAAGATTGTGTTCACTGCAGCCCAAAAAGATTGTGTTCACTGCAGCCCAAAAAGATTGTGTTCACTGCAGCCCAAAAAGATTGTGTTCACTGCAGCTCACACACAGAAAAATGGATGTGGATCACTGACACCTGCCTATCTCCAATCCCACACCACACAGCAATATCGATTGTAGTTTGTAGAACACAGTTTCCCTAAAATTCAGCAGACTCTGTCCCTAACAGGATTGAGAAGAGATCGTAGATCAGGATTGAGTGCAGATTCACCCCACCCCCCACACAGCAATATCGATTGTAGTTTGTAGAAGACACTGACCCTATAATTCAGCAGACTCTATCCCTAAAATGCCTACAACTCGCCCTGCCTAAACACTCCGACCTGTCCCTCAATTCTATCCGGACACAAATGGTTTTTTCCTGCCTATCTTTCCCTAATCAGCAGCCAGCACGTTGATGTGTGCTCTGTCCCTGATATAAGCAGCATAATGACGCCGCTGCGGCTGCCTCGAACTTATAAAGACTTGGTCACATGCTTCAGACGGCCAATCACAGCTACTAAGACATTTGCAGGCATGGCTGGGATGGCTTAAGGCACACCAGTTAAACGATTGTTGATTGGCTGTTGAAAGCCTGCCATGAAAAGAGCGCCAAAGCATGCAAAACCCGGAAATAAAACGACCGAACACGGATTTTTACCCGAACATACAGTAAAGTGTACTTGTCCGTGTTCGGGTACAAAAAATCCAATTATTCGGTACGAACACGAATAATACAGTCCGTGTTCGCTCAACACTAAAAGCAACCTGTTAACAAATAATGGAGCAGGTTGTGGCCTGGAACCTGTGAGGATTCAAGGAGGGTCCATAGCTTGTCAGAGGGGGAGTGAAACCAAGCCCTGGTCTGCGCGAGAATTGTTGTTGTATAGTAGTCCTGAATTGAGACATGGCCAACCCCTCCGGCTTAGGGAGTAATTTTTTAAAGGCACACCGGGCTCGTTTACCCTCCCAAAGATATTGATTCAGCAGGGATTGGGCTTGTCTAAAAAAGGTTAGACGGGCCCAATAGTGCATTTTATATACAACTATATAGATCAGACCAAAATTAGGAACAAATGAGGAGGAAAGAGGGACAGGGACTGTGTTTCAAATCAGGAACAGTTGGGAGCCATACTGTATGTATTGGTGGGATCCAGCTGAACTTGTTGGCCATATAGAAAGGAGTCCCCCCTTTTGCCAATCAAGATATGACACAGAGATGTCCTTCAAAATTTGACAAAATTCGGCTTTGGTTTAGGATAGGTAAAGCAAAGATTCCTAAATTGATCCTAAAACTTAGTCATGCTTCAAACCTAGTTATGTTACAATTTTTTTTCTTTATTTCCTACAAGGCCGATCCCTTAAACCCAAATGCCATCACCAGGTGAACAGGTGGCAAGCAGAGTGCAAATAATGGCATTTGAATTAATAGTATTATACTGTACATATTACCAATAAGTGGCAGTTACATGTCTTCTTAAAAATGTAAAACTGGTTCATAAAATAGATTACAGACCACTAAAAAAAGACTGGTAAAGCAGGTTCAGCTCCTGTTCTGCTAATAATAGCTGTAAAAACATTCTACTATTTCTAACTCAGACTCTGCAGTGTCAGGTTTGTCTGTCAGTGAGCATGTGAACGAACAGGTGAGACATGTGGAAGTGACCAATTCTGAATGTAATATACCTAGTGTTTCATTGTTAGAAATGCCTTCAACAATGATAGTTCTCATCTATGCAGACATGTCTTCTTCAAGCACTGCTTCTGCAAAATCTGTATGACCTGCTCTGCTAAGCCTTCCACACCTGCAGAGTCTTTCATTCCTTCCCAGGATGTGTTTTCCACATATACAGAATCTGTAACTTTGTGGTCAGATATGCCTTTGCCTTCTGTAAGTTCAGAATCTGTTGTTGCTCCTTTAGATAAACTTTCTGCATCTGCAGAATACTTTTTTACATCTTCTAATACACCTTTACATCAGACCTGGGCACATTGCGGCCCCAGGGCCACATCTGGTCCTTGGCTGTCCCTCTCTGACCCTCTGTGTCTCCACCGTCAGCATGCCTCTTTGAGCCTGTCTGCTTACTCACTGAGGAAGCTGACTGGCTCAGAGAGGCATGCTGGCAGATGTCAGTGTGGAGAGCTGCAAGAACTGGAAGGAGAGAGCCTAAGGAGCTGATCAGTACAGTGGGGAGGCTTGGTTCGGGTGGCAGAGCATTACCTGACGCTCCCGACGATCTCCTGGTACTTGCTACCTGAACAAGTTCTTCCTGTGTTAGGGCCTGCACACTGCAAATTCCAGGAGCCATACAACTGGTGTTCACTCGAGGTCAGGAACTGCAGAAGTCCTCACTGTACAAATTTCAGACTCTCTCCTTCCAGTCACCGTACTTTTCAGTGGGTAATTGACAGGTAGTGGGGAGGTGTTATATCGCCTCCACACCACCTGATTTAAACCCATAATGCTGCACTACCGTGCTGCGATTGCGTGCGCTGCACGCAGTGGCAGCTCAGCCCTACTGCACTCAGTGGGCAAACTCTGCAGCTCAAATTAACAGCCCTGTCCAGCTGTTATTTTACATTAATGGTGGGCAGCCAGGGTGGTAAAACTGCAGCTCAGCCACTCAATTTTACCACCTCCACAACCGCCCACCTCAAGAAGACCTACTTCAAGAGCAGTTGTACCTATTACTCCTACTCAGGTGTTTTTGTAAAAGTACATGTATAGTATACAGTATGCATGTGTGAGGGAACATAAGGGATGTGCGTGACACCTGGCAGCGGCAATGCAGCATTGTCTGCAGAAAACAGAGTAGGTATTGAAACTCTGACTAATAGTAACCTGCAAAATAACCAAAAAGTGAATGTACCTAAAAAACACGATTGTAAAGAGACTAATCTATATCATTTTGTGCAATTACCAATACCATTTAGAAGAGGTTTGAGTAGTAAAAGTAAGGAAACCCAATAGGGGAGGAAGAGGTGGTCTGGTAACATTTAGTCTGGGTTCACACTTATGTGAATTGGGTGTGGGTTTACCTACATCTAATTTGCATGTCAGGAGCCTGTGACCGACTCTCAATGGAGCCTATTCACACAACTCCAGGACAGCTGTGGAGCAAATTGCACAGGAGTCTTGTGCATCTCCTGGTCTGTTTCAGGTCCGAATTCAACCTAAACAATTTGGACCGAATACAGACCTGGAATGGTAAACAGGGAAGCACCGGATCCCTGCTGGGAGCTGCTCTGCACAGAGGTGTGAATCCGGCCTTAAGCAAAACTTCAGTCAATGACATGATTTCCATCATGGCTGAAAGCATGTAATCAGAAAAAGCCATATACCATAACAGGATAACTGTCTTTGTAACCCCCATTGATCAAGTGACAAACAGCCTGGAAGAAAAGTTCTCAAAAAAATTTAACTTTAATTTGAGTTATGTTCTATTTAGAGCTCAAATGGTTTAGTCAGATCAAACAATTTGGCATTCCAACAGAAGCTTTGGATACTTTAGCACAGTTGGCTCATTTTCATACTTTTTAATTTACAGTTGAACATCTTAGATTTAATGCAATTTTGCCCAGGTTTAAATAAACCATGCTCCTTCAAAATGACATAGATTATTTTTTGAGATGAAGAACTTGCTGATGAAAAGTGTATAACATACAGTATGAGAACTGCCTGAAGCCAATGTTGTTGGATGAAGATTGTATTTGTGTTGTGTTGAAACATTTGTTGGGTTGGCGAGGTGGGCCCCCAAGCCTAAATCTCTCTTGTGGACCCCAGAGTCATAGTCCACCCCTGTACACAGCTGTAATTGAATGTACAAAGGTCTGTGAGATTGGTGATAGATATATAGCTAGTAGGAGTTAGTCATGCTATGTTTGTATACCTGAAGAGAACATCGGAAAAACAATAAATGTATTGGAGTTTTCCTCTTTACCCAACTTTTTTCATTAGTGGGTGTAGGTGCCATGAATGGGACAGTAGACAGGATTCTTTACCTTTAAAGCTAAACTTATCTATGAAAGGATGACACTGTACAAAAAACTGTTGGATAAAAAGGCCGCGGCCGTTTATTATTTATAAAATAACATTTAAAACTCAAAGCTTTCAACTTATAAATAATAAACCCGACCACTACGATCCAGGTTTACAATAATAATAAATAATCAATAAACATATCCATCAAACTCATCAATAAATATAAACATATCGTCCCCCTTTGCAAACTGACAAAGGTGACCCAAAATAACAAACTGGCCGCGACAAAACAAAAATGGGGGGGGGGGGAGGGGAACCGCACGATCCGGGATGTTGAGGTAATCTGAGGGTCCAGCTACCTGAGAGCCCCCTTAAATAGGGCTGGGAACAGGCTCAGAAGGCGGGAAGCTGACTAGAAAAAACTGGTACCTCACACAATCTCCCCAGCTACTTGTTATCTCTAATTTGATAGGGGCTTATTCAGCCAACCATCAACTAGAAAACCTGTTACCCCCTAGTAACTATAATCTTCCTCTCTAAGCCCGCCAAAACTAATTCCTGTCATGTCTAAATTACCTGTCACTGTCCCATATAGAAAAGGGGGGCCATAGAGACCCCCCTTTTCTTTCTATGGGACAGTAGACAGGATTCTTTACCTTTAAAGCTAAACTTATCTATGAAAGGATGACACTGTACAAAAAACTGTTGGATAAAAAGGCCGCGGCCGTTTATTATTTATAAAATAACATTTAAAACTCAAAGCTTTCAACTTATAAATAATAAACCCGACCACTACGATCCAGGTTTACAATAATAATAAATAATCAATAAACATATCCAATAGACAGGCGGCATCACACCCGCCTGTCACCACCCCACAGCGCGGCCCTCTCGGCACAAGTGCCCAGATTAGCATTCAAAATGTCCAAACCCAAGTCAGACAAATGCGTGTCATCCTTCCTGTAAAGACCAGGAATTCCGCCTTCCAGCTCCAGATGTCGGAAGGACGCAATTCCCATACCTCCTAGCAGTTTTTCTAAAGCCCTGTTGATACGCCTCCTGACTTTCTCTAAAGGCTTCAAGTGTGCATGTTTAAACCAAGACAACCTTGGGATAATTTCCGAGAAAACAAAAGCCGTGTGAGGTGAAAAGGATTGCAAAAAAGAAAAATCATCCCTAATCCTAAAAATTAAATCAAGAGTCTTTACGTTGCCCACATCGTTTCCCCCAGATGAATGATGAGAACATCTGGAGGGGAAAGGAGCTGCATTAACCTACAAACTTCAAAGATAAGCTCGGACCATTTCATGCCCCTCTTGCTGAACCAGTTGACCTGAAAATGACGTGGATCCAGACCGATATTCTCCGTGTAACTGCGTCTTCTAGCTCTCGCCCGGGCCCAGTGGATGAAAGAATGGCCCACAATCCACACTGAGACCCTGCGTCCTAGAAGTATTAAGACATAAAATTAGGTCGGATATATGACAAATAGGCATTTGATCGCCATCTACCAATATTCTTTAATAACTCAGTATCAACACCCAATCTCGCAGCTTCCGTCGCTGCCCCAATCCTAAAAGAGTGGGAGGACAGTTTCAAATGATCAAGTTTCAAAAAACGTAAACATTTATTAAACACAGCAACAAACTGGAACTTTGTTAAGGGTTTTCCGGATTGATGAACAAAAAAGGGGCCAGTATTGGGGCACCGGATCAGCAGGAACTGTTTCATCAGGAAAACTGGACAGATACAAGAATCTTTATAGACATTTAGGTGAATCCATTTGCCCACTCCCAACTGGTCGGTTTTAGAAAAGCGCAACAAAATGCTCATTGAATTATCATAAAAAAGGATATCAGACATTAACAAACCAGTTCTGCCATACTTCACATCCATGGCTAACTCGGAAACCCTTAGAGCAGCAAAAAACATGATGGAGAAGGCAGCTTGAAAAAGAGCAGATTCATAAAACGAAAAACATACCTTTGTAGTGGCTTCGCATAGTCGTTCCAAAATTTCCGGTGTAATAGGTTGCCTGGAATCTCTTTGCCAGGTACACTTACGGTAACCTTTCATAGCCTGCCTTATTGAAAAAAAGGACGAACATGGGGGACAATTACGCAGTTTACCAAAGAAAGATATCCCCGCTAGGATTTTATTAATATGGGACCAAGAGTAGCGTTGTGCGAACAATTTATTCAGAAAAAACAGTAAAAGATGTTCAGAAAAAGCATCAGGACATTCACCCATGTCGTTCAAATGAGATATCCACAGAGACCAAGCTGACTGATATCCAGCCATGGTTGCTGGGGCCAATGAATTTGATATGTTGTCTGAAACTAAATTTAAACAATATCCCAAAGGCGGGCCGGGTATTGATGACTCGTCTGATCTGCGGTTGGTAACAGCTGGAAAAAACGATCCATCTGTCGGCGAGACAAAGAATCTGCCAATGTGTTGTCCTTGCCCGCAATAAAAGTAGCTTTGATCCAAATGTTCAAAAGTAAGCACTTAGAAACTAGATATCTCAACAACTTCAGGACAGGCGGGGACTTGGAAGACAGACAATTTATAGCGAATAAAACGCCCTTATTATCTGTCCTGACCATCAAGCGCCTGTTCTGGAACTGATGACCCCATATCTCTAAAGCTACTATGATGGGAAAGAGCTCTAGAAGCACACTATTCCGGGTATATCCTAAAGAAATCCACCTAGGACACCACGAGTCAGCACACCAATGATTGCGCCAAATGGCGGCAAACCCCACTGAGCCTGCTGAGTCAGTGGATAACAGAAAATCCCTATCTAAAATAAAGTCCTCTTGCCAGACAGACTTACCATTGAAATGTATCAGGAATTGAATCCAAATTAGCATATCTTCTTTAATATCAGCTGACAGTCTGACATGGGCTGAAGGAGATTTTAAACCGGAAATTGCAGAGTAAAGCTTTCTGGCAAATAATTTGCCAAGGGGAATGACCCGAGATGCAAAGGCGAGCAAGCCCAAAAGAGACTGAACCTCCTTTAAGCAAACTTTCTTCCTGCGCATCATTGTCAAAAGGCAATGTTCCAGTTTAACCACCTTCTCTAACGGTAACCTGAATTCCATCATGTTGGAATCAATAGTGATACCCAAAAACTGAATGCACGTTGACGGCCACTCAGTTTTTTCGTGGGCCAATGGAATGCCAAATTGTCTGCACATATTTAAAAAAGAATGTAATAAATGCAGACAATCTGAAGATCCAGCTGAACCTAAAAACAAAAAATCATCTAAATAATGGACTATGTTAGCAGAATTAGATACTGAGGACACTACCCACTCTAAAAAGGATGAAAAACATTCAAAATAAAAACAAGACAATGAGCAGCCCATGGGGAGACACCTGTCAAAAAAGAATTGGCCTAAAAAATAAAAACCTAAAGAATTGAATGCTTCAGGGTGCACCGGAAGCAAGCGAAAGGCGGACTTGATGTCCGTCTTTGCCATGAGCGCACCCCTGCCTAAACGCCTAAGTATAACCAGGGCATCATCAAATGTTGAGTATTGCACAGAAGCCAGGTCCTCGCTTATCTCATCATTTAAGGACCCGCCGAAGGGAAACGATAAGTGATGAATAAGCCTATAAGTATTCGGCTCCTTCTTCTGTACAATGCCCAGAGGAGAAATCCTGAAGTTGACAAAAGGAGGGTAAACAAAAGGGCCAGAAAACCTTCCGGCTTGTAATTCTTTATTAATTTTTTCTTTAACAACATCTTCCAAATACATAACGGACTTCAAATTAGGGACCAAAGAACAACCCTGTCCTGAAAACCTGGGTAAAACAAAACCATCTCTAAAGCCCTCAGTTATTAAGGTGGCCTTCACCCTGTCGGGGTACCGCTGCAACCATGGGAGCATTGCGAGCAGGTTCACCGGCGTTGAGGCTTTTTGGAATATTTCCTGGGTTCTGAGCGCACTGCAATTTCTTAAAACATTTGTGGACGGGGTGGGATCCTGCACAGAAGGCACATTCATGCCTATATTTGCAGGTCCCAGGCCATCGACACTGTGTTTCATTATAATTAAAGCACACTCCCTTACGAAAGGTGGAAGTTGCTGGTTGAGGCTGCTGGCCAGGAAAAGACTGCCGGTTAAGGATAGGCCGTTGAGGGAGAAACAGATCCAGCCAGAGGCTGACATCCTTAACCCCCCATTTCAGGTTCGGCTGAACAGCCAACTTTTGGCGGAAAGCCACATCGTAGTTATACCACGCTGTGCCACCAAAATTTTTAAAGGCTTCCAGAACAATGTCCAAGTGTTGAAAGAGACCAGTACTTTTGGACGGGAATCTTTCACATAACACAGCGGAATATATAAAAAACGATTGCAACCAATTGTTGAAATTTTTTGCAACGGGGCGTTTCCTCTCCTCATCCTCTTTCTTGTCACTTTTGGACACGAAATCCCTAGCTGAGGGTAGGAGGGAGAGCATGTCCACAAAGCAACCGTTCCAAATTTTTTCCTTAACAGCATCGGACAAGTGAAATCCCAGCGGGGACATTTCACAAGTCAGAGCTTCTTTTAGACAAACTTCAGGCAAGTTCTGTGCTTTAGCTAACAGAAAGGAATTGGATTCAGCAGATAAAGCAGAAGAACCGTGAGACACATTTAAATCCTGCAATATAACTGAATCAGGCACAGAAATTGTATTATTGTTGCTTGGAGCCCAATTTGCGGACTGGCCGCTAGATGGCGCCCACACGTCAACAATAGAAGCAGTCACAGGCTGTAGAACCTCTGTAGCTGAGGGAACCGAATTAGGAGGATTGATCAAACTTTTGAATTCTGTCAAAAAATTCTGCAGTACACTAGCAATATCACCTGTGGAGGACTGAGCATAAGAAACCCCACTCCCATCCCCCTCATTGGACATCAAAGGCTCCCCCCCGCTACCACCTGTAGGGGCAGAAAATGACATGCTCTGGACAACTGCGCTCACAGGGTTAAAAAGCTCACCTGCAGCGTGATCAGCTCCACTCCTGGACGGGTGCTCCCGAGTCTGTGGTTGCCGTGGAGACGCTGCCCTGGAACGGGCCAGCCTGCCGGTGACGGGGATGGGGTCTTGACTGGCACCTCTGACACGCGAAGCGGACTTCCCTGGACGTCTTGCCGCTGTTCGGTCCCCGGCGGGCGGTGAGAATCTCCGGCAGGGGAGTCTTCTCCTCTTCTTGGCACCGGCCTCTTCGGCGGACGGGCCTGATGAGCTGCGCCTGCGCACCTCCGACGTCACCCGACGATCTTCATCCGGTTCCGGGGTAGACGACGATCTTCCTCTGGCCGGGGTCACTTGTTGCGAACTTCCTCTCGCCGGGGTCAATTGCTGGGAACTTCCTCTCGCCGGGGTCACGACTTGCGCACTTCCCTGCGCCACGGACACGGCTTCATTCCTCCAGCTCGGGCCAGCGACGGGCTCCAACTCCGCCGGCGGCTCAGGTAACGGCTCCGGCAGCTCTGCTGTAGACGGGTTAGGGATAGCAAGACACCGCTTAACCCATTCTTCTCCCCCTTCAGCACCAGCTCGCTCAATTAGACGGCGAAGGAGGCTCATCTCGATGGACGGTCTAGATGATACAGGAACCGCACGATCCGGGATGTTGAGGTAATCTGAGGGTCCAGCTACCTGAGAGCCCCCTTAAATAGGGCTGGGAACAGGCTCAGAAGGCGGGAAGCTGACTAGAAAAAACTGGTACCTCACACAATCTCCCCAGCTACTTGTTATCTCTAATTTGATAGGGGCTTATTCAGCCAACCATCAACTAGAAAACCTGTTACCCCCTAGTAACTATAATCTTCCTCTCTAAGCCCGCCAAAACTAATTCCTGTCATGTCTAAATTACCTGTCACTGTCCCATATAGAAAAAGGGGGGCCATAGAGACCCCCCTTTTCTTTCTATTCCCTTTTGCACAATCCCCTGGGCTCTTATAATCCCCAATACTCCTAAACATGGCCAGAGGATATAAATTTCACTTGTTTCCTTCCTTCAGGGGCTAAAAAGACTGTGCCTGATGGGACAGAAATTATTGTTAGCTGTCACCAGGTGAGGGAGTCCTCCTTTGTTGTTCCTAGCATGTGGGCTGCCGGATGAGAGCACAAGAGCACACAGCTTCATTTTAAGTTCTAGTCACTGTGTTGATCACTGTGCTAGCTGTGTTTCCAGCAGGGTGGCCTGTTGTCTTCTTCCTCCTTCATGTATACCTATCCCTAGGACTTCTGCTGCTACTTGTACATCCAAAACAGAAGCTCCTTCCAGCTTCTCCCTGTGGAGCCTGTTCAGGGATTCTGTTGGTCGACCACCTGGGCTACCAGCCACATCCAGCCCCCTTGTAAGAGTGATGTTACCCCCAAAGAACTGCAAGTAACCGTGTTCGTACTTGACCAGCCTTTTTCAACCAGGGTGCTGCGGCACACTGGGGTGGTGTATGGGTTCCTCTGGGGTGCTGTTGGGAAATGTGTGGTTGGATCCAAGTCTGCTTTTTTTTTTACACAGAGCCACAGGTTGAAAAAAACAAGCCCTGACCCTGCCACCTGCCAACATCCTACAAACTGATGACATTGTTGCTAATAACAGCACTACTTCCTTTGTTCCCCCTGACAGAAGCATACAGCATAGCAAAAGAAACGTCACGTGGGTTACTGAATCCCACCTACTGAGTCCCAGCTTCCATCCAGCGCTCAGTAAGGGCAGACTGAAGGACACTTATGGGCTGCAATGGGGGAGACACTGATGGGGGGAGCTGTACTGAGGGACAGACTGATGGGAGAGCTGTACTGAGGGACACTGATGCCAGTAATCTCTAATGAGGGGACACTGACAGCAGGGAGTGCTGACAAGGGGGATCTTGATGGCGGTCAGCTCTGATGAGGGGACCCTCTTTTGGGGGATCTGATGAGGGGAACTCTAATGAGGTGAAAACTAATGAGAGAACATTGATGAATGGCTCTGATGGAAAGGGACACTGAGGCTTGGTTTACAAAAAAGTATTGACAAAAAATACTTAGAAACATAGAAACATAGAATGTGTCGGCAGATAAGAACCATTTGGCCCATTTAGTCTGCCCAATATATCTGAATCCTATGAATAGTCCCTGGCCCTATCTTATATGAAGGATAGCCTTATGCCTATCCCATGCATGCTTAAACTCCTTCACTGTATTTGCAGCTACCACTTCTGCAGGAAGGTTATTCCATGCATCCACTACTCTCTCAGTAAAGTAATACTTCCTCATATTACTTTTAAACCTTTGCCCCTCTAATTTAAAACTGTGTCCTCTTGTGGTAGTTTTTCTTCTTTTAAATATGCTCTCCTCCTTTACCGAGTTGATTCCCTTTATGTATTTAAAAGTTTCTATCATATCCCCTCTGTCTCTTCTTTCTTCCAAGCTATACATGTTAAGGTCCTTTATCCTTTCCTGGTAAGTTTTTTCCTGCAATCCATGTACTAGTTTAGTAGCAGCAAGCGTGTCCTGCTTGCTGCGTTTGAGTTTACACTGCAGCCTAATTATTTAAAATGCAGGTAAAATGTCCTCGACCCGCACAGAACTTCTTAGTGCCACTACATACTATTTACTACACGTACAAGGCAACTTTGCATCATAACCTACTGAGCACAATACTTTGCCGTAAAAACTAAATTTTAGGGCTTGTTTACACCAAATGTGCTGCAAAAATGCATGAGGAATCACACACTTTCCCCCACCGCACATAAAAACTCTGCATTAGGTGGTAGTGGCACCTCCATGCTTCTAGCAAATGTGTGTGCATTTGTTCCTGCTAAAACACATAATATCACCATACCATGCATTTTGATGCGGCGAGATTTTAAAAATCGTGTCAGCATCTTTTTTGCATGTTTTATGCGCATAGGGCAGCCCGCTGGAAAATAGGACACATGGGAATGCATAAAAAAAGTGCTTGTGCTTTGCACCAGACTAATCTATACTGTGCTGTTTATTAGTAGTGATATCTTCTAATACTCTGTTCTCTTAGGTACTGTAATTTTATATTGTGCTGCCTTTGTTGGAACTACATGGATTTATACGGGTTTGCGATAAAACATATTTATTTGGAAAAATAATTACACGAGTAGGATTATGTACAATGGGCTAAGGGCCCATAGGGGTGAAGGTGGTGAGAAAGGTAGAAAGTGTGACATATTGTGAAATGGAGACTTCTGATGTTATTTCTCTGCTATCCATGCTTGAAAAAAGACTCTGGGTTT
The DNA here is from genome assembly GCF_965119305.1 of Pelophylax lessonae. Lineage (NCBI taxonomy): Eukaryota > Metazoa > Chordata > Amphibia > Anura > Ranidae > Pelophylax > Pelophylax lessonae. Next base: position 587,348,231 of record NC_138770.1, read on the forward strand.
GACAGAGAAACATCTGAAACCATTCAACGCGTTTCGGGTAATGTTCAATAGGTGCCTTTGTCAAGGATATCACCATATAAGTCATTTTTGTACAGTAGTGCCTAATCCATAAAGGGATCCCGCTTTTCCCTCCACTCCCCAAATTGCATCAAGAACTCGTGTGGAAACAGCTGGTTTGAAAAAAATTGCAGTGTACTGCGACTATGCTGGGAGATTCCCGCCACTATTTCAAGGGTTTCAGGACCTTCCCAAGAAGTTTAGTAGTCATCAGAGTAGGGAAAAAACAGTGAGATTCTTTTAACAGAGGTTTCCTGAGATTCTCCGCTCTCCCTCACGGTGAAAGTGAGCACAGGGCCCAAGTCTGTTTCTGATTGTTTGTTCCTAGACATTCACACCAGTGGCCTGCTGGAGGTCATTTTTTAGGGCCCTGGCATTGCTCATCCTTGCACAAAGGAGCAGATACTGGTCCTGCTGAAGGGTTAAGGTCCTTCTGTGGCCCTGTCCAGCTCTCCTAGAGTAACTGCATGTCTCCTGGAATCTCCTCCATGCTCTTGAGACTGTGCTGGGAGACACAGCAAACCTGGCAATGCCACTTATTGATGTGCCATCCTGGAGAAGTTGGACTGCTTGTGCAACCTCTATAGGGGCCAGATATCACCTCATGCTACCAGTAGTGACACTGACCCTAGCCAAATGCAAAAGGAGTGAAAAACAGTCAGAAAAGATGAGTAGGGGGAAAAAAAGGCTGGTGGCCTCCACCTGTAAAACGATTCCTATTTTGGAGATTGTCTCATTTTTGCCTATCTTGTGCACCTGTTGTAATTTAATTAACACCAAAGCAGCTGAAACTGATTAACAACCCCCTCTGCTACTTAACTGACCAGAACAATATCCCAGGAGTTTAATTGACTTGATGCTATACTCTGATTAAAAATGTTCCTTTAATTTTTTTGAGCAGTGTATACAGAGCAGGGGTCTCAAACTGGTGACCCTCCAGCTGTTGCAAAACTACAATTCTCATGAGGCTCTGAAATAGATTTTGTTGAAAAGTTTATGTATACTATATATTAATGTATAGTTTATGTATATTTTGTTGCTTTATAGCCTGAAATGAAGACGGACACATTTTTTGTTTTATCCACCTGTATTTACTCAGTGCAATGTATAACAACCAAGTGAAAGATATGACAAAAACATGCCAGAAAAAATTTTTAAAAAGCTGAATCACTGATTTGGAAAAAGGATCACCCCCCCCCCCTGATAAAAATGATATGGAAACTCAATCAGATGTAGCTAATCACCTTCTCAATGGCACACAAATCAGCTGTGGTCATTTTGATTAGCTCAGCATGAAACAAGCTTTCCTGGAGCATTTCAGTCCCTGATAGAGCAGCTGAAGTAATAAACTATGGGTGGCAAGGCACTGTCAAAAGATCTCTGGGATAAAGTTGTGGACAGGCACAAGTCAGGAGATGGATACAAACACATTTCAAAGGCTTTATCAATGCCTAGAAGCACTGTGAGGTCTATTATTAGGACATGCAAGGCATTTGGTACAACACAGACCCTCCCTGGATCAGGATGTCGCTCCAACAGCAGGCCAACAGCAACTCTGAAGCAGTTGCAGGAATTTATGACAAAGAGGGGTCATTGTGTGCATGTGACAATAAAATCACAAATTCTCCACAAATGTGGCTTGTATGGGCAGGTTGCAAGAAAAAAGCCATTCCTCAAGAAAGGCCACATGCAGCCAAGACTAAGCTTTACCAAAGTACACCTTGAAGATTTTGTGGCCACATATTGGTTTTATGGTCAGATGGGACTAAAATTTAAGTTCTTGGCCTTAAAAGCAAATGATATGTCTGGAGGATATCCAATACAGTTTCCCATCCAAATAACATCATTCTTACAGTAAAGCATGGAGGTGGTAAAATCCTATTATGGGGTGTTTCTTTGCAGCAGGGACTAGGGCACTTGTCAGAATAGAAGAGAAATAGATGGGGCAAAATATAGTCAAATTCTTGAGGAAAATCTGCTGCCCTCTGCCAGAAGGTTGTCAACAGGAAGAAGGTTTATCTTCCAACATGACAATGACCCAAAGCACACAGCAAAAATGATCACACAGTGGTTGAAGGAGAAAAAGTCAAATGTCCTTGCATGGCTTTGTCAGAGCCCAGACTTAAACCCCATTGAAAATCTGTTGAATGACTTGAAAACCGCAGTCCACAAACGGTCACTATCAAATTTAACTGAACTTGAGCAATTCTGCAAAGAAGAGTGGGCAAATATTGCAAAATCTAGATGTGCAAAGTTAGTGGAGACAAATCCCAACAGACTTAAGCAAAGGGTGGTTCAATAAAATACTGACACAAGGGGGCGAGCCTTTTTCCAATTCAGTGATTCTGTTTTTTAATTATTTTTGGTGTTGGTGCTGTTGGTGTTATATCTTTTACTAGGATGTGTGACAGGAAGTCAGGTAAATCTGTGGATGTAGTCACAGACAGGAGATACATTTCCACCTGGTTTGGAAAGTTCACCAATTACTATAGGGTGTTGGCTGCAGAGATAGCCAGCAGGAAGTTGAAAACCATTCAGCTCTTCAGAATGAGGAAATGAAGGCCTCTATAATTTGTCCAAAAGAAGTCTAAGGATTGCTGCCTCCTGCCGCTGTGTGGGCGTGGGGAGAGGAGGACAGTCAGATGTGTGCCCCCTGAAAGCTGTGTGAGCATGGGGAAGACCTCCTGAAGCGATGTGAAGCTGAGGAGGGTAACAAGTGTGAAGACTACTCAAGGTGAGGTCTTGGACTATTTCTGTGTGGAAAGAAATAAATGCACTGTTTGCTATGTGAAGAGACAAACAAAGGGACATGTTCAATGTGAAGAGGAAAAGGGACATGATCAATGGACATTTGTTGTGTGAAGAAAAAACATGGACTATTGAGTGTCTGCTGTAGGATCAGAAAAGTTTGTCCAACAGTAGGTTGGGGACAGACTTCATTAGATAGGTTCCAGTGTGTGAAGGTAGCCGCCCACAGTGGCAAGGATTTATTTTGTGTTTTATTTTTATTTTGCTGTTTTGAGGCTTGCACTTGTGTGAATTAAACTGCAAGAATAAACCAAGCTGTTGTTTGCAACCACTTCTCGGCTATCTCCCTGTGTAAACGCACCCCCCAAAGGGGTCATCCACGCCTACCACCGAGCTAATCTCCCACAGATGTTATAAGTTGTAAATACAGCTGGATAAAACAAAAACTGTGTCTGTCTTCAATTCAGACTGCAAAGCAACAAAATGTGAATATTTTAAAGGGGTTATATATATATCCATACACACAGTATCTCACAAAAGTGAGTACACCCCTCACATTATTGTAAATATTGTATTATAGCTTTTCATGTGACAACACTGAAGAAATGACACTTTGCTACAATGTAAAGTAGTGAGTGTACAGCTTGTATAACAGTGTAAATTTGCTGTCCCCTCAAAATAACTCAACACACAGCCATTATTGTCTAAACCGCTGGCAACAAAAGTGAAAATGTCCAAATTGGGCCTAATGAGCCATTTTTCCTGCCCGGTGTCATGTGACTCGTTAGTGTTAAAGGACTCAGGTGTGAATGGGGAGCAGGTGTGTTAAATTTGGTGTTATCGCTCTCACTCTCTCATACTGGTCACTGGAAGTTCAACATGGCACCTCATGGCAAAGAACTCTCTGAGGATCTGAAAAAAAGAATTGTTGCTCTACATAAAGATGGCCTAGGCTATAAGAAGATTGCCAAGACCCTAAAACTGAGCTGCAGCACAGTGGCCAAGACCATATAGTGGTTTAACAGGACAGGTTCCCCTCAGAATAGACCTCACCATGGTCGACCAAAGAAGTTGAGTGCATGTGCTCATCGTCATATGCAGAGGTTGTCTTTGGGAAATAGACGTATGAGTCCTGCCAGCATTGCTGCAGAGGTTGAAGGGGTGGGGGGTCAGCCTGTCAGTGCTCAGACCATACACCGCACACTGCATCAAATAGGTCTTTATGGCTGTCGTCCCAGAAGGAAGCCTCTTCTAAAAATGATGCACAAGAAAACCCGCAAACAGTTTGCTGAAGACAAGCAGACTAAGGACATGGATTACTGGAACCATGTCCTGTGGTCTAATGAGACCATGATAAACTTATTTGGTTTAGATGGTGTCAAGCGTGTGTGGTGCCAACCAGGTGAGGAGTATAAAGAGCTGTGTCTTGCCTAAAGTTAAGTTAAGTGTGGTGGTAGGAGTGTCATGATCTGGGGCTGCATAAATGCTGCCAGCACTGGAGAGCTACAGTTCATTGAGGGAACCATGAATGCCAACATGTACTGTGACATACTGAAGCAGAGCATGATCCCCTCCCTTCGGAGATGGGCCGCAGGGCAGTATTCCAACATGATAACGACCCCAAACACACCTCCAAGATGACCACTACCTTGCTAAAGAAGCAGAGGGTAAAGGTGGTGGCCTGGTCAAGCATGTCTCCAGACCTAAACCCTATTAAGCATCTTTGGGGCATCCTCAAACTGAAGGTTGAGGAGCGCAAGGTCTCTAACATTCACCAGCTCCATTATGTCATCATGAAGGAGTAGAAGAAGACTCCAGTGGCAATCTGTGAGCTCTGGTGAACTCCATGCCCAAGAGGGTTAAGGCAGTGCTGGAAAATAATGGTGGCCACACAAAATATTGACACTTTGGGCCCAATTTGGACATTTTCCCTCAGGGATGTAGTCACTTTTGTTACATAGTTACATAGTAGTTGAGGATGAATAAAGACAATAGTCCATCCAGTTCAACCTGTGTAGGTATGTGTGTACCTATTAATTTCCCATAGCCCTGAATGTTTTGTTCTTTGAGATGTACATCCAAGAGTCTTTTAAAAGTAGCCATACTCCCCACAGTTACCACCATTTGTGGAAGAGAGTTCCACAATCTTATTGCCCTTACTATAAAGAAACCCTTGCATAGCCTGAGGTTAAATCGATTCTCCTCTAATCGCATTGTGTGGTCAAGTGTCCTCTTACTTTCCTTGCGACTGAATAGCAGTGGCGGCCGGTTCGTTGGGGGCGCAGGGGCGCTGCCCCCCTATCCATGCGTCCGGCCCCCTAAACTAAATGCAGGGGCGCCGGACGCATGGAGTTCAATGGGGCTTTTTTTTGGCATCACCTGTTCAGAGCCAGAGGCTCTAATAGGGCGATGCAAAGGGTGGACCCGGGGTGCAGAGCAGTGCGTCCCGAGCCCACCCATTGTGTGACAATAGCGAATGAAAATTCGCTATTGTCACACGGATCCTTCTCCTGGCCAATCAGGGAGCGCGTCCGATACGCGCTTTCTGATTGGCCGCAAGGCAAACCCCATGTCATTGGCCGAGGAGGAGGCAGGAGAGGGAGGACTCATGGAGACGCGCCGCCGGGGGACTGAAGAGAAGCCGACGCCGGGACTGCTCCAGGGCTCCAGGTAAGTGCACTGGTCTGGGGGGGGGGGGGTGGCGGCACATTGCATTGAAGGGGGAACGCACGCACGCTGGTCTCTGCATTGAAAGGGGCATGTTTGCTGGTCGCTACATTGAAAGGGGGCATGTACGCTGGTCAATACATTGAAGGGGGCATGTACGCTGGTCACTACATTGAAGGGGGCATGTACGCTGGTCACTACATTGAAAGGGGCATGTATGCTGGTCACTGCATTGAAAGGGGCATGTACGCTGGTCACTACATTGAAAGGGGCATGTACGATGGTCACTACATTGAAAGGGGGCATGTACGCTGCTCTCTGCATTGAAGGGGGCATGTACGCTGGTCACTACATTGAAAGGGGGCATGTACGCTGGTCACTGCATTGAAGGGGGCATGTATGATGGTCACTGCATTGAAAGGGGGCATGTACGCTGGTCACTGCATTGAAAGGGGGCATGTACACTGGTCTCTGCATTGAAGGGGGCACACTGGTCACTGTGCATTGAAAGGGGGCACGCTGGTCACTGTGCATTGAAAGGGGGGGTCACTGTGCATTGAAAGGGGGCACGCTGGTCTCTCTGCATTGAAAGGGGGCACGCTGGTCTCTCTGCATTGAAAGGGGCACGCCTGTCTCTCTGCATTGAAAGGGGGCACACTATACCTTAATTACTGAAGGCCCCTTTCACACTTTTGCGACCTCAAAGTCACGCAATTTTTGACAGCGTTTTTTGCTGCAAAGCAATGCCTATTACATTTTTCTGTTTGCGCCCCCCCAAAAAAATTTTGAGCACCAGCCGCCACTGCTGAATAGTTTTTTTTCTATGCTGAGATCACCATTGAGGTATTTGTAAATCGCTATCATGTCCCCTCTCAGGCGTCTCTTCTCCAGGGAGAATAAATCAAGTGCTTGTAAACGCTCCTCATAATTAAGGTCCTCCAATGCCCTAATTAGTTTAGTTTCTCTTCTCTGGACTCTCTCCAGTTCCAACACATCCTTTCTGATGATTGGCGACCAGAACTGGACAGGAGTACTCCAGATGTGGTTGAACCATAGTTTTATAAAGTGGTAGGATTATAGCTTTATCTCTGGAGTATATCCCCTTCCTTATGCATGCGAATATTCTGCCGGCTTTGGCAGCTACAGCATTGCATGCTATTGTTTAGTCTATCTTCTACTAGGGCTCCCAGAGCTTCCATTCTTGATTCCCCCAGAGGTTCCCCCCCCAAAGCGTATTTTGTGCTTAAGTTTTTAGTCCCCAAGCGCAGTACCTTACATTTCTCCACATTAACCACTTTACCACCGGAGGATTTTGCTGTCTTACGTCCAGGCCACTTTTTGCGATTCGGCACTGTGCGACTTTAACTGACAATTGCGCGGTCGTGCGGTGCCATACCCAAACAAAATTTACGTCCTTTTTTTCTCACAAACAGAGCTTTCTTTTGGTGGTATTTGATCACCTGTGCGATTTTTACTTTTTGCGCTATAAACAAAAAAAGAGCGTAAATTTTGAAAAAATAATATTTTTCAAATTTTTTTATATGAAATTCCCCCCCAAAAAAATGTAAAAATGAAAATTTTTTTACATTTTTGGCCAATTTGTTTTCTGCTATCTATGTTTGGTAAAAAAATTCACAATAAGCATATTTTAATTGGTTTGAGCAAAAGTTATTGCGTTTACTAACTAAGGGAAAGATTTCTGTCATTTTTGGTGTTTTTTTTTAACGAGTAATGGCGGCGATCTGCAATTTTTTTGCGGGACTGCGACATTGCGGCGGACAGATCGGACCCTTGACTGACATTTTTGACACTTTTGGGGGTACCAGTGACATTACTACAGTAATCAGTGCTATAAATATGCACTGTTACTGTAAAAATGACACTGGCAGGGAAGGGGTTAATTTTATTGGAGAGGGAGGGGTTAATGTATGCCTGGTGCTTACTAACGTGTGTGGGGGGAGGTGACTGAGTGACACAGGGACAGATCGAAGGTTCAGCTATGCTGAACCCTGCAATCTGTCACTGTCTGTCACTTAGGAGATCCGCCCGCTTTGTTTACACAAGCGGGCGGATCTCAAAACTCGATTCCCCGACGATCGGGGAAGACCAGCGGCGATCGCCACTGCTCCTCCCCTGGCCTGACTCCCGCTGTGACTGAATACAGCAGAAACGAGCCTCCGGTGGCGCGTGTGCGCCGCCCACAAGGGGAGGAGTCCAGCGACGTAGGTCTACGTCGCTGGATGGGAACTAACCACTTTGCCGCAGTAGAGCTCGAGTGAGTGGTCGGCAAGTGGTTAAACCTCATTTGCCATGTAGTTGCCCACTCTGTTATTTTGTTCAGGTTATTCTGTAAGATTTCTATGTCTTGATGTGAAGTTATTGCCCTGCTTATTATTGTGTCATCTGCAAAAACTGAGATTGAGCTAATGATCCCATCCTCTATGCTATTTATGAAAAAAATTGAACAAAATTGGTCCCAGGGCTGAGCCTCGGGAGGACCCCACTTAACACTCTGAGTACAAATTATTTATCACCACCCTTTGGACACACCCCTTTAACCAGTTTTCTATCCAAGAACAAACCTTGTGGTCGATGCCTGCAGACCTTAGTTTGCAAATTAAGCATTTGTGGGGAACTGTATTGAATGCCTTAGCAAACTCCAGATACACCACATCCACAGGTCTCCCCCTATCTAGCTCACAGCTCACCTCCTCATAGAATGTTAACAGACTGTTTTGACAAGAACGTCCTTTTGTAAACCAATGCTGATTACTGCTGATGATACTGTTGACTTTAGCAAATTCTTGAATATAGTCCCTTATCATCCCTTCCAGTAGTTTACATACTATTGATGTCAGGCTAACCGGCCTATAATTTCCCGGGATATGCCTCTGCCCTTTTTTGAATATTGGTAACCAGTGGTTTAGACATGAATGGCTGTGTTGAGTTATTTTGAGGGGACAGCAAATTTACACTGTTATACAAGCTGTACACTCACTACTTTACATTGTAGCAAAGTGTCACTTCTTCAGTGTTGTCACTTGAAAAGATATAATAAAATAATTACAAAAATGTGAGGGGTGCACTCACGTTTGTGAGATACTGTGTATATATATATATATATATATACAGCTATAGGGTCTAAGTATATAAATGCTGCATTAGTGCTCAGATCAAAGAAACATTTACATAGATGTTATATGTTTGTACAGGAGAAATGTACTGCAGTGACAGCAAACCTATGCCTGTGAAGAAGTTCAGATTGAAGTATCAGAAGACACATTGAAATATGTACATATAAATGTGTGGAATATACGGACAGCTATAAACAGACACAAAAATACCAACAGAAAGTGAAGACTTTATGTTTATTCAAACAGACACAAGCAACTATATACATGGTAATGAAAAATTACACATTACAATGCATCATGAAAACTAGACAAGAAAATACACACCTGTGAAAATCTTAGATATAGTTGCATTGAGTCATTGATAAACAAATACAGATCACATGTACACAATACAAACCATTACTATGTTGAACCCCCTTAGAACCATTGTGTATGTTAAATGTTTCATAAACCAGATAACTTGCACCAAGGCAGGCTGTAGGTCAGTAGTCCTTTGTCCCTGTCTTAACGCAACACCTTTCATGCCATACTCACAATACAACTCAGGAATAGCAATGCGGCACCTTTAGATTTGGCCAGGCAGAACGCAAATATTCAGCAAGTGAAGTCTTTTAAGGTACTATGGTATTTCCCTAGATCACTGTGATGGAAGTAGTACAAAGGGTTCCGTGCAGAGTTGATAATCAGCAGATATACCTTATACAACAAAGAAAAAGAATACATTACAACACAATATAAAAAAGCAACAAAATATGCACCTAGAAGAGTGAGTAAAAACATGCAGTTACAAATTCATTTTTTTTTTTAGTTTTGGATTAGAACCCCGTTAGTTTTTGTTGTCTTTGTCTATGCTATGAAAAGTCACCCTCTTCATTTATCCTGGTGACCATTGTTACCAAAAGAGAAAGTGATAGGAAATCCAAAAAAGTTGTCACCAGGATAAGAGGTATGGGCAAATCTTTCAATGGGATGATGTGTTCCAAGTGACAGCTTATCCAATCAAGAAATTTCCCTGACGTGGTAGACATTTACTCTCTTGTCCATATACGGTGGGGTGTTTAAATATTGTCCATCAGTAATATGTCTAGTGTCTGACCATCTCATTTAGCATACCCTCAGTTTCTGACCATATATTGTAGCATGTCCATTGTCTGACAATTTCTTTTAGCATGACTTTCTGTCTATTTACTGTGGTATGGTCAGTCTATCTCCTGTAGCATATCCAGTCTCTGATTATTTACTGCAGTAATTCCAGTCTGTTTATTTAAGGTAGCATGTCCAGTTTCTGACCATCTTCTGTAGCATATCCAAAGTATCTGATCATTTACTGTGGTATATCCAGTCTCCAACTGTCTGCTCTTGTATGTCTAGTCTCTGACCATCTCCTTAGCATGCCTATAGTCTCTGTTTATCCTCTGGTATGTCTAGATTCTGACCATCTACTGTTGTTTTTATAGCCTCTGACCATCTCTGATAGGATGTCTGCAACCTCGGTTCATTCACTGTAGTTTTTTACCATCTCTTGTAGCTTGCTTAAAAGTTTCTAACCAGCTACTGTAGTATGTCCAGTCTTTAACAATCTACTGTAGCATATCCACAGTCTTTGATCACATACTGTCATATGTCCAGTCTCTGACCATCTCCTTTAGCACGCCCGCAGTCCCTGACCATATACTGCAGTAACTTTAGTTTCTGACTATCTATTGTAGTATCCCCAGTCTCTGATTATCTCCAGTAGCATGCCTGCAGTACTTCACCATCTCCTGTAGCATGTCCAGTCTATGACCATCTCCTGTAGCATGGCTGCAGTATCTGACCATGTCCTGTAGCATGTCCAGTCTATGACCATCTCCTGTAGCATGTCCAGTCTATGACCATCTCCTGTAGCATGTCCAGTCTATGACCATCTCCTGTAGCATGCCTGCAGTATCTGACCATCTCCTGTAGCATGTCCAGTCTATGACCATCTCCTGTAGCATGTCCAGTCTATGACCATCTTCTCTAACATGTCCAGTCTATGACCATCTCCTGTATCATGTCCAGTCTATGACCATCTACTGTAGTATGTCCTCCCTCTGAAAATCTCTTTTAGCATGTCCATTTACTGCCATATATCCTGTCTCTAACTATCTCTGATAGAATACCTGCAGTCCACATATGCTGTGGTAAGTTCATTCTCTGACTATCCACTGTAGCATATCCAGTTTTCGACCATCTCTTGTAGCATGCTTGTAGTCTCTGATCATCTAATGTAGTATGTATAGTCTTTAATCATCTCTTGTAGCATATCCACATTCTCTGACCATATACTGTATTATGTCCAGTTTCTATCCATCTACCATGATATATCCAGTTTCTGTACATTTCCTGTAGCATGCTTGCAGTCTTTGACCATCTCTTGTAGTATACCAACAGTCTCTGATTATCTCCTTTAGCATGGTTGCACCCTCCGACCATCTACTGTGGTATGTCTAGTCTCTAACAATCTACTGAAGCATAACCACAGTTTCTGAACATTTACAGCAGTAGGTCCACTTTCTGACTATCTACTGTAATATGTCTAGTCTCTGGTTATCTTCTGTAACATATACCCACAGTCTCTCACCATAAATTGTGATATCTGCAGTCTCTGACCATGCACTGTAGTATGTCCAGTGTCTGACAACGTCTTTTAGCATGCCTGCAGTGTCTGACCATATACTGCGTTATACCAAGTCTCTAACTATTTACTTCAGCATAATCAGTCTCTGACCATTTACTGTGTTAAGTCCAGTCTGACTTTTTACTGTAGGTTGTCCACTTTCTGACCATATTCTGTAGCATGCTTGCAATCTCCTACTATCTAATGAAGTATGTCCAGTTTTTAGCCATCTCTTGTAACCTATTTCAATTCTCTGGCAATATACCGTACTTTGTCATGTCTAGTCTCTGACAATCTTGGTTAGGATGCCCTCAAATTCTGACTATATACTGTAGCATGTCTAGTTTCTGACATCTCCTGTAGCATGCTTGTAGTCCTTGACCATGTATTGAAGTATATCCAGTATCTAACCAGCTACTGTAATACATCCACAGTCTCCGGTCCTATGCTGTGGTATGTTCAGTCTCTGACTATATAATATATTATGCCCAGCCTTGGACCATCTCATTTAGCATACCCACAGTCCATAGCTCCCAACTGTCCCTGATTTTGAGGGACTGTCCCTCATTTGGAACAAAGTCCCTCTGTCCGTCTTTCCTCCACATGTGTCCCTCATATATAAAATGCACCGCTTATCTATCAAAAAGTGTTTTACAGTGCTAAATCTTTCATCCAATTTCTAAATTTCAGCATATGTAATTTCAAAAAGCCAATATAAAGCAATAGTAGTGGTAAAAAAGCACTTGTGGGTTTAACCAATCATTTTTTTGTACAATTCTCCTTTAGGGGGGACTTGGCGTGTCCTATGCCTACATACTTTTGCTAATAGTTGTCCCTCATTCCCATCTCAGATTGGGAGATATGACAGTTTCTGACCATATACTGCCTTATGTCGAGTTCCTATCTCCTGTAGCATACCCACAGTCTCTGACCATATGCTGTGGTTCGTCCATTCTCTGACTATCTACTGTAGTATGTCCCAATTGTGACATTCTCCTGTAGAACGCTCTCAGTCTTTGACCATCTAATGTAGTATATCCAGTCTTTAACCATCTTTTGTAGCATACCTATAGTCAATTATCCTATATTGTGGTATGTATAGTCTCTGTCCATCTACTGTGGTATGTCCAGTCTTTGACCATCTCATTTAATATGTCCTCAGTTTTTGACCATATTCTACATGTTCAATTTCTGACCATCTCCTGTACAGCCGTGGCCAAAAGTTTTGAGAATGACACCAATACATATTTTTACAAAGTCTGCTGCTTCAGTGTTTTTAGATCTTTTCATCACATGTTACTATGGTACACTGAAGTATAATTACAAGCATTTCATAAGTGTCAAAGACTTTTATTGACAATTACGTTAAGTTTATGCAAAGAGTCAATATTTGCAGTAATGACCCTTCTTTTTCAAGGCCTCTGTAATTCGTCCTGGCATGCTGTCAATCAACTTCTGGGCCACATCCTGACTGATGGCCGCCCATTCTTGCATTATCAATGCTTGGAGTTTGTCAGAATTTGTGGGGTTTATTTTTAGTTCACTCGTCTCTTGGAGATTGACCACAAGTTCTCAGAGGGATTAAGGTCTGGGGTCTTTCCTGACCATGGACCCAAAATGTTGATGTTTTGTTCCCCAAGCCACTTGGTTGCTCCACCATGCTGGAAAAGGCATTGTTCATCACCAGAGAAATGAAAAAAGTGTCGTGCTAAATGAATGGCAAAAATTACTGCCAACCTAGTGTGACCACTAGAGGGCCACATATACCGTTTCCTGTAAAAATAACTGTCTGTATATTGTGTATTAAAGTACAAAATAGCAAATGGAGAAATAATCAACAAAGTACAGTTAAAATATTGTGCAAAATAACCATGATAATAAAGTGCAAATAAATTGTGCAAATGTTAAAAAATAGCAATAAAAAACATTTCTTGTGTAAAAAGTGAAAAACAAAGTGGTAAGTTCATCAATCAGCAGCAAAAAAGTGCTCTGAATTAAATTCCATATCCAAGAGAAGCCCGTGTTCTGAAACTGTAAACTTGTCACCCTAAGTGCGACTGTCACCAAAGAAGAGTCAGGAGCGCATACCAGAACGAATGGACTCTACTACCAGTGGTGAAGAATCATACAGGCAAGAAAATGATAGCCATAGAAGAGCCTCCCGGTTGCTTTTACCATCTCGTCAGATCTCAATTAGGTCAATAAGCATGGATTCCCCGTAAAAACAAAGAACTCCTCATAGCATAAAACAATCATTGGTATAACTTTATTAAAAAGTAGAACACTTACATGCTCCCAATGGTTTAAAAGCGATATAAATATAGATGTTGTGATCACAAAAAGTTATTTGTAGTGGAGTAGACTCACAGGAACTGACGCGTTTCGTCTTGAGAGACTTCGACTGGGGTATGTTTTACTTTTTAATAAAGTTATACCAATGATGGTTTTATGCTATGAGGAGTTCTTTGTTTTTTTGGGGCATCCATGCTTATTGACTTAATTGAGATCTGACGAGATTGGGGAAAGCTACCAGGAGACTCTTCTATGGCTATCATTTTCTTGCCTGTATGACTCTTCATCGCTGGTAGTAGAGTCCATTTGTTCCGGTAAGCACTCCTGACTCTTCTTTGGTGACAGTCGCACTCAGGGTGACAAGTTTCCAGTTTCAGAACACGGGCTTCTCTTGGATATGGATTTTAATTCAGAGCACTTTTTTGCTGCTGATTGATGAACTTACCCCCCCCCCCCTTTTTTTTTCCACCATTTACACATGAAGTGATTTTTATTGCTATTTTTGCACATGCATTGGTTTTGCACAAATTCTTTTCACTTTATTATCATGGTTATTTTGCACAATATTTTAACTGAACTTTGTTGATTATTTGCACATTTGCTATTTTTCACTTTAATACACCATATACAGTTATTTTTTACATGAAATGGTATATGTGGCCCTTTAGTGGTCACACTGACGGTTGGCAATCATTTTTGCCATTGATTTAGCGCGGCACTTTTTTTCATTTCTCTATTCTATTACAACATCGTTGTGTTGCAGTGTCTGCAGCTTTGCGTGCATGACATTGGCGCAGTCATTTCTTTACATCTAATTGTTCATCACCAAACTGTTCTTGGATGGTTGGAATAAGTTGATCTCAGAGGATGCTTTTGCATCATTCTTTAATCATGGCTGTGTTCTTAGGCTAAATTGTAAGTGAGCCCACTCCCTTGGCTGAGAAGCAACCCCACACATGAATGGTCTCAGGATGCTTTACTGTTGGCATGACACAGGACTGATTGTAGCGCTCGCCATTTCTTCTCCGGACAAGTTTTTTTCCGGATGGCCCAAACAATTGGAAAGGGGATTCATCAGGGAAAATGACTTTACCCCAGTCCTCAGCAGTGCAATCCCTGTACCTTTTGCAGAATATCAGTCTGCCCCTGATGTTTTTCCAGGAGAGAAGTGGCTTCTTTGCTGCCCTTCTTTGACACCAGGCTATTCTCTAAAAGTCTGAGCAAGCTCTGCGCTGGTGGTACCCCAATCCCGCAGATGAATCAAGTATAAGAGACGGTCCTGGTGCTTGCTGGACTTTGAGTGCCCTGATGCCTTCTCACAAATGCAGTGGAAATGTTTTTATAGGATTAGGTTCATTTTCATGGCAAAGAGGGGCTTTGCAATTAATTGCAATTTATCTGATCACTCTTCATAATATTCTGGGATATATGCAAATTGCCATCATAAAAACTGAGGCAGCAGACTTTGTGAAAATTAATATTTGTGTCAGTCTCAAAACTTTTGGCCATGACTGTAGAATGCTTGGAGTCTCTGACAATCTCCGGTAGTATGTAAGAAAAATGGAAAAAGAAGCACCATAAAACTAGTTTGGCTAAACAAGCTGCTAACAATGCCTGTGCTTTGTCACTATCTTAGCAAAGTGGAAGCTGGCAGGTAGGTCAAGCAGGTACTTCAGGGCTTTTCCTACCTTCACATAAAACCTGTTCTTATACAAAGACAAAACCAATATAAACACTAACCTGTCACTGCTGTTTATTTCCACCGATACATTACATGCAATATTAACATTTACATATCTGGATTTATCTGGTTACATTTACAAGACATTAGGGTTTAACTCCTAGCAAAACTTTTTATTTTTATCTTTCAGTACATTTTTGTTGATTTTACAATTTTAAATTTCAAGCAAGCAATCCGTTACTGAAAAGAAAAAATAATGTGTACAAGAGGACTGCTGTTTGCAGCAAGAATTGGTGCAGTAAAACATATTACAGTTTATACACAAGTAGATCTAGTGGAGATACAGGTGTAGCCCATGATCAAACAGGCAGGATATAAAACAAATGTTGTTGCCTCGGAGGAAAGCAGAGCTTGGATTACATCCCTTGCTCGGGGGGGTTGAAGGGAGGTGGGGAAATATGTGTCGATCACATCTAGTCTCTACAAAAGCAATGACATGTAGGTGGCATGTAGGACTCTGTTCCCATAGTTTATGAAATGTAGTAATTAAATTGTCTATCCGTCATCTTCTCAAAGACCATTACATTGTGAAACCTGGTGCATGACAGCAGCAAAGGGGACAGTGACGGTATTCCATGCCTAAGCTATAGCCAACCAAAGCTTTTTATTGTAGTTATGGATAAAGTGAAGAAAGAATAGAAGTTCTGTTATGTTTTAGGGTGTTTGAGTCCTTCTTAAGGAGAGTTGCTATTAATTAATTACCCCTATCGTGGTGAACCTTCAAAACAGAGGCACAGACAGCAATAAAAACCTGACAGCTGTTGTAATCCCTCTCCACTCTATCCACAACTAAAACATTTTTTTTTTCAGCACTATATATAATGTATATTACATAATGTTTTTGCCAGTGTAAGAACAAATATAATAACATACAACATAGTACCTTTTGGCCAGGCAGAAAGCAAATATTCAACCTAAATGAAGGAATGATAAGCAGCGGGACTCACCTAACTCGTTTACCTTGCAAAGTAATGAATGTGTAAGAGTATGGACTTTTGCCTTTTCATACTCTGGCTCCACCCACTTATTATATAATGACGTTGCCGATTGGTTTCTGTCCAATTTCTAGAATTATCTTTCGAATAACGTCATCTCAACTCTTTTCTGATTGGCTGCTGGCTGATTTCTAGAATAATCTTTTGCATGACGTGATACCTTTCCCCTCCTTGCTAACTGTGAACTCTGGAATGCGTGTAAAAGATTGTATGTTAAAGATTAACACATTTCCAAGCAATTGAAAGCTATTACCTATGATCAAGAGATTTTTGTTTGTTGGAGACGTGACTTCATTTTCTAGGGGTAAAAAAAAAAACTGCACTATACAATGTTGAAAGGTTTCAGAAAGACAATTTTTTAGGGGCAAACGATACTTTAAGGCTCCTTTCACACACTGTGTCCGTCAAAGGGACTCCGCTTTCTCAGCGGGGGATCGATCCGCCGATCCCCCGCTGAGCAGAAGAATGACAGCTGTTCTCCGCGCTGTGTGCGGAGACACAGCTGTCACAGCCCCATAGATCTCTATAGGGGAATCGGATGGGAACGGACTGTCGGTCCGTTCTCATCCGATCCGATGGATCGGGTCGGGTGTCAGCGGACATGTCTACGCTGACATCCGATGCCCCATAGAGATGCATGGGGGACCGTTCAGATCCGCCAAAAAAAAGGACAGGCGGATCTGAACGGTCCGCCTGTGTGAAAGGGGCCTAAGAATTTTTTTGATCTTAAGCCCCGTACACACGTACCGATTGTCGGCCGTAAATATTCGGCCGACGACCGATCGGCCTATTGTAGGCTTGTTAGTATGATGCTGCCGACAGCGCACTTTCGGCCGAAAATAATCTGTCGTGCAAGCATTAAAATTTTTGTTGGCCAACACCAGAACGGCCGATTGTTCGCCAGTCAGTACAGAATCCGGCCGACAATCAGCAGATTTGCAAGACTGGGCATGCTCAGAGAAGAAAAAAACACAGGGAGTGTTAACCATCACATGACATCACTTCTGCAGTCGGCGGACAAAATTCTTGTGCAGTCTTTTGCGCTTTTCAGCGGACAGGACAGCCCTGGACAAAAGACGGCCAATCGGTCGGCCGACGATCGGTACGTGTGTACGAGGCATTAGTTACATAGTAGATGAGGTTGAATAAAGACAATAGTCCATCCAGTTCAACCTGTGTAGGTGTGTTTGGCTGTAATCATAAAAACAGCTATATAAGAAAGCTATTCTTTCTTTATCTAAAATTAAAAAAAGCATATATTTTTTGGAACTAAATTATTATTGTCAATAGAGAAGTTCATTTAAAGTGACACTAAACCCACATTTTTAACCACTTGCCGACAACCCACCGCAGATATACTGCGGCAGGCTGGCTCGGCTGCGCGAATTGCCGTACATGTATGGCGATCCGCAGGAGCGATCCTGGGGGCGCGCGCGCAACCCTCATTAGCCAGCGGGAAAGTTGACACAAGGGGCTAGCAGCCGCGATTGCCACCGGGCCCCCCGGTGAGAGAGAGAACGACAGTCGGCTGTTGTAAACACAGCAGACCGTTGTTCTCTCAGGAATCAGCACAGAGTTCCTGTGAACCTCCTATTTAGGATCACAGGTCTCTGTGTTGATTCCACAAGCCCATCCGTCTCACAGTTAGAAAACACCCCCCTAGGCAAACACTTAACCCTTTGATCGCCCTTGAGTTAACCCCTTCCCTGCCAGTGTCATTACTACAGTAACAGTGCATATTTTTAGCATGGATTACTGTAGTAATGGGACTGGTCCCACCAAAAATGTAAAAAATGACAGTTGTCTGATCTGTCCTCCACAATGTCACAGTCCCGCTAAAAATTGCTGATCACCGCCATTAATAGTAACAAAATAAATAAAATAAAAATGACATAATTCTTTCCCCTAGTTTGTAGAAAAGATAACTTTTGCGCAAATCAATTAAAATACGCTAATTGGGATTTTCTTTACCAAAATATGTAGCAGAATACAAATTGGCCTAAAATGATGAAAAAATTCGATTTTTACATTTTTTTTTAGTAATGTTATAAAGCAGAATGTGAAAAATATTGTTATTTTTTTTTTTCCAGAATTGTCGCTCTTTTTTTGTTTATAGCACAAAAATTAAAAATTGTACAGGTGATCAAACACCACCAAAAGAAAGCTCTGTTTGTGGGAAAAGACATCCATTTTTATTTGGGTACAACGTTGCACCACCGCTCAATTGTCCGTTAAAGTAACGCAGTGCCGAATCGCAAAAAATATACTGTAAGTGTAATGTACCTATTATCTCTCTCTTCCATTGTTTCATCTCTCAAATGCATGTTTTTGCTATTCTCAAACTTCCTGTTCTAGGGTGGCTATGTTCCATCTCCATGCCCCCCTTGTGTTTGTGAACATAGCCACCCTCTACTGCTCACTCCTGAGATGAACACCTCTACCTGTATATGGGCAGGGACAGACAGTTGGTACCCAAGATGGAGGAAAGACATTCACAGACCAAGTAACTGGCACTGTTGTTATTGGATTAAACAGAAGCAGCAATAAACGTGTCAAGGTAGCAGCAGAAGCTAATTTGGTGATCCCAGAATTGTGGTGGCAGAGCTTTATTAACCACTCGACCTCTGGAAGATTCACCCCCCCCCCCCTTCATGACCAGGCAATGTTTTGCTTTTAGGCACTGCGGTAATTTAACTGACATTTCCGTGGTCATCAACGCTGTACACAAATGAAATTTATATAATTCTTTCCCCACAAATTGAGCTTTCTGTTGGTGACATTTGATCACCACTGTGTTTTTTATTTTTTGCGCTATAATTCGAAAAAAAGACGGAAAGTTTTAAAAAACAAACAATATTTTTTACTTTCTGCTATAAAACATATCTAATAAAAACATTAAAAAAAATCAAATTTCTTCATAAATTTAGGCAAATATGTATTCTGCTACATATTGTTAGTAAAAAAAAAATCCCAATAAGAGTATATTGATTTACTATTTTTATTGATATTTAAGGAATTTTTATTTATTATTTTTTTTATACTAGTAATGGCAGCGATCAGCTACTTCTAGCGGGACTGTGATATTATGGCAGACGGTCTGACACTATCAGATACTTTGTGGGAACCAGTGACACTAACAAATTTATCAGTGCTAAACATTTGCAATGTCACTGTACTAATGACACTGGCTGGGAAGGGGTTAACATCTAAGGTAATCAAAGGGTTAAATGTGTGCCTAACCAGTGTTTTTGTGTTTACTGTGAGCTGCTTTCACTAAGTGATGTTCTGTTTATGAATCCCCGTTGCAGGGAAACAAAATCCAGCACATCTCTGCTGACAGGACAGGGTTCTGCATTGTTTATATATATATCTGTCTCGTCGTCGATCAGCGGGTGCCAGCTGAAAAAAAATTGTGCTTCATAAACTGCCTTTCAAAAAGCATGTGACATAAAAAAATGTAATTCTTTCGGACCTCTGCTAAAAAAAAAAAAATTATATATATATATATATATATATATATATATACATATATATAGGGTTTGGGGGTTCTAAGTATTTTCTAGCAAAAAAAATGCTGATTTGTTCTTTTTATGTGTTTCAGACTCTAACGCCATATTTTCTTTTGAAATCACCTAAAGCAGTCCTTCCCCTTCCTCCTCACATTTGTTTTTATATTCCCAGCTTACCTGATTGCGGGTCATGCACAGAAAACATGCTTACCCACCCGCGAGATTTAGTAGTGTCCTGCTGAGATTCTTCTCTCTTCTGCCCCATGCTTAGTCCCGTGCTGCCATCTTCATTAGCAACGTCACTCGAAAGTCGCCAGCTATTCCCGGTTCAGCCGGCGGCTCTCCAAATTGCTCACTGCTAAGCCCCCCCCCTATTAAAGTGGAAGTAAACTCCTATCTTTGAATTGAACCTATGGGAAAGTCTATAATAAGGCTCACCTATAGGTACTGTAATTGAAGAACTAAAGAGTTTCTGTGGTTCTAGGAAGTCATCCACAGGGAATGGCTGAGACTGGTTTCTCGCAGAAAAGTAGTCAGTGGCAAAGATATGGTCAGTAAACAGATAAAGGATTGATCCAGTCAGTAGGCAGAAAAGTAGTCAATGAACAGGCCAGGGTCAGTACAAGCAGCAGGCAGAGTCAACACTTCACTGGTGTGGCAGTGATCAGGAGCACTGTTATTGGCTTACACTGGTCTGGTGACACTGGAACTGGTGTGGCGACAATCAGGGACACTGTTGCAGGCTTACACTGGGATGCTGGTTCACACTGGTGTGGTGACTAGGGATGGGCAAATGACTCCCTGTTCAATTCGTACCAGAACTTTCGAACATCGCAACAGTTCGGTACTGGAAAGCCAGTTATCGTCTTTCCTTTCCTCAGACACGGACAGCGTGGGAGAAAGGAAATGACGATAACTGGTGTAGCAGGTTTTCCAGGCATTGGGCCTGATGTGCGTCTGCCATTGTTACCGGTCACCTCTCCGGGCCTTGTGAGCTGTGACCCTGGGTGTGAGAACTGAGACATGAACAACTCCGGCATCTTTATTTTGCTGCTTCATTGTACCTAAGGGGATGGGAGAAGGGAATGAGTGGGACACTCCCTTAGGCTCAACTAAATACAACTTGGGACTTTCTCAGAAATTGTCCGTCAACGCTGTCTTGACGCCAGCCGGCGTTAGCCAAAGCTCGCTGACGCTCAGAACACACTGAAGGAAGTGCTGAATCCCTGACTTTGGGTCCAGAAGATCCAGGACTATAGAATAATGAGCTTCTAACACTGCTGCACTGCAAAGTCACTGACTTTTTCCTCCAGTCCTGCACTGGCTTGAGGTAGATTGATATGAATTCCTGCATGACTGCAACTCTCAAACAACATACTGTACACTGTCTCCTCAGGGCCCAAACTGCAGGCGCCCCCCTCAACTCCTCAGGGTGCCCTGACCAGGTAACCCCTCTGTCACTTCAGGGTCCTCAACCAAGGTACCCCCCTCTGTCACTTCAGGGTCCTCAACCTAGGCACCCCCTTTACAGCTAGCTGACATCTGGATCCTAGAACCCTCTCCGGAGTAGTACCCCCTAACACTTCAGGCAGACCCCCAGGGGCAATTCCCAGCACTCACAACCTGTGCAGGCCCCCCGGGACTGGACCCCTCTCGCTCCCCACCGGTTCTCTGCACACCGGATCCCCCCAGCTCAACTCAGCACCCTTTGGATTCCCAGGCAGCACCTGAGACATCCTCCCCCTCAAACAGGAGGAGAGACAGCCGTTCTCTCCCCCCTGGGACCCCGCTCCCGCCAAAGACACCGAGTCACGCACTTCCCTCAAACTTATCCCCACTCCCAGAATCCCTTGTGGCATAATCTGCCTTCTGGGGTAATTACAAGCCTGAATGTGTCCCCTGATTGGGTTTCCTCCACTGCCCTATGAGAAGCCTCTCACAGGAGCCAGTGGGGGGACTCCCCCTTCAGCAGGAACACCTGGAAGCCATGACACCCTGGCAAAAAAAATAAATCATGGCCCTGCTGTTAGGCAGACAAGACCCATTATACATTTGCCTAGCACCTACCTGTAGGGTGCTACACCCACCCCACACCTAATTGAGTCAGGTCCCTGTGACTCTGAGGCAGCCGCCACCTGTCAAAATTCTGCCAAAAATCAGGAGTATCCCACAAACCTGGAAAAGGGGGAAAAGGGAAAAACAAATTTACAAATAAATTAGCGTAGAAAAATAGATCTTTACACTCTGCTGTACACATTTTTACAACAGAGAAAAATACAATGCAAACATCCTGACTGTCTATTTCTCAGGTGACCCCACCTGTATAGAGAGAAGGGAAGCAAAAGTTAGTCAACTACATACACATATGAAAATGCAAGCCTAACCTATCTGAACAGTTGAATGGAAAGACCCTCCTTCACTGCTTGTAAGGGCGACCTTTCCATTCCCTCTCTGACTACCTCTGCTAGCCAGTGTCTTGACACGCCGGGGTCCTCTCCCTCTTTTGAAGAGCTTGTCCCCTAACACTAGCTGTCTAGGCAGAGTCCTTTGTAGAAGTGAAACACAGCACCCTCTGCTGTCCTTCCAAGCACTTCAATAAGGAAACAGGGCAGGTCACAGTCTCTCATGACCTACAGTCCTGCTGAGTCAAGGAACTTCACAGGGGGCAGCAGGGCACCCCCACCAAAGTTCCTGGACACACTTGAACTTTGTAGCAATATTTTCATCTGTCAAGACTGGGGATGATGTCCCACGCAGCCATTTGTAATCCACAAAAGATCCTGGCCCGATGGCCCTAAAAGGTCTGAAACTGCAATACTTGACTTTCAAAAGACCCTGGCCCAATGGCCCAAGGGGTCTATTTCAAGCACTGGCAAACTTGGATTCAGCATCAGATCACTTTAAAATTTCCTTGGCCAGTTGTGGTAGCCAGCCGGCCACACAGTTTTTTTTCTCTGTTCCTGATGCTCCTCCTCTATATGAGATACTAACAATCTCAGATATAATACTTCGGATGGGGTACTTGGACATACTCCCCTGGCTCATTCTTGACCGGATAGACCAAGCGTGTCTTAACCCATCAGGGCGACGGACTTCTACCCTGTCTATATAAATAGAGCGCCCATAGTACCACTGAGTCTTTACTTTGTTGAACTTTTCTTTAGCCTCTCTTCCGGGGAATCCCTGTAAGGTTCTGGAACAAATAGGAAGTCCCAAATTATTTAGTCGCATTAGAAATCCCGGAATTTTTCTACCAGAAGCATTACCTCCCTGGGGGCATAGGGGTAATCATAGCCGTACTCCTGTGCAACTTTCTTCTGCATCCACCGTTGCATCCAGGACAACCGGGGGAGGGTTCTCCTGTTTCCTCTCCCTGGTGGAGAAAATGGGGTACATACCCTCTGTATCATTTCCTCGTTTGCTGTGTTCTGGTCCCTGGCCCTGGCAATGTTCTCTGGTGGGGTGAGGTCTGGGACTCTTGCAACGTAGGCGTCGCAGAACCCCAATTTCTGGGCCAGTGCCCCCCCCTCTCGATAGCCTCCTTGGCTTCCTGGTCTAATGGTGCATTCACATTCGGAACCTGGGGAGCTGCGCCCAGCTTCTGACTCCCATTCCCACTCAGTCTCATCGACTGATCCCCAATCATCCATGTCTTCCGCAAGTGATCCATACTTCATATAAAAGGATGGGGAATCAATTCTGACAGGGCATCTCTCACCCTCACTGCTGGCGCTGGAAGACGACACTGGAACTGTTTCTGACTTAACAGGCTCTGGAACATTGATAGGGGCGGATCCCGTTATGGCTCTTGCGGTAGATATCTCTGGCCACTCTCTAACGGTCTGTGTGGACACGGATCCCCTCCCTATGGAGCTCTGCGACCAAACTCCCTTCCCGCAGACCCACCGACTGCTGGCAGGGCCTCCAGCTGCATCATCAGCCTGAACATGCCCCTCCCGGCTCCGTGGAGTAACTTTGACTCGTTCCCAGGCACCTCCTGAGTGAGGCCTGTCTCCCACATAACTGTGAGCTTTCTGGGACGGACCTCACTCTTCTCTGCCCTGAGCAGCAGATCGCCACATTGCCCACATTGAACCCACAACACTGGGGGTATACTGGCGCAAAAGGAAAATGGAGGGATACCATTAATTTCTATCATATAGGACAAAACTGTGGAAAAACGATATTATGAGAAAACAATATTGGCGTGGCACATATAAAGTCCAACAGTCCATAAAAAGCCAAGTCCTTAAAACACTTTTGAAGGCTGCTCTGTCCCAAGTAAGAAGAACAACTTGCAGTGGACTGTAAAGGAAAGGCAGGCGCCACTCTAAGTGTAATAGGACTCAAATTTTATTGGAAAAATCAGCACACTATATACTCACAAACGAGTAACAGGAAACAGCAGTGGGTGATAGCCGTAAAGTTCATCCGGAGGATCGATAGATCCGGGTGCCTGTAGAGAAGGATCCGACCGATCCACTGTATGGTCCGCTCGAGCCGATGGGGAACGGCTTGTCCTGAACCCAGGGGACACTGTCTGGGCTTCCGGCGGCGTACTTCCGGCTGGGACGTGGAGCGTGATGGCGTAGGCAGGCGACGCGTTGTCGGAGCATGCGCTCCTTCCTCAGACTTCTAATCTAATTGGTCAGAATTAGTAATAGTATACAGTGCAAACACCGCAGCCATTAATGATTCAGTCACAGCACCGGATATCATCATCATTATCACAATGACAACGAGGGGTGCTTTGGCTGTGTCATTCATGGTTGCAGACAGTGTTTGCACTGTATATTATTGCTATCAGGAATAGTAATAATATACCAAACACTGAAGCCTGTGGTTGAATCGGTACTGTATGCATCTTAAATGCTTGCTTTTAGCTGAGTTAAATGTGCACTTGTCTGAGGATCGGATCTGTGCCCACCTGCCATCACCGCCTCCTCCACCTCCTGCTGACAGCTACAATCCCGCTCTGACATTACCTCGCCCCCCCCCCCACATTTACTGCGGGAGCAAGGTAGCTTAGGAGCTACAAATCCCTCCGCCAGGTGGCAAAAGAAAATGCCAGCTGCCTGCAAGCAGGCAAACATAAAAAAAGTTCCATGTCTGTAGTGCTGGCTACCTCCTTTTGTGCCTCTCTCCTGCAATGATGGGGCCCAGGAAAGTGCCATAGAGTTGCTTGTACCTACTCCATGTGTGCAGTGTGTGTCAGGGCACAGTGGGCCCCCTTGCCTTGAAGGCCTGTGTGCCCCACACACATGGATGATATGCCACTGAATGGGCCCCTGCAGATTTATGCACCCTTTACTAGCATATACTTGACAGATTTACCTTTCAAGTGGAGCCCACCGCTGCTGGCGCTTCCATCGTTGTCTGGGTTTGTGCGCTTTGCCCATTTCAATGGCTGGGCTGTGATGACATCACTCCCGCACATGCTCATGGAAGCCGTGATCCAAGCACGGCACTCTCCGCATTGAGGACACCCTCATGTACTGCGCATGTATAATTACATCATCGGTTGGAATGCAAGTTTAGGAGGTATTTACATTACCTACAGGTAAGGCTCCATGTACACGGGACGCTGGAAATGGCCGTTTAGGAGCAGTTGGGCGTTTTTTTTTAGAAGCCCCTGAACCCATCTACATTTTATCTTACCTGTCCATGTACACCAGGTCGTTTGCGGTCGTTTGCGGGCAGTTGCGTTCAGGGACTTTTTTTAGAACGCAATTATTTGCGTTCGAACGTGTGTTTCCTGGCGTTTCAAACGCAAAAACGCGACCGAACGCGATGACCCGCGTTTGGCGTTTTTCCATTTTAAAGGGGAATAATTTTTTTGACCTCTAGGAACGGTTCTAAACGCAAACGCCCGCTAAACGCGGGTACAAACGCGACCGAACGGACGTTTCAAACGTCCTAAAAATTCCAGCATTCAAAGGGACTTTTAACAACGTCTCGTGTACATGGACCCTAAGACTTATTATATGATTATCTGTAGAGACAATTTTAAACTGAGAGTTTCCTAACACTGTGTCTGTACCATGGCATTATGTTTTCCCCTTTAAATCAGCCCAGTTCTCTGTGGGTTGGGAGATGATTTGCTACTAAAGAGAATTCTACACATAGATCTGCACTGCTGGTGATGGAAGGGTTAATCACATGCAGCCATTAGAGATCTTATGCCAATGGATGAATCAGCAGAAATCAGGAAAGGGTTAAATGGACAGACATCAGCGGGGAGCTGAGACTAGAGATCCCCCAGCAACCTGATCTCTATACTGCTCAGGGATTGAACCCCTCATACAGACACCAGTATGACTGTCATCCATCAGTATGGAGGGATCCTCCCACGTGTGTTCCCAGTACTAGGAAGAGCCTGGGAGCCCCGAGATATCAAATCTCACTGACAGTCTGACACTGCTGGGAGTGGCTCTGGTCACATGACGTTTGTTTACTTTGAGGAGTTTCTCCGGGCCTGTGATTGGATAACTGACTGTCAGGTGACACACCAGGAAGTGTTGGCAGCCGTGAGTACAGTGTGGAGGGAGAATTCAGTGTTGTGGTGACAGGCAGGCAGTGTGTGCAATGGAGGGCTATCAGCTGGAGGACACAGATAGCGGAGCTATATACTCTGTACCACAGGGAGAGACCATGATAGGAAGAGGACCATTCCTGGGGGTGAGTTCCCTCTCTTATCTACTGATCTGTAAATACCTCATCATAATCCCTACTGTACCTATCTATATTTACCTCCTACATACCTCATCATAATCCCTACTGTACTGATCTGTATACACCTCATCGTAATCCCTACTGTACCTATCTATATTTACCTCCTACATACCTCATCATAATCCCTACTGTACTGATCTGTATACACCTCATCGTAATCCCTACTGTACCTATCTATATTTACCTCCTACATACCTCATCATAATCCCTTCTCTACTGATCTGTATACACCTCATCATAATCCCTTCTCTACTGATCTGTATATACCTCATCATGATCCCTACTGTACCTATCTATACATACCTCATCATAATCCCTACTGTACCTATCTGCATATACCTCATCATAATCCCTACTCTACTGATCTGTATATACCTCATCATAATCCCTACTCTACTGATCTGTATATACCTCATCATAATCCCTACTCTACTGATCTGTATATACCTCATCATAATCCCTTCTCTACTGATCTGTATATACCTCATCATAATCCCTACTCTACTGATCTGTATATACCTCATCATAATCCCTTCTCTACTGATCTGTATATACCTCATCATGATCCCTACTGTACCTATCTATACATACCTCATCATAATCCCTACTGTACCTATCTGTATATACCTCATCATAATCCCTACTGTACCTATCTGTAAATACCTCATTATAATCCCTACTGTACTGATCTGTATATACCTCATTATAATCCCTACTGTACCTATCTGTATATACCTCATCATAATCCCTACTGTACCTATCTGTATATACCTCATCATAATCCCTACTCTACTGATCTGTATATACCTCATTATAATCCCTACTGTACCTATCTGTATAAACCTCATCATAATCCCTACTCTACTGATCTGTATATACCTCATCATAATCCCTACTCTACCTATCTATATATATTGCATCATAATTCCTACTGCACTGATCTGTATATAGTAAAAGGGGGGAATTTAACCACGCTAAAGGAGTAAAGTAAAACAGCAGCAACTTCAAGTGTGACCACACCCTAGAGAAATTATGTAAATAAATTGCGCTAAAAGTGATCTATAAAGGTATAAAGTCCACAAAGTCCCAACATTGATGACAGATGACAATATCCCGGGTATGATCCTAAACCGGGCTCTCTTAGGAGTGTACGCTTACCAGATTAAGGTAAGAATGAAGCGGATGTGCTCTTATGTCTTGTCACCTTGATAGAAGATCCAGGCCCATGTGAGCAATGGACTCAGAGGTCGAATAGAAATTAAAGGCAAGTGTATAAGATCAATCCAATGTGACACAGGATGCAATGCCAGAAAAACACCAGTAGGGGTCGCCTCTTACCAGATATTAAACTCAGCCAAGCTTGTAATCGACCATAGATTCACCAATTGATAATGCAGAGGCTGCTCCTGGCTTTTGCTGGAAAGAGCTGCAGCTGCTGTGTTTTGTATGGAGTGTGTCCTGCCCCCTGTGTACACAGGCTCCAGTAGAGGGGGCAGGCTGAGGACAGAGAAGCTGAGGATGAGGATGGTGCTAGGGACAGAGGAAGGAGCAGTATGCTCTGCACTTCTCATACAGCACAAGGAAAGATACAGCTCCCACCTCTCCAGGAAGCAAAGCAGACATTTGAAAACCAAAATCGAACTTTTTGGCAACAATGCAAAACGTTATGTTTGGCTTAAAAGCAACACAGCTCATCACCCTGAACACACCATACCCACTGTCAAACATGGTGGTGGCAGCATCGTGGTTTGGGCCTGCTTTTCTTCAGCAGGGACAGGGAAGATGGTTAAAATTGATGGGAAGATGGATGGAGCAAAATACAGGACCATTCTGGAAGAAAACCTGATGGAGTCTGCAAAAGACCTGAGACTGGGACGGAGATTTGTCTTCCAACAAGACAATGATCCAAAACATAAAGCAAAATCTACAATGGAATGGTTCACAAATAAACATATCCAGGTGTTAGAATGGCCAAGTCAAAGTCCAGACCTGAATCCAATCGAGAATCTGTGGAAAGAACGGAAAACTGCTGTTCACAAACGCTCTCCATCCAACCTCACTGAGCTTGAGCTGTTTTGCAAGGAGGAATGGGCAAAAATTTCAGTCTCTCGATGTGCAAAACTGATAGAGACATACCCCAAGCGAC
Organism: Pelophylax lessonae; assembly: GCF_965119305.1. Taxonomy (NCBI): domain Eukaryota; kingdom Metazoa; phylum Chordata; class Amphibia; order Anura; family Ranidae; genus Pelophylax; species Pelophylax lessonae. Next base: position 587,376,893 of record NC_138770.1, read on the forward strand.
TTACAGCTGTAATCGCAGCAAAAGGTGGCGCTACAAAGTATTAACTTAAGGGGGCTGAATAATTTTGCATGCCCAATTTTTCAATTCTTTATTTGTTAACAAAGTTTGAAATATCCAATAAATTTCGTTCCCCTTCATGATTGTGTCCCACTTGTTGTTGATTCTTCACAAAAAATTACAGTTTTATATCTTTATGTTTGAAGCCTGAAATGTGGCAAAAGATCGCAAAGTTCAAGGGGGCCGAATACTTTCGCAAGGCACTGTATACCTCCTACATACCTCATCATAATCCCTACTGTACTAATCTGTATATACCTCCTACATACCTCATAATTCCGACTGCACTGATCTGTATATACCTGCTACATACCTAATCATTAGCTTTTCTGCACTGATCTGTATATACCTCCTACTACACACATCATAATCCTTACTGTACTGATCTGTATATAACTCTTACTATACACCTTATCATAGTCCCTACTGTACTAATCTGTATATACCTCGCCATAATCCCTACTGTACTGATTTGTATAGACCTCCTACTCAGGGCTTGACAAATTTGTTTGAAATCTAGGAGCCAGCTAAAAAAGTTAGGAACCAGTTTTTTTTCCACGCATGCCGAATAGGCGGCTTTTGTAGGACCGGCTGCCATACACGCGGGCCTAATGGCGGCCAATTTTTAATGAACCGGCTGATGTTGCTTGGCAATCGACCTGTGTTTACTTTGTTTACTTCTGAGAGATGTTAAAGGAACACTCCAACCACCATGACCACTTCAGTGATTTCAAGTGGTCATGGTGGTAGGAGTCAAACACTGCACATGTTGGGATATTTACATATATGTGCTGGGAGCTAGTTGCACCCCTAGCACATATGACGTACTGCTGTGTGGTACTGCTGGCTGGTACTGCTGTGTGGTACTGCTGTGTGGTACTGCTGGCTGGTACTGCTGGCTTGTACTGCTGTGGGTGCTGGCTGGTACTGCTGGCTTGTACTGTTGAGGGTACTGCGGGAAAATGCTGGCAGAGAGTGTGAGGAGCAGTGCTAGAGGAAGCATACAGACCCGATTCTCCCTGTATCTCTTCTCTCACAGGCAGAGTGCATTTGATATCACTCCGCCTGTGACAGGACAGAGACGGAACTATACAGGAACATCGGCTTCACAGCTGACAGACACTGTTTTTTGCCTGACATCCCAAGTCTCCTGCGAGGTGCAGGAGTCTCCCACATGCGGGCACAGCACTTGCGGGTGTTAGGGAGCCACAGCCCGCATGCGGGAGACTCCGGAACCTCACAGGAGACTTGGGATGTTTGGCGACAAGACCCCCCTGGCAGTATAACCCAGGCGCCAGGCCGCTAATTCTAGTCGCCAATGCGACCTGGCACCTGGGGTTTTGCCCTGCTCCTACTATACACCTCATCATAATCCCTACTGTACTGATCTGTATATACCTCCTACATACCTCATCATAATTCCTACTGTACTGATTTGTATATACCCCCTACATACCTCAGCATAATCCCTACTATATTGATTTGTGTATACCCCCCTACATACCTCATCATAATCCCTACTGTACTGATCTGTATATACCTCCTACTACATACCTCATCATATTCCTACTGCACTGATCTGTATATACCTCTTACATACCTCATCATAATCCCTACTGTACTGATCTGTATATACCTCCTACTACATACCTCATCATATTCCTACTGCACTGATCTGTATATACCTCTTACATACCTCATCATAATCCCTACTGTACTGATCTGTATTTACCTCCTACATACCTCATCATAATTCCTACTGTACTGATTTGTATATACCCCCTACATACCTCAGCATAATCCCTACTATATTGATTTGTGTATACCCCCTACTAGACATATGCCGGTTTTCGGTAATTCGATATATCGCGGTATTGCATAGCCACGGTATTGTTATTGTGGCATTTTTAAAATACTGAGTTTCTCTGCTCCTCAGTCTGACTTGTGAATTGATACATTTCAGTGAGCTGGATGACTCATTCACTCACACAGCTAACACCTTTCAGCATCAGTCTGCCAGTAACTATAAACAAAAATGATTACATTTGTATCTTTTCCTTCCCTCTGCCAGGGAGAAAGGAAGTTTAACCTCTTAAAGACTGGACCTTTCTCTGACACTTGTTGCTTGCAAGTTAAAATCCGTTTTTTTTTTGCTAGAAAAGTACTTAGAACCCCCAAACATTTTATATATATTTTTTAGCAGAGACCCTACAGAAAAAAAATGGCGATTGTTGTAATATTTTATGTCACACTGTATTTGCGCAGCAGTCTTTCAAACGCAATTAATAGACTTTAATGAATAAAAAAAAAAAAAACGTAACAGTAAGTTATCCCAATTTTTTTTTTTTTGTTACACAGAGAATCGTGAGAGAATCGTGATCTTTATTCCAAGCTAAAAAATCGTTTTTTATCGATTTGAACGGGCTGCTATGCCCTCATTTTCCGCAGAAAAAAGGTGCATGCAGCATTTTTTTAAAATTCAGTGGCCTTGAAATCCATCCTGCTTTGGCACCATGCGACTAACCTGCAGTTCCTGCTCTGGCAAGCTTTCTGCATTTTTTGTATACGTGGGCACGGCATTTAAAAACAGTTTGCGTGTGCAGCAAAGGCAGGTAAGTCGCATGGTGCAAAAGAAGGATGGATTTCATGGCCACTGCATTTTTTTAAATTCTGCATGCACCTTTTTTCAGCTGAAAACGCAGGCATAGCAGCTCAAGCCCATTCACATCAATGGGCTGCTATGCCTGTGCAAATGTGGGCCGCCAACCCGCATACATGTGAACCACCAACCCGCATACATGTGAACCGCCAACCCGCATACATGTGAACCACCAACCCGCATACATGTGAACCAGGCCTAAAGCAATAGTAAAGTAATTTATAAACAACACCTCCTTCAGGTTTAACCACTTCTTGACCACAAGGATTTGCCCTCTTAATGACCAGGCCATCGGATCGGAGCCGAGCGCCAGGACCAGTTATCACCAGTTAGGCCAGACACTGCTTGATGACCTATTTTAGGCCTGGTTCACAGAGTCTGTACTGACTGACTATATAATAATGTGCATAAGTAACCCAAAGCCCCTAAATTCAGCAATGAAATTGAAGTGAGGTAGAAATTTAATAATTTAAATTTAATAATAGAATACCGTGATAATACCGTATACCGTGGCAAAACCTTAATCAATTAATCGCAGCATGAAAATCTGATACCGTCACAAGCCTACCCCCTACATACCTCATCATAATCCCTACTGTACTGATCTGTATATACCTCCTACTACATACCTCATCATATTCCTACTGCACTGATCTGTATATACCTCTTACTTACCTCATCATAATCCCTACTGTACTGATCTGTATTTACCTCCTACTACACATTTCATCATAATCCTTACTGTACTTTTTTCTATATACCTCCTACTACTATACACCTCATTAGAATCCCTACTGTACTGGTCTGTATATACCTCCTACTACATATCTCATCATATTCCCTACTGTACTGATTTGTATATACCCCCTACTTACCTCATCATAATCCCTACTGTACTGATTTGTGTATACCCCCTACATACCTCATCATAATCCCTACTGCACTGATCTGTATATACCCCCTACATACCTCATCATAATCCCTACTGCACTGATCTGTATATACCGCCTACTACACACCTCATCATAATCCCTACTGTACTGATCCATATTACTTCCTCCTATATACCTCATCATAATCCCTACTGTACTGATCTGTATATACATCCTACTACATACCTCATCATATTTCCTACTGCACTGATCTGTATATACCTCTTACATACCTCATCTTGATCCCTTCTGCATTGATCCATATTCCCTACTGTTCTGATCTGTATATATCTTCTATAATGTGTTTTTGTTTTACCAATACAATGGGAATTCAAATAATATTCAGGATTTACAAAAAGCCAAAGGTTTGCCCATTGCAAAATGTATACTACCAGTAACGTGTGTATTCTGTACTACTAGTACTGAGCGTGTGTATTTTCTACCACTAGTAAAGCTCTGTACACATGGGCTGATTACCGGAATCAGCCAGTACATTAGCAACCATCTGAAAATCTACCCGTGTGTACAGGTCCTTGTTTGACAGAAGCCAATTTCTCGACCACCTTATGTTGAACGAGCATGCTGGGAAACCAGCATCCGACCGATATCCGATCAGAGCTCTCAGCCAATGGCTGCGAGCACTGGCCGGAGTGTTCTAGCAGGAGGGCATTCTCCCGGGCAGTCCACAATGGCACAGCGGGGGAGAATTCTCTATACTAACATTGCATAGTTAGTACTGAGATCTTCAGTTTTTTCCTTCAGCCCGCTGGGTACACACTTACCATGTGTACCAGGCCTAAAGTGGTTGTAAAGGCTGCAGGGTTTTTATTTAAGGTAAAAAACCTTCAGTGTGCAGCTTCCCCCTCAGCTCCCTCCTTTTACTTACCCGAGCCCAATCTCGATCCGGAGATGTTCACGAGGCTCTCCCAGGTCCCTCCATCCTTATTGGGTCCCGCTGCTGTCAATCACAGCCAGTGAGGCGGAAGCAGGGGCGTGGCTGAGCTCTCTGTGTCTTATGGATGCAGAGAGCTAGCTCAAGAGCGAGCACGCACCAGTGCCCCCACAGCAAGCGGCTTTCTATGGGGTCACACAGCAAGGGGAAGGAGCCCAGAGTGCTGGTGAGGGACCCGAGAAAATGTTTTTTTTAATAAACTTTTTTTCCTTTACAATCACTTTAAGACTCTGCTCACACCTATACAGGCGCAAAGGAGCATGTGCGTTTTTGCGCTTTTGGGTGTTTGGGATTTATTTCAATGGGCTCCCCATGCATAAAATGTGGAAAAAAGAAGTGCATGACCCTTTTTAAAATCACAGCACACCAAAACGCATAGGACTTTGTACAGAAGCCTGAAAACAAGGTGCGTGGGAGTGCCATTACAGCAGGGCTCAACCCAAAAGGGGAAGCTCCGCTTGTTTGCCCCCCGGTTTCATTTTTGCCCCCGGATTAAAAAAAAAATCATGTCACGTCAAAAATGTGAATATTTTTTTCAAAATTTTAGTCTTTTTTTTCCATTTATATCGCATAAATAAACCCAGTGGTGATCAAATACCACCAAAAGAAAGTTCTATTTGTGTGAATATAGTGGTATACATTTTATTTGGGTAAAGAGCTGCATGACTGCGCAATTGTCAGTTGATGTAACGCAGTGCCAAAAAGCAAAAAAATGCTCTGGTCATGAAGAGGGTTAAATCTTCACCTCAGCCGTATTAGCCCCCCCATATCAAAATTTTTGAACAAAACATATGCAGTTGGTTAGATCTTTGTTAGATCAATTGTTGTTTGCTTTAGATCTCACACAGAAGTAGAGATATTAACAGTTATTTGCAGGGGGGGCTAACCCATCATCAGCCCCCCCTTATCAAAAAATTGACCAATTAGCTATTTTGGAAGATATTTGTTACATCCGGTATGATCAACTAGTTGTTTTGTTAGATCTCACATTATTACAGACTTATTAAGTGATTAATGAGGGGGGGCTAGCCCCCCCCACATGCAATTTTCAGGTAAAATTTGATTCAGGCTAATAGGCCTTCACTAGATCCGGTAGGATCAAGTGGTTTCAAAGTTATATCTCATATAATTACAGAGATATTTTACATGAAAACACAGATATAAGGTTCTATTAAATAGGGAAGCTAGCCCCCCCACATGCAATTTTCTGGTAAAATTTGATTCAGGCTAATAGGCCTTCGTTAGATCCGGTAAGATCAAGTGGTTTCAAAGATAGATTTCATATACGGTAATTACAGAGATATTTCACATGAAAATACAGATAGGCTAGCCCCCCCTTATGTAATACCAAACATTCATAATATCTCATAGTTACATAGTTAGTGAGGTTGAAAAAAGACATCAGTCCATCCAGTTCAACCTATGATGTGTGTATGTGTTTGCTGTTAACCGTACATTGTATACCCCTGTATGTTGTGGTCTTTAAGGTGCCCATCTAATAGTTTTTTGAAACTATCAATGCTCCCTGCTGATACGACTGCTTGTGGAAGGGAATTCCACATCCTCACCGCCCTTACAGTGAAGAACCCCTTACGCATTTTAAGGTTAAACCGCCTTTCCTCTAGTTTTAGTGAGTGGCCACGTGTCTTGTTGTATTCCCTTACTCTGAATAGTTTGTTCCTTATGCTCGGGTCGCCAGTACAGTATTTGTACATTGATATCATATCCCCCCTCAATCGTCTCTTCTCCAGAGAGAATAGGTTCAGTGCTTGTAGTCTTTCCTCATAGCTGATGTCCTCCATTCCCCTAATTATTTTTGTTGCCCTTCTCTGGACTCTTTCCAATTCCAGCACATCCTTCCTGAGGACCGGTGTCCAGAACTGGACAGCATACTCCAGATGTGGCCGGACCAGAGTCTTGTAGAGCGGGAGAATAATCTCTTTATTTCTGGAGTGAATCCCCTTTTTTATACATCCCAGTATTCTGTTGGCTTTGCTTGCAGCTGCTTGGCATTGCATGCCACTGCCAAGCCGGTTGTCTACCAGTACCCCCAAGTCTTTTTCCATCCTAGACTCCCCCAGAGGTTCCCCCCCTAGTGAGTAGCTTTCTTTCTGGTTTCTGGCCCCCAAGTACATTACTTTACATTTATCAACATTAAACCTCATCTGCCATGTAGTTGCCCACCCCGTTATTTTGTTTAGGTCCGCTTGTAAGGTTTCCACATCCTGTATAGAAGACATTGGCATGCTTAGTTTAGTATCGTCCGCAAATACTGAGATTGTACTAGATATCCCCTCCTCTAAATTAAACAGGATTGGCCCCAGGACAGAACCCTGGGGGACCCCACTTTCCACACCCGCCCAATCCGAGTACTCCCCATTAATCACCACCCTCTGGACTCTCCCCTGGAGCCAGTTCTCTATCCAGGTACTCACCTTATGGTCCATACCTACCTTCCTTAGTTTGTACAGTAAGCGTTTGTGGGGAACGGTGTCAAAGGCCTTTGCAAAGTCCAGATACACCACATCCACTGGCTTACCTTTATCTAGATGGCAGCTCACTTCATCGTAGAAGGTTAATAGATTGGTTTGGCAAGAACGATTTTTCATAAATCCATGCTGATTACTACTAATTATATTGTTTTCATTACTAAAGTCTTGTATGTGGTCCCTTAACATCCCCTCCAAAATCTTGCAGACTACAGATGTTAGGCTGACAGGTCTATAGTTACCCGGGATACACCTCGGCCCCTTTTTAAATATTGGTACTACGTTGGCCTTTTTCCAATCTGCTGGCACCATACCCGTCTGTAAACTATCCTTAAAGATCAAGAATAATGGTCTGGCAATCACCTGGCTGAGCTCTTTAAGAACCCTCGGGTGCAAGCCATCCGGTCCCGGTGATTTATTTATGTTAAGTTTCTCAAGTTTAGTTCTAAGTCTGTCTTCTGTTAGCCATGGCGGCACTTCCTGAGGTGTGTTGTTTAGATTGGCCTTACAAGCGGGGTTCGTGTAGCCCCCCGATTCTTTTGTGAAGACTGAAGAGAAGAAATTATTTAACACTTCCGCCTTTTCCCTGTCCTCAGTGGCCATATTTCCTTTGTCATCTTTTATGGGGCCAATGTGTCAGTAATTATATGAGATCTAACATTAAAACCACTTGATCTTACCGGATCTAACGAAGGCCTATTAGTCTGACTGAACATTTTCCAGAAAATTGCATGTGTTGGGGGCTAGCCCCCCTATTTAATACTATTAATATTTATTATATAGGATTTATATAGCGCAGACAGTTTACGCAGCGCTTTACAACTTGAAGGTAGACAGTACAAATACATAACACTTTAATACAGGGGTGGGGAACCTTTCTTCTGCCAAGGGCCATTTGGGTATTTATAAAATCACTCTGGGGCTGTACAAAATGATCAACTTAAAAATGTGCCTGTTATATTTGGTCAAACATTTAATTAACTCACCCCCAATGTGATGGCTGCAACTGCTTCTCTTTGGTAAAGTGTGTGATGTTAGCTGGTATTGATGATGTTGCTACTCAGAACTGGTTTTCCAGGTTTGCGTCGGCCAGTCTGGAGCGCAGTCGACTCTTTGTGGTGGTAAGTTTTGAAAAGAACTGCTGGTGGGTACTGCTGGTGGTTATAGCTGGCTGGTACTGCTGGTGGGTACAGCTGGCTGGTACTGCTGGCTTGTACTGTGCTGTGGGTACTTCTGGCTGGTACTGCTGGCTCAGGCTGGTACTGCTGTGGGTACTGCTGACTCAGGCTGGTACTGTGCTGTAGTTACTGCTGGCTGATACTGCTGTGGGTACTGCTGGCTCAGGCTGGTACTGCTGCCTGGTACTGTGCAGTGGGTACTGCTGGCTGGTACTGCTGGCTCAGGCTGGTACTACTGGCTAGTACTGCTGGCTGGTACTGCTGTGGATACTGTTGGTTGGTATTGCTGTGGGTACTGCTGGCTCAGGCTGGTACTGCTGGCTGGTACTGTGCTGTAGGTACTGCTGGCTGGTACTGTTGTGGGTACTGCTGACTCTGGCTGGTACTGCTGTGGGTACTGTTGGTTCTGCTGTGGGTACTGCTGACTCTGGCTGGTACTGCTGTGGGTACTGTTGGTTCTGCTGTGGGTACTGCTGGCTCTGGTTGGTACTACTGTGGGTACTGCTGGTTCTGCTGTGAGTAATGCTGGCTCTGGCTGGTACTGCTGTGGATACTGCTGGTTCTGGCTGGTACTGCTGGCTTTGGCTGGTACTGCTGGTTCTGGCTGGTACTATTGTGAGTACTGCTGGCTCTGGCTGGTACCGCTGTGGGTACTGCTGGTTCTGGCTGGTACTGCTGGTTCTGGCTAGTACCGCTGGCTCTGGCTGGTACTGCTGGCTCTGGCTGGTACTGCTGGTTCTGGCTGGTACTGCTGGTTCTGGCTGGTACTGCCGGTTCTGGCTGGTACTGCTGTGAGCACTACTGTATATCCCGCCGCTCTCTTGCCAGCCTCAGTATAGTCTTTGTCCCGATAATTAAGCAAGCGGGCAAGCATGGTCCTTGGCGGGCGGCTCGGTTGCAGGGGACGAGGGGGCACCCTGTGGGCCCTCTCAACGGCATAGAGGGGGGAGAAGACGTCCCCACCAAAAGTTTCTTTGAGCCAAGAGTCCACAAAGTCCGTGGGGTCTCTCCCCTCCACTTTCTCAGGCAGACCCACAATGCGGACGTTATTCCGCCGAAGGCGGTTTTCAACATCCTCTGCCCGCTGTTCCAGGGCCCTGGTCATGCCAGCAGTATGGCGGGACTCCCTGGTCAGGGGGGGCAGCTGGTCCTCCAAGTCACTAACTCTCCCCTCCACGGCAGTAGTGCGCTCCCTGACCTTCTGGAGGTCTTGCCGGAGAAGGGACACAGCTTCCGTCAGGCCCCCGAATTGCTTTTTGAGGTGGTCTACATTGGCGTTGCATCTATTGAATGCCCGCAGGATATCAGCAAGAGTAGGCTGCGCCTCCACTTCCTCGTCACCCTGCTCCATTCTCTCCTCACCCTCGGCAGCACTGTCCTCCACTCCAGGGCTGCTCCCACCCGGGCTGACTGGGCCAGGAGCACATGCACTGGTACTGGCGTCCGGAGGTTTCGCCTTCCCCACTGAGCCAGGGGATTTCTGTGCATAGTAGCGCATCTCGCGCTGCGGCTCCTTGGGTGGATTTTTAGGGGGCTTGGTGGACTTACTGGAGGTGGCGGGCTTCTCGGAGCCTCTCGTCCGCTGTGGCAGGCCGTGCGCGGCGCCATCTAGGGGCCCAGACATCCCGGATTCCTCCCGCAATTTGCGACGGTGCATCGCCCGAAGACCGGCCGGAGAGATCACAGGCGTGTAACCGACGGTACAAGGATGTCGCCGAGACCCGGTAGGTGGCTTAGGAGACCGGGGAAAGGATCAATGTATGAATTCGAGTGGGAGCTCAGTGAGATGCGACCTCTCACATGCCGTTCCCGGCCACGCCCCCGCTGTGAGCACTGCTGATTCTGGCTGGTACTGCAGGCTCTGGATGGTACTGCTGTGAGTACTGCTGGTTCTGGCTAGTACCGCTGGTTCTGGCTAGTACTGCTGGCTCTGGCTGGTACTGCTGGCTCTGGCTGGTACTGCTGTGTGTGCTGCTGGCGGGAAATGCTGGCTAGCAGCGGTGCCGCGCTGGAGGAAGAGGCAATGTTTCCTGTATTGGTCACAGGCAGAGTGCATTTGATATCACTCTGCCTGTGACTCACTCAGACTGTCAGAATGGAGCCAGAACTATACAGGAAGCATCGACTCTGTTCTGACAGATCAGCTGAGAGACCCAGCTGCACGGGGGGCTGGACCAAATGACTTTGAGGGCCGCATACGGCCCCAGGGCCGTAGGTTCCCCACCCCTGCTTTAATACTTAAGAAATCAGACCTAATATCTGTGTTTTCATGTGAAATATCTCTGTAATTATATGAGATCTAACATTAAAACTACTTGATCTTACCGGATCTAACAAAGGCCTATTAGTCTGAATTTAATTTTACCATAAAATTGCATGTGGGGGGGGGGGGGGTGGGCTAGCCCCCCTTATGTAATACCAAACATTCATAATATCTCAGTAATTATGAGATCTAACGTTAAAACCACTTGATCTTATCGGATCTAATGAAGGCCTATTAGTCTGAATTAAATTTTACCAGACAATTGCATGTGGGGGGGGGGGGGGGTTGGCTTGGGGGGCTTGCCCCCCTCATTAATCACTTAATAAGTCTGTAATTATGTGAGATCTAACAAAACAACTAGTTGATCATACCGGATCTAACAAATATCTTCCAAAATAGCTAATTGTTTGGTCAATTTTTTGATAAGGGGGGGCTGATGACGGGTTAGCCCCCCCTGCAAATAGCTGTTAATATCTCTACTTCTGTGTGAGATCTAACGCAAATAACAATTGATCTAACAAAGATCTAACCAACTGCATATGTTTTCTTCAAACTTTTTGATATGGGGGGCTAACATGGCTGAGGGTAAATCTTCTGGTGGGCAAGTGGTTAATGTTGGTCAGATAGAAGCATTTTTCTTTGTGGGTTATAGCAGGTGATGTAATAAAACTTTTTTTAATGAGTCATTAGAAGCATGGGAATTGTTAAAATGAAATTCCATGGAAAATGAATTGGAAAACACCTGTTTTAGGGCATAGTGCCATAATCAATGTTTGTGCCGTGGTTTAGCTCGGTGATGCACTCCTGTTAGTAGATTATCTTCTTGGTAGCATGTGCTTAGTGATAGGTGATACTTTGCTAGACAGTTGAGTCTGAAGTGTTGACATTTTGTTTGAGGCATGTCCCGGCATGTCTGTTTTTTCTTTGCAGTCATTGAGATAGCGGCTTTTCTTCTATTCTGGTATTACTTGTCCTCTAATTGTGGACATTTAGGCTCCATGTACACGGGACGTTGTAAATGGCCGTTTAGGAGCAGTTGGGCGTTTTTTTCAGAAGCCCCTGAACCCACCTACATGTTATCTTATCTGTCCATGTACAGAGGGTCGTTTACAGTCATTTGCAGGCAGCTGAGTTCAGGGACGTTTTTTGGAAAGCAATTATTTGCGTTCGAAAGTGTGTTTCCGGGCGTTTCAAACATAAAAACGCCCTGAGCACCCAGCCGGCACGTCCGCCGGCTGGATGGAGTACCGATCAAAGCCGGAAACGATGACGTAACACGGAGGCGGCGTCCATGACGTCACTTCCGGGTTACTCTGCTGCAGAAGGCGGCAAATTTAAAAAACGGCTGTATGCAAAAACGCAGTTTTCTGCGTTTTGCATACATGGAAGTGTAGTGGAGGGGTCTAGGGTCTTTTAGACCCTCGATCCCTCCATAAAGAGTACCTGTCAATGCATATTGGTGTCACAAGGTATGTTTACATTGCTTGAGACAGCAATAAAAGTGATCAGATTTTTTTTTTTTTTAAAAAAAAACCTGTAATAAAGTTAAAAATAAAATAAATAGGAAAAAAAAAAAAATTTTAGCCGCCCCGTCACAGTTAGCTCGCGCACAAAAAAAAACGTATACGGAAGTCGAGTCGCGAATGAAATCGCTGTTCAAACCACACATGTGAGGTATCGCCGCGATCGCCAGAGCGTAGGCAATAATTAAAAAAAAAGAGCTACACTCTAACTCTAAACTGGTAACCGTTAAACAAATTTAAAACTTCGCCTATTGAGATCTCTATTGACTGTAGTTTGTCGCCATCCCACGGGGGGGGGGGGGGGGGGGGGCGGGGGGGGCACAATTTTAAACCGTAACATGTTGGGTATCTATTTACTCTGCGTGACATCATCTTTCACAATATACAAAAAAATGGGCTAACTTTACTGTTTAGTATTTTTTAAATGCAGTGAAATGTGATTTTTCAAAAATTTTCCAAAAAAATGGCGTTTTAAAGACCGCTGCGCAAATACCGCGTGACAAAAAATATTGCAATGACCGACATTTTATTCTCCAGTCTTTGCTAAAAAAATATATATAATGTTTGGGAGTTCTAAGTAGTTTTCTAGGAAAAAATACAGATTTTAACTTGTAAACAAAAAGTGTCCGAAATAGGGCTGGGGCTTAAGTGGTTAACACTAAAGGCTGGGTTCACATATGCAGGGCTGGTTTCTGTGCAGAGTCTGGTGCGGTTTGCATTTAGCGGTTCATGTGTGATTCGGGTGCTTATTTGATTATTTTCCTTACTGTATATGCGGGCCGGTTGTGGTGCCAAATAAAAATAGATCCTGTGCATTTTTTTGTCCAGTTCAGGTGCCATTTAAGTAGGTTTGCTCACTTACAAAGAAATGAAGGGTCTATAGATTTTATCATAGGTGTATTTTTAATGATAGAGACAGAATATCAACCAAAAATCACGATACAAAAATAAGTATAAGTATTTGATCCCCTACTAATTCTGGCTCCCACAGTCTGGCTACAGTATGTGCTCATGTGGTATACTGATTAGTGATCGACCGATATCAATTTTTTATTGCCGATATTTTGGTCATCGCATATTGGTATCGGCCGATATCTGCCGATATTTTCGGACATTTAAAATGTTTAAAGATTATAAGGCGCATTAAATGAAACAAAACTCTGATAAGTCAAATTTTATTCAACTTTTAATTCAACTCTTTCACAATAACCATAAAATAGTCTTTCACAATAACTCTCAACATTGTTCAGTAAAATACAAAACAATACACTCACTTTTTCAGTTTATTCCTCTACCACAAATCCATCAAATTCTTCATCTTCAGTGTCTGAGTTTAACAGTTGGGCGATTTTGGCATCAAGCACGCCCGGATCCCTCTCATCATTATCATCCTTATCCGAGTCAGTCTCGTTGCTGTTACTTAGCTGTTCAGTGATAATTCCGGCCTTCCTGAAAGCTCGGATGACACTGGAGACTGATACCTTCGCCCAGGCATCCACGATCCACTGGCAGATAGTGGCGTAACTCGTTCGGCGTTGCCTCCCTGTCTTGGTGAATGTGTGTTCGCCTTCTGTCATCCAATGCTCCCACGCAGCTCGCAATTTAACTTTAAACGACCTGTTGACCCCAATATCTAGCGGCTGGAGTTCTTTGGTTAATCCGCCCGGAATGATGGCAAGCACCGAATTCGTTTTTTTCACTTGGGTTTTGACAGTATCGGTCAGATGGGCGCGCATGGAGTCACAGATCAATAGGCACGGAGATTTGTGGAAAAAGCCATCCGGTCTCTTGACGTAAACCTCTCTCAGCCACTCACTCATCGTCTCCTCGTCCATCCAGCCCTTCGGGTTAGCTTTGATGATGACGCCAACCAGAAACTTTTCTTTTGGCAAAGTCTTCCTCTTGAAAATTATCATGGGTGGTAGTTTCTGGCCATTAGCTTGGCAATCGAGAACTACAGTGAAGGATGACTTTTCGTTTCCTGTAGTGCATATGGATACCGTACTGGTCCCTGTTTTCTCGACAGTACGGTTTACGGGGATATCGAAGGTGAGGGGGACCTTGTCCATGTTGGTGATGTGTTCTGGCCGGATCTTCTTTTCATTGATCTTGTTCTTGCAGTAGGTGCGGAAAATGGCCAGCTTTTCTTCGTAATCCTTTGGCAGTTGCTGCGAAATAGTAGTTCTTGTGCGGATGGAGAGATTACATCTTTTTCATAAAACAGAAGCACCAAGAGGGACTTCCTCGAAAGTCGTTGATCTCCATGTTGCGTGCTATCGCTGTTGCTTTGAGTCGAATAGAGACAGTAGAGACGTTTCTACCTGCGGTTCTCTGTTCAATAACCCACTGTTCAATTTTGTCCTCCAACTGTGGCCATCTTGCTTTGTTTCCTCGGAAACTCAGTTTGGTCTTCTTTACCTGGCGCAGGGCGTCTTCTTGCTTCCTCCACTTCCGTACCATTGATTCATTGATGTTGAATTCTCTCGCAGCTGCTCTATTTCCATGTTGTACTGCGTGACTGATAGCGTTGAGTTTGAAATCCGCTTCATAAGCATGTCTCTTAACAGGAGCCATTTTTGGGGCAGCTGGTATGCACACACCTCCTGACTACGATGGCCGTAATGCTCAATCCAAGCAGTGCAGCTTCGTAGCTTACCAAGGCCGTGCTAAAACATTTTGACAGATTTTTGAGCGCCGTGTACCACATAAATCAGATCTAGGTCACTGGGATGAGAAGGGGAAAACACAGCCATACATTAGGCGCACCGCATTATAAGGCGCACTGTCGATTTGTGAGAAAATTTAAGGATTTTAAGTGCGCCTTATGGGCCGAAAAATACAGTATATTTTTTTTACAGATACTGTTGTGGAGGGATTTGGGGGTCTAAAAGACCCCACACCCCTCCTCTGCACTTAAAAGCATTCAAAACGCCAAGTTTGGCTGTTTTGAATGCTGTAATTTTTTTTAATTTGGCGCCGAGTACCCGGAAGTGATGTCATGACATGACAAGTGATATCACCACTTCCCGGTGGGACGGGAGACCCGGGTGAGCCGCGGAAGTTGGCGGGAGGGGGGGGGAACATCCCCTCCCGCTCCTTGTTAATGACAGCCGAGCGGCTTCTCAGTTGTCATTACAAGACAGCCGACTGTCGGCTATGGACGCCGGTCCTGGGGTGATGCCTCTAGCTGCAGGCATCACTCCAGTACAGCACTTTCCCGAAATATAGGCAATATTGGTAACCTCCAGGGCCAATTCCGATATATTGGGGAAAGTGCAGATCGGCCCTTGATATATGGGCTTTGCCGATAATCGGTCGATCCCTAATACTGATTAATCCTGTCAATTTAAGAAGTTGCTCCTAACAACAACTCGTTATGTGTATAAAAGAATCTCCTGTCCACAGAATCTCTTTTTTTTTTTTTTTCCATTCAAACCTCAACATCATGGGCAAGACCAAAGAGCTGTCAAAGGACGCCAGGGACAAACCTGTTGAGTTGAAGCTGTTATAGCTGCAAATTGTGGGCCAACTCAATATTGAACCCTGCAGACTAAGACTGGGATGCCATTAAAGTTGATGCACGTGTAAAGGCAGGTGTCCAAATACTTTTGGTAATATAGTGTATCTGAGACTAAGAGCTGCCAATTAGTCTTTATATAATCATTTTCTAAGCAGTGTAGGGTAAAAGGAAAATAGAAGCTGATTGGTTGCTATGGGCAGCGACATCAGTTGAATTTGAACTTGTATCATACACTTTATTACCCCCCCCATGTCCGCAAACAAGGAAGAAATATGTTGAACTGCTTTGTACACGATCAGCATTTAGTGTCAGTAAAGTTATTCTGCCAGCAGCCTCATCTAAGCCACAGAAAATGGCATTCCATTAGAAACATAGAAACATAGAATGTGTCGGCAGATAAGAACCATTTGGCCCATCTAGTCTGCCCAATATATCTGAATCCTATAAATAGTCCCTGGCCCTATCTTATATGAAGGATAGCCTTTTGCCTATCCCATGCATGCTTAAACTCCTTCACTGTATTTGCAGCTACCACTTCTGCAGGAAGGTTATTCCATGCATCCACTACTCTCTCAGTAAAGTAATACTTCCTCATATTACTTTTAAACCTTTGCCCCTCTAATTTAAAACTGTGTCCTCTTGTGGTAGTTTTTCTTCTTTTAAATATGCTCTCCTCCTTTACCGAGTTGATTCCCTTTATGTATTTAAAAGTTTCTATCATATCCCCTCTGTCTCTTCTTTCTTCCAAGCTATACATGTTAAGGTCCTTTATCCTTTCCTGGTAAGTTTTTTCCTGCAATCCATGTACTAGTTTAGTAGCTCTTCTCTGAACTCTCTCTAGAGTATCTATATCCTTCTGGAGATATGGGCTCCAGTACTGCGCACAATACTCCAAGTGAGGTCTCACCAGTGTTCTGTACAGCGGCATAACCACTTCTCTCACGTAAGTAAAAACACCCTGCTGTCTTATAATTGGTGATGACGACTCTAGGGTAGATCCACTTGCCCCATGCTTTACCTTCTATTATGTGGATTCTGCTTTTTAACCTTTTGAAGATAATGTTTTTTGGAGGTGCCATGGGCTTCCCACATCAGCCTGTGTACCCAGACTTCATCCTTTGCATACTTATTCAGGGTCAAGTAGTATTGATGTCACAAAGCCAACATGGAAGCCAGGTAGCTAGCTTTTTCAGAAGGAGATGCAGTGCTGCCTCCATGTTTCATTCACAAAAGATTCCTTTAACTTGTTTTTCGGAGCTGCCTGGCATTTAACCACTAAATCACCGGAACTAAATCCCCTTCATGACCAGGCCAATTTTTGCGATCCGGCACTGCGCTTCTTTAACTGACAATTGCGCGGTCGTGCACCGCTGTACCCAGATAAAAATGATGTCCTTTTTTCCCCACAAATAGAGCTCTCTTATGGTGGTGTTTGTTCACCACTGCAGTTTTATTTTTTGCACTATAAAGAAAAAAAGACCAACAATTTTGAAAAAAAAAACAACAATATTTTTTACTTTCTGCTAAACACAGCCAATAAAAAAAATGTAAAAAATGTAATTTCTTTATCAATTTAGGCCAATATGTATTCTACTATGTGTTTTTGGTAAAAAAAAAAAAAAAAAAATCCCAGTAAGCGTATATTGATTGGTTTGCGCAAAAGTTATAGCGTTTACAAACTATGGGATAGATTTCTGGAATTTTTATTTTTTTTACTAGTAATGGCGGCGATCAGCGATTTTTAGCATTTTTTTTTAACTGCAACATTGTGGTGGACAAATTTGACACTAAGTGACACTTTTTGAGGACCAGTGACAACAATAAAGTGATCAGTGCTAAAAAAAAAATGCACTGGTACTGTACTAATGCCACTGGCAGGGAAGAGGTTAACATCAGGGGCAATCAAAGGGTTAAATGTGTTCCCTGGGAGTGCTTACTAACTGTGGGGGGGGGGTGCTTGTACTGGGGAAGACAGAGATCTGTGTTCCTGCTTAGCTGCATAAGGAAGACCTCCATCTTCCCTCTGACAGAACAGCGATCTGCCTTATTTACATAGTTAGATGTCCAATCACAGCAAGCTTGCGGTGCACATGCGCGCCCCAGACCTGGAGAAAATGACATACAGGTATGGGATTTTCGCGCTGAAGGGCGGCCCTGCCGCAGTATATGTACGTGGGGCAGTCCGGAAGCAGTTGAAGGGTAACTCCACTTTCGTGGGGGAAAGAAAATCAAATAAAGAAAAAAACAATATAAGATAAACAATTGCGACACAAATCATATTGTAATTGAATGTCATTAAAAATGAGCTTTCCTTTTCAATCTGCCGCACTGTAATTTTCTGAAGATGCAATATGGCTACCCGGAGCTGTTCTGTACACAGAATGTGTACTGACCACACCCCAGAAACATCATTTCCTGCTTGTGTGATTGGCTCGCCAATTTTCCCAGAAGTCTGCACTAAGATACAAGTCAGATTTTTTGCATCCACTGCAACAAAAATCTCATTTTTGGTGAGATGCTCCCAATAGGAAATCACGATGCAGACCCTGTATCTTTCCTTATTAGAGCCCTGCAGGTGCACAGCTGATTGATTATTAAGAGACCACTCCCATTAGATTCAGTTTCCCACATAGACACAGACAAACACAGTGATTTCTTTAGAATAACAAAAGGTAGGAATCTGCAATAATGTTTGTTAAAATCCTTGTAATGTACAGAGATCACCCAGAGGGGAACGTTTTTTTCTCAACAAAAGTGGAGTTACGCTTTAATGCTTAAAACAAACATTATGAGCACATAAGACAGTCCTGTAACTGTATATTTTTTACACCTTCTAATAATGCTTTCTTCATCATATTTTATCTTATGATTCATTCCTGTGTTTCCCAAAGTTATAATGATGGTTGTGCTGTGTTGTGAGCAGCGGTCCTTTTCAAGTAAAATCCTATTTCCAATATTATTATTTTTGTTAGTCATTTAGAAGGAATCCACTAGATGGCGTTAGTGTTCAGTTTTATCAGTGAACATTTTTTGTTCTGCCTCATGCACACTGGATGTGATCAAAATGTCAGTAGAAAGCTGTAGCTGTAGAAGGAGTTTTTCAGCTTTTTTTTGCAGTAGCATTTTTCATCTGTTTTTAGCTTTTTTTCAGCTGTAGCATTTTTTAGTTTTTCTTATAACGAAACGTTATTCTCACAAAACGTATGGCTGAAAAACATTGATGAATGCTGAAAAGCTGCGTTTTTCAGCATTTTTTGGCGTTTTTCAGCGTTTTTCCAGCCAGAAAACGCCTCTGCCAAAAAACTGCTGCTAACAGCCCATGTGTGCATGGACACATAGGATAACATGCTGGGGAGTTTACTGGCTGCAGAAAAAAACATCTGACGCCAAAAACAGCAGCTGTAAAAAAGTCCAGTGTGCATGAGGCCTTGTAAGCCATTCATTTATCTTGTGATTAAGGCCCTGTTCACACCTGGGCATTTTTCAGCTCATGTTTGAGGACAACCTTTTACCAGAAGGGAAAAGAAGGAAACTCTGCAATACTCACAGAGAAAAAAAAATGCTTATTGAAGTTAAGCAAATGTAGAGCTGCACGACTCTGGATACAATGAGAATCATTTTTTTTGCTTTGAATAAATATCACGATTCTCGATGTAACATAATCTTTCACATTATGCAAAAAAAATTGGGCTAACTTTACTGTTAAATCATTGAAGTGTATTTTTTCCCAAAAAATAGCTTTTGAAAGACTGCTGTGCAAATAGTGTGTTATAAAATATTGGGTTTTCTAGCAACAAATTCTGATTTTAACGTGTAAGCAACAAATGTCAGAAAAAGGTTTAGTCTTGAAAGTAGAACTATAGGCAGAACTTTTTTTTTTTTTCATTTTTGGATCGAGTAAGGGAGGGTTAGAATCCCAGATCAGATTTTTTCTTCAATGTGTGTCTCATTGCGGAGATTTCCCTTCACTTCCTGTCCCATAGCCAAACAGGAAGTGAGAGGAAATCCCTGTAAATTAGGGGAATTCCTTGGGGACCCCCAGGTCACCAGAACTAGTGTCCCCATTGGAAGATTTCCCCTCCATTACTTTTTGGGGGACAACCCAAAATTTGGGATTTACTTTTACTTTCTCTTTTTTTTTTTTTTTGTAAATGCTTTATTTATAGTAGGTAAACAATGCATACATTACAGTCAGGAGCAAGTACATAAATCAGACCAATGTGGCAAGTAAAACAGAAATCCAACAGATCGCTTAGGAACCAAAGAGGTAGTCAAGGAAATATCACACATACGGTCTTGTGAGCAGAAAACAATCCAGAAAAATCAATATCCCTGACAAGAGTCAACTAACATATTCCAGCTAGAGCTTGTAGTGTCTGGGAACTTGGAAAATGCTGATTGGATGGCATGGCTCTGGGATAATTTACTTTTACTTTCAATGATAATGGTAAACAGGACTAATCGAGATGATGGATCTCCCTAATGGGGACACAGACCGCAATACAAACTGACAGGTGTTCTAATCCCTCTCCACTATATCCAAAGCAAAAAAAAAGTTTTGCATTAAAGAGGAAGTAAACTCTTCAAAAAATGTTTTTCTTTTTTTTCCCCATGCAAAGTAAATGCATAATGTGCTAGTATGCATTGCATACTAGCACATTATGTGACACTTACCTGCAACGAAGCCCGCGTTGTCCCTGCTGCCGACCGCATCCATCTTCACCCGTCTTCCTTCCGGGTCTGCGGACTCCGGCTGTATTTCTGGCCGGAGCTACATGACGTCACTCCCACGTATGCGCGCGGGAGCCGCCAGTCACGAAAAAGGGCTCTGAAGAAGCGGCCTGCGCCGTCACTTCCTGCTTGCATTGATTCCTGGGAGCTGAACGTCATCGCTCCCAGGAATCATTGTGCCTGCACCGGCCCTGATCGTCACTTCCGGTGCAGGCGCGTCATTCCCTGCTAAACAGCTTCTGGGCATGTCCAGAAGCTGTTCAGGGATGACGCTCCTGCCCCAGAAGTTATGAGTGGGGCCGGTGCAGTGCATTGTGGGACCGAAGAGGACACGGAAGAGGACGCGCTAGCTTCAGCTGCCCACACCTGAGATGGCAGCGCTGGACAAGACATTTAAGTAAGGTAAGTATTTCGGTAAGTGCAGCTTGGGACAGATCAGAGGCTCTCCATTGTGGAATGTACTAGCCCTGACTGTCCCGGGGGTATTTTTATTGAAAAATAGTTTCCGAGGCCGGAACTCCGCTTTAAGTTATACCTTAGGTCATGGGTGTCCAACCTTTTGGCTTCTCTGGGCCACATTGAGTGTAGAGAAATTTTCTCGGGCCGCATATAAAATATATACTATAGTTAAGGTATATAAGTAATAAAACACTGCCGCACCCTTCCCGTGCTGCCGCATTCCCCCCCCCCAGCACTAATTTAACACAACTTGTGAATGATCCCCTCTGAGGCTGCCTCTGTGGCCGTGCCCCCGACTCGACTTCCTTCCTCCCCAGCAAAAAAAATAAAATTGTCGGGGGGCAGTGGGCTGCATTGCCTGCAGTTCCGGGGGCCGCAGGTTGGACATGCCTGCCTTAGGTGCTTACACTGCCCTCATTTGCAAATGACCCCTTTGATCTAAAAGAACCAAATGATTCAATGTTTCATTTTATCTTTCAGCGCTGAGCAATGTTGTGATAAACTTTGCTGGCTGACTTTTTTTTTTTCTACAGCTCTGAACAGAGAACGGCTCTGCACTTGTTTAGCATGAATCGTGGAAATGCCGGATTAATATCGTGAGGGGGGGGGGGTTGAATCAAGATGGCAATATTTAATGATTAATCATGCAGCTCTAAGTAGGGGTATGCTAGAACCTCTATCAGCTTTTTTTCTTTGTTCCTGTTTAGTAAGGTTTGTCCCTAAAAACAGGAAATAGCTCCGGAGCACAGTAAACCTCGACAGTAATTCTAATATTTTCCCTTCTATCCAAAAGTTAAAAAAGGTTTTGGCTGAAGTATACTTTAACCACCCCAGCTCCGGAAGGTTTTACCCCTTCACAAGCAGGGCATTTTTTGGTAATTAGCACTGCACTTTAATTGGTAATTGCGTGGTCATACAACGCTGTACCCAATCAAAATTTATATCATTTTTTTCACACAGATAGAGCTTTCTTCTGGTGATTTTTGATCACCACTTGTTTTTTTTTTTTATTATTATATAAACCAAAAAATACCAAAAATGTTGAGGAAAAAAAACATATTTAAAAAAAAAATTAAAACATCAAATTTCTTCATAAATTTAGGGAAAACTGTTTTCTTTGACATGTCTTTGGTGAAAAAAAAATTCCAAAAAGTATATTGATTGGTTTTTATGAAAGTTATATCGCCTACAAACTATTGTGTACATACTGAAATCTTTATTTATTTTTGTATACTAGTAAGGACAGAGATCAACGACTTATATTTGGACTGTGATTGTGCGACAGGCAATCTGACACTAACTGACTAACTGCCACTGACATTACCAGTGATATAATACAATGATGAGTGCCAATAATATACACCGTCACTGTACTAACGACACTGTCTGAGAAGGGGTTAACATCTCGGGTAATCAAGGGGTTAATTGTGTGCCCAACAATGTTAATTTGTGTAATGTGTGCTGATTTTTTACTAAATATCTCTGTGTTTCTTATTCCTGTTTTGAAGGTATAAGAAACGGAGAGATCATCCCCTCTGTACAGAGCCCTGTGTTAATTGTCAACACAGAGCTCTGGGCTGTGATTGGCACACTTGTATAAAGTGCTCGAAACCCATACTTGAGTAAAAGTACAAGTGCTTGATCAAAAAGTGACTTGAGTAGAAGTGGAAGTGCTCTATCAAAAAGTAACTTGAGTAAAAGTACTAAAGTATTCAACATTTTTTGTACTTAAGTATTGCAAGT
Source organism: Pelophylax lessonae (assembly GCF_965119305.1). Taxonomy (NCBI): domain Eukaryota; kingdom Metazoa; phylum Chordata; class Amphibia; order Anura; family Ranidae; genus Pelophylax; species Pelophylax lessonae. The sequence goes on from NC_138770.1 coordinate 587,399,399, forward strand.
AGTTTTTTTAAAAATTTTGCTACTCAAGTACTGAAAGTAAAAGTACAAGTACTGTGTTATGTAGTTATTAAAGAAAGAAGTCAAAAGTTTGAACATCATATTGTTTTTTTATTATTTCAAATGATTAACCTAAAGGACAATCACAATACCTTTTGGCTGTAACTTTTTGTAAACATAAACATATAAAGTATGTCCTTCCCTTCCCCCTTTAAAGCATCCCTCCTTCTCTTCCCTTTTTTTTTTTTTCCCCACAGCTTATTGGTGCGCAAAATCATATACAAACCAATGTGATATACAACAATATATTCCAATAATGAAATAAAGGAAGAGTGTATGAAATCAAAGTAAATAAAAAGTCCATATATATAATGCCATAATACCATAATGCCATATATACAGTGGGTACGGAAAGTATTCAGACCCCCTTAAATTTTTCACTCTTTGTTATATTGCAGCCATTTGCTAAAATCATTTAAGTTCATTCTTCTTCCTCATGAATGTACACATAGCACCCCATACTGACAGAAAAACACAGAATTGTTGACATTGTTGCAGATTTATTAAAAAAGAAAAACTGAAATATCACATGGTCCTAAGTATTCAGACCCTTTGCTCAGTATTTAGTAGAAGCCCCCTTTTGATCTAATACAGCCAGGAGTCTTTTTGGGAAAGATGCAACAAGTCTTTCACACCTGGATTTGGGGATCCTCTGCCATTCCTCCTTGCAGATCCTCTCCAGTTCTGTCAGGTTGGATGGTAAACGTTGGTGGACAGCCATTTTTAGGTCTCTCCAGAGATGCTCAATTGGGTTTAAGTCAGGGCTCTGGCTGGGCCATTCAAGAACAGTCACGGAGTTGTTGTGAAGCCACTCCTTCATTATTTTAGCTGTGTGCTTAGGGTCATTGTCTTGTTGGAAGGTAAACCTTCCGTCCAGTCTGAGGTCCAGAGCACTCTGGAGAAGGTTTTTGTCCAGGATATCCCTGTACTTGGCCGCATTCATCTTTCCCTCGATTGCAACCAGTCGTCCTGTCCCTGCAGCTGAAAAACACCCCTACAGCATGATGCTGCCACCACCATGCTTCACTGTTGGGACTGTATTGGACAGGTGATGAGCAGTGCCTGGTTTTCTCCACACATACCGCTTAGAATTAAGGCCAAAAAGTTATATTTTGGTCTCATCAGACCAGAGAATCTTATTTCTCACCATCTTGGAGTCCTTCAGGTGTTTTTTAGCAAACTCCATGCGGGCTTTCATGTGTCTTACACTGAGGAGAGGCTTCTGTCGGGCCACTCTGCCATAAAGCCCTGACTGGTGGAGGGCTGCAGTGATGGTTGACTTTCTACAACTTTCTCCCATCTCCTGACTGCATCTCTGAGCTCAGCCACAGTGATCTTTGGGTTCTTCTTTACCTCTCTCACCAAGGCTCTTCTCCCCCGATAGCTCAGTTTGGCCGGACGGCCAGCTCTAGGAAGGGTTCTGGTCGTCCCAAACGTCTTCCATTTGAGGATTATGGAGGCCACTGTGCTCTTAGGAACCTTAAGTGCAGCAGAAATCTTTTTGTAACCTTGGCCAGATCTGTGCCTTGCCACAATTCTGTCTCTGAGCTCTTCAGGCAGTTCCTTTGACCTCATGATTCTCATTTGCTCTGACATGCATTGTGATCTGGAAGGTCTTCTATAGACAGATGTGTGGCTTTCCTAATCAAGTCCAATCAGTATAATCAAACACAGCTGGACTCAAATGAAGGTGTAGAACCATCTCAAGGATGATCAGAAGAAATGGAAAGCACCTGAGTTAAATATATGAGTGTCACAGCAAAGGGTCTGAATACTTAGGACCATGTGATATTTCAGTTTTTCTTTTTTAATAAATCTGCAACAATGTCAACAATTCTGTGTTTTTCTGTCAGTATGGGGTGCTATGTGTACATTCATGAGGAAGAAGAATGAACTTAAATGATTTTAGCAAATGGCTGCAATATAACAAAGAGTGAAAAATTTGAGGGGGTCTGAATACTTTCCGTACCCACTGTATGTGACAAAACAAGATGAATATATTTTCAAAGGTGCAGGAATCAAACAGGTGCTATTCCAAATAATAGGTGCAGACTCCCACCACCTTGTGGATTTCCCCCTTACCCAGCAGATGAAGGTAAGTGCAAAATAATATCCAAATAGTCTTCCAGTGAAACAAAACTGCAAAACCTGTGCTCTCAACTTCCAGTGAAAAAAGCAAAATCAGCCTCTTACCAGAAAAAAGGTCTATGTACGCTTGTGACTCTCCTTGGTTGGGGGAGGTTCTCTTTCCCCTTAACAGCAGATATGTAGACCATTTTATTTATACATACAGTAGCATTTATTTTCGTATGCGCTGATTTACACATGACATTATACACATTTTTTTGAACTTCATGAAACCTGCCATCTACTGTTCTGGCAGTGGTAATTTTTATAATTGTAACGAGTAACTATGCAGCACAAAAAAAAAATATTGGAGTAGAAGTATTGAAATCATCGAAAAAATGTAGTGAAGTAAAAGTGGAAGTAGGAGAAAAAAATTCTACTCTAGGAAAGTACAGATACCGCCTTTCGGTACTTAAGTACAGTAGTGAAGTAGTTCTACTTTGTTACTATACATCTGTGGTGATTGGACACAGCCAATCACAGTTCCTCGCCATGAATCATTGGCCGGGACCTGCTGACAACCTCCCACTATGTACAGTTACAGTGGGTGTCAGCGGGCAGGGGCCCTGTACCCAGAAAAAGCCAGCCTATGCCTTTACCTATAAAGGCCACCCATCCTTAAACAGCCGCGGTGAATATCCAGAGTCTGAAGGATGTAAAACAAGCTCAAGGCGCAATAGCAGCCTCCTGCTGCAATGTAAATGTGATCTGTGGCATGCCCTGACATACACCTTAAGGCCTCATACACACTGGGCATAAAAAATTCTGCATATACAGGCGTTTTTTCCTTTCATCCTGTAGATGCAACTCTGTTGTCCAAATGTGCATGGACACATAGGCTATTTACAGGCATATTTGTAGAGGAACGTTTACAGGTTGAGAAAAAAAACCCCATAAGTGCGGGTAGGAGCTTTCAGGCAGAAAAAAAAAAGCTTGATGCGGCTAAACCCTACATTTCGGCATGTCAAGTATATTTTAAGTGTACATTTTTCCCAGTGTTTTAGGCTCGGTTCACACTTGTGCGATGCGGGAACGCTGCTACTATGCAGCCTGTTCCCGCATTGCATCCACACCTCTGGTAGTTCACACTGCCATATGCGATACGCAGGGGGTGTCAATTAAAAGTTAACGACACCCCCAGTTTGATCGCATATCGCAGTGCGATCTGCAAGTACGCACAGAATCGGATCGCACAAGTGTGAACCACTGTGCGATCCGATTTTGATGTGACTTAAAGCGGAGTTCCAGCCATTTACTCACCTGTCCAACGGTCCAGCGATGCGGCCGCCGGAAGCCTCGATCCTCTCCCTCGGCGCCGGCATCACTGCTGTGGGCACCCGGCTGTTACAGTTTGCGGCTTCACAGCCGGGTACCCACTGCGCATGCGCGAGTCGCGCTGCGCGCCCTGATTGGCCGGCAATCTTCTGGGACCTCTGACATGTCCCAGAAGATTGCAGGGAGGGAGGGGGAGAGGAGAACTTCCGCTCAAGGCGCCGCGGCGCTCCGAGCGGAAGTGGGAGCGGGTACCTGTCAAAACTAGGTACCCGCTCCCCCCCCCAAAAAATGACATGCCAAATGTGGCATGTCGGGGGGTCAGGACTCCCTAAAGCGGAAGTTCCACTTTTGGGTGGAACTCCGCTTTAAAAAATGCCTCCTGTGCGTCTTTGGTGCGTATGCAGTGCGAATTCAGCCATACAAAGTGTATGGCAGAAATTCGCACCGCACATGAAATCACATGTAATGAAGGAGCAGTGCGCTCCGAATTACATGCGATCTCCGCAGCCGCACAAGTGTGAACCGGCACTTAGGGATAAATGCTTAAAAACGCAAACGTGCCTAAAGGCGTGTACAATATGCTCCATGTTCCATATTTTTTCTACTGCTTTTTTCTGCCAGCAGGTCTGCTATTGTTTTCTGCTGCCTTATGTGCATGGAGGCCTAAAGTAGAACTCCGGGCTAAATCTAATTTTAAAAGGGCTCTCACCCCTCTTTTAACCACTTAAGCCCCGGAGGATTTGGCTGCTAAACGACCAGAGGGTATTTTGCGATTCGGCACTGCGTGACTTTAACGGACAATTGCGCGGTCGTGCGACGCTGTACCTAAACGAATTTGGCGTCCTTTTTTTCCCACAAACAGAGCTTTCTTTTGGCGGTATTTGATCACCTGTGCGATTTTTTGATCACGCGCTATAAACAAAAAAAGAGCGTAAATTTTGCAAAAATAACAATATTTTTCCCTTTTTTTTATATGAAATTCCCCCCCAAAAAAATGTAAAAATCAAAATTTTTTAATATTTTCAGCCAATTTGTTTTATGCTACCTATGTTTGGTAAAAAAAATCGCAAAAAGCGTATTTTGATTGGTTTGCGCAAAAGTTATTGCGTTTACTAACAAAGGGAAAGATTTTTGTCATTTTTGTTGTTTTTTTTTTTAACGCGTAATGGCGGCGATCCGCGATTTTTTTGCGGTACTGCGACATTGCGGCGGACAGATCGGACCCTTGACTGACATTTTTGACACTTGGGGTTACCAGTGACATTTCTACAGTAATCAGTGCTATATATATGCACTGTTACTGTAAAAATACACTGGTAGTGAAGGGGTTAACTTTATTTGAGAGGGAGGGGCTGTGTGTGTCCCTAGGGGCGTGATTCTAACTGTGATTGGCTGTGGCTTCAACTGTATGCAGAGTGATCAATGGATCTACATAGTAGATCCATGTGATCATCTCTCATACAGAGAGGAGAATGACAGGCAGCTTGTTTACACAAGCTGCCTGACTTTCTCCCTCTCCCCCACCGATCGCAGAGTGGCCGGCGGCGATCGGGTCCGCCGGTCACACGCGCGGGGGGGTCCGTGACCACGCGGGAGCGGGAGCGCGCCTCCGGCGGCGCGCGCTCGCTCCCTAAACCCTCACAGGCGAGCGACGTAGACCTACGTCACTTTGCCTGTGAGGGGCTGACCGCCGCCGTAGATAGTCGTGCGGCGGTCGGCAAGTGGTTAACACCTATACTAACTTCCCTGTAGAAGAAAAATGTATATACAGTAAACCCCCCCTCCATTGCGGGGGTTACGTTGCGGACCCAGCCGCGAAAAGTGAAAATCTGCGAAATAGAAAAACCCTATTAAAATGCATTGTAGGCATGTTTTTTTACTGTCACTGTACGTGTAAAAGCATTTTAGGGTCTTTAAACACACTTTTAAAACAATAGAAACTCATTTAAACACATAAAAGATACTGAGAGACATAGCAAGAGCTATGGAAAACACAAAAATATTTCATTTTTAATGATTTATATAGTAAAATAACATTACAAAAAAAAACGTAATATACCGGGACCGCAAAAACTGAACCGCGATGGAGCGGGGGTTTACTGTACAGCGCATCCAGGAAGTATTCACAGCGCTTCACTTTTTCCACATTTTGTTATGTTACAGACTTAGGGCTCTTTCACACGGGCGTTCATTTTTTTTTGCCCGATCAGTTCCTTTTTTTTTTTTTTTTGAAAGGGACACGGATGACACTTGTGTCATCCGGTCCGCATGTCCGTTTTTCATTCCATCCGTTTGCGGATGAAAAACGGACATAATGTATCTCTATGTAAATACGGATGTCAGCGGATGACACCACTGACATCCGTTTTTGCGTCCGTTCCGTTTTTTGAACGGAAGAAAAAATAGGGTTCTCTTCCGTTCAAAAAAACTGAGCGGAACGGACGAAAAACGGATGTCAGCGGATAATCATCCTCTGACATCCGTATTTACATAGAGATACATTATGTCCGTTTTTCATCCGCAAACAGATGGGATGAAAAACGGACATACGGAACGCCCGTGTGAAAGAGCCCTTATTCTAAAATGGATTACATGCATTATTTTCCTCAAAATTCTACAAACACCCCATATTGACAACGTCAAAGAAGTTTGTTTGAAATCTTTACAAATTTATTAAAAATAAAAGACAAAAACATACGTAACATACATAAGTATTCACAGCCTTTGCCCAATACTTTCTTGAAGTACATTTGGCACCAATTACAGCCTCAAGTCTTTTCGGTATGATGCTACAAGCTTGGCACATCTACTTTTGGGCAGTTTCTCCCATTCTTCTTTGCAGGACCTCTCAAGCTCCATCAGGTTGGATGGGGAGCGTCAGGGCACAGCCATTTTCAGATCTCTTCTGAGATGTTCAATCGGGTTCAAGTCTGGTCTCTGGCTGGGCCACTCAAGGACAATCACAGAGTTGTCCTGTAACCAGCTTCTTTATCTTGGCTGTGTGAAGAGACAAGAACTCACTGCTCAAGGTGCTGTAATTGCCTGATGACTCACACCGGTGCATGCCCCGGCTCGCCTCCGTGAAAACTTGATAAAAGAAAAGGAATTGGCAGCACTCCAGGTTGAGTCAAAATCCAGATTTATTGACTGGACATCCAAGTTATAACAATTGTGACAAGGTAGACGCGTTTCACACACTGACTGTGTGCTTAATCATTACATCATTACAATGATTAAGCACACAGTCAGTGTGTGAAACGCGTCTACCTTGTCACGATTGTCATAATTTGGATGTCCCGTCAATAAATCTGGATTTTGACTCAACCTGGAGTGCTGCCAATTCCTTTTCTTTTATCTTGGCTGTGTGCTTTGGGTGGTTGTCCTGTTGGCAGTTGACCCTTCGCCCCAGTCTGAGGTCCAGACCCGATCGGTCCACCTGTGTAAAAGGGCCCTAAGGAGAATGTTGAGAAATGTGGAAGTCTCCCACAAAATTCTGACCATGAGGCCGACACTCGTAGAGTTGGCTACATCAGGATAGAGGAATCTGGAGACTAATCAGTGCTAATTTCTTGCAACATTATTGAGCCATTTTAAAGCTGAACTTCAGTCCGCTTCCCCCTAGGGCACTGTTATTATGGCACATGCACTGATGTACCCATGGGTTGTGCCCGGTCTTGTGGTCCTGGCAGAGCCCATCGGCGTATCTGCACATGTGCAGGTGCTTTTTCATACACAGGCAAAGACAGGGAAGGTTTTAGACTTCCCTGCTTGCGCTCTGTGCGTAGGTAGGGAACCCTGCACATGCGCAGATGTTTGGGAGGGAGAACTTCTTGGGATGGGGGAGGGCAGCACAGCATCACCTTTAAATGTTATTATTTATGCCGATATTTCATACATATTACTAGACCTATTTTCCAGATTTCTTTTTTATTTCTTTTTTTTTTTAATGTTACTCTCAGGAAGAACTGCAGCGAGGTGTAGAGATTTCTGTAAGGATATAGTGATCAATATTGTATTAATAAATAAGAATGTTATGTTCTCTAGAGCCATTGAATCATTTTGTTTGTAATTTAGAGAGTTAATGGAACCAATAAGTTAATAATTTAATACATCTCTTAATTATTAAATAGGTGATATAGAAGTGACTACTTTAGACCTTTTACATTTCCAAGCTTGCTGTTCTGTATATTTCTTAGTGCCTCATTTAAATTCTCCAGTGCAACCGAAATATTAAATAAGATATCAGTCACATGGGGAGTGCATTGGTTTTAAAGAGTTGTACAGCTTCTAGACTTGTATGATAAGTAGGGGCTGGGAAGCAAAACCATTGTATAGCAGTGAGGGGTACCAAGCAGAGCCTGCACATGTAATGAGGAAATATGGATGCCTTCAGTGTACATACACTATATTGTCAAAAGTATTGGGACGCCTGCCTTTACACGCACATGGACTTTAATGGCATCCAAGTCTTAAGCCCCGTACACACGTACCGATTATCGGCCGTAAATATTCGGCCACCGAACGATCGGCCGATTGTCGGCTTGTTAGTATGATGCTTCCGACAGCGACTTTTCGACCGAACAGAATCGGGTGTGCAGGCTATAAAATTTTTGTTGGCAATCACCAGAACAGCCAATTGTTCGCCAGTCAGTACAGAATTCAGCCGACAAATAGCAGATTAGCAAGACTGGGCATGCTCAGAAAAGAAAAAACACACGGAAAGTTAACCATCACATGACATCACTTCTGCAGTCGGCTGTTGTTGGCCGACAAAATTCGTGTGCAGTCTTTTGCACTTTTCAGCCAACAGGACATCCCTGGACAAAAAAAGGCCGATCGTTCGGCCGACATTCGGTATGTGTGTACGGGGCTTTAGTCCGTAGGGTTCAGTATTGAGTTGGCCCACCCTTTGCAGCTATAACAGCTTCAACTCATCTGGGAAAGCTGTCCACAAGGTTTGAAAGTATCTATGGGAATGTTTGACTATTCTTCCAGAAGCGCATTTGAAAGGTCAGGTACTGATGTGAACGAGAAGGCCTGATTCGCAGTCTCTGCTCTAATTCATTCCAAAGGTATTCTATCAGGTTGAGGTCAGGACTCTGTGCAGGCCACCCAAACTCGCTTATCCATGTCTTTATGGACCTTGCTTTATCCACTGGTGCCCAGTCATGGTGGAACAGGAAGAGGCCATCCCCAAGCCGTTCCCACAAAGTGGGAGCACAAAATTGTCCAAAATGTCTTGGTATGCTGACGCCTTAAGAGTTCCCTTCACTGGAACTAAGGGACCAAGCCCAACCCCTGAAAAACAACCCCACACCATAATCCCTCCCTCCACCAAATGATTTGGACCATTGCACAAAACAAAGTCCATAAAGACATGGATGAGTGAGTTTGGGGGGGACTGGCCAGCACAGAGTCCTGACATCAACCTGATAGAACACCTTTGGGATGAAGTAGAGCAGAGACTGTGATCCAGGCCTCACAAATGCGCTTTTGGAGGAATACTCAAAAATTCCCATAGACACTCACCTAAGCTTTGTGGACAGCCTTCTCAGAAGAGTTGAAGCTGTTATAGCTGCAAAGGGTGGGCCAACTCAACATTGAACCCTACAGACTAAGACTGGGATGCTATTAAAGTTCATGTGGGGTGTAAAGGCAGGCCTCCCAATACTTTTGACAATATAGTGCAATCCAAACACAGAAATCTGGTTTGAAAAACATGTATGCATTTTTATCAAAGTTACATGAATATTATTAGTATAGTATCCTATTAACCGCTTGCCGACTGCGCACAGTATATTTACTGCGGCAGTCAGCCCCTCACAGGCAGAGCGACGTAGGTCTATGTCGCTAGCCTGTGAGGCTCTGGGGAGCGAGCGCGCGCCGCCGGAGGCGCGCTCCCGCGCGGTCACGGACCCCCCCGCGCGCGTGACCGGCGGACCCGATGTCCGCCGGTCACTCGGCGATCGTCGGGGGAGAGGGAGAAAGTCAGGCGGCTTGTGTAAACAAGCCACCTGTCATTCTCCCCGGTGTAGAAACACCGATCACACGGTTCTACAATGTAGGACCGTTGATCAGCGTTCCTACAGCTCAAGCCACAGCCAATCACAGTAAGAATCACGCCCCTAGGGACACACACAGCCCCTCCCTCTCAAATAAAGTTAACCCCTTCACTACCAGTGTATTTTTACAGTATCAGTGTAAAAATATGTATAGCACTGATTACAGTAGAAATGTCACTGGTAACCCCAAAAGTGTCAAAAATGTCAGTCAAGGGTCCGATCTGTCCACCACAATGTCGCAGTACCGCAAAAAAAATTGCAGATCGCCGCCATTACGCGTTAAAAAAAAAGACAAAAATCTTTCCCTTAGTTAGTAAACGCGATAACTTTTGCGCAAACCAATAAAAATACGCTTTTTGCAATTTTTTTTTACCAAACATTTGTAGCATAAAACAAATTGGCCGAAAATGTTAAAAAATTTTGATTTTTACTTTTTTTTTTTGGGGAATTTCATATAAAAAAAATGTGAAAAATATTGTTATTTTTGCAAAATTGACGCTCTTTTTTTTGTTTATAGCGCAAAAAATCGCACATGTGATCAAATACCACCAAAAGAAAGCTCTGTTTGTGGGAAAAAAAGAACGCCAAATTCGTTTAGGTACAGCATCGCACGGCCGCGCAATTGTCTGTTAAAGTCACGCAGTGCCGAATCGCAAAATACCCCCTGGTCTTTTAGCAGCCAAATCCTCCGGGGCTTAAGTGGTTAAGCAATATTTTTCAGTGGAGCAAAACACGAGACACCCAAAGGGCCCATTCACACCAGCAGTGTGCAATTCCGCACTGTTAAGGAGCAGTGCAGTGTTTTGTAATGACACATCACATTGCTTACTTTTTTGTACCTTTTATTAAAATGTCACAAAAAAAATGACAATTCATCTTTATGCACCCGGCATGTTGAGATGCTGCGGTATAGTAAATAGCAGCACCCTGTGTATACTCAGAGATGTATAGTAACGAAGTAGAACTACTTAAGTACTCTACTTAAGTACCGAAATGCGGTATCTGTACTTTCCTAGAGTAGAATTTTTTTCTCCTACTTCTACTTTTACTTCACTACATTTTTTCGATGATTTCGATACTTCTACTCAAGTATTTTTTTTTTGTGCTGCATAGTTACTCGTTACTTTTAAAAAAATTACCACTGCCAGAACAGTAGATGGCAGGTTGCATAAAGCTCACAAAAATGTGTATAATGTCATTTGTAAAAATCAGCGCATACGAAAATAAAGGCTGTGTATAATAAAAGCTGCTATACCAAATCTTTCCAATAAAAAGAAAATATGAAACAAACAAATAAATGGTGCTACAGCGCTTAAAGTGCATCAAGAAACTACTAACAAACACCGGTTAATCATTTGAATAAATCATTTGAAATAATAAAAAACAATATGATGTTCATACTTTTGACTTCTTTCTTTAATAACTACATAACACAGTACTTGTACTTCTACTTTCAGTACTTGAGTAGAAATTTTTTTTCAAAACTACTGGTACTTTTTACTTTTAGTACTTAAGTAGCAAATTTTTTGAAAAAACTACTTGCAATACTTAAGTAAAAAAAATGTTGAATACTTTAGTACTTCTACTTAAGTAACTTTTTCTGCGAGCACTTCCACTTCTACTCAAGTAATTTTTTGATCGAGCACTTGTACTTTTACTCAAGTAGAAATTTCGAGTACTTTATACAAGTCTGTGTATACTAAACTAATAGGACATAATGCAAATTGCTTTGTCTGTGCCTAGGGACTGTCTTGTGCAAGGCTGCCCAGTGCAACCCAATGCATATGGTGTAGATGGGCCCTTAAACAGGGATTCTATATAGAAATATGGAACAGCAGCAGTTGAATGGGATAGAATAGGTGACATTAAAGCGGATTTTGTACTCTATGGAAGGTCCACTATTTTACTGGTTGCTGCAGCCCTTGGTAAAAGCAAGTATAGGCATTTAAAGCGGAGTTCCACCCTGGATTTTTTTTTTTTTTTTTTAATACCCCCGGGACAGTCAGGGCTAGTGCATTCCACAATGGCTAGCCTCTGATCTGTCCCGGGTTGCACTTACCTGCAAGACGAAATACTTACCTTGCAAACGTCTTGTCCAGCGCTGCCATCTCAGATGTGGGCAGCTTGAAGCCAGCGAGATCCTGTTCGGCGTCTTCTTCCGCCTTCTTTGGTCCCACGATGCTCTGCGCCGGCCCCGACGTCATTTCCGGGTCGCGCGCGTCACCCCTCCACAGCTTCTGGGCATGCCCAGAAGCTGTTTAGAAGGGGATGACGCGCGCGACCTGGAACTGACGTCGGGGCCGGTGCAGGCGCAATGATTCCTGGGAGCTATGACGTCCAGCTCCCAGGAATCATTGCAGAGCCAGGAAGTGACGACGGGCCGCGGCCGAGGAAGGAGGAAGAAGGAAGTAAGGTAAGTATATTTTCTTCGCTACGAGGTAAGTAAAAAAAAAAAAAATATGCGATTATCCATTTCTTTTTCAGGTGACCCGGAGCGAGAAGATGGAGGTAAGTATAAAAATAGGGTGGAACTCCACTTTAATAAAAAAACCTTTGAGAGGAAAGAAAATGTATATCCTTCTCGCCTTTCTTTTGGCTTTCATGGCGCAGTGGGTGGTGTTATCCGTTTGCTTAGGTCTAGGGCAGGGATCCTCAAACTACGGCCCTCCAGCTGTTGTGGAACTGCACATCCCATGAGGCATTGTAAAACTCTGACATTCAGACAGGACTAGGCATGATGGGAATTGTAGTTTCTAAATAACTGGAGGGCCATAGTTTGAAGTCCCCTGGTCTAGGGAATGGTGAACACCCCAAATTGTGTAAGAAAGCACTGAAACACAGTGCCGGGAATGTGTGTTTAAAAAGCTGACTATGCAAGGTCCACCGTAGTATACACCAGTCAGCCATAACTTTATGACCCACCATTTGAGTAGGTCCTCCCTTTGTTGCCAAAACCGCATTGGCTCATCGAGGTATGGATGGCACTAGACCGCTGAAGAGTTCACACTGGTGCTTGCGAAACACCGCACATTTTCTATGACTCAAATCGCATCGCCACAAAATGGTACAGGACCCTTTTTTTTGCCACACCTGAATCGCATCGCATGGGTGTTAACACCCATGCGATGCGATTCTGGCAATTGCACTGCATTTAGCTATCTGTTTCGGGGTGTTGTTAATCTAACGTTGACACCCACAGCAGATTGTATGGGCGCCACGTGATTGCAATGCAGTGCAATGCGGGGAAACGCAGTGAATCTTGTGCGTTTCCTGCATTGCTTCAGTGTGAACCAGGGCTGAAGGTATGCTTTGGTATCTACAAGTAGAAATGTGAAGCCGCACTCAGATGATTGAAATCAAATGAAATGTCTTTATTCTTCAAAAGTATCCAGGACAAACAGACAGTGTGAGGAACAGAATATGTCCAAGGTAGACGCGTTTCACGGCTCGAATGGCCGCTTATTCATTACCACGGTGACTACCTTGGACATATTCTGTTCCTCACACTGTCTGTTTGTCCTGGATACTTTTGAAGAATAAAGACATTTCATTTGATTTCAATCATCTGAGTGCGGCTTCACATTTCTACTTGTATCTTCCTGGACGGCGGATCCAGCCAGCACCTGTTTGGACACACACCTGAGCGGCATTCCCCATTCCCTTCCCCCATACATGGATGCTTTGGTATCTGGCACCAAGCCAGGTAATGATATTCGGTCTACGTACATCAATGTGAAATTGCCTCCACCCTTAACTGAAAAGCAGCTTATGGAGATATAAGGGTCCTTTCACACAGGCGAATACACATGCGATTTCTAGCGACAGAAATCTATGGATACTTGTGACTAGACAGATGTGTGTGAGCCCATGTAATGTAATGAAAGGCTGTCTGCAGCTGCAGCTATTTGTGACCATTCATACAGCCAGTGATCATGGCTGCACGCACACACATTGCAGCGTGTGGAAATCGCAGCATGTGCAATCGCCTAAGACCTCAGGGGTAGAGGAGGGCTGTATGCACTTCTTTTACTGGGAGTCTCTCTTAGGTGTTGGTCTAAGATGGCTGCAGATGCAACCTCCATTGCGGTCTTGTATCCCCCCCCCCCCCCCCCCCGTATTGAACTCTGCTAACATTGGCTCATCGTTTGCTGTGCCTCTATTTTATTTCTACACGTTCTGCCACCTTCCTTCCTCTGTGCATTAAAGCTGTTATTTTGTCTTTGTATTGAGCTGTGTCCATGCATTAATAAAGCTCAATTTTCTCAATTTTTGTTTTGCGAGCTAACTTGGGTTTATGTGGTTTGCTTGATTTTTGACTTGGTAGTTGTACATTTGCCATGGCTCAGGCTCTTGGTAGTATGTTGGTTTTCAGATTATGGAAATCATACTTCTTGTTTTCAGTGGTTTAGCACCAGAAATGTCAAAACGCACATATATTTGTCTCCTGGCTTGTGTTTTATAGTAATCACAACCAATAAAATGAATGTATTACAGTGAAAAAAGCTGAACTCCAGGTAAATATTTAAAGTGGATGTTAACCCCATTCATGAAATTTGACCATGGCACATAAATCTGTAGTGTTTGCTTATCGTTTTCATGCTTGAGGTGATTGTAGCCGTATTAGTGCACTTGCGACAGAGAAAATTGAGTACTGTCCGTGATACTTTTTTTATTTGCACTAACATACAATTTTTCATCAAGGTCCAAGCAGTACTGATTCACAAAATGTTTAGCAGAATGGTAAAAAAAACACAAAATCTCTAAGAGCCGGTCCACACTAGCTCGACTTGTCAGCCTGACAAGTCGCGCTCCCTCGCGGTCCATTGACCGCTACAGGACCCGTTCTAATAGGAGCGACACAAGTCACTCCGACTTAGAAAAAGGGTCCTGTACTACTTCGGGGTGACCTCGGAGCGACTTGCATAGACTTCCATTATGTAAAGTCCCTGCAAGTCGCTCCGAAGTCATGGTGCATGGTAATGCACAAGTCGCCCCCAAAGTAGTACAGAGTCTTGTCGCCCCAGTGTGAACCGACTCTTAGCCCCCGTTCACACTAAGGCGACCTGTGAGGCGACCTGGTCGCCTCACAGGTCGCCGTAGGTCGCCTCCCATAGGGAAGCTGCGGACCCGTTCTAATAGGAGCGACACAAGTCGCTCCGACTTAGAAAAAGGGTCCGGAGCTTCTTTGGGGCGACCAGGAGGCGACCGCCATAGACTTCAATGTTATGAAGTCCGTGGCGGCCGCTCCGAGGTCGCGGCGCGCTGCTCGCACCGCGACCTCGGAGGTCGCCACCCGAAGTCGGATCGCTTGCATGTGAACGGGGGCTTAGCCAAAGGAAAAAAAAGAGAAAACCAAACAAACATAAACAAATTTAACTGGCAATGGTAATAAAACTAGCATAGTTAGTGAGATAACATAGAGGGAGAGCTAAAGACAGGGGGGGATAGTCACTGAGGGGGTCGTAAAACTGTAGAATAATGAGTAAGGAAATCCATATCTAAATTTAGGCCATTATTTTTTGTGTCAAAAAGAAGTATCATTCTTAATTCAAAAGTTTTCCTTTCCTGAATAGTTCTGAAACTCCCTTTAAGAACTAAAACATTGAGGTCTTCTATAGTGTGGTCCGGTTGTGAGAAATGATGTCCCACAGGTGTGCAGAAACTATCTTCCTTTGGCCCCTTTCACATTATCTGTCCATTGGACGGTTCAGTTTTTCTCAGCGGGGGATTGAGCCGCCGATCCCCCGCTGAGCAGGAGGATGACAGCTGTCAGTTCCCCATGCATCTCTATGGGGGAATCAGATGGGAACGGACCGTCGATCCGATCCGCTGGACGGATGGAAAATAGGGTTTCCATCCATCCAGATTTGACGGATCGGATGTCAGTGGACATGTCTCTGCTGACATCCGATCCCCCATAGAGATGCATGAGGGGACCGTTCAGATCCGCCAAAAAAAACGGACATGCGGATCTGAACGGTCTGCCTGTGTGAAAGGGGCCTTAAGTTCCTTGATGGTATGTCTGTGCAAATTCATCCTCGCTTGCAACTTCTGTCCTGTTTCGCCTACATAAGATCCTTTGCTACATCTTTTGCATTGGATGAGGTACACAACATTACTGGAGGTGCAGTTGTATGATCCTGTTATATTGAAGGTCCCATTTGTGTGTGTGACACTTTTAGACAGATTGATCTGGTTGCACAGTTTGCAGCATTTTTTATGGCAGGGTTTGCTCCCATTATTTGTGACTTCATAATCATAGTGAAGTTTTCTGCTGATTAGTTTATGTCTGAGGTTGGGTGGTTGTCTGAAAGCCAGTATTGGAGGTTGATGGAATATTCCTTTTAGAGTTTCATCTTCTGTTATGATGGGTTGTAAATCTTTGATTATCTTTCTTATCCCTTCTAGTCCTGGATTGTATGTGGTGACTAGAGGCACACGGTTATTTGTTTTTATCTTTGGGATTTCGACTCGGTTCACATTACCGGGACTTGTCAGCATGACAAGTCGCGCTCCCTCGCGGTCCATTGACTGCTACAGGACCCATTCTAATAGGAGCGACACAAGTCGCTCCGACTTAGAAAAAGGGTCCTGTACTACTTCGGGGCGACCTCGGAGCGACTTGCATAGACTTCCATTATGTGAAGTCCATGCAAGTCGCTCCGATGTCATGGTGCATGGGAATGCACAAGTCGCCCCCGAAGTAGCACAGAGTCGTGTCGCCTTAGTGTGAACTGACTCTTTAAGGCTGTGTTTATGCCGGTGTTGATGGTTTTGGTCTTTGTAACCTTTCTTATGGAAGGAGTTTGCTAGTGTTCTCAGATGTTTATCTCTGTCTTCTGGGTCTGAACATATTCGGTGGTATCTGATGGCCTGGCTGTGTATGATGGCCCATTTAGTTTGTTGAGGGTAAAAACTGGAACTGTGGAGATGGCTGCATCGGTCAGTCGGTTTCCTGTATATTGAAGTATGATATATTTTTTTTTTTCTAGGACACTGTTAAAAAGCAGTTTATCCCTTGTTCCCCCAGAAGTCAGCAATCTCCTTTTCCCTTTGATGTCCAGGGTTGTAGACAGACCCCCTGTCCTCACTTACAATGTGAGACTGCTGGTCTTGCATTGTACTTGATGATGTCTGATTGTGACCAAATAAGCACTGAAGAGAAGCGACTTTGGAGGACTGGTCACATGGAGAGAATGGAGCCTGTGGGTACAAAGGATAAGGTAAGTATAAATGCTTTTTATATTAACTAAGACAAAAATGAGCATTGATCCCTTGCAGTATGGGGGATCTCCACTGCAAGGGTAGCTTTGGATTTTAATGGGGGTTTCACCCTGAAAGGATTAAATGCTGGTTTGTGCCTAGGGTCCAAGTAAAAGAGACTTTAATACTTACTCTCCCCCCTGCCATCCAATGTTTTCTTCTCTGTGATGCTTTGGTTTGTTGGCATTGATGAGTGCCTGCAACTGCAGGAGCGCCTACAGGATTGTGGATTAGATCAGTTAAAAATCTTTTTTGCTGCCCCTAGGCTCAAATGGGAATTTCATCCTTGCACTATGGGGAGATGGGGGGGCTTTCGCTAAGTTCAGCTTTAAATCTTCAACTTAAATCCAACTTCTAAACCCAACTCTTAACTAGGAACACCTCCAAAAAAAAAAAAAACTGACTGATGTTCTAACTAGGGATCAACCGATTATCGGCAACACCGATATATCGGCGGCCGATATGCACTTTCCCTGATATAGCAGAACCGTCCCCTGAGGTTACCGATATTGCCGATATTTAGGTAAAGTGCTTGTACCGGGGTGATGCCTGCAGCTAGAGGCATCACCCTGGTACCGGTGTCCATAACCGACTGTCGTCTGACTTGTAATGACAACCGATGTGGCTGAGAAGCCGCTCGGCTGTCATTACAAGGAGCGGGAGGGGCATCCTGCCTCCACCGCCGCCGCCGAAGAGAAGACTCTGGTCTCCATGTAAAAAACCCGGAAGTGATGTCATGAGTTCTACTTTAAAGGATAGGTCCACCCTAATACTAAAATCCCTGCATCTATAGATCTCCACTTTCTAACACTAACCTATGTAGCCCTGTAAAGAAAAAAACAGTATACATACTTTTTTTGAAGCCAATCCGATCTCCAGCGGCGGAAGCTCTGCAGAGGACACGGCCGACAACGGCTGGGAAATGAATGGGAAGTGACGTCACCCATAGACTTACTATGGAGCCTCATTTGTCGGCTGTGTCTTCTGCATCCGCCCCCACAGCAAAGCTGCAGCTGACAGCTCAGCGTCGGATCGGGTCAGATCTGCTTCAAAAAAAGGTATGTATACTGATTTCTTCTTCACAGGGATAGATAGGTTAGTGTTAGATCGTGGAGGTCTATAGATGCAGGTGGGGTTTTAGTTTTAGGGTGGACTTATCCTTTAACTGATCTTAGATGCCGGTGTTCCGTGAAAAAACCATACCCGTGAGAAAACCATACCCTCGTCACTTCCGGTTCAGCTACGGAGGGTATGGATTTCTCACGGTAGTTAAACTTACGGCGCTTACATCAAAACAGCTTATCTGCAACATAAATCATCTCCGCTCTTCGCCCTGTCACTGCCCTCATCTCCGGTAATAAATATAAAAGCGGATCACGGAGCCGCGATCTCCGTCACATTTACATCTCATACTCCCGCCGCCGCTTTTATATTTATTACCGGAGATGAGGGAAGTTACAGCGATAGCAGAGGAGATGATCGATGTTGCAGCCGAAGTGTTTTAATGTACCCGCCGCAAGTATTACATTAGACACAGTGCCGTGAGAATTTCATGCCCATCGAGCATGCGCACTTGTCAAATTCTTTCATGTTCATTTACGTATCCGGGGCTCTGAGCATGCGCACTGCTGCGCTGCTCAGCTGTTTCAGACCGGAAGTGACGACGGTATGGTTTCTCTACGGGGTATGGTTTTTTAACGTTACACCGGTGTTCTCTAGCCTTGTTGTTTAGACTCATTACAGTCCAATTCTGTGAACCATGCCCCATCCCCCCTCAAGGGAACCTTTTCCACAACCATATTGATTATTTTACTTCCTCTTTTCTAGTATCGTCAGGTGAGTCATGTGACCTATTAGGTCGTCTTCCTTTTTGATCTTTTGATGGTGGTGGATTGCCCTGAATGATGATAATAAATTCATTATGCGCAGTATTGATGCAGAGAGCATTATCATCATCCACAAGCAGGATAGGAGTTGGTGCATCACACATACCTATAGCATCATGGGGTATGCAGTTCATGTATAGTCATTAGTCTGGTGGCTGAAATAGATGACATTCAGCTGCAGAGAGAAGTCAGCTCTGAAAGTGGAAATAAAAACAAAAAGCTGAGCGCCTCTAAGTGTTATTAGTTTAATTAACCGCTTGCCGCCCGCCCGCCGTCATATGACGGCGGAGCAGAGCGACCATTATCCTGGGCCGCCGTCATATGACGGCGGCACTTTAAGCAGGGCAGGCGCGCGATCGCGTGCGCGCCGCCCTGCACTGCCGGTGTCGGGGTGTCCCCGGGACACCCCCCGTCACCGGCAGGGGGGAAACAGCCAATGGGCGTGGCTGTTTCCCACGTGATCGGCTGTGTTCCAATGACACAGCCGATCACAATGAAGGCGCCCACTAGATGACCGCGCATGCGCGATCGGGAGCGCGCAGCGCGGTCATGTCGGTGGCACTGTGTTCCGTAGGAACACAGCTGTCACCGGCGGTAGTAAACAGTCACTGACAGTGACTGTTTACTATGTGATCGGCTGTGAATCCATTCACAGCCGATCAGAAAATGTAAACAAAGAGCAGTAACTCAGTGTTACTAGCTCTTCTCTCCTCATACAGTTTCCAGTATGAGGGGAGAAGAGCTAGAAATAGTGAGTTACTGCTCTGTACACATGTCACAAAGTAAAAATCACACTAATAAAGGTCCCCACACAGTCCTCAGCCCCCCCCAATGTCACCTGTCACCCAACAGTCACCTCATCAGTGCCCAGAAATTGACACCCATAACGTTCACATGTGAGCGCAGAGATCGCAGGCAGAATCACTGCGATTCTGCCCGCGATCCGGAAATCATTGCAAATCGCGGGACGCCTGTGCGTTGCCCCTGATTTGCAATAGCACCCCAAACGCTGTGCAATGTTGCCGCCATTTCCGCCTGCCGAATCGCGGTAACATCGCGCAAACATCGCATGACGCCCAAAAAAGGTACAAGAGTTTCTTTGGAGCGTCATGCGTTGTTTGCGCGATGTTACCGCGATTCGGCAGGCGGAAATCGCAGCAACATCGCACAGCATTTGGGGTGCTATTGCAAATCACGGGCAACGCACAGGCGTCCCGCAATTTGCAATGATTTCTGGATCACGGGCAGAATCGCAGTGATTCTGACCGTGATCGCTACGCTCACATGTGAACATAGCCTAAAGTTCACCGGTCACCAGAGACTGCCATCAGTACCGCCATGCACCATCGCCCGTCACCTGTCACCCATCAGTGACCATCGCCCGTCACCTGTCACCCCATCAATCACCGTCACCTGTCACCCCATCAGTCATCGTCACCTGTCACCCCATCAGTCATCGTCACTTGACACCCCATCAGTGATCGTCACTTGTCACCCCATCAATCATCGTCACATGTCACCCCGTCAGTGACTGTCATCTGTCACCCCATCAATCATCATCACCTGTCACCTCATCAATCATCATCACCTGTCACCCCATCAATCATCGTCACCTGTCACCCCATCAATCATCGTCACCTGTCACCCCGTCAGTCATCGTCACCTGTCACCCCGTCAGTCATCGTCACCTGTCACCCCGTCAGTCATCGTCACCTGTTTGCCATATACATGCAATCACTTACTGACCGCCTAACGACTATATGTGTCGGCCATTAAAAGCTAAATACTGGGGTTATGGCAGCAGATAGCCCCCATAACCCCGGTATTTTTTGAAACGGCGGGCGGTCGGCTTTCAGATAAGGGTGGTCCCAGTGGCGGATTCGCCGCGGAATTACCCTTACGGTGCAGGGAAAGAGGTGCCCCCCCCCCTCCTGCCGCGTCCCAGACGTTTTCCCAGCTTACCGGACCCGCCGGCAGCGGGGAAAACTATCCGGTCCCGGATCCTCAGAGACAGGAAGTCGAGTGAGGGCAAGATGGCCCTCACTCAACTCTATGGTCTTGGAGGACCGGAGCTACGTCAAAAGACGTTGCCTAGCAACCGGTTTAAAGGGCCGCTTTTTTTTTTTGCTTTTTTTTTTCCCCTCTTTCAACAATTTTTTTTTTTTTTTTTTCTTTTTTAGTGTAGTTGTGAGGTGTGAGGTCTTTTTGACCCCAGATCTCACAATAAAGAGGACCTGTCATGCCTATTTCTATTACAAGGGATGTTTACATTCCTTGTAATAGGAATAAAAATGATCAAAACATTTTTTTTTTTTTAAATTGTGTAAAAATAAAAAAATAATAAATAAAATAAATAGAAAAAAAAAAAAAAAAAAAAAATTAAAGCGCCCTGTCCCCGTTAGCTCGCGCGCAGAAGCAAATGCATACGCAAGTCCCGCCCACATATGTAAACGGTGTTCAAACCATACATGTGAGGTATCGCCGCGATCGTTAGAGCGAGTGCAATAATTTGAGCCCTAGACCTCCTCTGTAACTCTAAGCTAGTAACCTGCAGAAATTTTTAAAATGTTGCCTATGGGGATTTTTAAGTACCAATGTTTGGCGCCATTCTGTGAGCATGCGCAATTTTTAAGCATGACATGTTGGGTATTTAATTACTCGGCGTAACATTATCTTTCATATTATGGAAAAAAATTGGGCTAAATTTACTGTTTGCTTATTTTTTAGTTCAAAAAAGTGAATTTTTTTCAAAAAAATCGCATTTGGAAGACTGCTGCGCAAATATGGTGTGATAAAAAATATTGCAACGATCTCCATTTTATTCTCTAGGGTCTCTGCTAAAAAAAAATATATAATGTTTGGGGGTTCAAAGTAGTTTTCTAGCAAAAAAAATTATTTTAGCTTGTAAACACCAAGTGTCACCAAGTGTGTAAAGCGCTACTTGGATGTGAGGCCTATGTATGTGGCCAGGCTGTGAAAAAGTGTTACACATGTGGTATCGCCATACTCGGGAGGAATAGCAGAATGTATTTTGGGGTGCAAGTTTTGCTATGTGCATGCGATGTGTTAGAAATATTGCATAAATGGACAGCTTTGTGTAAAAAAAATGTGTTTTCATTTTCTTTCCACATTTTCCAAAAACTTGTGGAAAAAAATGACATATTCAAAAGACTCATTATGCCTCAAAAATTATACGTTGGGCTGTTTGCTTTCCAAAATGGGGTCATTTTATGGGGGTTTCCATTGTCCTGGTGCTCCAGGGCCTTCAAAAGTGCGATAGGTTGTCAGGAAATGATATGTGTAATTTATGCTCCTAGAATGCCGGACGCTGCTACTCGGATGTTAGGCCTCTGTATGTGGCCAGGCTGTGAAAAAGTCTCACACATGTGGTATCGCCATACTCAGGCGGAGTAGTAGAATGTGTTTTGGGGTGTAGTTGCAAGTATACATGTGCTGTGTGAGAGAAATAACCTGTTAATACGGCAATTTGTAAAAAAAAATAAATAAAAAAAAATAAATCTTCATTTTGCAAAGCATTGTGGGAAAAAATTACAACTTCAAAAAACTCATCATGCCCCTTATTAAATACCTTGGAATGTCTACTTTCCAAAAAGGGGTAATTTGGGGGGTATTTGTACTTTCCTGACCTTTTAGTGTCTCAAGAAATGAGATAGGCCTTCAGTACATCAGGTGTGATCAAGTGTGATCAATTTTCAATGAATAGCACCATAACTTGTGGACTCTATAACTTTCACAAAGACCAAATAATATACACTTATTTGGGTTTTTTTTACCAAAGATAAGTAGCAGTATAAATTTTGGCCAAAATTTGTGAAGAAAAATGACTAATTTGCAAAATTTTATGACAGAAACAAAGAAAAATGTGTTTTTTCACGATATTTTCAGTCTTTTTTTATTTATAGCACAAAAAATAAAAAACCCAGTATTGATCAAATACCATCAAAAGAAAGCTCTATTTGTGTGAAAAAAAGGACACAATTTTTGTATGGGTACAGTGTTGCATGACTGAGTAATTCTCAGTCAAAGTGTGAGAGCGCTGAAAGCTGAAAATCGGTCTGGGCAGGAAGGGGGTGAAAGTGCACTGTAGGCAAGTGGTTAAAAGGGTAAGGCAGGTACAGAAAAACTGCTCACATTTAAAACAGTATAAAATAGCTCATCTGTTAGGTGGTCTGCAGGAACACAGGGGTCCACGGCTGGATGTTGTGGCTCCAGGAGGGGGTGCAGGGGATGGTGAAGGAGGGAGATGCCTGGAGGGCCAGGAGACCAGATAGTAGGATGGCCAGCAGCTTCAGGAAGGTGTTCTGTTCCTCAGTGAGACGCCTGGTGAGACCGTTAGGTAGGATGGCGGGCAGCTTCAGAAGGGCGCCCTGCTCCTCGGTACATTCAGCGCCTACAGACAGGGGAGCCCAGTGTGACAGATCCAGCAGCCAATTGCACAACCCATTTCCAAGCGTGCGCAGTAGCCTCACAGGGCGTGTGCGCTCCTTTCTCACGTGCATTTGAGAAGCCGCCGGCCATCCTACCAGACGGTCTCTCGGTTCACCAGGTGTCTCCCTGAGGAACAGAACACCTTCCTGAAGCCGCTGGCCATCCTACTATCTGGTCTCCTGGCCCTCCAGGCATCTCCCTCCTTCACCATCCCCTGCACCCCCTCTTGGAGCCACAACATCCAGCCGTGGACCCCTGTGTTCCTGCAGACCACCCAACAGATGAACTATTTTATACTGTTTTAAATCTGAGCAGTTTTGCTGTACCTGCATTACCCTTTTAATTAAACTAATAACACTTAGAGGCTCTCTGCTTTTTGTTTTTATTTCCACTTTCAGAGCTGACTTCTCTCTGCAGCTGAGCTGGCACTGAGTGTCATCTATTTCATTCACCAGACTAATGACTATAGATGAACTGCACACCCCTTGATGCTATATAGCAGTGGCGTACCAATAGGGGGGGCGGGGCCCCGGATGCCACACATTAGGGGGGTGTCAGGGAAGGGCCGGCCGCCGGAATGCTTCCGCCGTGGAGGAGGAGGAACTGTTTAAAGCAGAGAGGATGTGAGAGACTCACTGTCACTCCCGAGCCCTGAATACACAGCGATCGGCGGGCGCTGCCGCAGTTTACTGTGCTGGTTAATGAGAAGGCGATTGGTTGCTAGGACCGCCTACCAACCAACCACCTGCTCTTTAACTAGCACAGTGACTTCTGCAGTTCCCGCCGAGGCGCCGATCGCTGTGTATTTAGGGCTCGGGAGTGACAGTGAGTCTCTCTCACATCCTCTGCTTTAAACAGTTCCCCCTCCTCCGCTCTCCTCCTAAAAAGGTAGGGGGGGGCGGGGGTCCTTTGGAGTGGGGGGGCTTTGTATTGTAAAGAGGTTATTTTGAGGGGGCGGGGGTTGTATTGTAAAGGGGTTCTTTGGAGGGAGGGGGGGGGGGGCTTTGTATTGTAAAGGGGTTATTTTGAGGGGGTGGCTTTGTATTGTAAAGGGGTTCTTTGCAGGGGGGGGGGGCTTTGTATTGTAAAGGGGTTCTTTGGGGGGTGGCTTTGTATTGTAAAGGGGTTCTTTGGAGGGGGGGCTTTGTATTGTAAAGGGGTTCTTTGGAGGGGGGCTTTGTATTGTAAAGGGGTTCTTTGCAGGGGGGGGCTTTGTATTGTAAGGGGGGTTCTTTGGGGGGGGGTGGCTTTGTATTGTAAAGGGGTTCTTTGGAGGGGGGGCTTTGTATTGTAAAGGGGTTCTTTGGAGGGGGTCTTTGTATTGTAAAGGGGTTCTTTGCAGGGGGGGGGGCTTTGTATTGTAAAGGGGTTCTTTGGAGGGGGGGCTTTGTATTGTAAAGGGGTTCTTTGGAGGGGGGGGCTTTGTATTGTAAAGGGGTTCTTTGGGGGGGGGCTTTGTATTGTAAAGGGGTTCTTCAGGGGGGGGGGGGGCTTTGTATTGTAAAGGGGTTCTTTGGGAGGGTGGCTTTGTATTGTAAAGGGGTTCTTCTGGGGAGGGTGGCTTTGTATTGTAAAGGGGTTCTTTGGGGGGGGGGCTTTGTATTGTAAAGGGGTTCTTTTTTGGGGGGGTGGCTTTGTATTGTATAGGGGTTCTATGGGGGGGCTTTGTATTGTATAGGGGTTCTATGGGGGGATTTATTGTAGAGGGGTTCTATTGGTGGGGGCTTTGTATTGTAAAGGGGTTATATTGGGGGGCTGTGTAATGTAAAGGGTTGTATGGGGGGATGGGGCTTTGTAATGTAATTGGTTCTATTGGGGGGCTGTGTAATGTAAAGGGTTCCATGGGGGGTGGGAGCTGTGTAATGTAAAGGGTTCCATGGGGGGATGGGGGCTGTGTAATGTAAAGGGTTCTAATGGGGGGCTGTGTAATGTAAAGGGGTCCAGGGGTACAGGGGCTGTGTAATGTAAAGGGGTCCAGGGGGTAAGGGGGCTGTGTAATGTAAAGGGTTCCATGGGGGGATGGGGGCTGTGTAATGTAAAGGGTTCCAATGGGGGGCTGTGTAATGTAAAGGGGTCCAGGGGTACAGGGGCTGTGTAATGTAAAGGGGTCCAGGGGGTAAGGGGGCTGTGTAATGTAAAGGTGTCCAGGGGGTAAGGGGGCTGTGTAATGTAAAGGTGTCCAGGGGGTAAGGGGGCTGTGTAATGTAAAGGGGTCCAGGGGTAAGGGGGCTGTGTAATGTAAAGGTGTCCAGGGGGTATGGGGGCTGTGTAATGTAAAGGGGTCCAGGGGTAAGGGGGCTGTGTAATGTAAAGGTGTCCAGGGGGTAAGGGGGCTGTGTAATGTAAAGGTGTCCAGGGGGTAAGGGGGCTGTGTAATGTAAAGGGGTCCAGGGGTAAGGGGGCTGTGTAATGTAAAGGTGTCCAGGGGGTAAGGGGGCTGTGTAATGTAAAGGTGTCCAGGGGTAAGGGGGCTGTGTAATGTAAAGGGGTCCAGGAGTAAGGGGGCTGTGTAATGTAAAGGTGTCCAGGGGGTAAGGGGGCTGTGTAATGTAAAGGTGTCCAGGGGGTAAGGGGGCTGTGTAATGTAAAGGGGTCCAGGGGTAAGGGGGCTGTGTAATGTAAAGGGATCCAGGGGTAAGGGGGCTGTGTAATGTAAAGGGGTCCAGGGGAACGGGTGCTGTGTAATGTAAAAGGGGGTCTCCATACATTTTACACGTGACACGTCAATGGGCAGTTCGTCGCCTGTGGGGGGGGGGGGGAGGTGCCAGATATAGGATCCGCCCCGGTGCCAAATGCTCTAGGTACGCCCCTGCTATATAGGTATGTGTGGTGCGCCAACTCCTATCCTGCTTGTGGAGGATGATAATGCTCTCTGCATCAATACTGCGCATTATGAATGCACGGCACAAAGCACAGGTGAATCCATGACACCCTGTATAGGTCTTCTAGGTTGTCATTCAGCTCAGAAGACTGAGGACATCCTGTGGCAAAGAAGAGGTATTGCAGGAGCTAGCTGTGGTTTGCAAACCAGGGGGGCATTTAAAAAAAAAAAATAAAAAAATAGCCTGGAGTTGGGCTTTACGTTTTTACCTTATTTCTTGAATTGTCAGACCAATTAGTCATTTCATTATATTGTCTGCTCCCGTCGTTGTAGTGGATAACTTGACTGACAGTTGAGGGATAAGTTATTTTATTTAAAATGTTTCTACTTACTGCCAGCCCTCTCTATATTTTTCCATGAGCTACTGGACAGACAACAGTAGTGGGAATAAATCCAGGGGATGGCAGAATACACAGATTCATTTCAAGGTTACTGGCAGGTGGAAATGAAGACTTGGCTGCAGTTCTCACATATTGCGGTTCAATACACATGAGAATGGATTTGAGGATTAAGCAGAATATCAACCTGATAAAATACAATTTTACCATTTGCAGGTCACGGCATGGTGGAGACTTCTGAGGCTTCATTGTGCCAAAACCAAGGGATAGAAATGTACAAGTTATTCCAAATGTTCTGCTTCAACACAAATCTTTTGTTTGATATTAAAGTAGACCCCTGGCCATGGTACTAGATGAAAGGTTTTAGCCCAAAGGCAAATCTATTCACTTCAAATATTTGAAAGTCTAACAGCCATTTTTTTGTTTGCGATAACAGACAGTTTATTCAATTTTTGATCAAAATTTGTTCAGGTTTTTGAATCCAGTACAAGGAATGGGGGTTTGTATGGTATTGGTGAAGAAAAGCACATATACATAAAGCATTATCAGACGTTCTATGTCTTTCTAACTACTGGCTGACCATTTGTAGGTCATTTCTACGTGAGCAATTACAGTAAAACCTTGGATTCAGACTAACTTGGTTTGAGAGCGTTTTGCAAGACAAGCAAAATTTATTTTATAAACGAGCGATGTTTTGATATACAAGTAGCGTCATATCGCAATGTAGCAATATGGTTACATTTATTGAAGGTACAACATTTAGCAACTCGCATGGTTGATGATTAAAACAGACACATCTAAGTATGCAGGCATCCGGGGTAAAGCTGTCCACATAGACCGTCCTCCACACTGCCATCTACGTCATCCCTTCCACACTGCGCTCCACGAGCACTTCAAGCCTCAGTTTAAGATCACTCTACTGCAGGGTAGTCTTCCCGGTCACGACTGACGGCGGTGAGGATGGTCTATGTGGACAGCTTTACCCCGGATGCCTGTATACTTCAATGTGCCTCTTTTAACCATCAACCGTGTGAGTTGCTAAATGTTGAACCTTTATTAAATGTAACCATATTGCTACACTTAGAGCCGGTTCACACTGGAGAGACAAAGTCTCTCCAACTTTGAGGCGCCCCGTGCAGCACCACTTCATCGCGGCTTGCAAAAGACTTCTATAATAGAAGTCAATGCAAGCCGCTCCGATGTTGCCCCGAAGTCGCCCGAAGTAGTGCAGGAACCTTTTTCTAAGTCGGAGCGACTTGTGTCGCTCTGATTAGAACGGTTCCATAGCACAGAATGGAGCACGACTTGTCAGGCGACCAAGTCACCTGACAAGTCGCGGTAGTGTGAACCAGGACTTAGAGGCGCCTCTCTTCTCTTTTATACTCTGTAGCTCCTGCTGGATTTTGCTTCTAATCCCCTTGTGGAGGCGCCATTTGTGGATGGATATTTTATGGTTACACAGTCTATCACATTGCTATAATCTTTTTATATGGACTATAAACTGAATAACTTAAGGGGAAATTCGCTTTGATATACGAGTGCTTTGGATTACAAGGATGTTTCCAGAACAAACTATGCCACAATCCAAGGTTATACTGTACATGAAATCAGCTACAAATAGCTGCGGGAGCTGTCAGTCTCCTATTGCTTTCAGTTGAGGAAAGAGGAAAGATAGCGCTGGACCTGTGGGGTTATCTTACTAGTATTGGTAACTTAAAGTATTGATGTTGGTGTAAATGATCTTATTCATGGGCAGGCAGCTTCTACACCCCAGAGGATCCCCACAGTCTTCTTGGCTTATATGGTAATGTAATAAGAATGGAAATTGAAGCGCCACACAACTTTATTCCATTTAGGTCCCTTTGACACTTGTGCGACTTGTCCTGCGATTTGGGACCGCAAAGTTGCATGACAAGTCGTACGCCATGATTTCCAACGAGTACCGTTCATATCTGTGGAACTTCAAGTTGCAATGACTTCAAAGTAGTCCCTGCACTACTTTGGCCTGACTTTGATGTGTTTTTCGGTCCATAGACATAGGCATTGCTTCACGTCCAGTCAAAATCGCAGCAACAAAATCACAGTAAAATCGCACAACTTTTAGGTCACACAAGTGGGAAAGGGGCATAAAAGTCAGGGGTACAATCCAAAAAAGTATCCAACCTGTTTCGGGGGTCCAAGCACCACCTTCATCAGGGCTTGACTGGCAGAAATGTGAACAAACCAGGAGTGAACAGGACCTACAATTGTATTTTTTCCAGTGTGAATTACAAGCACAGGCCTTATCAGCAGCTGCCAAACAAGAATTACATTTTTTATGATGGAGTCTGGAGCTCCTCTTTAATTTACTTTTATTTTACCTTCCATTGTTCTTTATTCTTATGTCCCTCATCAACATGCTAATGAATTTTTTAAATAAATCTACATATTACATTATACACTATATTACCAAACGTAATGGGATGCCTGCCTTTACACACACATGAACTTTAATGGCATCCCAGCCTTAGTCCGTAGGGTTCAATATTGAGTTGGCCCACCCTTTACAGCTATAGCAGCTTCAACTCTTCTAGGAAGGCTGTCCACAAGGTTTAGGAGTGTGTCTATGGGAATGTTTGACCATTCTTCCAGAAGTGCATTTGTGAGGTCAGGCACTGATGTTGGATGAGAAGGCCTGGCTTGCATTCTCCACTCTAATTCACCCCAAAGGTGTTCTATCAGGTTTCTAGCAGTGTGCATTAGAAGCTGCAGCAATTCAGATAGAGCCCACCTCATTTCCTGGCTGAAGGATGTCAAACATCTTCTAGACCTTTCCTCCCCAGCCTGACTGTCCCTGACCTGCCTCTTTTAGGGTCCTTTCAAACGGGCTGCCCGATCAGATCCGCCTGTCAGTTTTTCAGGCGGACCTGATCGGACTCTCCGGTCTCTCTCTGCCCCCCCCACCTTATGGAGCGGCTAATGTCTGCTGACACTCGCCACCATCTGATCCGATACTGCCCGCAAAAACTAGACGGTTGGTGGTCCTATTTTCCATCCGTCTGGCGGATCGGATAGGATCAGATGGAAACAGACAGGCGGTCCATTTACATCCGTCTCCACTCTGCACAGCGAAGTGGACAGGACCTGTCATCGACCTGCTCAGTGGGAATCGGCGGAATCCACTCCACAGGCACCTGTGTGAAAGGGGCCTTACTCGTTTGACTTCAGTTCTTTTAATCATGGAAGCTCAGTGTCACATGTGGGGGTTACATAGGCAGTGTGTATACAAATGCAGCCTGTCAAGTAATGCCATAGACGGTTTGAATCTCGACTGGTTCAGAAGGGACTGGCCAAGATTTAAACTATGTTCGGGCAGGCTGAATGTACCCAAGCTGATAGATCGATCAACTTAGGTACAACCAGCCTGTCAAATTTTTAATTCAATTATTGACAGTAGCTATAGCTGCTAGCAATAATCATTGTGTCTGTGTGTTCTCCGGCATGGAAGACTTGATCCCCCCTCCCGCTGGGAGAACACAATGGCTCAATGGGAGGGATTCCTCCATCAACTCTGACTGTGTTTATGGGGAATCAAGCGATTTTCTTTTCTGCAACCACTTAATGTTCACCCATTAAGGCATTTTTATCTTTGCACACCACCTCCAAAAAAAGCAGGGGTGCTAGAATGCTTAGGAAGGTATATACAACACCCTGCCGGCCCCTCCCACCAGCCAAGACCTGCCTCCATTGCATAGAGAAGTGCAGAGATAAAATCTAAAAAAATCTAAAATAAGATAGGGATGGAGAGCGTATCAGAGTAAAAAGTGCAACTGGTTTAGTGGTAAGCATTTGCCATTGACCATAGACCTTACTCAGTTCAAGGGTGTACCCACCCTATCTACAGCAGCAGCTGATGTCAGGGTGGGGGGGAATGGGGAGGCAGTCACGAGGAACAGATGAGGCATGATTTTCCTTCGTCGGAGAACATAAACTGATAGTGCGCACGTTTTTGTGTATCGTTCATTTTGACCTCGTGCCGACAGAATCAGATCCTCAACCCTGTTTATTTCCTCTACTTTTCTCATCCACATGCTAATAGTCGGGGGGTCGGGGTCTCGCCATCGAAGAGGGATACAAGCCTTCGCGGCATCCAAAAAGTGACGAATGATAGAATGTTTGTACTTTCTAGCCGGTATATCCAGGGCATGAAGAAGAAAGAAAGAAGGTTCGTCAGGTATTGTACGTTCAGTGAATTCCTGGGACACCTCCCGTACTTCTCTCCAGAATCCCTCAAGTCTGGGGCAATCCCAAAAAATATATAAGAGGGTCCCCCTTTCCTCCTGACAACGCCAGCATCTATCTGACACATTTGGCAAAAATGTATGTAAACGCGTCGGTGTGCGATACCATCTGGATATCAATTTGAAGTTCCTTTCCTGAATCCGCGTGCAAATGGAGGATTTGAACGTAAACTGTAATATATGTTGCAGTTGGTTTGGGGTAAACTTGCAGTTCAGGTCCCTCTCCCAACTGGCGATGTAAGGTGGTCTGTATCCCAAAGGTGGGGTCACTATAAGAGAGGAGGCTATTGAGAGCACGTGGGGCAACGTACCCGTTTGTAAACAGGTGTCCTCGAGGGTAGTAAGTGGCCTATCGAACTCTCTAGACTGGGGTAAGGATTGACAGTTTTTTTTTTATTTTTTTTAATGAGTAGTCATGACCTTTCCTAATGTTGCTTTGTGGTGTGTTTGGTTAGTTTTTTTTTTTTTTTTTTCTTATTTTACGATGTTTGCTGTGCTCATATATTTCTTTAATTGAGATGTATTTATGTTATGTTTATTATTTTATTATTATTTTCAATTATTTATTGAAAATGTTTAACTATCAGCTTGTTAATTTGACTGCTCATTCTATAATTTGTACAAATGAAAGTTCCCATTGTATGTGGTCAATATTTTCTTTTCTTTTTTCATTTTTTTTCACATTTGTTTATTGTGAGGACAACCTCATAACGTCATATCTCCCCATCTCCTTTTATCTTAGGTTGCAGATAAGAGAGTGTCAAGAAACCATGCTGTACTAGAGGTGGTGGATGACAAGCTCCGCATTAAACCGGTAATTACTGATGCAATCGAGTAGTATGGTCCATATAAAAGAACTATGCCGATTCACAATTTCTTATAGCATTTCTGTTGTGCTGGGGAAATACAACACGGTGTATTAGCAGATTTATGTTACACTTTACTTGTTTGTGAGCAGATGGATTATTTATTGTTCTTGGTATGTGTCTGCTCTAGTAGTGCAGAGAGGTAATGGAAGTATATTAGGAGGGCATTAGAACTGGGCTGTGTGGGTAGGTATAATTTACAAATGTTAAAACTTCGTACTCCACCCGGAACTAAATTTGTGCCTAAAGGAAATTTTCTGCAAAACTGGCAGAGATTGTGTTAGCTCAATCTTGTCAGGAGGCAATTACAAGATGATCCACGGCCCCTCAGTCCCAACTCCCCCTGTATAGTGAATTCTCCGTCTGCTGGCCAGGAGATGCAACGACACATATCAACTTAAGCATAGCGTAGACACGTCTAGTTTATTTCAAGTTTCGCTCACACATTTAAAGGAAATTTGGGCGGCAAAACCCCGTTTAAACCAGTTAATTCATGGGTCAACTTATCAATAGAACATATCTCACAGAAACAATACATGAAAAGGCCCTTGTGTTCCCATACATCTCTGTCAAAATTGTGTTTTGTGGGAAAGCCGCTCCGTCTGTGTTCAGCTGTCTGATGTGTTAATGTAAGCAATTGTCAATTGTGTTCAGGTGTTGTCTGTCGTCTATATGCAAAACCTAACTTGTTAAGTGTCCAAATGAGTGAATGAAAAGGTGTTTAAAATGTAAACACCTATCAATGTCTTGTCGTCTATATGCAAAATACAGCTGCCAAGTGTCCAGGGTGTATGAATGAGGTGTGTTAGTCTGACTCGTTACTATGTAATTGCAAGGGACCACATTCCATTGGAAAGTGGGCATGAGCTGAAATGTATTATGAAATATAATATTTCAGTAAGGCACGTTGATACATTCTTTCAGATTGGTAACCTCTGAGCTTCCTAAAGTAGAAGAAAAAGTTTGTTTGGAAAAAAAAAAAGAAAAGGTTACCAAATACCCCCCTATTTAGCCCTCGTTCACATTAAATGCGGCTTTGAAATTGTGCAACTTTATCTGAAATCGCATGATTTCAAAGCCGCATGTCAGTCGGGTGCGACTTGAAAGATATCTGTGCAGCTTCATGCACATATTTCTATTGAAGTCGCAGCAGAAATCGGCAAAAGTAGTGCAGGAACTACTTCTGCAAATCAGTGCGGCATCACCCTGATTTGAATGGTGCCATTGGCTGGCAATAGACTGCAACTTCTCAACTCGCATGACATATCGCTCCAATGTGAACGGGAGCTTAAGGATACAACACCTTGATAACTGGCTGCAATAGGCTGCAACTTGTCAACTCGCATGAAAAATCGCTCCAATGTGATTGGGAGCTTAAGGATACAACACCTTGATAACCCTGCGAGAAATGGATGCCTGGGAGATAATGCCATGGCTGTAAGGGGATTCCGCACTGTCATTGGCCCCTCAACAGCAAAGAGTTTAGCTTAACTTTGCAGCCATGTGACCACGTAGAAAATCTTAAAAAAAAATAAAAACTAATGTACAGTATTCAGAAAGTGACTAAAAAAATGTGTATGTGTACACGCACACGCACACATACTTAGCTCAGGGACACTGAGCCTGTTACAATGCAGGCTCTGGTCACCACGTAGCTTTCCTGCTCAGCCACTGACATGTAGTTACCAGCAGCACTGTGCTCACTGAACCTGAACCCATAATTTTACCAGTCTCTGCATCACTGAAGAGACTTGGTTGCTGTGTCTGCCTGTTTGACAGGCGGAGCGGCTGGGCAGGGAACTCAGTAATGCTGAGTCTACGGAGTACGGAGTGTCTGGTATGGACAGTCTATCCACTTTAAGATCAGGCCTTCTTCTGACACTTTTTGTTTACAAGTTTAAATCAGTATAGTTTTTAAGAGACCCTAGGTAATAAAATGGCGGTGGTTGCAATTTTTTATGTCACGGTATTTGCACAGTCGTTTTTTCGAACGCAATTTTTTGGGATAAAAAAAGAAAGGCTATAATGAATTTCAATGCAAAAAAAAAAAAAAAAACAGTATATAACCCAATTTTGTTTGGTACATTATAATAGATGTTATGCCAAGAAAATAGATACCGTACCTGACATGTCACGCTTTAAAATTGCGCACGCTCGTGGAATGGCAACAAACTACGATACTTAAAAATCTCCATAGGTGACGCTTTAACATTTTTTTACAGGTTGCCAGTTTAGAGTTACAGAGGAGGTCTAGGGCTAGAATTAATGCTCTTGCTATAACGTTTGCGGTGATACCTCACATGTGTTATGCGAACAGTGTGTACATATGTGTCTATGTATGTGTTCACTTCTGCCCACGAGCACGGAGGGATGGGGGAGCTTTACATTTTTTTTTTTTTATTATTATTTGTTTATTTTTCTTTCTTTTTTTATATTGTCTGTTAAATTTTCTTTTTGATCACTTTTATTCCTATCACAAGAAATGTAAACATCTCTCGATGTTGAGGAGGAGAGATGATCTGGCGGTGCCTAACCTCTGTGTCCAGCCACACAAACTGCTGGATCGTTTCCAGGGCTTGTTTGTGAAAATGGTTGAGAATGGTAAGCCCAAGAAGGATTGACAAGTGGGGGGGGGGGGTTTCTAAAAGCGACCCAGCAGCTGTTCAGCCACTCGGATCACTTTTATCTAATAGAGGATCGCTGGCTGGAAAAAAAAAATCCTGGGTTGTGGCTGAAAGCTTATAACCCCGGTAAACCACTTCAAACCTGGAACGTGAATGTACATTAGGGGGTCTGGCGGCCCTTCTGCTCTTCACCCTGCCACCATGAGTGCTGCCTTGGGCAGCTGCCTTATTTGATCTTAGGGATGTCATGGTCTTGACTGAGGACATTCACCCTCCATATTTGGGAATGAACTATTGTGAGGACAGAAAGCAATAGATATATATTCCAGTGGGGACATTTGTTTCTACCTAAGAGGGAAAGTACCTGCTTTTTGAAGGGATTCACATCCCCTTCCTGTTGTTTCTCTGGGACGGGAGGTGATAGGCAATCTGTAAAAATGACCAACTCTATCAAAGTTCCAGCACAGTCGGGTTAATTTACTACAGTTGTTTAAGGTTTTACCTACCTCAGCTCTGGAAGGTTTTAACCCCTTCATGGCCAGGCCATTTTTTTTTGCTATTCAGCACTGCACTACTTTAACCACTTAAGGACTGGAAGGTTTTACCCCCTTAATGACCAGGCCATTTTTTGTGATACAGCACTGCGATATGGGCTAAGCTTTTAAGCCGGGTCCTGGAGGGAGAACAGCTGCCTATGCTGAGTTGGCAGACCAGCTGGTCCAGGGGCTGCAGTTTATCTGTAATGCCTGTTTGGATGCGGCTCCCCTACTGGCTTGGCTCTCTGTTTTGGCAGTGGTCCTTTGGCGTGTAGTATGGCTCAAATTCTGGTCTGCGGAGCAGACTTCTAAAAAGGCCTTGACTGATCTCCCCTTTCAAGGAGATCGCCTGTTTGAAGCTATCCTGGATGACATCATTAAAGGTCTCACAGGGGGAAAGAGTACCTTTCTTCCACAGGCTACTAAAGGCAAGGAAGTTTTTTTGCCACTCAGAGTCGACTGACAAGGGTTCGAAGCCTTTCAGGGCCTGCTCTGGAGGATCCAAACGAACCTGGCCTGGTGAGCTGAGAACGGGCTTCTCCAGACCCGTAGACAAGGCTCCTTCAGCATGAAGGTGCACCCGCACCCGTATTGGGGGTGGGGGGCATCTTTGCTGGTGTCCAGAGCCGTAGACTTCCCCGGTACAAGACAAGTGGGTCCACAAAGTCATTCGGTCCGGCTACAAGATCAGGTTTCATTTTGTCCCCCGGCAAGGTTCTTTCCTTCCAACTTGCATTTGTCCCCGGACCGCTTACAGGATCTGTTTGGGGCGGTACAAGACCTGTTACTTCAAGGGGTGATTGTCCCTGTTCCGACTTTAGAAAGTTTTCCGGGTTTTTACTAGGGATGCACCGAAATTTCGGCCACCGAAATTTTCGGCCGAAAATGGGCCTATCTCATTTCGGCCGAAAATGGGTTAAAATGCCGAAATTAATGGCCGCAGCGCAGGTTTGAAAAGTCCCTGATTCTCCCGTCCGTAGGATAGGAGAATCAGTCTGTTCAATTAGAAGCTGTGGCTGCAGCAGAGCGCAGCGTCTGTGACACCTCGTCTCTCACACAGCCCAGCAGCGAGCAGTACTCACCCCTCCCAGACACGGACAGGAGAGGAGATAGGCACACACACAGCTCGTCCTCCTCCCCCTCCCCCTCCCACCCCAGTTTTTCTGTCTGCCCGGGGCCGCCCACTCTCCTATCTCGGCGTATGTGCAGGACAGAGAGGGAGATGTGGGCGGGAAATATGCAGAACAGCAAGCAGCTACGTACACGTTCCAAGCCTCATGAATGAAATCTGAGCCATCCTTTTTTTTTTTTTCTCTAGCAAAGCGTCCACATGACAACCAGTGAAACTAGTTGTTAAAACTCTTGGGCTATCTTGACCAGTATCTGCCAAAAGCTCCCTGCCTTTGAACTGAAAAGAAGCAGTGCAGAAATGGCAGTAACAAACACCAAATTATTCCAAACACAGTTCAATTACTTTGCTGTTTTGTAATTAAGTTTATTCTAATGTTTGAAATAATGTCAGTTTTTAAGACATGTACTTTATTTGAAGGTTAATTACCCTGAAGCAGCAAATTTACTTTTTTACTTTGTATGTATACATAATGTTTCATTTAAGTTTATGCAATTCTGTGTTCTATAGGAACATAAAAATAAATCTTGCGTAAAAAAAAAAAAATTAACCCCTTTTGTACTGCATTAGTGCAACCA
Organism: Pelophylax lessonae; assembly: GCF_965119305.1. NCBI lineage: Eukaryota > Metazoa > Chordata > Amphibia > Anura > Ranidae > Pelophylax > Pelophylax lessonae. Next base: position 587,435,750 of record NC_138770.1, read on the forward strand.
GTATCAGTGCAGCCAGTGTTAATTAACACTGATACTGGTTGCACTAATGCAGCACAAAGGGGTTAATTAACTGCCACTGGTCGGTCACTAATGCATCAGTGACCATAAGTGGCAATACATTAACCCCCTCATGCTGCATAATACAAATACCATTGGTAATTAAATTAACCTCTTGCCAACCCATCACAGTACATATACTGTGACAGGGTGGCAGCGACAGGTGTACGTCGCTGCCTGTTTTTGATGTATGCCCCTGTTCTATCTAATTTAAAATTATTTGGGGGAAAAAGTCATTTTCGGTTTCGGTTTCGGTTTTCGGCCAAGGGCATCCTGCATTTTCGGTTTCGGTTTCGGCCCAGAATTTTCATTTCGGTGCATCCCTAGTTTTTACTCAAACCGGTGTACAGTTCCCAGTTAGGAAGGCAAGGTGCGTTCAATCCTAGACCTCAAGGGGTTGAACAGCTTTCTGTGGGTACAGAAGTTTAGAATGGGGTCCCTTTGCACGGTGGTGGCATACCTGGATCAAGGGGATTTTCTTGCCTCTATAGACATCAAGGATGCTTACCTTCACATTCCAATATGTGCTGGTCGCCAGCTCTTCCTCCGCTTTGCCGTGGGAGAAGAGCATTATCAGTTTGTGACGTTACCCTTTGGTTTCGCCTCTGCTCCTCGGGTCTTCACAAAAGTGTTAGCCCCGGTGCTAGCATTTTTACACCAACAGGGGATTGCGATACTGGGCTACTTGGACTACCTCCTTTTGTGATCGGAGTCTCCTAATGCTCTTTTGGAAAACCTGAAAATCACCATAGGAACTCTGAGGGAATTTGGCTGGATTCTGAATTTTCAGAAGTCTGCTCTGGTTCCATCCACAAAGCTGGACTATCCGGGTCTGACTCTGAACTCGGCCTTAGCCAGAGTCCTCCATCCTTTGGAAAAACTCCATAAATTGCAAGCTGCAATTCATCTCCTGCTGTCCAGCAGATGGTCATCCCTCCGGACTTGCATGTGGGTGCTGGGTCTGATGGTGTCTACCTTCGGGGCAATTCAGTTTGCACAGTTCCATACGAGGCCCCTGCAAAGAAAGGTTCTGGCCAAATGGGACAAGACTCCGCAGTCTCTGGACAATCAGATCCGGCTTAGCCGGGGAACGAAAAAGTCCCTGATATGGTGGCTTCGTTCTCCGGCGCTTCGGCTGGGCAAATCCTTCCTCCCCTTGTATTGGACAGTGGTCACCATGGATGCCAGCCTATCCAGCTGGGGAGGTGTCCTCGGCAAAAATTCTGCTCAGGGGATCTTGACACTGGTAAAGTCTAGAGATTATCGAATCGATCTGTGTCTTGGAACTCTGAGCAATCAGACTGTGCCTGGACCATTGAATGGATCATCTTCAGAGATGTCCAGTGCACATTCAATCGGACAATGCCACGGCCGTAGCTTATGTCAATCACCGGGGGGCACAAGAAGTGTTCTGGTGGCTCTGGAGGTAGCCAGCATTCTAAGGTGGTCAGAATGGTTCCTTCCAGTCCTCTCCACCGTACATATTCCTGGGGTGGAAAACTGGTGGGAAGATTACCTCAGTCTGCAGGCATTGGACCAAGGGAGTGGTCTTTCCTTCATCCAGGGTTTTTTCATCAGTTGTGTCTCTGGTGGGGCATCCCCGAGATGGATCTGTTGGCCTCAACGTTCCTTGGAAGCTTCTTCTCAGGGAGGATCTGCTGTCCTAAGGACCAATCTTCCATCTTGCTTTACAGTCACTGACTTTGACGGCTTGGCTGTTGAACGCCAGGTGCTATTGGATAGTGGTTCATCAGAGTCAGTTATTCCAGCGCTGTTAAAATTTAGGAAATCTACTTTTAGGAAGATCTACTATCGTACGTGGAAGTCGTACATTGCGTGGTGTGAGTCATTTGGGGTTCATCCTTTCTCTTTTTTCGGTAGCTCAGATCCTGACCTTTCTTCAATAAGGTGGGTTGAGCAGAAACTGGCCTTGAGTACTATCAAGGGTCAGGTGTCTGTCGGCCTTAGCGGTCTTCTTTCATCGGCCCTTGGCCACATACTCCCTGATGCATACCTTTCTTCAGGGAGTTAGGCACTTGGCCCCTCCAGTGCGGTCTCCATTGCTGCATTGGGACCTCAATTTGGTGCTCTCAGTCCTCTAGAACAGTGTTTCTCAACTCCGTCCTCAAGGCACACTAACAGGCCAGGTTTGCAAGAAACCTGAAATAAATCACAGGTGATCTCATTTGCTGCTCAGTGATTGCAGTATTATAGTCTGCATCTCCCCAAGGTAATACTTAAAATCTGTCCTGTTAGTGTGCCTTGAGGACCGGAGTTGAGAAACACTGCTCTAGAAGCCTCCTTTTGAGAATCTTCAAGAGATTCCCCTGCTTATGCTGTCCCAGAAGGTGGCCTTCTAGGTGGCTATCACCTCAACACGCAAGGTGTTGGAATGGTCGTTCACAGTGATAAGGTGGTTCTTCGCCTCTGTCCGTCGTTCCATCCAAAGGTTGTCTCTGATTTTTATTTGAACGAAGACATTGTGTTGCCTTCCCTGTTGTGTCCCAGGCCAAAACATCCGAAGGAAAATGCCTTGCATGCCCTGGATGTGGTCCGGGCAATTAGGGTGTACCTGGCATCTACAGAGTCTTTTAGGAAGTCATACTTTCTATATGTGCTCACGTATGGGCCTCGGAAAGGGTTGTCCGCTTCCTCTGCGACCATTTTTAGATGGATCAGACAGACGGTGATTGAAGCCTATTCCATTAGTGGTCAGGTTCCTCCTTTCCCTGTCAAAGCACACTTTACTTGGGCGCTCAGTGCCTCCTGGGCCTTCCGTCATCAGGTGTCAGTGACGCAGGTTTGCAAAGCAGCCACCTGATCGTTGGTGCACACTTTCAGTTCTATAAAGTGGATGTGTCGGCATCTGCAGATGCTTCCATTGGCCGCAAGGTTTTGCAGCCTGCTGTTTAGAGGACCTGGTCCATTTTGAGGGTGTGTTGCTTTTTTCAGGTGAGCTCCAGTTGTTTTGGCTGAGCTCCTGTTTACCTGTTTGGCAATAGTTAGCCTTGGGAATTTCATTTTCACTATTCCCACCCCTCATGTTTAACACTTTCACTATTCCACCCCTTTGTGGAGTTGTAATTCTTCTGACACTGCTTGTAACAAAACTGGGTACCTATAGCAGAGAGAGAGAGAGAGTGTATACCTCCTGGGACTGCTATAGGGGTAGCCTGACTTTTTTTCTGTCTAGTGTCCTACTCCTGTAGGGGCAGTATAACCCAATGGTTAAGAAGATCAGGAGCTGTGTCCGTCAATGAACGTCAGAGAAATGGATTTTATGGTAAGTCAAAAATCCCATTTTTTTCTAGCACAACAGAAGGTTGTTTTAAATGCTGTATTCAATTTTCTCAATCAGAATATCAATATATTCACATAACGCTGCAAGTAAAGTAGAGTTCTGTTTCTTGTATAATTGCTGTTGCTTTGTCTTCATTACTCCAGCTTTATTTAATATGCTAAAGCACTGCCAGCACATTATAACTGTTTTCATTTAGTTTGGATTGACTCGTATGCTTGTTGTAGACACCTCTGAAAATGAAAACATAATTGTAACATACAGCGGAAGCATGAAAAATGAAGTGCTTATAGTAGCTTATTTGAGCTTCTTAATTGAAGAGACTGTTTATTTATGTTCGTAAAGCCCTGCAATAATAATGCTGAAATTCATCGTTGCCTGTATTTAATAAAAGTAGCAGCAGGTGGCGCTATTTACATAATGGAAGACCCTGATTTCAGAACTACTGTACATTGTATGCCGTGTAGACTACTATATCTAAACTTTTGCATTTCACTTATTTCACCTATCAAGTACAATAGGTGCCAAAGGCCCATGATGGCTTTACAGAATACATTAAATAACTTGCATCAGTCCCTTTTCTTGAAAGAAACCGCTTAAGCCCAAAGCTTTTACCCCTTGATAAAGCGACACATCTAATTTTAGGACTGAGTTGACCATATGCCAAATAATCTAGCAATATGTGTTATTGTCTGTGGTCTTTTGGTTGGTCAAGGACATCCTGTGATCCTCTTATTCCAGTGATAGTGGTGGGCAGTCATTGATACTACTCTATTTTATATGGTACTGTGAGTCTAGGCTGTGGCTACCAGTCTGTGAACACCTGTTCATAGCAGCTTTGGTATCAGGAGCTTTGACTACATGGGGCAAGTAGGAGATCATTTCATGTTACTGATACTCCTAGCCAAAACCAGTAACCTGTTCAGAAACCATTAATGGAACATCGGAGCAGACCGTTACATGACATAGAAGTATGCAAACTAATGAAGAAGCATTCGGGATATGACTGGAGACTAACTTTATCTTGGTACCTTTTCATTTGTCCTTGGAGTTCAGCTTGAACCCTTTTACTGCCACTGCTGTAAAAACCCTGATAGTGGGTGATTTTATAATGAAAGCAATCCAGTACTGTACAGCTGTCCAATCACTTTCTGTGACCCCCCCCCCCATGGAGCTCACTAGCATGACATCCCACCCACCATGCTTCCTAGCCACTTGCCAACCGCCCTATAGCATTTTTAATGCTACAGGGCAGCCATGCTTTGCAGGATCACCCAGATAGCAAGGATAACTTCGCACAAATTTGTGGCAATGTTGAATTGTAGGTCTGTTCACCTGCTGCACATTTTCGCTGGCAAGTTGTACACTTGCAGAGCACTTGAAGCACAACTTTGAGTTGACACTTTTGCATTTTGTAGCAAATTTGCTTGGCAAGTTTCTAGCAAGAGCAGAGTTGCAGCAGTAAGTCTACAGCAAGAGCTCTGCAAGCCTACAGCATGAACATTTAGCCACAGTAACCTCTGTGGTGGGAGGACTGTTGCACAACATAACTGAACCAAAACTTGCAGCAGACTTGCAGAATGTTTGCAAAGAAAGTTGATCTGGAGTCATGCAATGCAGACTTGCTGCAATTGTGCAACAAACTTGTGAAGTATGGCAAGTCTAGCAATAGCTCAGAAAGTCATTTTCAAACTTGCAGCACAATTGCTTGCTATCTGGGCATGTATCTAGAAGTGATCCTGCACATCCAGCTAGTGGGCACAAGGGCACGCTGCCTGCTGCCATTCTACACAGCGGGAGCCAATCAGTGGATCCCGCAGGCTCAATGTCCGTCGGCACCTGTTCATTGTTCCGTACACAGGCAGAACTGCATTCTGCCTATGTAAACAAGGCCGATCGCCATTCTGTCAGTACAGAAAGCATGGATCCTGTGTTCCTGCAAACCAGAAACCCCCTTCTTAAAATCAAAGCCCCCCTACGTTTACATCACAGTTCCTCCTTTACATCAGGAGACCAACCTTTAAAGCAGGTGTTCACATTTCACATCATTGTCCCCCTTTACATTAAGTCACCCCCTTTATATCTGGAGACTTCCCTTCATATCAGGAGTCCCCCTCATACATCAGGAGCTCCCTTTTTAGCATCAGGAGTTCGTCTTTTGCTCATCCCCTTTACGTCAGAATTCCCTTTCACATCAGCAATGGCCCTTTTAATCAGGAGCTACCTTATCAGTAGCCATCTGTTTAAAATATCAAGAGTCCCCTAGCAACAGCAATGGTCCTATAAATAAAGGGCTCCTTTTACATCAGGATTCTCCTTTTCCCTTCAGAGTCCCTCTTTACCACCAGTAGTCCACCTTTACATTGGTAGTTCTCCTTATAATCTTAAGTCCCTTCTTACATCAGGGGTCTTCCCTTCATATCTGGAGTCCCCCTTTACATAAGGAACTCCCTACTTACCAGCAGGAGCCCCCTCTTTCACTTGACCGGGTTGGTAGGGAGGAGAGAAGACCGAAGGAGGATAGCTGAATGGAAGTGGAGAGGGGAGATTTCCGGGAAAAAATGTGTAGGTGCAGCGGGAGCAGAGAGATTCTGAACTTGTCAGAACCTCGGAGAATCAGTATGTCTGAGAATGAATGCTGAATTTTTTGAATCAGAAAAATGTTTATTGTAAAAACCAATAGATGCATATGAGGAAGATGTGAACATACAGTGAGTTATATTGATGCAATACAAGGTATAAACAGGTGACTAGGAAGAAAAAAAAAAAAAAGATTATATCAGTACAAACACATTAACACAACATTAACTTATCTTATCTAGCTCTGAAATATATGGATTGGGTCCCAGCACTCTAGGACCTCTCAAAAAAAAAAAGGTGAGTCCAAAAAAAAAAAAAAGTTTAAAAGAAAAAAGAGAAAAAGAAAACCACACATGACTTCCATTACCACAATCCTAAAAGGACGAACATCCTCTTAGCCAATCAAACCCACTTTCCATCAGTACCCTGGATTGAGCCTAGCCCTGGAGAATTCTGTCCCTCACCAACTGGTATGGGTGCTAGGCCCGGAGTAGGAGATTCCTCCTCCAAGGCGCCCAACAGGCAAACAACAGGGTTCCTCAGGAGTCTAAACATATACACCTGAAATATTGTGTCAATAACCTCGGTCCAATATCGAGTAAGCTTGGGGCATCTCTAAAGCATATGGACAAGATCACCATGATCTCGTGCACATTTTGGACAGAAAGGCGTGGGCCTGCGCCCCCACTTATATAATTGGACTGTAGTCTGATAAGCCCTGTGAAGTAGATAGAGATGAGAAAGTTTATACTAAGCTGATTCTGAAACAATCGGGGCAGAGGCTAAGCATAACTCCCATTTTTAACCATCAATCCCACCCAGGTCCTTTTCCCACCCTTTCAACATGGTAGGGCTGAGGGTTCCTGTAAAGCAGAGAGAAGGATCGAGTAACTTCTAGAGATCATGCCTTTTTTTGTCTTTCACCTGAATGACATCCTGCATGACACAGTGATTAGTTGGACACAGTTTAGAAAAATTAGACTGTGAATGGAGAGCATGTCTAATGATTTGAGAATTTTCCCTGTAAATAACTGGGAGATATAGATAATCCCTGCTCTTTCCCATTCCTAAAACCCTTCTAGTTTAAGCACCTCTCTATAGTTAGAGTTGCGCCAAAGTGGGGTATTATAGAAGAACCCCTGTATCCCTAATTTTGTTTTAACAGACGCCCACATAGTTCTAAGTAAGGCTATTGTTGGGGTTGTAGATTCCAGATGTGACTCGATCCTCTAGGGAGAGGAAGATGACTGATGGGGTCTAAGGGATCTGCATGACTTCATCCTCCTATCTGCTGCATCTGGGAGGCAATTTAATATATTCTAGAATGAAGGATAGCTAAACCACCCTGATCCTTACTGTATTGTAGGGTTGATAAGCTTATCTTGGTTACCCGTTTACACCTTATTAGTTCCCTGAATTGGGAGTCTATTTGAGCAAACCATTTACAGGGAATCCACACGGGGGAATTATAAAAGACATACAACAGCTGAGGGGCCCAGACCATTTTGACCAGATTAGCTCTTTTGACCACTGACAACGGTAGTTTGCACCAGGTCGTACGTTTAGGTTAAGGTAAATTAGGTAAATTTGCGAATGAGTGGGACTAGATTTAATTCAATAAATTGGGTGACTTGAATTCCCAGACAGTGAAAGGAAGAAACTAGCTGCATTTGCTGGGCACAGTTCAGTAACTGAACAAGTAGGTGATCCAGAGGCATAAGGACTGATTTATTCCAATTAATGGAGACGCCGGATGACCCACCAAAAGTCTCTATAAGAGTCATAACCTCCCTTAGAGTCCCCTGAGTGTCCCCCAGGTACAACAAGGTGTCATCAGCATTAAGCAAAACATATTAGGAGACTGACGAACTCTCCTTGCTAAAGGCTCCAAGGCAAGGGCCAACAACAGGGGCAAGAGGGGGCACCCCTGCCAAGTGCCCCTATGAAGTGCAAAAGGTTCTGGCAGTTCCCCATTCACTCTTATCTTGGCAGAGGGGTGAGCATACAATATCTGGATCCATTTAATGAAATTAGCACCCATATGCTGCAAAACAGCCCATAGGTAAGGCCACTCGACACTGTTCGTAGGTTCAGAAATAGTCTACGTATGGACTAGTTTATGTACCACCTTGGATAGTCTAGTCTAGGGATGGGTCTATCGGAATCAGGTAAAATAACCTCTTTCCTGGGTTTGAGTAATACAATATTTATGGCTTCATTCATGGACATAGGCAAGGAGCCTAACTGAAAACCATCATTATACACTTTCAAAAGAACAGGTATTCATTTATCAGCATATCGCTTATAGACCACGGATGGAAGGCCGTCCGCCCCAGGAGATTTCTTGTTGTGGGATTGCTCCAAAGCCAGGGGGAATTTCTCCTCTGTTAGCAGAGCATTCAACTGCTAAGTATCTGAGGCCGACAACCTAGGCAATGTAAATCCGTCAAGGAAATCCGCTATTTCCAACTCAGAGGGTTGTACTTTGGAATACACATCTACATAAAAGCTGCAAAATATTTTTAAGAATATCACTGTTCTGGAAATCTAGATAACCCTGAGCATCTCTAATATGCGTAATATACACAGAGGATTGTTGGTTACATGCCAACATTGCTAGCATATGCCCTGTAGTTTCTCCTGCCTCATGCTTTTGTTGTAGGAAAAAGGGCATGTTTTCAGCTAATTGTAATGCCAATTGTTAGACGTGGTTTGGGCTTCTAGCCAGGCTCTCTAAGTAGTGTCCATTGGGTTGGCTATATATGCTTCCTCAGTCCTTCTCACCTCTTGTAGGATAAATGTTTTCCATGATTTGGTATCGGTCTCGATTTGAGAAATGAGTTTAATAAACTTACCCCTCATGTAGGCCTTGGCTGTATCCCAAACTGTGCCTAACCCCACTGAACCAAGATTCTGACTGAAAAAGAGTTCCAACTAAATTGGAATTGGATCCCGTGCAGGGAACAGGGACAGCAAACGGGGGTTTTGTTTCCAAGAGAGCCACTGAGGAAGATTAGGCATAACCAGCTCAACCAAAAACAGAGAATGGTCAGAAATATGTCTACCTTCATATTTAGAGGTGCCCACTAAGGGTAGCATGGCATAATTTCCTAGACCCAAATCTATCCTAGATAACTCGCTGTAGGAAGCTGAATAGCATGATAATGTTTTAGTATCTGGATGGCGTATCCTTCACACGTCTATCAACCCAAGCTCCCCAAGCAAGCGTGCAAAGGGGGTAGGCCCCCCACCTCCAGATAAAATGTAAGAGGGGGTTGGGAATTTATCCCGCCAAGCATCCAAATAGTTGTTGAAATCGCCTACCGCTAAAAGCAGAGTAGCGGCAAATTGTGCCATGAAGCTCGCCAATATCTTGATGACGTCAGATGAAAACGGCGGGGGATAAAGACCCCCCACTATTATACATGTTATCCCATACATAGTACATAATAACAAAATATAACTACCCTCTGGGTCGATAAGAGAATGGTCACATGAGATGCTTGTTTCCTGACGGATAAAGATACTCACGCCCCTTGAATAAGAGGATTAAGTAGCATGATATTGATGAATAAACAAGAAACGAGAAGAAAAAAAGGTTGAGGGGTGGGAGGTAAATGTGTCTCCTGAAGACAAATAACAGCTGCTCCCAGTCTTTTGATTAGAAATCTCGAAATACTGCCATTTTTTTAACCAGGTCATTAAGCCCCCTAACATTCTAAGACAGAATCCTTAGATTAGTAGCCGTAAAAAGGGGTTGATAATGTTCTTTATACCGGATATCCCATCAGTAACAGTTCAGGACATTGTATGCATGGTACAGTCAATGATGTTGAAATGTGTTATTCACCAGGACAGATACCAGACCAGGAACATGGACACAAGCAGGTTAGGCAGGTGCCAATCCAGGTTAAATGAAAATAGGGCATGCAAACAGTATTTTGGAGTGTCATATGCAAGAAACTAAAGAACTCACATAGGACCAACCGGGTCCTCAACCAGTACAATAAAAAAAATAACTAGTCCACTCAGAACCTCCATGGGGGGAAAACAGTGGAAGCTTAAAAAGGTGGTAACTAGCTTCACCTGCAGCGATAATATGGAACTACGCACTGGAAGAGATCAAAGATCTTAATTCCGCCTAAGTACAAAAGAGTGACCCGGCCGTATACCGGGTAGTAGAAGAAAAACATCCTCAGTATAATCACATCAGGTCACAGCAGGGAGCTGGGTCATCTCTGCACTTTTCCTCTCTATCCAGCCATTGTGTAGCAGAGACAGGCTTATCAAAGAAATGCACTTCTCCTCTGGCGACTACCCGTAGGTGAGCAGGGTAATGCATAGAATTTTGTAGGTTTAAGTCACGTAACCGTTTCTTGACATCCTAAAACTTAGCACGGTGCTTTTGCAGTTCAGCAGAGAAATCTGGGAACAGGGACACATTCGAATTGTCAACGACCAAAGTGTCTTTCAAATTTCGAGCCTTAGAAATGCATCTCTATCTTTATAATTCAATATACAAGAGGTTGGTGAAATTCTCGCGCTGTCACTATCTGCAAACTATTTATCTCCTTTAATGCTGCAGGTACTGTTATTGGTAACCTACACAATACAGATACTAATAGCAGGGGGGGAGTACCGCGCTTTAAAGGTGCTTAATAAAATTAATTAATAGGTATTGATCATGCTAAATAAAAGTGCTTTAGTGCTTCCAAATATAATAATCCTATATATCCCTATGTGCATCCCACCATCATTTGTAAAATAAATTTAATTATTAGTGATAAAATTGATTTCTCTTCAATACATAAATAATCTCTTATAGTTGATGTAACTATAGTGCTTAATACAATCCATATATAAACTGGTAAAAAATATTAAAGTGCCAGTGAGCTCATAGTTACATAGTTACATAGTTAGTGAGGTTGAAAAAAGACATAAGTCCATCCAGTTCAACCTATGATGTGTGTGTGTTTGCTTTTAACCGTACATTGTATATCCCTGTATGTTGTGGTCTTTAAGGTGTCCATCCAATAGTTTTTTGAAACTATCAATGCTCCCCGCTGATACGACTGCTTGTGGAAGAGAATTCCACATCCTTACCGCTCTTACAGTGAAGAACCCCTTACGTACTTTAAGGTTAAACCGCCTTTCCTCAAGTTTTAGTGAGTGGCCACGTGTCTTATTGTATCTCCTTTCTCTGAATAGTTTGTTCCTTATGCTAGGGTCGCCAGTACAGTATTTGTACATTGATATCATATCCCCCCTCAATCGTCTCTTCTCCAGAGAGAATATGTTCAGTGCTTGTAGTCTTTCCTCATAGCTGATGTCCTCCATTCCCCTAATTATTTTTGTTGCCCTTCTCTGGACTTTCTCCAGTTCCAGCACATCCTTCCTCAGGACCGGTGCCCAGAACTGGACAGCATACTCCAGATGTGGCCGGACCAGAGTCTTGTAGAGTGGAAGAATAATCTCTTTATTTCTGGAGTGAATCCCCTTTTTTATACAACCCAGTATTCTGTTGGCTTTGCTTGCGGCGGCTTGGCATTGCATGCCACTGCCAAGCCTGTTGTCTACCAGTACCCCCAGGTCCCTTTCCATCCTAGACTCACCCAGAGGTTCCCCCCCTAGTGAGTAGCTTGCTTTCTGGTTTCTGGCCCCCAAGTGCATTACTTTACATTTTTCAACATTAAACCTCATCTGCCATGTAGTTGCCCACCCCGTTATTTTGTTCAGGTCTGCTTGCAAGATTTCCACATCCTGCATAGAAGATATTGGCATGCCTAATTTAGTATCATCTGCAAATACTGAGATTGTACTAGATATCCCCTCCTCTAGATCATTTATGAATAAATTAAACAGGATTGGTCCCAGGACAGAACCCTGGGGGACCCCACTTTCCACACCCGCCCAATCCGAGTACTCCCCATTAATCACCACCCTCTGTACTCTCCCCTGGAGCCAGTTCTCTATCCAGGTACTCACCTTATGGTCCATACCTACCTTCCTTAGTTTGTACAGTAAGCGTTTGTGGGGAACGGTGTCAAAGGCCTTTGCAAAGTCCAGATACACCACATCCACAGGCTTACCTTTATCTAAGTGCAGCTCACTTCATCGTAGTAGGTTAATAGATTGGTTTGGCACGAACGATTTTTCATGAATCCATGCTGATTACTACTTATAATACCGTTTTCATTACTAAAGTCTTGTATGTGGTCCCTTATCATCCCCTCCAAAATTTTGCAGACTACTGATGTTAGGCTGACCGGCCTATAGTTACCCGGGATATATCTTGGCCCCTTTTAAATATTGGTACCACGTTGGCTTTTTTCCAATCAGCTGGCACCATACCCGTCTGTAAACTATCCTTAAAGATCAAGAATAATGGTCTGGCAATCACCTGGCTGAGCTCATTAAGAACCCTTGTGTGCAAGCCATCCGGTCCCGGGGATTTATTTATGTTAAGTTTCTCTAGTTTAGCTCTAAGTCTATCCTCTGTTAGCCATGGCGGCACTTCCTGAGGTGTATTATTTAGTTCGGCCTTACAAGCGGGGTTCGTGTAGCCCCCCGATTCCTTTGTGAAGACTGAAGAAAAGAAATTATTTAACACTTCCGCCTTTTCTCTGTCCTCTGTGGCCATTTTTCCTTTATCATCTTTTATGGGGCCAATGGGGATCCCTGGAAGAAGCTGTGTGGGCACGCAGCGTAACGCGTAGGACGCCAACCGGAAGTGACGTATCGGCAACGTGTGTTATGCAATGAGAAAGACGAAAAGCAATGTGAGTTTCATTTTAAGTCTATTTTAATAAAAATACCGGCTGTACTTCACTATTTTGGGCCATTTATTTCGGAGACATAAAGGTTTCACATATATCTCCTGATATACCGATCCACAAAGGAGGGAGTTCGGTCACTAATAGCGGGACCTACACACCACAGAGAAGGAGGAAATACTACTCAGAGGCATATGATACAAGGTGTATTAAAAAGGGAATTGAGGTGAGCGCTTAGGACACCTAGTGGTCACTGCATGGAAGAGCACCTGCATGAGATTTTGGGAAAGAAGATTAATTTGAACACAACCTCTTTATTTATTTAATTTATTTCAAGGACACTTCAGCACTTTAATACTTGTATCACTGAACTATATATTTATTGTGGACTCAAGAGCACGATTATTTATTATTTCTTATGGTATGAGCTCACTGGCACTTTAATATTTTTTACCAGTTTATATATGGATTGTGGATTTTATTAAGCACTATAGTTACATCACCTATAAGAGATTATTTATGTATTGAAGAGAAATCAATTTTATCACTAATAATTAAATTTATTTTACAAATGATGGTGGGATGCACATAGGGATATATAGGATTATTATATTTGGAAGCACTAAAGCACTTTTATTTAGCATGATCAATACGTATTAATTAATTTTATTAAGCACCTTTAAAGCGCGGTACTCCCCCCCTGCTTTTATAATTCAATAGCTTGAACAAGAAAGGTCGCAGGTAATTGCGTAATTGGTCAGGGGCGTGCTGGCACTCTGTGTGCCCTCTCCACAGCAAACATTGAGGGAAAAGCCTCCTTACCAAAAACGGAAAGCAGCCATTGCTCAATTAAGGCCACAGAATTTTTGCCTGCAGTCCTCTCAGGAATTCCAATGGCACGCACATTGTTGCGTGCTGGGGTGTGAGATGGACATTATATTTAACATCTCTTTGTAGCGGTGCCATGCCATCTTCATTAGTACTAATTTACCCCTCTTCCGCAGATGTTCTCTCCCTTAACTTCTGCATGTCTTGTCTAACAAACGAAAGTTCAGCTTTTTCCCCTTTTAACTCATTAGTCAGGACTGTTATAGAGGAATTGCAGGAGGTAACATCAGAAAAAATGTCCCAGGTTGTGGGCTATAGCCCCGTACACACGTACCGATCGTCGGCCGCCTGATCGGCCGTCTTTTGTCCCCGGGCTGTCGTGTCCGCTGAAAAGTGCAAAAGACTGCACACAAATTTTGTCCGCCGACTGCAGAAGTGATGTCATGTGATAGTTAACTTTCCCTGTGTTTTTTCTTTTCTGAGCATGCCCAGTCTTGCAAATCTGCTGTCTGTCGGCCGAAATCTGTACTGACTGGCGAACAATTGGCCGTTCTGGTGTCGGCATACAAAAATTTTAATGCTTGCACGACAGATTCTGTTCGGCCAAAAGTGCGCTGTCGGCTGTCGGAAGCATCATACTAACAAGCCGAAAATCGGCCGATCGGTCGTCGGCCGAATCTTTTCGGCCGACAATCTGCACGTGTGTACGGGCCTTTAGAGTCATTTACATTTGCTGAGAGTTCAGGAGGCATAGCAAAAATGTTCACTGGTGTACTTAGAGCATTCCATTCCAGGGAGGTTCCGGCAGTATATTCCAAGGGAACCATGTCATCTGCCTCCGATTTTGCACCCGAGGAATCCTCCGGGGAGATGCGAGGAGTCAGGGGATCTTTAGTTAAGGTACTTGAGAAAAAATTTTGAGCGGCTTCCTTGTACCTCTCCCTCATGGAGCGCTGCGGTAAGGCGTCATCTTGACCCGTATCCTCGGCCACGGAATGGTTTTCTCTAAACCGCTTGGACATTCTTATGGGACAATCAAGATGAATAGTGGTACAGCCCAGGTAGTCAGAGATCCCTCTATGCCGTTTGATGACCAATTTCGATCGGTAAAGGAGTAAAGCACGGAGTCTCAGCAGAGATGAAGAGAGAAACGTCTGACTACATCCGCTGCTCATGCTCAGCCATGTCCCTGGCACCCAAAATTTTGAATGACAGTGGGTGTTGGGATACTGACACACAGATGTGGACACAGGGTCATATTGTATGGCTGGATCGGGGCTGTTCATCAAAGTGATTGTAAAGTCTCTTTTTTTTGGGTTAAAAATAACAAACATGTTATACTTACCTGCTCTGTGCAGTTGGTTTTGCACAGAGTGGCCCAGATCCCCCTCTTCTCGGGTTCCTCTTCAGCTCTCCTGGTCAATTCAGACACGCAGCCGTGACTCGGCCCACCCCCCTCTCTCTCTTCATTGGCTCACTGAATTTGATTGACAACAGTGGGTGCCAATGGCACCGTGCTGCCGTCTCAGCCAATGAGGAGGGAGAGTCTTGGGCAGACGAGACACTCCCGCAACATCCCTTGATAGAGTTGGGGCTCAGGTAAGTATTAGGGTGGCTGAGGGGGGCTGCTACACACAGTAGCATTTTTATTCTAATGCATAGAGTGCATTAAGATAAAAACCTTCTGACTTTACAACCACTTTAATGTGGGAGATTGGGGAGCTGGAAGGAGCGTAATTAGCTATAACTCTGCAGGGATTGCGAGTTGGAAGCAAAAAAATTGTAAAAAAACAGAAGCATATGATACTGAAGGGGCAACAGATAGTAAGTTAGGGCAAAAAATGAGATAGAGAAACAAATGGCTTTCATTTCTCCTGCTTTGTGTCTGCTGTGCAGGAGAAAAGGGAGCAGGGCAGTGGAGCTAATGCGGGATAATGCTTAGTCGAGCAGGACTGCGGGACATATGTAAAAATCCAGGGCTGTCCCGCAGAATTTGGGACTGTTGGGAGGTATGCAACTTTCTGCACCCTATGCACCGTTTATGATTCACCAAAAATTGGGTAATATATTGCATTTATGTGCCCTAAAATTAACTTGTATTATATATATTAAGTGTATTTTTTACCAAACGTTTGCGCTTAATAAACCAATGCACAAATATTGTGTGGCATAAAAAATGGAAATACCGCAGTTTTAATTTCCAGGGTGTCTGCTTTCAGAAAAATATGTAATCTTCAAGCCTAAAATATATTGTTTTTTTCCTATATGTGCAAAAAAACAGAAAAAGCCTCTGGCATTGAGTTAAAGCCAGTAGCAGTCACTGTATTTAATGCAAAAATTTTGTGTGATTTTTTCTTCTTATTTAAAATGTTTTCTACTGTATACTTCCAGAACCAAAAAAGTAGTGATCTTTGATTTATTAGCAGTTGGAGTTTGTAATGAAAAAATCAATACCAGAATTACGGGCCAGTCTTTTTCCATGCTCAAAAATAAAGCAAATGCTAGAATGTTATTCTAGCACACTGTTGTTAATCTATTAATGCACTGAGGGAAGATAATCATATCACCTTTATGTATCTGTATGACTAATAGGAAATCTTTTTGACTTGAAGACTTGAAATGTTCTGCTTCAACAGGAGTTCATACCGCCATTATTACACAGTAGTGTGTAATTATGTATGCTATGACCTTTCCACATCATTTTTTCACCATTATCTCAAACTGTTTTTCTTTCCTTTTGTGTTTGCATGAATAAAACCTGATTATGGTAAGAAGCCATCATTAGGTGAACATGAATTGTATATTAACTGTTGAAAAATTCTGTATGTTTTGGGGAAGATAAGTTCTATATAAACTGAACATGGCATTAAGTTTTAGGCAGACCTGTCACCTATTGTAAAAACAGCCGAATAAATTGGAATACCTGCATTGCTTAAACTTATTACATTTTTTCCTGTATTTATGTTGTGCTGACCACGTTATCAGCTTTTATATTGTAATAGAAAAAAGCAGTTTCTGGGGTCTCCAAGTCATTCAGACGCCTATATACTTGGTGTGGTCTGAATTTAGTTGCCACCATGTTTTTCATCTGTGGCAAAAACCCTCCTTAGGCGGCTCAACTACGGGGCAGATCGGCAGATGGCAGATAGTAGACTAGTCTTTAGATATTCAGTCTAGTGACAGGAGAACAACTGAAAGGCATAAATAGCAGAGACTGGATCCAGGGTTAAATTGGTTGTTAACCTGGAAAATCAAATACAAACAGAGCACTAAATCTAATAAAATACAATGGCACAAATCAATTGTGCATAGAAGGGCAGGTGAAAGAACAGCCTATCATCTGTAATTCTTCCCGCTCTCCAAATTAGAAAACCCCCCATCGCCATGAAAAAAAGGTGGCACCACACCCCTTCTTCTTTGATTGATTGCCTTTGTAATGAGACATGCCTGAGCCTGTGCGAAGGGGGCATGTCTTCTGCTGCTCTGTACCTCGCTGTGAGCTGCAGTTGATATCGGAGTCTACTTTACTTTCACTTTCCCCACCTCTCCTCCGGAGAGTACAAAGCTCACTGAGTCAGCAATGTATACAGAAAGAGAGACACCGAAGAGAGAGAGATCAGAGAGAGAGACATGAGAGAGAGGTATCAGAGAGAGAAAGACATCAAAGAGGGAGAGAGACAGCAGAGAGACTGTGATTAGGTGGGAGGGGAATAGTGTAATGTTAGGTCTCCAGGCCCCAACCACTTCAAGTGTATGTAAACGCAACATTTTTTTTCCTATTTTTGAATAGCGCATGGAAGTGTTAAATTTACCCTTTCAAGCAGAACCTCTTTTAAAATTGAAAATTCTGCTCATCCTCCTCTTCCTCCTACTGTAAAGATATTGGTGTGTTTTTTTTAATATTTTATTTTTGACCCCGTCCCCACGGTTTAATTAAAGCGGAGTTCTGGCCAAATTGTTTTTTTTTTTTTACCTAAAAATACCCCTAGAATAGTCAGGGCTAGGGTATTTAAACAAGGATATCCTCTAAACTGTCCCCTGTTTAATGTACCTGCAAGATGAATTACTTACCTTGTGAAGTTCTTGTCCAGCGTGGCCATCTGCGGTGTGGGCAGCTGAAGCCGCGGTGTCCCTCTTCCTGGATTTCGCGAGTCCCAGAATGCTATACCCTCGTCACTTCCGGGGCAGGTGCGTCATTCCATAGCTCATTGCGCATGCCCAGAAGCTGTTCTCCATTCATCGGCAGAGAAGGATGAGGGACACTCCTGGGATTGATGACACTTATCTCCCAGGAGTCAATGCAAAGGAGGAAATGACCTCGGTAGCCGCGGGCGCATAAGGACGAAGTTGAAAGAAATGAAGTTATTTTTAATTTAAAATAAGGTAAAGGAGCTGCGATGAACGCCCATTTGCTGGGACCTTCGCCACGGGCTACTGGAGGAGTGTGGAGGCCAGCCTCCTGCCCACGGACTACGGGGCCCTCGCTTGTAGGGGAGCCCCGCTCTGTGTGGGGGTGTATGCTGGGGGACCCTTGGAGTACTGTTACTTTGAATTCAAGTCCCTGTCACCCCAAGCGACACAGACTCTAGGCCTAAGCTGCCTACAACCAAGGACTTCACACAAGGAGAGACTAAACAGATGCTAATGACATAAGCCTCAGCTATGGTATACTGGGGGGATGTGAGTTGACACTTAAGTTATAATAAGGTGTTTTGAAAATTGAGATGGGCAGTCTGCGAGCCTATGTCTTCTGCTTTCATCTGTTTAGAGGTGGTGTGTGTTCACACTTCTAGAAATGCGTATTCGGCTATGTTTTGGGCTTGTTGTTTGTTGAGTCAATTATGATAATGCTAATCCTGTCTGAGCCTATTGTTTCTGTCCATATGGCCAGGTATGTTAATTATGTTCTGTATACAATACATTTGCATGATGTAATCAAGCACCTAAGACTGTATATATTGAAAGTGAGTTGTTGAATAAAGAGTCTTTGTTTTAACCCTTCATCGAGCTTAAGGCTGATGTTTGGGGGGGAATTGGGGACCATAGTCACTGCATCATGTGGGATTCGGGAGACCTAAGACAGAATCTAAATCTAATTTAGAAAGGTATATAGCTATGCATGAAGTAAAGTTTAAAATTAGGGTGGAACTCCGCTTTAAGAGACGGGGGAAAGTGGCATGGCCTTTTTTGCAGGAACCAAGCTTCGGCAGTGGGTTTTTTGTTTTGTGCAGGTGGCTTGTAGTTTTCATTGTGATTGACAATGGATCTACATTGTGGGACATTTTTATATATTATTTTAATATAGGACTTACGGTTTACTACTTTTTTTTTTTTGAATGAGTAGGGGTAGTGTATATCCCTGACATGGAATTGGGCATAGGGAACTGCTTTGAATGAGGACATAATCCTCCCTAATAACCTCATGCAAAGATGTACAGGATACCTTTTCCTTCTTACAATCTGAACCAGATCCCTTCAGGGCTACGACCTTTCTTGGCGGCAAGAATACCTTTGCCTGTACTGTGTCCACCAGGAAACCCAGGTACTGCAGATGCTGAACTGGCTGCAACGCTGACTTTGCAAAGTTCAGACTCCAACACAGACATTCTAAGAACTGAACTGTCTGGAACACGTTCTGGCTTAGAGCCAAAGTAATAGATCGTCTAGGTATCCTACCACTGCTATTCATTGAGACTTTAGAATAGCCAATACTGGAGCTAGGATCTTTGTGAACACTCATGGAGCCGTGGCTACAAACTGAAAATGACGGTCCTCTACTGCAAAGCGTAAAAACCTCTGATGGGCCTGAACGATAGGCACGTGAAGGTATGCAATTCTACTCCCTGCAGAAAGGCCATGACTGAGCGAATAGACTCCATTCGGAAAGTACAAATGTTTAGAAACTGGTTCAGAGCTTTGAGATGCAGAATAGGTCTCACGTCTCCATTTGGCTTGGGGACTATGAAAAGGTTTGAGTAAAAACCCCTGAATTTCTCGTCGTCCGGAACTTCTGTAATTACTGCTTGTGACCTCAAATGGTCCAGAGCCAGAAAGCGGGAACTTCTTTTAAGAAGATCTGCAGGTATGTTTGACTTTACAAACTGAGGATGAAGAAACACCTGAAATTCTAGTTTATACCCTTGCGAGATTGTGGAAATGACCCAGTTGTCCTGAATCATTTCCACCCCGACCTCCGAGAACCATAGCAGCCTTTCCCCCACCTGACTGAGTGGGGTGCCTTGGAGCTAGACTTGGTAGGTCTCTGGGTCCAGGGTTTCTTCTGCCCTTGAACTGAAGGCCTGGTTCTAGATCCAGAAGGCTGGGGCCTTCAAAACTGCTTGGGATTAGAAGTACTGGGAATCTGAGTGTTGGATTCCTTAGAAGAAGGATGTTTACTTCTCCTATTAACTAGTAGCAGCGCATTCTCCCCCCCCGAAATCCTTTGGATATATTTATCCAGATCGTCACCAAATAGGCGTTCCCCATGAAAGGGAAAGCCAGCCAGCAACCTTTTACACAGTAATTCCTTATACCAGCTTTTTAGGAAACCGTGACTTTTGCTGTATGGAGTCTTTAAGAGCATTTACTGCAAAACATAAAGCTTGAGGTAGATCTGCCTTCTGAATCTGAATCTTCAACAGACTCTTCTAGAGAAGGAACAGTACTTGATGCTCTTTTAATATTGTCTTTTTTGTATTGGAGACCCCGCAACAGAAAAGAAAGCTTTTAACAAAGATTCCGACTTTTTATCAGCTGGATCCTTAAAAACCTGGGCATTATCTACAAGACAAGTTAAACTGTTGTTAACAAAAGAAATGGCAGCATCCACAGTCCACACTGCATTTTCTTGTGAACTTTTCCCCCATAGGATATAACAAAGAAAACCTTTTGCGAGGAACATAAATTCTATTGGGGTGATCCTAATCAGCATATACTATCTGCTCTAAGAGCGGATGTAGGGGAAAAGCCTGAAGATTTTGAGGAGGGTGTAATGAACCTAACAAAGAAAAAGAGACTTCAGAAATCTTTAAGGGAGGTAATTTTAATACAGACTGGACCATTTCAGTGAGAGACTGAATTAACATTTTCTGGGATTGAAAGGCAGAGAATGACTCCTCAGATCTTGACTCCCCAGAAGTGGAAATCTCAGCTTGCCCTTCTACTGGGTCATTCACAGCTCCTTCTTCCACGTCCTCTACCCAATCCTTAACTAAAACAGGGAGGGCTCAGGTAAGTGGAATCTATCGCGTTTCTTCCCTCCTTGTGACGCTGAAGCAATCATGCCTGAAATCTTACCCTCAAGGCTGGCTAACACCGATGCCAAATTGTCCTTAGTGACTTAGGCTGAGACAGAATTACTAGATGTTGCTACCATGCCTGACAACCAGAATGACTCAGATTAGCCAGTCGCCTCTGGCCTTTCAGGGGATGTAAACACAGAGGAAGCATGGCTAGGATCTTCTAATCCTGACGGTGGCACACTAGTGCCCCCCCCACTCCTCTTTCGGGAGGACATTGTTCCGGCAAGAAAACTTGAGGTACTAACTTTAGTGTACTCAAGGCTTGTGCCAAGCTATACAGCTTCTCACACACAGCACTGCTATCCCAAAGTAACAGAACCTGTTCGTGCCTGTAAACATGCACCCACAGTGACAAGCTCTGCGTTACCTCCAGCTTCTGTTATTGCGCATGTGCAGCGAGCTACGTGCATGCCAATCACGTCATTGACAAGCCCCCTGCCAGCTCCACGTGCTTGTCCCTGTAAGTAGTGAATTATCGCGTACGTGCGTGGGATCTTTCGCTGCAGGGATGCCACCAAGGGTGCCCCCTGAACTTGGGACCACAGAGTGTAAGTGAATGCGCAGGCGGTATACACCTAAACGGTGGCTTCACTTACACGTGTAAATAGCGAACGTTCACACGTGCGTATGACCTTTCGCCGCAGGGATGCCTTCAAGGGTGCTCCCTCAACTTGGAGCCACAGTGTCCAAGCATCAGGGAGGTTCAGAGCAGACTCTAAGACAAACAAGGTGTGTTTTGTCACAGCTGACTACACATATGATCTCAAATGGAGACCTAAAACATGGCAATTGGTACTGTTAAATCAGAAGGAAACAGTGCATAAAAGTTTAAAGTGGACTTACCATTCCCGCCGCGGGATTCTGCCTAAAACAAGAATCCAATCTTCAGCCATTACGGCGGGGTTCTGTCACTTGTCGACTTTTAAGGACCGGGTCCCCTTATTTTTAGGGGCCACTCCCTTGGACCTGTAGAGCACCCTGCTGGAAAATGGATGGATCTGATTACTAATCCCCTTAGTTCAGAGATCTTAATCAGGGTTGTAGCATAATCAATCATTTTTTTTTTCTTCTTTGAAACTATGGAGAGCTTCTCCAAATGTGACCATCGCCTTTAAGAGACTGGCAAAAAAACTGAGGTACTTCCTGTATGGGAGGGGTTATAAAGAGGGGGACTTCCTGTCCTAATTGGTTGCTAGTGTCTAGTCACCGATAGGTGGCGTAGAGTAATGAATATGGCTGCTCTGTGTCCCGTGATGTACGATAAAGACACACACATTAAATGGAAAAAAAAAGAGGAAAAATGAACTGTTTAGTGAATTGCACGTTCATTAGTTAGATGTGAAATTAACTACAGTGCCTTGTGAAAGTATTCAGCCCCTTTACTTTGCAGCAAACTCTCTCCAGAAGTTCAGGGAGGATCTCTGAATGATCCAATGTTGGCCTAAATGACTAATGATGATAAATAGAATCCACCTGTGTGTAATCAAGTCTCCGTATCAATGCACCTGCGCTGTGATAGTCTCAGAGGTCCGTTTAAAGCGCAGAGAGCATCATGAAGAACAAGGAACACACCAGGCAGGTCCGAGATAATGTTGTGGAAAAGTTTAAAGCCAGATTTGGGTACAAAAAGATTTCCCAAGCTTTAAACATCCCAAGGAGCACTGTGCAAGCGATAATATTGAAATGGAAGGAGTATCGGACCACTGCAAATCTACGAAGACCTGGCCGTCCCTCTAAACTTTCAGCTCATACAAGGAGAAGACTGATCAGAGATGCAGCCAAGAGGCCCATGATCACTCTGGATGAACTGCAGAGATCTACAGCTGAGGTGGGAGACTCTGTCCATAGGACAACAATCAGTCGTATACTGTACAAATCTGGCCTTTATGGAAGAGTGGCAAGAAGAAAGCCATTTCTTAAAGATATCCATAAAAAGTGTCATTTAAAGTTTGCCACAAGCCACCTGGGAGACACACCAAACATGTGGAAGAAGGTGCTCTGGTCAGATGAAACCAAAATCGAACTTTTTGGCAACAATGCAAAACGTTATTTCTCTTACGTCTTCCGACAGTCGCCGCCTCTTCATATTCGTCACATATGGGGTATTAGACTTTGCTCCGAAGGAGTAGCTAGGCAACAGAATATGTTAACATTAAAGCTTTTAACATATCCCACCCTCAAGGGGTGGTCCCCTCAGTCAATACCCTCCTACTTCCTGCAACCATATCTCAGTTTTAATGTCTAGCTTGTCAGGAGTGGCTGGCTCTCTCTGTGCTGGGGCTTTCTGCCCCAGACTCTTTCTTCTTTTTTGAATTTTTGTTTGAGTTTTCTCTCTACCTTTACTTAGCTGTTCTTTTTGTCAGCGTTGGTTAGTTCTTCGGATGAAGAGGATCATGCGGGCTGGGTCTCGGGCTGATCCCCCTGGTCGCAGGTCGTGGGTCAGTGGCTTCCCAGCCTGCCATCGAGCGTTCAGCCAGGTAACGCTCCTGGCACAGTGAACGACCCATCCCTGTTCGGTGCAGGGATGATTGGTGAGGTGGCTACCTCACTGGACGCTGTGCGGTTTCTTAACCCCCATTCTGTGCGTCTTGTATGCGACTCTCCCTGCCTCATGTGCAGCGGCTTGTTCGCCTGTGTGGGTCCCCCACGCCACTGTGAGGTAAGTGTATTTATGTGGGGACCTGTCTGTCTGGGGGGGTGTCAGTCTGGGACTGTGTAACCTGCCTCTATTCACACTGTTTGTCTCCCTATCTCTCGGCTGCATGCTGTGGGCTGCAAGGGGGGGGGGGGAGCTGTGTGACACTATGTGTGTCAGCCTTGTCAGTGTGAGAAGCTGTGTGCTGTGGGGCATGTTTTGTGGCATGTTTGGGCATTATACAGCGATCGCTGCGGCGATCTGACATGTTTTTTTATACATGGATGACATGTGTGCATTACTGTACTGTGGAGTGGCGGTTTTGGCGCCAAACGGCGCCATTTTGCCTACACTCGCTCCGGCCGCATGTTTTACATGCATGGCGGCCATTTTCTTGTAGCCTCCCATAGGCTTTCATAGAGCGCCCTGGCAGCATCACTTCCTCTTCTCCAGGAACACCGATCGAGGCAGCAGCAGCGGCGAGGGTCTCCTCAGGTTTTATCCTTCCTATCCATTGCCTGTGTCAGTTTTATTGTCCCTGTGGGGGTCTCATTGTGCTTGTGTGTGGTGCGGTGGGCTGTTAACCCTTTATTATCCGGCATTTGTTATAGGGGCAATGGATTCTCAGGAGGGCAAATTTCCTACCGCCTTGGTGGAAAGCCAGGGGACCGCTGTTTCCCCCCCAGGGGGGGATTTAGCCACCATTGTGGCTGGCCTTGCTGCTCAGGTGCAGATGCTGGTGGCTGCTCAATCTACTAAAAGACCCAGAGTTGCTCTTTCCTCTGATTCTGAGGGTGAAGGTGATGGGGCTGTTATGGCGGGGGCCTCCTTATCGGGGTCCCGCTCCTCCCTGGATCTAGTGGGGTCCGAGGTGGAGGCTGACGTTGAAGGGGTTGATAATTCTCCCCCTGGCTCGCCTGAAGAGCTTGCAATCATGGATGAATTGATTGCTTCCATAAAGCAAACGCTGCGTTTGCAGGATGAAGTGTGTCCCCCCGCTGCCTTGGCGGCTTATGGGATGCAGAGAAAACGCAGGACGCCGCAGGTTTTTCCCTGCAATGATGATTTTCAGCGCGCTGTTAAGGAACAATGGCGCAATCTGCGCAAACCTTTTGCTGTACCAAGTAGGTTCAAGCTGCGTTATCCTTTCTCGCCTTCCACTGATGAAAGGTGGTGTGTGCCTCCCCCAGTGGATCACGCAATTGCGGTTTTAAACAAATCCACTGCGATTCCTGCAGAGGATTCCCCTGTGTTCCGTGATGCCACGGATAGGAGATTGGAGTCTCTTGCCCGTCATACTTATTCTGTTACGGGTTCTATGCTTAAGGCTCTGTTTGCTTCTCTCATGGCGGCCCAGGCGATCGCAAGTTGGACGCAGATGCTTAGGCGCGTCCTAGTGGCCGATTCGGCCTCGCCGGCGACCCTGGATATGGTGGATCAAATCCACCAGGGTGTCATGTATCTGTGTGATGCGGACTTGGACCTAGTTCCGTTAGCTGCACGGGTGCACAGCGTGGCGGTGTTGTCTCGCCGCCTGGTTTGGTTGAAATGTTGGTCGGTGGACCAGTCTTCACGTAAGACCTTAGCCAATCTGCCTTATGATGGGTCTCGCCTTTTTGGGGAGTCCTTGGATGTGTTGATTAAGGGGATCACCGGAGGTAAGAGCACTCTCTTGCCCCATTTCCCCAAGGCTAAGGGGGCTTCTGGGAAGAAGCATGCTAATTTTCGGCCCCCTCAGGGGTCCTTTCGTGCCTTTCGGTTGCACTACAAGGGCAAACCGTTCAAAGGTCAAGGCTCTCAGAAGAAGCCCTGGTCTGGTAAACAGAAGTCCGGTCAATCCGGATCCGCAGCCCATAACAGTGCGGCCTGAAGGGGCGCCCTCACCCAGTTTTGGGGTGGGGGGACGCTTGCTCGGTTTTCTTCAGCCCTGGTTGGCCCGTGTGCGGGACAGATGGGTTCAGGAGATCGTTCGATCTGGTTACAAGATCGAGTTTCTCTCTCGGCCGGAGAGCAGATTTTTTCCCTCAAATCTTCAACTGTCTCCAGAGCGTTTACGGGACCTGCACCTGGCGGTGCGGGACCTGAGGGCTCAGGGAGTGGTAGTTCCGGTGCCTCATCGGGACAGATTTCGGGGGTTTTATTCCAATCTGTTCACCGTGCCCAGAAAGGAGGGCAAGGTTCGTCCAATTCTGGACTTGAAGGCTCTGAACCGCTCTGTGCGGGTTCGCAAGTTCCGCATGGAATCCCTGCGATCGGTGGTGGCTGCCCTGGTTCCGGGGGAATTCATGGCATCCATCGATTTGAAGGATGCGTATCTTCACATCCCCATTTTCGAGGGTCACCAGAGGTACCTTCGATTTGCCATTGCGGAGGATCACTACCAGTTCGTGGCGTTGCCTTTTGGTCTCGCCTCGGCTCCGCGGGTCTTCACCAAGGTGCTTGCACCGGTTCTGGCATTATTGAGGGCCCAGGGCATTTCTGTCCTGGGGTATCTGGACGACATTCTGGTTCGGTCTGCGACCAGCCAGGGTCTGGAGAAGGACCTGTCTGTAACGATGCAAACTCTGCAGGAGTTTGGTTGGACGATAAATTTTCCAAAGTCGACGCGGAGTCCGTCGGTTCGTCTTCCCTACCTGGGAATCATTCTGGACTCGGTGCAGGCGAAGGTCTTCCTGCCGGAAGACAAACTCAGAACTCTTCAGGAGGAAGTCAGGTCCCTCAGGGACGTTCCGCACTCGTCTCTGCGGACGTGCATGAGATGTCTGGGATTGATGGTCTCGGCCTTCGAGGCGATTCCCTTCGCTCAGTTTCACACGCGGGGTCTCCAAGCGGAGATCCTGTCCATGTGGGACGGGCGACCTCACTCTCTGGATCTTCAAATCTCGTGGACTCATCGCACCAGAAGAGACCTTCTGTGGTGGCTCCAGTCCCCGATGGTGTCCGGGGGCAAGTCGTTTCGTCCTATCTCGTGGACGGAAATCACCACGGATGCCAGCCTGTCGGGCTGGGGTGGTGTTCTGGGCGTTCTGTCCGCCCAGGGGACTTGGACGGACCGGCTGCAGGGCTGCCCGGTTCGGGTGCAGACGGACAATGCCACGGCGGTGGCCTACATCAACCACCAAGGGGGCACCAGGAGTGCCCGACCGGCTCGAGAAGTGGCCGACATTCTGTCTTGGGCCGAGGCTCATGTCCCGGCGATAACGGCGGTTCACATTCCGGGGGTGGAGAACTGGCAGGCGGACTATCTGAGTCGCCAGACCCTGGATCAGGGGGAATGGTCTCTCCACCCGACTGTCTTCCAGATGTTGTGCGTGAAGTGGGGTCTTCCAGATGTGGACCTGTTCGCGTCTCGTCTCAACAACAAGGTGAGAAGGTTCATGGCAAGGACGCGCGACCCTCGGGCAGACGCGTCGGACGCGTTAGTTGCCCCGTGGCATCAGTACAGGCTGATGTACACGTTTCCACCGATTCAGTTGCTGTCCAGGTTCCTTCGCAGGTTACACTCGGAACGCAGCACGGTGATTCTTGTGGCACCGGACTGGCCTCGCCGGTCCTGGTACGCAGACCTCGTGAATCTGGCGGTCGACGCCCCGTGGCGTCTGCCTCTTCGAGACGATCTCCTGTCTCAAGGTCCAATATACCATCCTGCTTTACAGTCGCTGGCTTTGACGGCCTGGCTGTTGAGACCGAGGTCCTGAGGGAGAAGGGTCTCTCCCCAGAGGTCGTTCATACCTTGATCAACGCGAGGAAGTCTTCCTCGGGGAAGGTTTATTACCGTACTTGGAAGGCCTATTTTGCTTGGTGTGAGTCCAGGGGATTTTCTCCCCGCACGTACTCGGTTTCCCGAGTGCTGTCCTTCCTTCAAACGGGTGTCGATCAGCGTTTGGCGCTGGCTACGATAAAGGGTCAGGTGTCTGCGCTGGCCGTTCTGTTTCAACGTCCCGTGGCCTCCAACTCCTTGGTTGGCACTTTTGTTCAGGGTGTGCGGCATCTGGTTCCCCCTAGGAGGGATCCTCTGCCCCCTTGGGACTTGAATCTCGTTCTATCTGTGTTGCAACGTGCTCCTTTTGAACAGATCAGGGAGATCTTGTTGTCTATGTTGTCCAAAAAGGTTGCCTTTTTGGCTGCTATCACTTCGGCTCGCAGAGTGTCGGAGCTGGCAGCTTTGTCCTGCAAGTCTCCGTATCTGGTTGTTCATTTGGATAAGGTGGTCTTGCGACCTAATCCTTCTTTTCTTCCGAAACGAGTTTCGGAATTCCATCTTAATGAGGATATTGTCTTGCCTTCGCTGTGCGCGAAGCCTACACATCCAAAGGAGGTGAGATTACATTCTTTGGATGTTGTTCGGGCGATAAGGGTTTACCTTAAATCGACTGAGTCTTTTCGAAAGACGGATTCCTTGTTTGTTCTTCCAGAGGGTCCTCGGAAGGGCATGGCGGCGTCGGCCTCTACCTTTGCCAAATGGATCAGGCAGACCATTGAACAGGCCTATGCTTTGCAGGGGAAGGTTCCCCCTGTGCCTGTGAAGGCGCACTCTACTAGATCTCTGAGTACGTCTTGGGCCTGTCGTCATGGGGCTTCTGTAGCCCAGGTGTGTAAGGCGGCGACTTGGTCGACCGTGCACACTTTCACAAAATTCTACAAAGTAGATGTTCAGGCATCGGCGGATGCTTCCTTTGGCCGCAAGGTTCTTAGTGCGGCGATTCCCTAGGGTCCCTTGTTGGGGACCACTGGCTGTTGGGATAAGTTTTTTATCCCCTGGTTATTTGTCTTTTCCTGGGTTGTTGCTCCTGTTGAGCACCTGTTTTTTCCTGTTGCCCAGCTGGGTTCCTTCCTTTGGTAAGGTTCCTTTCTTTGATGCGGAGACTGCGTTGCCTTTCGGCGCGGATGCGTTTCCCACCCCTCATGTTTGCACTGCTTTGGGACGTCCCCATATGTGACGAATATGAAGAGGCGGCGACTGTCGGAGGACGTAAGAGAAAACGGAATTTTTGTAAAATCTTACCTGTAAAATTCCTTTCTCTGAGTCCTCCGACAGTCGCCGCCCCCGCCCCTCTTTTGGGGTTTGGTTGTATACTCTACTGCTATTCCACTAAAACTGAGATATGGTTGCAGGAAGTAGGGGTATTGACTGAGGGGACCACCCCTTGAGGGTGGGATATGTTAAAAGCTTTAATGTTAACATATTCTGTTGCCTAGCTACTCCTTCGGAGCAAAGTCTAATACCCCATATGTGACGAATATGAAGAGGCGGCGACTGTCGGAGGACTCAGAGAAAGGAATTTTACAGGTAAGATTTTACAAAAATTCCGTTGTTTGGCGTGAAAGCAACACAGCTCATCACCCTGAACACACCATCCCCACTGTCAAACATGGTGGTGGCAGCATCATGGTTTGGGCCTGCTTTTCTTCAGCAGGAACAGGGAAGATGGTTAAAATTGATGGAATTGATTCTGGAAGAAAACCTGATGGAGTCTGTAAAAGACCTGAGACTGGGACGGAGATTTGTCTTCCAACAAGACAATGATCCAAAACATAAAGCAAAATCTACAATGGAATGGTTCACAAATAAACATATCCAGGTGTTAGAATGGCCAAGTCAAAGTCCAGACCTGAATCCAATCGAGAATCTGTGGAAAGAACTGAAAACTGCTGTTCACAAATGCTCTCCATCCAACCTCACTGAGCTCGAGCTGTTTTGCAAGGAGAAATGGGCAAAAATTTCAGTCTCTCGATGTCCAAAACTGATAGAGACATACCCCAAGCGACTTACAGCTGTAATCGCAGAAAAAGGTGGCGCTACAAAGTATTAACTTAAGGGGGCTGAATAATTTTGCACGCCCAATTTTTCAGTTTTTTATTTGTTAAAAAAGTTTGAAATATCCAATAAATTTCGTTCCACTTAATGATTGTGTCCCACTTGTTGATTCTTCACAAAAAATTGCAGTTTTATATCTTTATGTTTGAAGCCTGAAATGTGGCAAAAGGTTGCAAAGTTCAAGGGGGCCGAATACTTTCGCAAGGCACTGTATTTTAACTCAAATAATCATGTGCTATTTAACTCTTAGTGAATTGACCCATTATTACTTATCTGCTCTTCATTGATTACTCCAAGTTCAAAGCACCTTCCTTCCTTTATAGCTACTTTGGAACGGTAATCAGCAAATATCTTCCTGCTGGAACAGGTTCAGTGTCCCCTCACCCTGAGATCCTCAATCTGCACCAAAATACATCCTTTTTCAAACCATCTTTTTTTCTTTTGCACTAATATCCAATATTCATTAAAACGTATCAGAAATAATTTTATAGATACCTCTTAAATGCCGCCAAGGCTTGGATTCCTCTTTGTTGGAGAGATAAATCCACCCCTTCACGACTACCCCCATTCAGATATGCCTACACGTTTTGTCCAATGATGAACACTTTATGGTTTGCATAAACTTGTACACACCATAAGTCTGAAGGAGTGGAAGTCAGCGTTATTTGGGGTTGAGTAGACCTATTTTTTCACGTCAACTGTTATCGGCATTCCTTGAGGCACCTTTGCTGTTTGATGGGTTCTTTTCTGATCCACACCACATGATATTAAGGGAATTAGTTTAGCATTGCATTAAAAATTGGCATTGTTGAGAAGCATGTACAATTTGTCTCCGTAACCTATTTAAAAAGCAGTGACATTCGTTACTAGTAACGTTATTGATTTCTTTAGTGTCTTTCTTTCTGAACAGCTTGGATTCAGACCTTCTCTAATGTTTCCAATCATGGCTTAAACTGCTTGTGGGGCAAGCTGGTGCCTTTAGATTTTTTTTTAAGACTATTAAGCTTAATGTATTTGACTATCCAGACCTGTGAAAACTATGTGAGTGTCTTTAATTAGTTTCTATCAGGATTTGAATCTGCCTTGGAAACGCTGCATGTTAAAAATGTTTTCTGCTAAATTGTACTTCCCAGCTGTCAATCATTTAGAGAAACTGTCTCTTTTTTCTCTTGAGTTTTCCCTCTTTTGGTCTAATCTATAAACCAGGGGTCTATAACTTTTCAGAATGAGGGCCACAGCGCCAATTTTTCACACATTCACGAGCCAAAAAAATCAGTTATTTAATAAATATATGTGTCCCCAATAGAGCCTCCCCACACATCTGTTTCCCCATCAGAACCTCTTCACCCATCTATGTCCACATTAGAACCTCCCCACACATTTGTGTCCCCATCAATGTCTTCCCTCACATCTGTGTCCCCATAAGAGACTCCCCACACATCTGTTTCCTCATTAGAGCCTCCAGGCACATCTGTGTCCACATCAGAACCTTTCCCCACATGTTTGTCCCCATCAGAGTCTCCCCCACATCTGTGTCCCCTTCAGAGTTTCCCTCACATCTATACCCAAAATTGCTGCACAATGCACGCATTTGCGACACGGTAGTACAGTTTATAGTTTTTAAGTGAGGCGACATTGGGCAATACTGTGCCTCGTGGATCTTTGACTCTTTCCATATTCAGGTAGATCTCCACATCTCCAAGGTTGCCTATTCTGTTTTAGATTATGAGATTATATGATTGAGTAGCACTTTTGTTAGGTGTACTAACTTTAGGTGCAAAGAGTGATATTTGGGTGAAAGAGAGTGCTGCACTTAATAATTTATTTTAATTATACCAGTAAGTAGAACATGTTTTTATTTTAGGTAAAAAAAAAAAAACAACAACCTTAAGCCGCATTTTGTGAGGCACGGCAGCCCATTCTATCAGCTGGAGTGAGGTTACCTACTGCGGGTGCATTATCCTACGAGAGGGCATTATTCAGCAGGACACCACCATTTTATTCTCTAGGGCCTCTGCTTTCAGAATATATATGTTTGGGGCTTAAAATGTTTTTTTAGCAAAAAAAAGAGGGCAAATTTGAATGTGTGTGAAAAAAAAAAGCCCTGGACAGCAAGTGGTTAAGCAAAAAAAAAGGCACTGGGACTCAAGTGGTTAAATCCTAGTGCTATTTTGATTGGCAACACATAATGGGATTTGAAGTTTCATAACAGATGGAGAGCCTCGGGTCCACTTCCTCCATTTTCATGTTCTATCCTCATGCTGTGTGGATATTTTCAGCCAGTGGAGTATAAAGGATGGCATTTGTGCCCTGTAATTGCTTCGTTTTCCTAGAACTGGGGAAACACACTATTGAGTTTTTAGTTTATAATGAGTGTTTGTCTTGCTTTATTTTCTTGCAGATACACGTGAATCCATGTTTTTATCAAGCCTCCAACAAGGGCACCTTTATAACTTTGAAAAGAGATGAATGGTGCTGGCTGTACTCTGGTGACTGCATCTCCCTCTTACCTGACAAATACTGTTTTCGGGTCATTGCACAACATCCTTCAGAGGAAGCAACACTGAGGTAAAGAAATTGCTCTGTGTACTATTAATAATGACATTTGTTTAAAGGGTTAGCTCACCTTTACCACGAAAACTGCCTAGGTAGATAAAAACAAACTGTATAGATTTGACCAAAGTCAACCATTTGCTGTCCGCGTAACGTACACTTATTGCAGCAGTTCGGCTCTATTGCACGAAAACATGTACCTGTAGGTATTTTGTGCAATAGCCTCTAGATGGCGCACACGGGGCTGGAGAAATTATCATGCGCTGATTGGAGAGAGGGGGGGCAATCCGATATCCGCCTGCCACCCACGATCGTTCCCGAGAGAGGCAGAACGGCGGTCTGCCTTTGTAAACTAAGCAGATCGCCGTTCTGACAGGGGTGAAGATGGAGACCTTGTGTTTCTGCTAAGCAGGAACATAGATCTCTGTCTTCCCTCAGTCATAGGCACCCCCTAGGGACACATTTAACCCTTTGATCACCCCTGATGTTAACCCCTTCCCTGCAGTGTTAATTTTGGCAGCAAATTTCAATTTAGTTTTAGTCTTAGTCTTAGGACTAAAATGGCATTTTAGTTTTAGTCCCATTTTAGTCTTCTGAAAGTGTTTTAGTCGTATTTAGTCGACTAAAACTCCAGTATATTTTAGTCGACTAAAACGTCCTACATTTTAGTCGACTAAAACTAATTTTAGTCATCTATAATCAAATGGGTGTAGTTCAATTGTAATTTGTAATGCATTATTTAAGCATTTCTCTACAATTTCCAAACTCATTATATACTACTGCTGGTCCTGGAGTGAAAAATCGAATATGTTATTATTTATGGTATTAAGCTTTGAGCATGCACCAGTGTTAATTTTGGCAGCAAATTTCGATTTAGTTTTAGTTATAGTCTTTTGACTAAAATGCCATTTTAGTCGTATTTTAGTCTTAAGACTAAAATTCCCTTTTAGTTTTAGTCGTATTTTAGTCTTAAGACTAAAATGCCATTTTAGTTTTAGTCTTATTTTAGTCATCTGAATTGTGTTAGTCGACGAAAACGTTTTAGTCGGTTTTAGTCGACGAAATTAACACTGCTTCCCTGTCAGTGTCATTAGTACAGTAACAGTGCATATTTTTTTAGCACCGATCACTGTGTTGGTGTCACTGGTCCCCAAAAAGTGTCACTTAGTGTCAGGTGTCCGATCTGTCGCAGTCTTGCTATAAGTCACTGTTTGCTGCCATTACTAGTAAAAAAATAAATAAATAAAAATTCCATAAAAATATCTCATTGTAGATGCTCTAACTTTTACGCAGCTGCAAACCAAACAATATACACTTTTTGGGGATTTTTTTTTTTTTTTACAAAAATGTGTAGCAAAATATACAGTCAGGTCCATAAATATTGGGACATCGACACAATTCTAATCTTTTTGGCTCTATACACCACCACAATGGATTTGAAATGAAACAAACAAGTTGCCCTTTAACTGCAGACTTTCAGCTTTAATTTGAGGGTATTTACATCCAGATCAGGTGAACGGTGTAGAAATTACAACAGTTTGTATGTGTGCCTCCCACTTTTTAAGGGACCAAAACTAATGGGACAGATTAACAATCATAAATCAAACTTTCACTTTTTAATACTTGGTTGCAAATCTTTTGCAGTCAATTACAGCCTGAACTCTGGAACGCATAGACATAACCAGACGCTGGGTTTCATCCCTGGTGATGCTCTGCCTGGCCTCTACTGCAACTGTCTTCAGTTCCTGCTTGTTCTTGGGGCATTTTCCCTTCAGTTTTGTCTTCAGAAAGTGAAATGCATGCTCAATCGGATTCAGATCAGGTGATTGACTTGGCCATTGCATAACATTCCACTTCTTTCCCTTAAAAAACTCTTTGGTTGCTTTCACAGTATGCTTCGGGTCATTGTCCATCTGCACTGTGAAGCACCGTCCAATGAGTTCTGAAGCATTTGGCTGAATATGAGCAGATAATATTGCCCGAAACTTCAGAATTTATCCTGCTGCTTTTGTCAGCAGTCACATCATCAATAAATACAAGAGAACCAGTTCCATTGGCAACCATACATGCCCACGCCATGACACTACCACCACCATGCTTCACTGATGAGGTGGTATGCTTTGCATCATGAGCAGTTCCTTTCCTTCTCCATTATCTTCTCTTCCCATCACTCTGGTACAAGTTGATCTTGGTCTCATCTGTCCATAGGATGTTGTTCCAGAACTGTGAAGGCTTTTTTAGATGTTGTTTGGCAAACTCTAATCTGGCCTTCCTGTTTTTGAGGCTCACCAATGGTTTACATCTTGTGGTGAACCCTCTGTATTCACTCTGGTGAAGTCTTCTCTTGATTGTTGACTTTGATACACATACACCTACCTCCTGGAGAGTGTTCTTGATCTGGCCAACTGTTGTGAAAGGTGTTTTCTTCACCTGGGAAAGAATTCTTCGGTCATCCACCACAGTTGTTTTCCGTGGTCTTCCGGGTCTTTTGGTGTTGCTGAGCTCACCGGTGCGTTCTTTCTTTTTAAGGATGTTCCAAACAGTTGATTTGGCCACACCTAATGTTTTTGCTATCTCTCTGATGGGTTTGTTTTGTTTTTTCAGCCTAATGATGGCTTGCTTCACTGATAGTGACAGCTCTTTGGATCTCATATTGAGAACTGACAGCAACAGATTCCAAATGGAAATAGCACACTTGAAATGATCTCTGGACCTTTTATCTGCTCCTTGTAAATGGGATAATGAGGGAATAACACACACCTGGCCATGGAACAGCTGAGCAGCCAATTGTCCCATTACTTATGGTCCCTTAAAAAGTGGGAGGCACATATACAAACTGTTGTAATTCCTACATCTTTCACCTGATTTGGATGTAAATACCCTCAAATTAAAGCTGAAAGACTGCAGTTAAAGCACATCTGGTTTGTTTCATTTCAAATCCATTGTGGTGGTGTATAGAGCCAACAAGATGAGAATTGTGTCAATGTCCCAATATTTATGGACCTGACTGTATATTGGCCTAAACTGATAAAGAAATTAGATTTTTACATTTTTCATTGGTTGTGTTTTATAGCCAAAAGTAAAAAGTATTGTTTTTTTTTTCTTTTTTCAAAATTGTTGCTCTTTTTGTTTATAACGCAAAAAATAAGAACTGCAGAGGTGATCAAATACCACCAAAAGAAAGTTCTAATTGTGGGGAAAAAAGGACTTCAGTTTTATTTGGGTACAGCGTGGCACGACAACGCAATTGTCAGTTACAATAACGTAGTACTGTATCGTAAAAAATGGCCTGGTCTCTAAGGAGGTAAAACCTTCGGGGGCTGAAGTGAGTAAAGTAGAACAATAGGCAGAACTTTTTTTTTCCCATTTTGGATATAAGAAAGGGTTATAACCCCTGTGAAATTTTTTTTTCTGCCATCTGTGTCCCAAATCTGAGATTTCCCTTCACTTCCTGTCCCATAATCAAACCGGAAGTGAGAAGAAATCCCAGAAAATTAAGGGAATTCCTTGGGGACCCCCCATCAGAACTAGTGTCCCCATTGGAAGATTTCCTTTCTATTACTTTTCTGGGGACAACCGAAAATTTGGGATTTTCTTTTACTTTCACTTTTAATGATAGTGGTAAGCAATACAAATAGAGAGGGTGAATCTCCCTATTGGGGGCACAGACAGCGATAAAAACTGAGAAGTGTTGCAATCCCTCTACACTCTATCCAAAATATCACGCGAGAACACAGGGGGCGGGGGTCTAATGGTGACGTCACCAGATAGCTACGCCCCATGGCTATATGTCAGGGAGCAGAGCTAGCATTACCACAGGAGACTGCGTCGGAGGAGGACCGGGTCAGCGGTGGAGAAGACAGCAGAGGCGGAGAATACCGGAGGCAGAAGAGCGGAGGAAGAAGACCTGAGGGAGAAGATTGGAGGAAGATTTTTAATAAAGGACTTCTCAAAACTGTCTCTTGTCTTTATATACACTACACTACCTTTTGTGGGGTGAATGGGTAGGGGTACAATGTATTCCATACTTATTCACATGGGGGGGGTCTAAGGGCATGGGGCTTCCAGACTCCGATAAGCCCCCTGCCCGCAGACCCCCACAACCACCGCCCAGGGTTGTCGGGAAAAGGCCCTTGTCCCCATCAACGTGGGGGCAAGGTGCTTTGGGGTGGAGGGGGGGTGCAGACCTCCCGCGCTCCAAAGCACCCACCCCCCTTGTTATGGGCATGTGACCTGGTATGGTCCAGAAAAGGAGGGGGGGGGGACTGGCTTGTCCCCTCTCTTTTTTTGACCCGCCGAACTGCATGCTCGGATAAGGGTCTGTTGATTTGGGGGGGCACAACATTTTTTCTTTTTTTGACGTGGGGGTTCCTCAAAATCCATACAAGACTGAAGGGTCTAATACGGTCTTGGGGGGGACACTTCTTTTTTTTTTTTCAATTTAGTGGGCAGTTCCCTTTCAAGATCCATACCAGACTCAAAGGGCCTGGTATGAAACTTGGGGGGGGGGGGGGGGCCCACGCTGTTATTTTTTAAATTTTGGCGTGGGGTTTCCCTTCAAGATCCTCACACCATGCTGATCCGACTTGGATTTGACTTCTATTTAAATCAATGGGCTGAAAGTCAGATAAAAGACGGCCCTCATAGGGAACCATTGATTTTGAATAGAGGTAGAGAAATGCTGCTAAAAGCTAACGTGGCTAAACGCGCATTAAGGCCAATGCAAAAAGCTACTAAAAGCGTGTTTTTACAGCTGCTTTTTCCTGGTGTTGGTGGTGGCTCTGCAGCTCGTTTTTTCTAACGGCCTGTGTGCATGAGGCCTTAAGTTGCACAGTGTGATTTTATCTACAGGAGTCCCTTACCCACATAGGCAGTTCTTTGGTAAAGGTGAACTATACCTTTAAGCATTCTGTGTGCAAGGATGTGGCTTCCATATTGGTGTATCACATTGAGTGTCTATATTTCTGCAGTTCAATTGAATCCAGCAGGTTCATGACTGGATGCAAGTTTAAAGCATTCAATGCTGTTGATGCACAAGTAAATCCTTCTATGCTAGTTTTGTAATTTGTCACTGTAAAACCAGCTACATAGACTGTACAAGTTAGCAACACAGACAGGACAGATTTCCTCTACTTATGTAATAGTGTATGGAATGAATCAGTTTCATTAAAGTAACACTGAGAGGCAGAAACCTCAGTTGGGATGAAGCCTAATCTAGGAGGTCTCCGTTAAACCCTTGACCTCTGGAAGATTTACCCTCCTTTATGTCTAGGTTATTTTTTGTGATATGGCGCTGGGTTCTTTAACTGACAGTTGGGTGGTCATGTAATAATGCTGTACCCAAATAAAATGTATGTAATTTGTTTCCACAAATAGAGCTTTTATTTTGGCGGTATTTGATCTCTACTGCGCTTTTTATTTTTTACGCAATAAACAAAAAAAAGACCAACAATTTTTATAAAAAGCATATCCAATAAAAGATTTTAAAAATCCAAATTTCTTTATAAATTTTGACCAATATGTATTCTGCTACATAGTTTTGGTAAAACATTCAAATAAGTGTATTTTGATTAGTTTGCGCAAAAGTTATCATGTCTATAAACTATGGTATAGCTACTGACTTTTTTTTTTTATACTAGTAATGGCGGCAATCAGCAGTTTATAGCGGGACTGCGATATTGCGGCAGAAAATCTGCACATTATTAGTGATACTAACACAGTGATCAGTGCTAAAAATATGCACTGTTACGGTACTAATGACACTGGCTGGGAAGGGATTAAACATAGGACGATAAAAGGGTTAACTGTGTGCCTAACCAGTGTTGTGCTGTACTGTATGTGCTGCTTTTACTAGGGGAAGAGATGGATTTTGTTTCCCAGCTTTGCAGGGGCACAAAATCTATCCCTACCCTCCTGTCAGAACGGAGATCTGCCTTGTTCACATAGGCAATTCTCCATTCTGAGTCTCTGCCTGATGATCGGCAGGTGTCAGCGGACATCCAGTGCCCAGCACCCGCAGATCGGCTTGCAGAAGCAAATCACAGCAGAAGTGGTGCGCACGTGCCCCTGTAAGCGAACGTGCAGAATCACACACACACACACACATATATATATATATATATATATATGTGATTCTGCACAGGGGAGCCTGTAGCAATAAATCTGCTATGGGATGGTCAGTAAGTGGTTAATAGAACAAGGTTTGTCCAGTTGTGTGTGTCTGGATGTAGGTTGCCATCACCCCATAATGTAAATGAAGAAGAAATTCCCCTAGAATGTGGGATTTTAAGGGCGACCTTAAAGCGGAGTTCAAGCCTTTTCACTCACCTGTCCCACGGTCCGGCGATGCGGCCACCCGAAGCCTCGATCCTCTTCCCTCTGGTCTCAGCGGCGCCGGCATCACTGGTGTGGGCACCCGGCTGTGACAGTTTGCGGCTTCACAGCCGGGTACGCGCTGCGCATGTGCGAGTTGCACTGCACGTCTTGATTGGCCGGAAATCTTCTGAGACCTCTGACATGTCCCAGAAGATTGCAGGGAGGGAGGGGGAGAGAAGAACTTCCGTTCAGGGCGCCGCGGCGCTCCGAGCGGAAGTGGGAGCGGGTACCTGTCAAAACTAGGTACCCGCTCCCCCCCCAAAAAAATTACATGCCAAATGTGGCATGTCAAGGGATATTACTACCTAAAACGGAAGTTCCACTTTTGGGTGGAACTCCGCTTTTACATCCAATTATAGGAACAACCATATATAAAAAAACATATATTTATTGAATTAGCATATAAAAAGCATTATCAAAATGTAACATGTGGATACAAAGTCATGGCTAACAACATATGTCAAACATAACAAAGGGACTGAGTCAAT
Source organism: Pelophylax lessonae (assembly GCF_965119305.1). Classification (NCBI taxonomy): domain Eukaryota; kingdom Metazoa; phylum Chordata; class Amphibia; order Anura; family Ranidae; genus Pelophylax; species Pelophylax lessonae. The sequence continues at coordinate 587,474,456 of NC_138770.1, forward strand.
GCCTGAATTCCAGGGAAGAGCTGACGCGTTTCGGATGTGGCATTCTAGTAGAGCTCTACTGGAACTCCTTCATTCATATCATCATGGTCACTTTATAATGGCATACGGAGCAGTGCACAAATACTTCATATTAGCACCAAATGTGGACGGTGGGATCACCAAGGAGTAATTCTTCCGGGTGTGCTACACCCTTACCTTACTGCTGTAAGGTTACAGCATTTAAAGATGGATTTCCAAAAGATCCTATAATCATCCCGGGAGGGGGGGGGGGGTGTATGTTGGAGGGCGCGGTGGTATCCTTACTGCTGCAAGGACAGCTGGTAACCAGAGATGATCTCCTGAAGAAGTCACGTGACCATGACGATACGCGTAGAGACGTTAGGCAGACGCGGAAGTGCAGCATCACGGACCGTTCGGGACTCCTTGCCCCAACACCTATACACCGTATATTGGATACTTAACTGTAAGTTGCTACTTATTTTTTAATAAAACCGTTTCAAAAATACTACACCAGAAGAAGCCTTTTGTCTATTCACCCTTACTTGGAGCATATAGGATACTGTGACGTCCCCTACCCCCTCGGATGGTCTGAGGAATACAAGGAACCTTGTATTATTTATTAGATGTATGGACTTTTTGATTAGCTCTCATCTGCGGCTGATTTTACTACTTAGTAATTAATTAACCTAATCCTGTTGTCACGCAGTCACCTTGTACACTGCAGTCCCCTATTCACACTCTAAATGTTTTATGATTTAATCACTGCCATTTATTGGTGTCACTGTTCTGTTATTTATGACTGGCACTCTAGCCTCAGTTATTATTTGCACTTTTGCTGCACCAGTAGCACTCTATATTGTCATTCCGTTTACAACACAGGAGTCACATTTTTATTTACGGATTTTATCCATACCATTGATCTTTGTATCTTTTAAGTGGAACCCCATCACTGTACTACTGGCTATATACACACTTTTGTTGCACTTTATACTGTCACCCTGCTTACAGCACAAAAGTCACATTATGTTTACGGATTGTACTTATACCATTGATTTCTGTACCTTATTACGGATAAGCGCAGCTTCATTACTGTACCACTTGCTATCTATTCAGTTTCTTTGGAAAGGCTGAAATAGGAGCCGCAGCTATCCCTTATCTTTAGTTTGTTATATATTTCTATTCTTATTCCACTCTTTTGTTGATAGCGCAGAGGCTTCCTCATACAATTTATCAAGTGGTTAATATGGCTTGCATGATAAAGGAGGAAGCAGCTTTATTCCCCTTTTTTAAGGCATTTTATACCCTCTATTTTTGATCTACCTGATGATCTGGCCAGTAACACACTGTATTAGGGTGGCTACACTCTGGAAGCAACAGAGACACCTTTGGGCAAGAGCATTGTTAGCCTGGGGGAAGGGTAGTTTGATGTACTAGCAGATTAACCACTTACGGACTGCCTGCCGCAGTTTTACATTGCTACTTTGACGTTAAATACCTGTGTTATGGTAGCAGATAGCTGTCATAACCCGGTATTTTCTTACGGGGCGAGCGGTCCTCTTTCACATAAAAGTGGTCCCAGTGGCAGATTCGCCACAAGACCACTTTTATGGGTGGCGGGAGAGGTTCCCCCTCCCCTCCTGCCACTTCCCGGGCGTTTTCCCCGCTTACCGGAGCCGTCGGTAGCAGGGAAAATGATCCAGTCCTTTCATATCCTAGGCAGGAAGTCGAGTGAGGGCAGGATAGACAGGACTCTCTGAGGACGTCACAGGAAGTGACGAAATGCATTAGATTGGAACGCATTGTGTCGTTACGTCATGTAAGGTGAAACGCAAGCCGGAAGCACCACTCGCCACTCTGCAGGGAGGACGCGCAGCCCGCACCGCTGACCACCAGTGATCCGCTTTTAAAATTTATTGCATTTTAACCCAAATTGTGGGTAATAAACTTTATTATCAAACTACTACACTATCTGGAGCTTCGTTCTCCTTCCCCCATATCCAAACTGGCCGTACATCCCGGAGTTTAAGGAGCCGGCACCAATCCATAGGATCCTAAAAGGGAAACCATCCCAGCCCAGGGGGCAACTAAGCACAAGTGGTCCTAATGCCATAAGGCATATAGGATCCACAAGATCCGGTAAGTGATTCACTTCACCCACACACATGGCAAAACTAATCAATGTGATGGACAATCACGTTTGAGCACTTGCACCTTTTGAATCCGTTGGAAAACTCACAATCACTGAGAACTTTGTTAATATAATATTTGAGCACTACAGTCACCTTTTTGGACTTTATCCCTGATCATATTCATTGAACATATTTATTGATATATTATTTAATAAGTCACTGATGCATAATGTGGCACTTATTTATTTATTAGATTATTGATTGATTTTGATACTGTTATTTATATAAGGCTGTTCACAAGTCACCTTATAATCACTATTATTATCACCATATTTATATCTATTAACTTTTATTGACAGAATAATATATAATTTTACTGACAGTTTTTATGTTTATCACATAAAAACTGTTTTAGTTAATATCACTGTTAATCAAGCAATACTGCGCAGGAGTGAGATTGCATGTTGGGTAACCAGCTGCACAAAATCCAGGAAATAAGGCCTGGTCACCTTTAGCTGCCCACATCCTGCATGGCCTTGCCGGAATCAAGGGACACAAAAGAAAACTTATCAGTTTGTAAGTGATTTTATTGTGCACATAGCCAGCAATATCCATTATTGTTATGGTGATTTACAACAATCGCTATCATTTTATTAGTGTAATTTGGGCAATGGGACTGGAACTCTGTCTCAGCGGGGAACGAGCGCGGGTGTCAGGCGGCAATCAGAGCCGCCTGCTCCGTGCATCGGATTCCCCGCTGCTGAGTGGGGACGGGAGCGTGCTCGCCCCCTAGCTGCCGGCGCGTGACCGATGTAGCCCTACGACGGTTCGTGCAGGAGGGCCAGCCTGCCGCAGTATATATGAGGTGGGTGATCCGGAACCTGTAAAATCTAATTTTCTCCATATTTAATTCCCCTAGCACACAGAACTACTTTAATTAAATGTTTATTTCTTTTTGCTACTGTTCTTGAAAAATATGTGCAGATCCTATTTTGTTATATTTGGTGCAAACACAACTATTTAAAGGAAATCTGTCATCATAGATTTAAGGGGCTGACATTGCTTTACTCCATCTAAAAATGCTTGGTGCTTATCTGTCTCTCTTGATAGCCCTGCCCCTGACCCAGTACCAACTTGCCGAAAGTAGTGTCAGAAATTGTCAGAAATTCTGCATGCCTTTTCCAAGTCACTGAAAGATGAAAGCTGTTACGCCGAGTAAATAGATAGCTAACATGTCATGCTTTAAAATTGTGCATGCTCCTGGAATGACGCCAAACTATGGTACCTAAAAATCTCCATAGGCAACCTTTTAAAAATGTCTACAGGTTACCAGTTTAGAGTTACAAAGGAGTTTTAGTGCTTGAATTATTGCTCTCGCTCATACGTTCGTGGCGATACCTTACATTTGTGGTGCAAACACTGTGTACATATGGGCGTGACCTATATATGCGTTCACTACTGCCCGAGCACGCAGGGATGGGGAAACTTTAAAAATGTTTTTTAATTTTGTATTTTTAATTTTTACACTGTCCCTTTTTAAAAATTTATTTTTGATCACTTGTATTGCTATCGCAAGGAATGTAAACATCTGTTATAGTCTCTTAGGCCCCTTTAACACTTGTGCGACTTGTGGGACTGCAAAGTCGCATGTCAAGTCATACCGCATGATTTCCAATGAGTACCATTCATATCTGTGCGACTTCAAAGTAGTCCCTGCACTAGTTTGGTCCAACTTTGCTGTGACTTGAGGTCCATAGACCTCAAGATTACACAGGCATTGCTTCAAGTCGCGTCAAAGTCATGTCAAAGTCGTTCGGCAAAGTTGCGTGACTTTCAGGTGGCACAAGTGTAAAAGGGGCCTTAAGTACGTGTAGCTAAAAAAAAAAGACTGTTCAAAACTGCAACAGCTGTCTTGCGTTTTTATTATGCATCCATTGGGAACTAAAGTCACGCAACTTGTTTGTCAGACGCAGACCAAAGCTAGACAGGTACAATGTTGTACATAATAATATTAAGCAGTTGTAGTTAAAGAATGAGTAGAGTTGCACCAAGCATCCCAAATCTTATGGTGTTTACGGAGACAACCTCAGTTGTCGTAAATTATTTTCTCCTAGGGAATGATTTGATTTACTGGGTTAACCCACTGAGGGATTATAGGAGGAGATAGTTTTAACATTTAAACTCAATCAGCTTTTAGGCTAAAAACAAGGTTTTTCCTAAAAATGTTTTGGTGTACTTAGGTCACACTTCCTCATCTAAAAGTCCCAGCAGGCATATCCATGGGGTTAGCAGGACTGGGGTAGAACTTATTGTGGAGAGCAGAACTACCACCTTTCCATTATCAGTGTATGTCTGGGCAGAACCACATCAGATGTATAGAATCTGCTTGAGACTGTGCACATCTAGTACAGTTGTATGTGGGAATACGATACGATGCATGGCAAAAAGGAGGGTGAGTGTAAGTTTGATAGATGATGTACAGTATATGTTCCAAATAATTATTCAGGGCCAGTAATACTGTTAAGTGAGAGGAGCATACTTCCTCCCAATCCTCTTCAGTTATAGAGGGGATTAAGGACTGCCACTTGGCCCTGACCTGCAAAGGAGACCTGCCCAGCTTTACCACTTTACCACCGGAGGATTTTCCTGCTTAACGTCCAGGCCACTTTTTGCAACTTGGCACTGCGTGACTTTAACTGACAATTGCGCGGTCATGCAACCCTATACCCAAACGAGATTTACGTCCTTTTTTTCCCACACACATTCCTGGCAGGGAAAAGGGTTAACATCAGGGACAAGCAAAAGGTTAAATGTGTCCCTAGGCAGTGCTTTCTAACTGTGTGGGGATGCTTGTACTGTGGGAAGACAGAGATCCATGTTCCCGCTTAGCAGAAACACAGGATCTCTGTCTTCCCTTGTCACAGAACGGCGATCTGCCTTGTTGACATATGCAGACCGCCATTCTGCCTCGGCCGGGAACGATCCTTGGACCCACTGATTGGCTCCCGCTGTGTCTAATTACAGTGGAAGCTGGTCACAGGAGCAAGAGTGCGCACCGCAAACCTGGAAGTGAAGAAGACGTAAAGGTACATGATTTCGTCTGTAGGAGCCATCGCCCCAAAGTACATATACCTGGGGAGGTCAGCAAGCAGTTAATTGAGTAAACATGCAGCTTCCCAAATTTTTTTTGTATCTACTGAAAAAAAAGTCATAATTTTACAAAACGGGGAAAGAATAAGACAGGCAATATGCAGTCTCAAATACAAAAATCAAACTAGAAAGAAAAAAAAAAATTCAAACATTATTCAAAGCTGCCTGAGTAGACCTAACATTGTGGATCTGGTATGTTATCCTAAGGGTCCTTTCACACGAACGATCCAATCAGAACCGCCTGTCAGTTTTTTAGGCGGACCTGATCGGATCCTCAATGCATCCCTATGGGGCAGCAGATGTCAGCGGAGACATCTCCGCTGACACCCGCTGCTATTCGATTCCAATCCTGTCTGAAATCCGGACGGATCGGATCGGATGAGAATGGACAGGCAGTCTGTTCTCACCTGATTCCCCCATAGAGGACAGCAGAGATCTGACAGCTTCCTCTCCGCACACAGAGCGGAAACGGAGCTGTCATCCGCCTGCTCAGCGGGGATCGGCGGATCGATCCCCGCTGAGCAGAACGGAGTCCGCCATCGGGGGCGGACTGTGTGAAAGGACCCTAAGGCCCCTTTCACACAGGCGGACTGTTCATATCCGCCTGTCCGTTTGTTTGGCGGATCTGAACGGATGCCCAATGCATCTCTATGGGGCATCGGATGTCAGCGGAGACATGTCCGCTGACATCTGATCCGATCCGTCAAATCTGGATGGATGGAAACCCTATTTTCCATGCGTTCAGCGGATCAGATGGGATAGGATCTGATGAGAACGGACAGACGGTCCGTTCCCATCCGATTCCCCCATAGGGAACAGTGGGACCCGACAGCTCTGTCGTCGTACACAGCTGCCATCCGCCTGCTCAGCGAGGGATCGGCGAATCGAAAACGGAGTCCGCTGACAGACTCCCCTGTGTGAAAGGGGCCTTAGGCATATGGCATATGTTGGACATAGTCCATAAAAGTTGAACCCCTAGTCAGAAAAAACAGTGCTACAATCATACAAAAGATTTGAACTTGAGCCTGCTAAGCAAATATAAGTCATACAGTGGGTACGGAAAGTATTCAGACCCCCTTAAATTTTTCACTCTTTGTTATATTGCAGCCATTTGCTAAAATCATTTAAGTTCATTCTTCTTCCTCATGAATGTACACATAGCACCCCATACTGACAGAAAAACACAGAATTGTTGACATTGTTGCAGATTTATTAAAAAAGAAAAACTGAAATATCACATGGTCCTAAGTATTCAGACCCTTTGCTCAGTATTTAGTAGAAGCCCCCTTTTGATCTAATACAGCCAGGAGTCTTTTTGGGAAAGATGCAACAAGTCTTTCACACCTGGATTTGGGGATCCTCTGCCATTCCTCCTTGCAGATCCTCTCCAGTTCTGTCAGGTTGGATGGTAAACGTTGGTGGACAGCCATTTTTAGGTCTCTCCAGAGATGCTCAATTGGGTTTAAGTCAGGGCTCTGGCTGGGCCATTCAAGAACAGTCACGGAGTTGTTGTGAAGCCACTCCTTCGTTATTTTAGCTGTGTGCTTAGGGTCATTGTCTTGTTGGAAGGTAAACCTTCGGCCCAGTCTGAGGTCCAGAGCACTCTGGAGAAGGTTTTTGTCCAGGATATCCCTGTACTTGGCCGCATTCATCTTTCCCTCGATTGCAACCAGTCGTCCTGTCCCTGCAGCTGAAAAACACCCCCACAGCATGATGCTGCCACCACCATGCTTCACTGTTGGGACTGTATTGGACAGGTGATGAGCAGTGCCTGGTTTTCTCCACACATACCGCTTAGAATTAAGGCCAACAAGTTCTATTTTGGTCTCGTCAGACCAGAGAATCTTATTTCTCACCATCTTGGAGTCCTTCAGGTGTTTTTTAGCAAACTCCATGCAGGCTTTCATGTGTCTTACACTGAGGAGAGGCTTCCGTCGGGCCACTCTGCCATAAAGCCCCGACTGGTGGAGGGCTGCAGTGATGGTTGACTTTCTACAACTTTCTCCCATCTCCTGACTGCATCTCTGGAGCTCAGCCACAGTGATCTTTGGGTTCTTCTTTACCTCTCTCACCAAGGCTCTTCTCCCCCGATAGCTCAGTTTGGCCGGACGGCCAGCTCTAGGAAGGGTTCTGGTCGTCCCAAACGTCTTCCATTTGAGGATTATGGAGGCCACTGTGCTCTTAGGAACCTTAAGTGCAGCAGAAATCTTTTTTTGTAACCTTGGCCAGATCTGTGCCTTGCCACAATTCTGTCTCTGAGCTCTTCAGGCAGTTCCTTTGACCTCATGATTCTCATTTGCTCTGACATGCATTGTGATCAGGAAGGTCTTATATAGACAGGTGTGTGGCTTTCCTAATCAAGTCCAATCAGTATAATCAAACACAGCTGGACTCAAATGAAGGTGTAGAACCATCTCAAGGATGATCAGAAGAAATGGAAAGCACCTGAGTTAAATATATGAGTGTCACAGCAAAGGGTCTGAATACTTAGGACCATGTGATATTTCAGTTTTTCTTTTTTAATAAATCTGCAACAATGTCAACAATTCTGTGTTTTTCTGTCAGTATGGGGGGCTATGTGTACATTCATGAGGAAGAAGAATGAACTTAAATGATTTTAGCAAATGGCTGCAATATAACAAAGAGTGAAAAATTTAAGGGGGTCTGAATACTTTCCGTACCCACTGTATATGCTACCATGAGACAAAACACGATTTTCCTCAAATTGGCAAGTCTAAAGACAAGTCAGAACACTCTTGGTGTTTTCTAGCTTCCCACCAAATCAATCTTGCCAGGGTCACACCAGATACTGGCTGGTTTTCTGACCCCCCCCATAACAGTAAAACTGCACATTTTGGAGTGGCCTTTTATTGTGGTCAGCCTAATGCCCTGTACACACGTTTCGATAATCATACGACAAAACTCGCTTTCGACCTGATCGCACGATAATCTGATCGTTAGTACACAGCTTTTGACAGCTGATCACGACAGTTCATCCAACAAAATCTGAAGGGACAAACAGGAAAACTTCTGTCGTATGACAGCCTCGCAAACGACAATCGTTTCATCAGTACACTATGCGTCCACTAAAAATTGATCAACAAAGACCGCGCATGCTCAGAAACACTAAAATAGCACGGAAAAAGCCTGGCTGCCATTGTTTTTGTTTTGCACCATCTGATACGTAGCTAAGCAGCCAGGAATCTTTTCCAGAATTGTACGAAAAAAATCATACGGTTTGTATGCATTGTTGAATTCGATGTTAGTATCACGCAACAAAATGCGAACGATAAGTCGTCCGATTATCTGAACGTGTTTACGAGGCATAAGGCACAACTGTACAATAATCATGCTGTCTAATCTTGATATGCCACACCTGTGAGGTGGATGGATTATCTCAGCAAAGGAGAAGCGCTCACTAACACAGATTTAGACAGATTTGTGAACAGTATTTGAGAGAAATAGGCCTTTTGTGTACATAGAAAAAGTCTTAGATCTTTGAGTTCAGCTCATTAAAAATGGGGGCAAAAACAAAAGTGTTGGGTTATAATTTTTTTCAGTGTAGTTCAAAATTATTACTGACAGCACATAAAATGGGTGGGGTTGTAAGAATTTTTTTGGTTAAAAAATCATTCTGTGTTCATGCTTGTTATCGGTACAAAGGATTACTTGGACTACAGAACAATTACAGTATAATTATACTGTAGGTTGTGGTAATTTTAAATAATAGGGATATTTTTATTAATGCTAAAATTACACAGGATGGCTAGTGTAGTGATTATATAATGTGTTAGTACTTTAATCTGCTTAACAAAAGTGGAGATACCCTTTACAGGGCTCCTAAACCCCTCCATAGCAGGGATGTACCTAATTAGCTCTCCTAGTTTGTAGAAAGATAGAGTCAAATTAAGTTAATGGACTTTGCATTACACTGGAAACTGATTAATTGCTACTGCCAGATCCTTCGCATTGCGGCAGTGGCATGCCTCACATCATTGATTAGGAGAAAATGTATGTAAAGCTTTAAAACCTATATTACACTTTCACTGCTTTAATGTTTATGTAAATGTTAAATAATATGTTGAAAACAGGAATTGTACTTTGGAAACCGCACCAAGTGGGGCAAGTGAAGGACTCGTCACCAGTATTGCCTGTCTCACTGCAGCTCGTATTTTGACTTTCAGTGCCTTGTTCTGACCTGTGCCTCTGTGTAAAGGTGGCCATCTTGGTAGAGGAGCAGGGCATTGCTCTTGATGGCTTGATATGATGACTAGTGGGGTAATCTCCTAAACAGCAAGAGAAGTAGAGGACACACAGATCAACAAAATTAATGAAGAAGAAAGAATTGTGAAGATCCTTGCACTGTAGGTCCTCAGATATAACTTTCTCTCCAGCAAGGATAACAATGAGCATCAAAGTAGCGACCTCGCCAAACCTCATTCCCAATCTTGTGAGACTAGCTGTCAGAGGCAACATTCCTTTTGATTATCTTGTACTGCAGATGTGCATATCTCCCAACTTTGTGAGGTGAGAAAGAGGAACACATTATAGCATGAAGCATATACGCAAATGGCACACTGCCCCTGCCATGCTTGCAGTAATACAGACCGTGAGGTTTTATTTACAAGAAATGATTGGTTGAATCCAGTTTTTTTTTTTTTTTTTTTTAAATCACTACATTCATTTTGGCTTTTCAAATAAAAGAAAAATATAATAAAGGTTAAATAAAAAGTTTTATGTAGTAAGACACTTGATAGTTAAATAATACATTTTTTTATCGTGAGCCTTCCATTAGATCACAAAGAGGGACAGCTGAGCTGAGGAAGAGCGAAGGACAGAGGTTTGGTTCTAAAACAGGGAAAGTCCCTCCAAATAAGGGATGGTTGGAAGGTATGGATGCAGCCATACAGAGCAGGAGTGCCTTGACATTTTGGGAAGTGCACTGCTATTTTTCAGCCAAAGGTAAATTTTTCAGCTTCCTGCTTAGGCACAATTACCATTTGTAGATACGTATTCCCTACTCCTTAGGCTCCTTTCACATAGGCGGACCTGAGAGATGCATGGGGCATCCGTTCAGATCCACCAAAAAAACGGATGGGCGGATCTGAACGGATGCCCCATGCATCTCTATGGGGCATCGGATGTCAGTGGAGACATGTCCACTGACATCCAATCCGATCCGTCAAATCTGGACGGATGGAAACCCTATTTCAGACAGTCCGTTCTCATCTGATTCCCCCATAGAGAACAGCGGGGAACTGACAGCTCTGTCTCCGCACACAGCTCAGAGACAGAGCTGCCATCCGCCTGCTTGGCGGGGATTGGCGGATCGATCCCCGCTGAGATAAACGGAGTCCGCCGACGGACTCCCCTGTGTGAAAGGGGCCTTAGTCTTTACTTTTTCGATTATAGATCTGCTTTAATTAGCCTTACACTTGGGCTGATTTGTGAGGGAGAGCACATATCTCCATTCACTATACTCCGCTGAGGTATGCACAGCGCGGCGTGCATTTTACAGCCCATTCATAAAATGAGAATGGTGGTCTGGAGCCTGTGTTGCCCTAATGGTATTCTCTCTGTTTAAACCAGCAGAGAGGGCTCCGTGAATGAAAGAAAACTGGTCATGTGTTTAAATCAGAGGTATGACCATAACAAGGAAAGCGTCATCACCGTGGAAATGCTCATAAAATCTTCTTTATTGAGGGTCCATCAGGAGTAACATGATCCTACACATAGAGAATGTTGACGCATTTCTGCCCGGGTGGGCTTTAGTCATAACAAAGCTCTCAGTGGAAACCGCAGAATACCACCTGGTCGAGGAGCTGGGTAACAAATTAAGGTTATCAAGGTAATCCTCTCATCAACACAAACCAGGAAAAATAAATAGATTAACATCTACTGAAAATAAGCAAAAAAGATATATAGATTGTAAGAAACTAATATATAAAAAAAAAAAAAAAAAAAAAAAAACTAAGACTGTCTGAGAAATCACCACCATTGGAAAGACTTCACAAGTCTTGTTTGGTCTGATAATGTGAAAACTGTTTTGGGTTTGGTCGTGCTATTGATGTTTAAAGGTAAAGAAATGCTCTAGCTATTTTACAGGCCATATATATATATAAAAAAAAAAATTGGCAAGGCTATTTAATTTTTTTCTTCTTTCTTTATCTTGTGTGAGGTGACTGTTTCCCAATAAAATAACAATCCCCTCCCCTAGGTGCCAGACCCACACGCTCAATACTACAAAATCCTAAAGAGAAAACATTTTACCCATGATGTTCTTTAACCATTTGCCCTATAGAAGGGTTTACCCCCTTCATGACCAGGGCATTTTTGGCCATTCAGCACTGCGCTACTTTAACCACTTGCCGACTGCCTAACGTACGTTTACTGCAGTAGGTCGGCTCTATTGCGCGAAATCAAGTACCTGTACATCATGTCGTGCAATAGCCACTAGGGGGTACGCATGCGCCACCGGAGGCGCAATCAGGCACTGATTGTACAGAGGGGGAGCCACTCAGCGAATCCGGCAGACCCAAAAGGCAGAGAGGGGTCTTCCTATGTAAACAAGGCAGATCACTGCTCTGACAGGGAAGAAGGTGGAAATCTTGTGTTTCTGCTAAGCAGGAACATGAATCTCCGTCTTCCCCCAGTCAGTGCAACCCCCTCACAGTTAGCAAGCACTCCCTAGGGACACATTAAATCCTTTGATCGCCCCTGATGAAGAGCGAAAGAGGGAGAAGACCAGAGCGGAGAAGACCGGATGGAGATTTTTAATAAACTTTCCAAAACGTCTCCGGTCGTTATTTACATACACTGCCTTTTATGGGGTGAATTGGTAGGGGTACAGTGTACCCCATACCCATTCACATAGGGAGGGGGTCTGGGATCTAGGGGGCCCCCCTTGTTAAAGGGGGCTTCCAGATACCGAGAAGCCCCCTGCCTGCAGACCCCCACAACCACCGGCCAGGGTTGTGGGGATGAGGCCCTTGTCCTTTGGAGCTCCCCCTGCCCAAAAGCACCAACACCCCCCCTTGTTGAGGGCATGTGGCCTGGTATGGTCCAGGGGGGGTGGGGCCGCTCGCTCGTCCCCTCCCCTTTCCTGCCCTACCGGGCTGCATGCTCGGATAAGGGTCTGGTTTGATTTTGGGGGGAACCCCACATAGTTTTTTTTTCTGGCGTGGGGCTCCCCTCTGAATCCACACCAGACTCGAAGGGCCTGGTTTGGAACCTGGGGGGACCCTACGCCGTTTTTTTCTTCTCCCATTTTGGCGTGGAGTTCCCCCTCAAGATTCTCAGAGCGCAAGTCGCACCGCAAGTCGGATCATCCTGATCCGACTTGCGATGCGCCTTTCCATTCAAATCAATAGGCTCCCATAGGGAACCATTGATTTGAACATAAAAAAAACGTGGCCCAACGCTGTATAAGCAACGTTAAGCAATGTTACTCAGCCTTTAGCAGCATCAGACGTTTTTAGAGCTGTAACGGCGGTCCTCAGAACGCGCAGGCCGTGGGTTCTTCTTGCAGCTTATAAATGCCTATGCCACTTACAGCTCAAAAACGTCTGTGTGTGCATGAGGCCATAGAATAACATGGAGGGGCGTTTTTAAGCTGCTAAAAAAAAAACACCTGACACTCCTAACAGCAGCTGTAAAAACGCCCTGTGTGCATGGGGTCTTATAGAAGAAAGTAAAAAATATGTTTTTTTTTTTTTTTTATAAAAATACCACCAAAAGAAAGCTCTATTTGTGGGGGAAAAAGGACATCAATTTTATTTGGGTACAGCTCCGCACAATCGTGCAATTGTCAGTTAAAGTAACGCAGTGCCGTATTGTAAAAAATTACCTGGTCATTAAGGGGGTAAAGCCTTGCGGGGCTGAAGTGGTTAAATGGCAATTGCATGGTCATGCAAAGCTTTACCCAAATGAAATGAATATAATTTTTTTTCATAAAAAGAGAGGGCATTTGATCCCCACTGTGTTTTTAATTTTTTTTTTTTTTTTTTTATTATATAAATGAAAACAGAAAATTTTGAAAATAAAAAGATGTTTTCTACTTTGTTATAAACCATTACCAAAAAAAATCAAATTTCTTCATAAATTTAGGCCAAAATGTATTCTGCTACATGTCTTTGTTAAAAAAATCCCAATAAGCGTATATTAATTGGTTTGTGTAAAAGTTATAGCGTCTACAAACTATGATATATGCAATTTACTCAGCTATAGACACTATACTAGTAATGGCCGTGATCAGTAACTTATAGCGTGGCAGGCAATCTGGCCCTGACAGACACTGGCTGGGAGGGTCACTAACTCACTGACATTGCTAGTGACACTAATACATCAGTGATCATACTTTACGCTGTACTAATGGCATTGGCTGAGAAGGGGCTAACATCAAGGGAACATCAAGGGTTAACTACTGTGTGTCTAACAACTGTAATGTGTACTGCCTTTTCTTCCTTAAATTTCGAGTTAATTTCAGGGAGAAGAAACAGACAGATTGCTGTTTGTGTGTGAGTTCTGTGGGTTTGTAAACACTGAAATCTGGGCTATGATTGGCCACAGCTAGTAAGCATACAACTGTCAAACTAGTGCTGTGTCCAATCAGAGCATAGGTTAGCAGGGGGCGCACGCATGCGCACCACTAAACCAGGAAGTTCACCCGACATACGCGCCATATGTGCCATCTGCTCGCAGTAAAACCAATGTGTGCGGGCGGCAAGTGGTTAAAATGTTTAGATGTATTGGAAATAAACTTCACATTTGGATTGCTGGAGTCACAAAAGTGTTCCCCGATTCTAGTTCTTAAGGGTAGTGCATCCTATGCATTGCAAATGACATAAAATACAAACAATCAGATACACAACATAACAAGTACCTTAATATACGTATCACTTGATCCTGTATAGTTCACTGGTGACCTGGCCCTGCCTCCTCTGTCTCCTGATTGGCTCACTGGCTGTGATTTACAGCAATGGGAGTCAATGGCTCCTGCTGCTGCCAAAAGCCAATCAGGAGTGCGAGTGCCTGGACAGGCAAGGCTCTCGTTGACATTGCTGGATCAAGAGGGGGCTCAGGTAAGTATTAGAGGGACTAGCAGGGCTGCTGCACACAGAAGGTTTTTTACCTTCATGCATAGAACACATGAAGGCAAAAACGTGCCTTTACAACCACTTTAAATACTATCAAATCAAAGATCTGTCTGTCTTAAAAAAAAAATAAAATATATATATAAATATATATATATATATATATATATATATATATAAAATAGTTTGCATAACAGAGTAATTTTGAGTCAAACGATTACAGCACTGAAAACTGAAAAAACAGCCTGGTAATGAAGGGGTATTTACAGAATAGTATTCAAGTAGTTAAAGAGAACAATTATCTGGCTCCCCAGCAGCCACTGCGGAGAGGAGAAGATGGAGCATGGGCATTGAATAGGCTATAGGAGCCTATAGATGACGTCACTGCTCTAGGCTTTACCAGCTATTGCGCAGTGGTCTTTCCTCTCTCCTGCAGCAGGTGCTGGCTGACACGGGAGATCAAGGGACCAGACCGGGGCTTGGACCAAGTTAAGTATGCAGATATTTCTTACACACTTTTTAAGAGTAGTAAGGTTTTGCATGGAATTCTACTTTAATATGTTGGCATTCATATGATCAGCGGCTAACAAGTAGAATATTTTGCCAAAATTCCTTTAAAGTTTTCAACAAAGGTCTTTTTTTTTTTTTCAAAATGTAAACACAGCGCAGCTTTGTTATATTTCTTTTTGCCTATGGGTACACACTTTGAATACATATTTTCACCTCAAAGTAGCATCTTTATGCTTAGAGGCACGGTGTGATCATTACATTCGTTATATCTTAAGTTTCTTTTGATTCCACTCTTCATAACTTACAAACATAAAATTCTGGCCCCAAAGGACACCAGCTATGGATCTGACCCAACCTTCCCATTCTCTTGATCTGTTTTTTTTTCTCCCAAAAGACTGCCACTTTTTGCCTTTTCACATTAAAAAGGATCTTCAGGTTGTATGGAAAAAAAAATTTAAGTAGCTGCTGACTTTTAATGAAAGGACACTTACCTGTCCAAGGAACCACAGCCGTCCTCACTTGGGCCAGGTCTTCACCAGTCTTTGGTTCCACGCTGCTGGCATGTTTACTAGGTGTCTCCTTGTGGCTTCCCACTACGCATGTGCGAGCCACGCTGCAGTTTGTGATTGGTCCTGCAGTCTTCTGGGACCTGTGACGTGTTGAACCGAGTGGGTGCAATTACCTGTCAAACCCCCCCCCAAAGAAAAAGTATCTAAGTGTCATGGTGGCAGGAGTCGGAAAAGCATAACTTCACCTTTTGCGTTAGGTTAAAGTGGTTGTACAGGCACAAGGTTTTGGTGAAAAACCTTCTGTGTGCAGCAGCCTCCCCCCCCCTAATATTATCTGAGCCTCCTCTCGATCCAGCGATGTCCATGAGAGCCTTGCCTCTAGGGACTCGCACTCCTGATTGGCTTTTGGCAGCAGCGGGGAACCATTGGTTCCCGCTGCTGTCAATCACAACCAGTTTTTTTCAAACTTTTCGGTCTTTTTTTTTTTATTTGTTTAGCAAAAAAGAAAAACCGTGCGGTGATCAAATACCACCAAAAGAAAGCTCTTATTTGTGGGAAAAAAATGACATAAATTGTCATTCAAAATGCAACAGCGCTAAAAGCTGAAAATTGGCCTGGGCAGGAAGGGGGTGAAAGTGCCCTGTATTGAAGTGGTTAAAGAGGAAAAAAACTTAGTCTTTTGTTTTATGCAAGCAGTGTCTTGACAGGCTTTTGATACATGAAGGCAGTCAATGTGAAGGCAGTCAATGTCAGTGTCTTGCGACATGTGAACAGTCAGGGCAGGTAGGGTCAGCTATATGGCTTGATTTCCTATTAGAGGGAGTTGAAAGGAAGAAAAAAAAGATATCTTATGTATTGGAAAAACAGGCAGTCTGTCTTTTAGCTCCCTCTAGTGGTTACTCCAAGATCACGGCAGACGGTGACTGTAGCCATGAAATTAGGAGACGCTTGCTTCTTAGGAGGAAAGCAATGGCAAACCTAGACAACATTATAAAAAGCATCACCCTACCGACAAAGTGCCGTATAGTCAAAGTTATGGTATTCTCAGTAGTAACCTATGGCTGTGAAAGTTGGACCATAAGGAAGGTTGAACGCCGAAGAATTGATGCTTTTGAACTATGGTGTTGGAGAAGACTCTTGAGAGTCCCTTGGATGGCAAGAAGATCAAACCAGTCAACCTGGAAGGAAATCAACCCTGAATATTCACTAAAAGGACAAATCCTGAAGCGGAAAACTCAAATATTTTGGCCACCTAATGCGAAGAGAGGACTCATTGGAAAAGACGCTGATGCTGGGAAACATGGAAGGAAAAAGGAGAAGAGGATGGCAGAAAACAAGATGGAGAGATAGGATCTTCGAAAAAAAAAAGCCAAGAGGTTGAGCAATCTCCGGGAGGCATTGGAGGACAGAAAAGCCTGCTGTGCTGTGGTCCATGAGGTCATGAAGAGTCGGACAGGACTAAACGACTGACCAACAACAAGTGGTTACTGGGAGAAAATGCTGCAGGAAAAGGAGATGTAACTCTACAGCTTACAGTCCAGAGTTACCGGAGCCTTTAACCCCCTGCCCAAGACTTTTTCTGGGCAGATCACCCAAGTTAAAATAGCAAATACATATTGTATATACACAATTCGTATTCCTTTTCTGGCTCAGTTACAGTCAGGTCCATAAATATTGGGACATCGACACAATTCTAATCTATTTGGCTCTATACACCACCACAATGGATTTGACATTAAACAAACAAGATGTGCTTTAACTGCAGACTTTCAGCATTAAATGGGGGTATTTACATCCAAATCAGATGAAAGGTGTAGGAATTACAACAGTTTGTATATGTGCCTCCCACTTTTTAAGGGACCAAAAGTAATGGGACAATTGGCCGCTCAGCTGTTCCATGGCCAGGTGTGTGTTATTCCCTCATTATCCCATTTACAAGGAGCAGATAAAAGGCCCAGAGTTAATTTCAAGTGTGCTATTTGCATTTGGAATCTGTTGCTGTCAACTCTCAATATGAGGTCCAAAGAGCTGTCACTATCAGTGAAGCAAGCCATCATTAGGCTGAAAAAACAAGACAAACCCATCAGAGAGATAGCAAAAATATTAGGTGTGGCCAAATCAACTGTTTGGAACATCCTTTAAAAGAAAGAGTGCACCGGTGAGCTCAGCAACACCAAAAGACCCGGAAGACCACAGAAAACAACTGTGGTGGATGACCGAAGAATTCTTTCCCTGGTGAAGAAAACACCCTTCACAACAGTTGGCCAGATCAAGAACACTCTTCAGGAGGTAGGTGTATGTCTGTCAAATTCAACAATCAAGAGAAGACTTCACCAGAGTTAATACAGAGGGTTCACCACAAGATGTAAACCATTGGAGAACCTCAAAAACAGGAAGGCCAGATTAGAGTTTGCCAAGCAACATCTAAAAAAGCCTTCACAGTTCTGGAACAACATCCTATGGACAGATGAGACCAAGATCAATTTGTACCAGAGTGATGAGAAGAGTATGGAGAAGGAAAGGAACTGCTCATGATCCAAAGCATACCACCTCATCAGTGAAGCATGGTGGTGGTAGTGTCATGGCGTGGGCATGTGAGGCTGCCAGTGGAACTGGTTCTCTTGTATTTATTGATGATGTGACTGCTGACAAAAGCAGCAGGATGAATTCTGAAGTGTTTCAGGCAATATTATCTGCTCCTATTCAGCCAAATGCTTCAGAACTCATTGGACAGTGCTTCACAGTGCAGATGGACAATGACCCGAAGCATACTGCGAAAGCAACCAAAGAGTTTTTTTAAGGGAAAGAAGTGGAATGTTATGCAATGGCAAAGTCAATCACTTGACCTGAATCCAATTGAGCATGTATTTCACTTGCTAAAGACAAAATTGAAGGGAAAATGCCCCAAGAACAAGCAGGAACTGAAGTTGCAGTAGAGGCCAGGCAGAGCATCACCAGGGATGAAACCCAGCGTCTGGTGATGTCTATGCGTTCCAGACTTCAGGCTATAATTGACTGCAAAGGATTTGCAGCCAAGTATTAAAAAGTGCAAGTTTGATTTATGATTGTTAATCTGTCCCATTACTTTTGGTCCCTTAAAAAGTGGGAGGCACATATACAAACTATTGTAATTCCTACACCGTTCACCTGATTTGGATGTAAATACCCTCAAATTAAAGCTGAAAGTCTGCAGTTAAAGCACATCTTGTTTGTTTTATTTCAAATCCATTGGTGTATAGAGCCAAAAAGTTAAGAATTGTGTCCCAATATTTATGGACCTGACTGTATATTTAAAAACAAAACAGTTGGCAAAGAAAATTGTAGGGCAAGTTATCAATTAGTTCTGAGCCTGATCTGTCTTTCTACAATATGCGTGGAAACATGCAGATTTCTCTTTAGAGGGAATATTTGTTTGCTCATTGGCTGTGACAGGAGTCACTTTGGTTGGGAGGACCGTGGAGCACAGCTTACCTTAGAGAGGTTGGGAAATCCCTCTCTCGGCCCCTTTGGCCCCTCTTATGTGTAAGTCACCCTGTGTTGTTTAGGGACACAGGGTGACCAAGAAGCCCAGTTTGGCCTGCCCAAACCAGACTTCCACAGGCTGAGAGCTCCATGCGCCCTGCCGGGACAAACTTACAAACTATGTGGAACTTTGTCAAGGAAGCTGCCATGATGGATTGACTCTTTGGGACTTGTTACCCGACTAACTCAGGCACAGACCAATTGGAGGTCTGGTACCTGGTAGGCTACCTTTTTGGGGGGGGGGGGGGGGGGCGGAGATATGTGACGGTAACCGTCACTGGGAGTGAAAGACGGGTACTTAATGGACACTGAGAATATGGTTTGGATTACTTCAAATGGGACAGTAAAATGTATTAACCATGTGTCTTAAGAGATATGTGAAGACTGCTTCACACAGTCAGACTCATAGCAGATGCTAATATCATCAGCTCAACCACCTGTCTTCCACACATCGTTGAATATGCTGATATACTCACCTGTTACCTACTGGAGGATCTGTGTTTACACTTCTGATAATGTGTACTTCAATGTCAGAGACGAACAATCTGTCACTGGTGGTCCCTTCCTATTGTCTGTGTATTAAGGTGTGATGTGTATTCTGTTAAGCCTGTCTGTCCCATTGTTAATGAACTCACATATTGTTTCTGGCCAGATGGCTAGATAATTAGTTCAGGTAATTATATTTCTGTATACAATTTCATCTGCATATGATAAGGTAATCAGGCAACTCCTGACCTGATGGGGTAATCTGATCAGGAAGGGGATGTCCATGCTGTATATATACTGTGTGAGTTGTTCAATAAAAGAGAAGGTTCCAAAACTTTTACAAGCTAAGTTGTCGGCTAGCTTTGTATGGGGGGCAGTTAGGATATCTGATATCTATGTTCACGACTGAGAGGAAACCGTATACTGACGGAAGCCCACAAACACAGTGTGGTTCGCGTTTTCATTACAATGGCCATTTAGCTGTGTGGACAAGGAAGTTAAGTACACCCATCATGTGTAAAGGACAGAGCTCTGCATGTAACAACCATTCTGCAGCAACAACACAACTTCTGTTTCCTTGTTTACACAGGTTTCAATGACAAGTAAAGATAATCTGTACTCCATCAAGCAATCGCAGTTCAATGACATCGGTCCGTCTCATACTGCTGCCTAGTTCTCTACCATAGGGTCTTCTATCGCTCACTGCTGCCTAGTTCTCTACCACAGGGTCTTCTATCTCACACTGCTGCCTAGTTCAATACCTTAGGGTCTTCCATCTCTCCCTGCTGCCTAGTTCAGTACTACAGGGTCTTCAGTCACTCACTGCTGCATATTTCAATACCATGGGGTCATCAATCTCATAATCCTGCCTAGTTTAATACCATGGGGTCTTTCATCTCTCACTGCTGCCCAGTTCAATACCATGGGGTATTCCATGTCATACTCCTGCCTAGTTCAATACCATGGGATCTTCCATCTCACACTGTTGCCTAGTTCAGTACCATGGGGTCTTTTATCTTACACTGATGCCTGGTTCAATACAATGGGGTCTTTTATCTCACACTGCTCCCTGGTTCAATACCATGGGGTCTTCCATCTCACACTGCTGCCTAGTTCAATACCATGGGGTCTTTTATCTCAAACTGCACCCTAGTTCAACACAATAGGGTCTTCCTTCTCACACTGCAGCCTAGTTCAATTTAATGGGGTCTTTCATCTCACACTGCTACCTAGTTAAATACTCTGGTGTCTTTTATCTGAGTCCATGGGGACTTTCATCCCATACTTCTGCCTAGGTAAATACCACGGGGGCTTCCATCTAACACTGCTGCCTAGTTCAATACCATGGGATCTTCTCTCTCACACTGCTGCCCGGGGATCCCCCCAGCACATATCATCGAAGAGAAATGGGGGCCCAAATGGGAAAGGGATGAGGCATATGTTACATTAGAAAAAAGTAAAAGAATAGGTGGAAAACAACTTAGAAGTTGAGTTAACTTTGGCCAGAGTAGATGTAATGGCAGATGTGTAAGACTTGTACAGTATGTTTTTTGAGACTGCACATAAAAAAACACCAACAGACAAAGTAGACTGGATAGATATTTTATAAGCAAACTTCATGCAGGCTTACTTTAGGTATACAGTACTTTGACTCAACAATGGTGGAAGGAGGTTGAAACAGCCTTTGCATCATTAAAAATGATGTAACCAAACTGTATTTTGTGCAGTGGGATTTTATAATTCAACATAGTGTTCTCAATGGTGGTCATAAGTCTCATGGGTGTGGGGAAATCATACAACTTTTGCCTTGTGCCTAACAATAGCTTGCCGACTGCCCCTACAGCAGTTTTACTGCTACAGGGTGGCCACTGTTTCCAGGATCATATAAATATACGTCATTGCAGTTCCAGGTAGGGGGCACAACTGTGCGCCGCTGGCAGCTTGTTATCAATGTGATTATACACAGCGGGAGCCGATCAGCGGGTACGGAGGATTTGATTGCAAACAAGGCAGATTGCCGTTCTGACAGAAGGGAAGGCATGGATCCTGTGTCTCTGCAAAGCAGGGGCATAAATCCATGTCTTCCCCTAGTAAAAGCACCTCCACACTGTAATAAACTGGCTAGGCACACAGTGAATCCCTTTGATCGCCCCTGATGTTCACCCCTTTCCAGCCAGTGTCATTAGTACAGCGGCATATTTTTAGTACTTATCCCTGTATTAGTGTCACTGGTTCCCAAAAAAAATTGTCAGTGTCCGATTTTTCCGCTGCAGTATCGCAGTCCTGCTAGAAGTCACTGATTGCCACCATTACTAACAAATTAATAAAAATTCTCAAAATATATCCCATAGTTTATAGACGCTATAACTTTTGCACAAACCAATACATATACGCTTATTGGGATTTTTTTTTTTTGCCAAAACTATGTAGCAGAATACATATCGGCCTAAATTCATGAAGAAATTTGACTTATATACATTTTTATTTGGATATGTTTTATAGCAGAAATTAACCTCCCTGGCGGTATGATTATGTCAGGAATTCTGTACCATAAGCGGTACAATTTCTTTCATGGAAATTTGGCATTATGTATTATAGGCCTACAATTCTTAGTAATTACTGACTTAAATCTGACCAAAACAAGACTCTAGTAGACATCCAAGATGTGATAAATTTGAAGTACAAACGCATGAAATATAATCTAATCAATAATATAATTTTATTATATATTATATAGTAAAATTATATTATTGATTCGATTATAATTCATGCGTTATATATATATATATTTGTGTGTGTGTATATATATATATACGTGTATATGTATGTATATATATATATATATATATATATATATATATATATATATATATATAGATATATATATTGTGGGAGATTAGCTCCGTGGCGGGTATGGATGACCCCTTGGGGGGGGTGCGTTTACACAGGGAGATAGCCTAGAAGTGGTTGCAAACAACAGTTTGGTTTATTCTTGCAAGTTACTTGACACAAGTGCAAGCCTCAAAAACATCAAAATAAAATAAAACACAAAATAAATCCTTGCCACTGTGGGCGGCTACCTTCTCACATACAGGAACCTATCTACGGAGTCTGTCTCCAACCTACTGTTGGGCAAACTTTGCTGATCCTACAGCAGACACTTAATAGTCCATGTTTTTCTCTTCACACAACAAATGTCCATTGAACATGTCCCTTTACTCTTCACATAGAACACATTCCTTTGTTTGTCTCTTCACATAGCAAACAGTTCATTTATTTCTTCCACATAGAAACATTTTCTCACCTTGAGAAGTCTTCACACTTAGTTAATTTCCCCTTCACACAGGAAATGTCCATTGGTTTCTTTTCACATAGAAAGGATCCTTGAGTAGTCTACACACTTGTTACCCTCCTCAGCGCACATCGCTCAAGGAGGTCTTCTCACTTTTTACCCTCCTCAGCGCACATCGCTCCAGGAGGTCTTCCCCATGCCCACACCACTTCAGCGGGTATTCATCTGACTGTCCTCCTCTTCCCAGCTTCACACAGCGTCAGGAGGCAGCAATCCTTAGACTTCCTTTGGACAAATTATAGAAGCCTTAACTTCCTCATTCCGAACAGCTGAAGGCCTTTCAACTTCCTTAAGCCAGTTCTGGCTACCTTTGCAGCCGACACCCTATAGTAATTGGTGAATTTTCTAAACCAGGTGGAAATGTATCTCCTGTCTGTGACTACATCCACAGATTTACCTGACTTCCTGTCACAATATACAATATAATATAAATGTTATGTGTGTGTTTGTGTAACGTTCAACGTTTGAATTTCCCTCCCTAGTTCCGCTCCCATGCAGCATTGCTGCTGCAGGGAACGGAACTAGGAAGTCATCACACCGACGGAGGACGGACGAGCGGCGGGGATCTCAGACGGCTGGCAATCTCAGCAATGGGATATCATCGCTGGAACGCCAGGAGAAGGTAAGACACCGCTGCGCGCTCTGCCCATCCACCCCGACTGTGACTCGGGGATACCGATAACAGCATGGAAAATCTTCCCCGAGTCACACTCGGGGATACCGCTAGGCAGGTTAAAAATGTTTTTTTTTTATAGAGTGGGTAAGGGGGTAAATCTTCCAGAGCTGAAGTGGTTAAAATTCTAAAAATACTGCGCTTATTGGTCTAGTATTTTGGATAAGTAGGAGCAGCTAGCACAACAGAAGACAATCTGTAGCCATAAAATTACAAAAAAGTACAGTGCTAAGAAATGCGAATGATATAGAAACATATGATAATAAACATGATAATTAATGTGAACTAAGAATATAACAAAAGAGATAGTGTATTAAAAAGTCTGTGATGAAAATGTGAGTCTTCAACAGTGCGGATCCAGGTGATAATTATTAGTAGTATTGGAAAAGCGTGAGCAGATCAGCCACCACCAACATCTAGGGGGCTTACCAGAAATGGTGGCCCCAGTTTGGCATATGCCTAATTGGTCGATACAGGCAGTTGTGTATCCACACCAGGTATATACAGTGCCTTGCAAAAGTATTCACCCCCTTGGTATTTTTCGTGTTTTGTTGCCTCACAACCTGGAATTACCATGGATTTTTTGAGGATTTGCACCATTTAATTTACAGAACATGCCCACAACTTTGAAGATGTTTTTTTTTTTTTTTATTGTGAAGCAAACAACGAATAGGGCAAAATAACAGAAAAAGTTAATGTGCATAACTATTCACCCCCCTAAAGTCAATACTTTGTAGAGCCACCTTTTACGGCAATCGCAGCTCCAAGTCGCTTTGGTTGGCACTACACAACACAGCACAACACATGGTGGGCACAGCACATGCACATGGTGGGCAAAGCACATTACATGACGGGCACAGCTGAGCACATTACATGGTGGGCACTGCACATTACAAGTGGGCACTGCACAGCACATTATATGGTGGGCAAAGCACAATATATGGTGGGTACTGCACATGCCATGATGGGCACTGTTCAACACCACATTACATGGTGGGTACAGCACAATACATGGTGGGCACTGCATGGCACAGCACATGACATGGTCACTGCACATGGCATGGTAAGCACTGCATGGCACAGCACATTCTATTGTGGGCACTGCATGGCCCATGACATGGTGGGCAGTGCACGGCACATTACATGGTGGGTACAGCACATTACATGGTGGGTACAGCACATCACATGGTAGGCACTGCATGGCCCAGCACATGACATGGCGGGCACTGAACAGCAATTTACATGGTGGGCACTGCATGGCACAGCACATTACATGGTGGGTACACCGGCACTTTGGATGTCTTATGTGGACAAGACAAGCAATGAGCACTTTTTTTGAAGATTTATTGATATAGAGACTAGCACTGAGCACTTTTTGAAAGAATATTTATTCATTTAGTCACTTGAGCACTGGACACTTTAATTTAATTTATTTTATGGTGATATACATTTATATTTTATGATGATGTATATTAATAATGTGTATATGATATGAGTTTACAGGATATTTATTGAATTGGATGATTATTTATTTATAGTAGTAACACTATATGGCACTTTTTTGATAGTTAGCACGCAGTTGACACGGCATATACTACTCTTGCATTATTATCAACCATACTGTATATCTATTGAGATAGCAAGGTATAATAATTTATTTGTTGTTGAGACACTTTAACAATTAACACTGTAATTTTGCACATATTTATTGAGCAGCGCTGAGACATATTCTATTTATAAAATGCTGGTCTGTGGACCAGACTTCTAAGAAGGCCTTGACTGATCTTCCCTTTTAAGGAGATTGTCTATTTGGAGCTATCCTGGATGACATCATTAAAAGTCTCGCAGGGGGGAAGAGTACCTTTCTTCCACAGGCTACTAAGGGTAAGGAAACTTGTCAGAGATGTGGATCTATCTAAGTTTTTTCCTCACTCAGGGTCGATTGACAAGGGCTTGAAGCCTTTTAGGGCCTCCTCTGGCGTTTCCAAACAAACCTGGTCTGGCAAGCTGAGAGCGGGCTTCTCCAGACCTGCAGACAAGGCTCCTTCAGCATGAAGGTGCACCCGCACCCGTATCAGGGGTGGGGGGACTACTTTGCTGGTTTCTGGAACCATGGACTTCCCTCGTGCAAGACAAGTGGGTCCACAAAGTTATTCGGTCCGGTTACAAGATCAAGCATTCTGCTCAGGGGGATATAGACGCTGGAAGAGTCCAGACTACCGATCAATGTCCTTGAACTCCGAGCAATCAGATTGTGTCTGGATCATTGGACCGATAGTTTTCAAGGATGCCCTGTGCGCATTCAATCGGACAATGCCTCGGCCGTTGCTTTTGTTAATCACAAGGGGGCACAAGAAGTGCCCCGGTGGCTCTGGAGGTAGCCGGCATTCTAAGGTGGGCAGAACGGCTCGTTCCAGCCCTCTTTGCTGTGCACATTCCAGTGGTGGAAAAATTGGCAGGCGGATTACCTCAGTCGACAGACGTTGGATCAAGGAGAGTGGTCCCTTCATCCGGAGGTGTTTCATCAGCTGTGTCTTCGGTGGGGCACCCCCAAGGTTAATCTGTTGGCGTCTCGGCTCAACAGAAAGGTGCAGAGGTTTGTGGCTCAGTCAAGGAATCCTCTGGCGAATGCCACAGACGTGGTCCCTTGGGGTCAGTATCATCTGATTTATGCCTTCCCTCCTTTCAAGCTTCTGCAAAGGCTTCTACACAGGATCGAGGCAGAAGGGATTCCGGTCATCATAGTGGCTCCAGACTGGCCTTGAGGGGCTTGGTACGCCGATCTGGTGTGGCTGGTTGCTGATGTTCCATGGAAGCTTCCTCTCAGGGAGTATCTAATGTTCCAAGGACCGATTTTCCTTCCTGCTTTACAGTCGCTGGCTGTGACGGCTTGGCTGTTGAATGTCAGGTGCTAAAGGGTAGAGGTTTGTCCTAGTCTGTGATTCCTGCGCTATTTAAAGCTAGGAAATCTACTTCAAAGAAGATCTACCATCGTATGTGGAAAACGTACATTGCGTGGTGTGAGTCTTTGGGGGTTCATCCTCGCTCCTTCTTGCGGCTTGGATCTTAAACTTTCTTCAACAGGGGGTTGAACAGAATTGCCCCGAGTACCATCAAGGGCAAGGTATCAGCCTTGGCGTTTTTTTTTCCAGCGACCTTTTGGCTGCATACTCCCTGGTGCGTACTTTTCTTCAGGGTGTGCAACATTTGGTTCCTCCAGTGCGGGCTCCGTTGCCGCCATGGGATCTTAATTTGGTACTTTTAGCTCTAGAGAAGCCTCCCTTTGAAAACATTTGGGAGATTCCCCTGCTTACGCTGTCCCAGAAGGTGACCTTTTTGGGGACTATCACTTCTGCGCGCAGGGTGTCGGAACTGGAGGTGTTATCCTGTCGCACACCTTATTTGGTGATTCACAAGAATAAGGTGGTGCTTTGCTCCTGTCTGTCCTTCCCTCCTAAGGTGGTCTCTGTCTTTCATTTGAATGAAGACATGATGTTGCCTTCTCAATGTCCCAGGCCTAAAAATCTGAAGGAAATTGCCTTGCATGCCTTGGATGTGGTCCAGGCAATTCGGGTATGCCTGGCAGCTACGGAGTCTTTCAGGAAGTCAGACTCTATTTGTTCTCACGGATGGACCTTGCAAAGGATTGTCCGCTTCCTCTACCACCATTTCCAGATGGATCAGACAGACAGGCTTGTCTGTCTGATTCAGGCCTGTTCCATCAGGGTCAGGTTCCTCCTTTCCCTGTCGAGGCGCACTCTATTAGGGTGCTTAGTACCTCCTGGGCTTTCCAGTTTGCATCAAAACAGGGGTTTAGTGCAAATGTGTGCTAACTAAACCCCTGTTTTGACGCAAACTGTTAGACAGGTTCATTTGGTTGGTAACCAAACTGGTTAGCAAATTGAACTGGGAATTTTTATTTTTGTTTGTCTCATGTGCGTTGCCCTTCCATGTGTTTTTTGCAATGAAGGCCATTTGTAGGTGGGGGCAGAGGCCATTTTCTTTGTTGTTAATGTATACTGCTGAGTGGACATACTGGATGCCTTTGCTGTTGTACCATTGGCTGGGCATCCATTATGCCCCCAAGTACCTTTAGGAGGGTTGGGCCACTTCCAGGCTCACCTGCCCCCTATCTATCCATTAGCTTACATGTGCTTCCACTGTGAAGACTCTCATAAATTTACAAGAGTTAGGACTGCAGTTAATACAGGGTGCCGTGGAGTGGCCCTGCAGCTTACACATGCGTTTGCAAATGTGTGCTAACTAAACCCCTGTTTTGACGCAAACTGTTAGACAGGCTAATTTGGTTGGTAAGCAAACTGGTTAGCAAATTGAACTGGGAATTTTTATTTTTGTTTGTCTCGTGCTGTTAAGAGGACCTGATCTTTGAGGGTGTATTTTTTTTTCAGGTGGGCTCCACCTTTTTTTTTTGCTTTTTTCCACCCCTCATGTTTGACACTGCTTCGGAACGTCCCAATTGTCAAGAATGACCATTGGGACGTCAATGAACGAAAGAGGAAAAGGGATTTTGCTAAGGTCTTAGGTGTTGTCCTGGACTCTGAACTCTCCTTCAAACCCCACATCCAATCGCTGTACAAATCTTGCCGCCTCAGCCTCCGCAACATCTCCAAAATACGCCCCTTTCTAACCCAAGACACAACAAAACTCCTAGTTCACTCCCTGTTCATCTTGCGCCTCGACTACTGCAATTCCCTTCTTGTTGGCATACCTCTACACAGGTTATCTCCCCTTCAATCCATCGTGAATGCTGCTGCCAGACTCATCCACCTTACCAATCGCTCAGTGTCCGCTGCTCCTCTGTCAAGCCCTCCACTGGCTTCCACTCACCCAACGAATTAAATTCAAAATACTTGCAACATCTTACAAAGCAATCCACAGATTAGCCCCTAGCTACATCACCAGCCTTGTCTCAAAATACCAACCTAATAGCTCTCTTCGTTCCTCTGAAAACCTCCTGCTCTCTAGCCTCCTCGTCACCTCCTCCCATGCTCGCCTCCAGGAATTTTCCAGAGCCTCTCCAATCCTATGAAACTCCTTACCCTTACCTCTCCGATTATCTCCTACTCTATTAGCTTTTAGGCGATTTCTGAAAACCCTCCTTTTCAGAGAAACCTATCCTACCAACACCTAACAAATGTATCTCCATTTTCTCCATCAACCCATCCCCCACGGTTATTGCCTTTTGTTTCACTTGACCCTCCCTTCTAGATTGTAAGCTCTAACGAGCAGGGCCCTCTTGTTCCTCCTGTTTTGAACTGTATTGTAACTGTATTGTCTTCCCTCACATTGTAAAGCGCTGCGCAAACTGTTGGCGCTATATAAATCCTGTATAATAATAATAATTTTTGACTTACCGTAAAATCCATTTCTCTGCTTTTTCCGTCATTTCATTGACTGACACAGCCTCCACCCCTCTGTGAAGTTATAATTCTCCTGACACTTGTAACAAAACTGAGTGACAATAGCAGGAAGAGAGAGTTTACCCCCTGGGACTGCCCATGGGTGTAGCCAGAGGTTTCTTCTGCCTAGTGTCCTACTCCTGTAGAGGGCAGCATAACCCAATGGTCAAGAATCAAAGGAGCTGTGTCTGTCAATGAACTTTAGAGAAATGGGTTGTAAGGTAAGTAAAAAATCAAATTACTTTTTAAAATTACCATTTTCAGTTTCCGGCTAAGTGCATTCTGCATTTTCGGTTTAGGCACCAACATTTCTATTCGGTGCACCTCTTAGATCCTACGTGACTTCACCCACAAAACAAGTTTTGGGCAAGTCATCTTATTTTAGTATTAAATACTATTTTCTGATTCCAAATTGCATGGCTATCTAAAAATGTAGTTAAACTGGATGAAAAGAAGATAGTGTCATGCATTTCTAGATTAATATTGATTTTAACCCATGTGCTATCAACATCTATGTAATCAGTAGTCTTCTGATGGCTTTGTTTAATAAGTTCTAAGATGTACAGTGACAGAACATTGAACAAACTTTAAATTAGGAACTGTTTTCTTTGAGAGTCACATTATTTCCTTCAATTTTCGATTAAAATACAGCACATCAGAAGAAACTGCTGTTCTGAAATTAATTTCCCCTGACGCATGGAACACTGGTCGATGAAACATTACAATGGACTTCAGAATTAGTTACACAGCCCATATAGATACATGCTCAGTCTCACCTCACTTCTCTTATAGAAAGAGACATAAAACTTAATAACTTGCATCAGATTGATTGATGAGTGCTGCTACTCATAGATAGAGAGGGCAGTTGGGCATGCAAGCAGGATCTGAGTGCCCTAAGGCAGCCAATCTCCTGACTGTGTAAGAAAACCCAATGAACCTGTAAGGTTGGCTGTGCTGACCTAGCAAGTTTGCATGAATGGAGAGGGGTGGAGGACCTTAATAGTGGTGCTAGTATATATTACTGGAGACCTTTAAGTCAGGCAGGATCAGTCGATATTGCTGCCCAATTGGTGGTACAGCCTAACAGGCCTCAGCCAGTGGCAATGGAGAAGACAAAGACATGAGGTTGTCAGTTCTTGCCCCTGAAGTAAAAGATCTTTTAAAACCACTTAAATTGTAAAGTAAACTCCCATGTATGATTTTTACCTATAGGTAAGCCTATAATAGGGCTCATCTATAGGTAAAGTAAATATCGCCTAAACGTGCACGGTTCAGGAGATATTTACTTTAGATGCAGCCGGTGACATTCCTGGGCACCTGCGCTCTGAAGGAACAGCATACCCGTGCCGTGCCTTCAGAGCCGTGCCGTAAATAGTGAATCCCACATGCATGCTCGAGAGTGACATCATTGCTGGCTGGGCAATTCATACAAGGTGAAGATGTAAGCGCCTTCAGCGGTGACAGCGTGGTGCTGGAGGGCTATAATGTGCTAGTATGTGATGCAGACTAGCACATTGTTACTTAAACTGCCCGGTGCCTATTTTATTTTATTTTTTTAATGCGGTTTACTCCGCTTTATGCTCCAGATGAATTCGCCCCCTTATGACTAGGCCATTTTTTGCTGTTCAACACTGTTCTAATTTAACTGGCAATTGTGTTGTCATGCAACGCTGTATACAAATGAAATTTATATCTTTGTTTTTTTTCAAACAAATAAAGCTTTCTTTTGGTGGTATTTGATCACCACTGTGTTTTTACATTTTTTATTATATAAATGAAAAAAGACTCAACATTTAGAAAAAATAATATTTTCTATTATAAAACATATCTAATAAAAAAATTTAAAAATTTAAGTTTCTTAATAAATTTAGACAAAAAGTTATCCTACTACATGACTGTGGTAAAACATTTTTTCCAATAATTGTATATTATTTAGTCTGTAGAAAAGTTATAGCGTCTACAAACTATGGTATATATATTTGAAAATTAATCAATCCTGATGTACTGATGGCCGCTCTGAGGCCCTTAAAATGCCAGGACACTACAAATACCCCCCAAATTACCCTTTTTTGGAAAGTAAACAGTTTGAGGTAATTAGTAGGAGGCATGGCACGTTTTTTGAAGTTGTAACTTTTTTGTCACAATCATTTGGAAAATTAGGAAATTAAATAAAATGTGGGTTTTTTTTTGTGTGTACACTGTCACATAGCGATCACATGATCACCGATCTCTGTGCACTGGGGTCTGCATTCCTCTGATGTGCTGACGGACAATCTCATTTCTTGAGGCCTTTAACCACTTCAATACAGGGCACTTTCACCCCCTTCCTGCCCAGGCCATTTTTCAGCTTTTAGCGCTGTTGCATTTTGAATGACAATTGCGCGGTCATACTGTACCAAAAACCAAATTTCTGTTATTTTTTTCCCACAAATAGAGCTTTCTTTTGTTGGCATTTGATCACCGCAAGGTTTTTTTCTTTTTTGCTAAACAAATAAAAAAAGACAAAGTTTGAAAAAAAAAGTTTTGTTTAAGTTATAACATTTTGTAAATAAATAGTTTTTTTCCTGCACTGATGAGGCCAAACTGACAGGCACTGATGAGGAGGCACTGATGGGGTGGCACTGATTATGAGGCACTAATATGCAGCACTGATAGGTACCACTGATATGCAGCAATAATGGGCACTGATAGGCGGCAAAGATGGGCACTGATAGGCGGCACTGATGGACACTGATAGGCGGCACTGATAGGCAGCACTGATAGGCAGCAATGATGGGTACTGGTGGACGGCAATGATGGGCAGCACTGATGAGGAGAGCAGTGACGGGCTCCCTGAGCACTTATTGGCATCCCTGGTGGCATGAGAGGGCATCCCTGGTGGCCATGGGGGGGAAATCCCTGGTGGCTCTAGTGGCATTCCCCCAAGGGTCTGCACTGGTAATCAATGCTCTGATTACCAGCATAGACCCCCCCCCCCCAGGCACAAACTGAGGAAAGTCGATCAACAGCACTTCCTATTTACTATGTGACCAGTTGTGATTAGACACAGCTGGTCACATGGCAAAGAGCCTATGTCATAGGCTCTTTACCGGGATCGGGGATGTGGTGTGTCAGAGTGAAACACCGTACCAACGATCACCGCTCTCTGTGCCCCCCGGGGGTACGCAGAGCGTCCTATCCTGCTGGACGTCATATGACGCCCAGTCAGGATAGAGCAAGCACTTTGCGGCCGTCATTTTGTTATATGACTGGTGGGAAGTGGTTAAAATATCAGGACATTACAGATTCCCCACAAATGACCCCTTTTTGGAAAGTAGACAGTCTAAGATATTAAGTAGGAGGCATGCCAGGTTTTTTGAAGTTTTTTTGTCGCACAATGAAGAAATCAAATAAAATTTGTTTTTCTTTCACTGTTTTTTTTTTTTTTTTTCTACATTCTGTCACCAGTGCAGTACACGTAATAATTTGACTAGTGTAGTGATGATCAGGGACTGGTGACAGCATGTTAAAAAAAAAAAAAAAGTTGTTAGGAATACATACTTGAATATTTTTTTTCTTTGAACCATAGTTTAGTGTCACTTTTATCATGACAACAGCCAAGTTTATAATTGAAGGTTATCCTAAATCTAACCCTTAAATAAACATAATCCTAAAGACACACATACACATTTATACTCTTATCTCTCAGGTAATATAATATGCTCATGCTGGTAATGTTGCTAGTATATCGTTGACATTTTCCAGCACTAAGCCTTAATTTTGCATTGTAAAAAACAAGATTAAAAGTTTTACATGCTCTATGATTGTGCAAACATTCTTGTCCTCAAAGTGAAAAAGTTGCTGTTCTTTAATAATGATTTGATAGAAAACCTTCTGTACTTTAAAGTTCACTTAATGTTATAACTGCATGCGCTCAAAGTGTCCTAGATCTATCTTTTATTATTGTTGCAGAATTCATGTAAATTGAATCTGTTGCTTTGTAATATCTTTAAAAGGGAACAGAGGAAAGGCAGATGCTGCTCTTTTTTGAAAGTTATGAAAGATTTTAAAATTTAAAATATTTGGGGTGTTTATACTATGTCAGGTCTTCAAAGATTTTGAGTTCAGATTTAAAAAAAGAACTAAAGGCAAAACCTTATCCTATCCCAAAAAAAAAAAAAGGAAGTGTTTATAACCCAGTCAAGTTTTTTTACCATCTGTATCCTACTGGGGAGAATGCCCTTCACTTCCTGTCCCCCAGCGGGAACTGGAAGTGAGAGGAAATCCTCTTGAAATGAGGGAACCCCTGGTTGTCATCAGGGTCAACAGACCTAATGTTCCCATTGAAAGATTTTCCCCCAGTTCCTGTTTTGGTGATAACCCAAAATTTTAGTTATTTGATTTTATTTCCACTCACTAATGATGAATTTCTCTGTGTTTTTGCAAGGGTTTTTTTTCTCCTGCCGATACATTTCCTAAACAGGTGCGGTTTGTTATATGCGGCACATTGACGATTTGGTTTCTCAATTTTCTTGTTCTGACCAGTCATTTCAAGGACTGTGCAAATAGTAAAAAAGAAGTCTCCGCTAGAGGTATAGAGAAGGCAGCTAGCAATCGGTTTACATACAAAACCCAACAGAAACATAAACAGTAATGTGAAGCGCCCCTAGTGATTAGAAAAAGTCTACACACCCCTGTTAAAATGTCAGGTTTCTGTGATTTATGAAAATGAGACAAAGATAAATAATTACAGAAATTTTCCACCTTTAATGTGGCCTAAAAACCGTACAACTCAATTGAAAGACAAACTGAAATCTTTTTGGGGGGGGGGGGGGGGGAGTAAAAGAAAAAACTAAAATAATGTTATTGCATAAGTGTGAACAACCTCGTATAACTGGGAATGTATATAAAGTACCAATGGAGAGAGAGGGCTTCCCTTGTGGCTAAGTTCCAGACCCCCCTGAGGATGAGAACAGGAGAGGTCAGGCCCAAAGTAGCACGGGTCGCCTGCTGGACTGTGTGCAGGAGGATCCAGAGTACAGCTGGAGTGGAATCAGCAGACAGGTGGCGCCCTTGAGGTGTTTGCAGGACTTGTATAATGCTGAGACTGGAACGTGGTCAGGTGGATAGCCAAGATCAGGAGCCAGGTGGATATCAGAGCAAGCGTGGTCAGGTGGATAGCCGAGGTCAAACACAGGAAGCAATCAGGAGACAGGTCAAGGACAAGCCGGGTCGGTAACAGGAGACTGGAATATCACAAGGCTAACACACTGTAGGGGCCGAAGATCAACCAGCAACTAAAATCACTGGCAGGCTTCCTTATATAGGCCAAGGTAAATTTCTGGTAGTGCTGCTGGGTCCTAAAGTCCTTCTCCTGCCAAAGTGCTGATAGCGCTGCTGGGTCCTAGAACCCTTCTCCTGGTGTTTGTGCCCTGACAATGTAGCTGTGTTCAGAATTAAGCAATCACTTTCAAACTGATGTAAATAGTAGTCAGTACACACCTGCCATCATTTAAAGTGCCTCTGATTAACCCCAAATAAAGTTCAGCTGTTCTCAAAGGTCTTTCCTGAAATTTTCAGGTTGCATGGTGGTGACAGCATCATGCTTTGGGGCTGTTTTTCTTCAGCTGGAACAGGGGCCTTAATAAAGGTAGAGGGGGTTATGAACAGTTCCAGTCAATATTGTCACAAAACCTTTAGGCTTCTGCTAGAAAGCTGAACATGAAGAGGAACTTCATCTTTCAACATGACAACAACCGAAAGCATACATCCAAATCAACAAAGGAATGGCTTCATCAGAAGAAGATGAAAGTTTTGGAATGGCCCAGCTAAAACCCAGACCTGAATCCAATTGAAAATCTGTGGAGTGATCTAAAGATGACTGTGCACAGGAGATGCCCTCACAATTTGACAGATTTGGAGTGTTTTTGCAAAGAAGAGTGGGCGAATATTGCCAAGTCAAGAGGTGCCATGCTGATAGACTTATGCCCAAAAAGACTGAGTGCTGTAATACAATCAAAAGGTGCTTCAACAAAGTATTAGTTTAAGGGTGTGCACACTTATGCAACCATGTTATTATTGTTTTTTTTCTTCTTTCCCTCCACCTAAAAGCTTTCAGTTTGTTGTTTAACCACTTAAAGTGGTTATTAAGCCACTTCATAGACTACACACAGTCTTCTCTGTTATAAAGCCTCCTATGCTGCAGCTTATGTCCTTTGTAAAAAAGATGCCTATTTCTACCAGATTTCACAGCGCAGATCAGCAGTCACGTGACTCCTTGAGGCCTTCTGTCCCGATCTGACAGCTAGAGCGGGAGGGGCTGATATACCCCCGCTGACGTCAGTCTGGAGGAGGGGAGGAGAGAGCCGAGACATCAGCCTGAGAGGAGGGGAGCCTCGAGGAGTGACGTGACTGCCGAACTGCACTGTGGAATCAGGCAGAAATAGGCATCTTTTTTACAAAGGACATACACTGCAGCAAAGGAGGCTTTATAACAGAGGAGATTGTGTGTGAGGTCTAAGGGTATTTCAGCAGCAGGAATTGGTAAGCACTGACAGGCAGGAAGGGGGGGGGGGAGGAGGACAGAGGAGAGCAGAGCTGCGGATGACGGAGACATGTACACTGACCACGGTGTCAGGGCTCAGCAGCCATGGTACACCATGGTCAGTGTACAGGGGGAAGAGCAAAAACTGGCAGGATCAGCCAGATTTTTTAGGTGATACAGGGGACCAAAAGAGACACAAAGGAGCAGGAACCATTTTTTTTTTTTTTTTTTTTTTTTTTAGGGTAACAAACGCTTTAAGGACCAGGCCTATTTCTGACACTTGTTGTTTACAAGATAAAATCAGTATTCTTTGCTAGAAAATTATAGAACCCCCAAACATTATATATATATTTTTTAGCAGAGATCCTAGAGAATAAAATGGAGATCGTTGCAATACTTTTGTCACATTGTATTTGCACAGCTGTCTTACAAATGCAATTTTTTTGGAAAAAAATACACTTTTTTTAATTAAAAAAATAAGAAAACAGTAAAGTTAGCCCATTTTTAGTTTTTACAAGTTGCCAGTTTAGAGTTACAAAGGACTAGGGCTAGAATTATTGCTCCCGCTCTAATGATCGCAGCGATACCTCACATGTGTGGTTTGAACACTGTTTACATATGTGGGAGCGACTTGTGTATGCGTTTGCTTCTGCGTGCGAGCTCGGATGGATGGAGCGATTTTAAATTTTTTTTAAAATGTATTTTACCTTTATTTTTTTTATGCTGTCTCTTTAAAAAAATGTTTTTTTGTTCAATTTTATTCCTATTACAAGGAATGTAAACATCCCTTGTAAAAGAAATAGGCAGGGCAGGTCCTCTTTAATGTGAGATCTGGGATCAAAAAGACCTCAGATCTTACATCTACCCTTAAAAGCAAAAAAATAAAAAATAATGTCATTTTTTTTTTTCAGCAAGAAAAAAGAAATGGGCCCTTTAAGGCCGTTGGGAGGAAGCGATGTATGACGTTGCTCCGGTCCTCCAAGGTCATAGAGTCAAGTGGGGGTCATCTTACCCTCACTCGACTTCCTGCCTGGGACAGGGACGGCCTGGATCGTTTTCCCCGCTACTGACGGCTACAGTAAGCGACGAAAACGACCGGGAAGTGGCGGGAAGAGGGGGGGCACCTCTCCCGCGGCCCAAAAAAGTGATACCGCAGCGAGTCCACCACTGGGACCACTTTTATGTAAGAGGAGCGCCCACCCTGTAAGAAAATCCTGGGGTTATGGCAGCTATCTGCTTCTATAACACTGGTATTCAACGTCAAAATACCGACGTAAAACTGGTCCTTTCTGGGATCTCTGGTCCTGGCAAAGCTTTTTTCTAGATCATTTTTTTTTTAGTTAGCTTTTCTCTGGATTTTTTCCTGTGAGATCTACAAGCAACTATGCCGGATCTGGGCGACGGGCTGAATGTATAGATCCAGTGGTCACCCCAGCCGACCAACGAGTGCGCGCAGGCCTTAGCTCCATGCTGGGTCGGCCGCGACATAGTCCCACTGGACGGGGACTGGCCCCGCAAGTTAAATGTCTCGCCAGATCGCATGTGACCGGGTCTAGGCCCGAGTCTCAGCGTTCCTATTTGGCCGACAGCCCCCCCACTTCAGAGGGGTTCTGTCAGAAGATGGCACCCACCTGTTCCGGTATGGTGAGTAAATGTTCCCCTTCCCCTGGCGGATTTTGGGGTGGACGCGAGTCCCTCCTTGGGACGGTCAGACCCTCACAATCCCGGGTTCCCCTCTATCCTGTCATGCACACCCCACCTACCTGCCACCCTCACTGCTGGGGGCTATTGGGCCTACTCCCGGGGGCTTGGACCACGCTTCAGGCTGCATGTGGGGGCGGGGGGTGCGCCTCTTGCACCGACGAACAACGAACGTCTCTACCTGTCACTTCAGGGTCCACCTTCCAATCAATCCCGTTCTGGAGTCTGGGGGGGTCCCCACAAGGGTCTTCAGTTGCTTTGCAGGCCGCGCAGGGCTGTCATTTTCTTGTAGCCTCATGTGCTGAGGAGATCGGCCGCCATTTTGGTACACCGGGCACGGCCATTTTGCTGTGGCTTTTTCTAAAAGGGATCAGGATGGGAGTTCCTGGAGGCATTTTTTGTGGGTGGACCCCCTCCCTATACCCTGGGCTGCTCTAAAGATCCTCTCCTTTTGGATCGAGATTCCTGCTGACACGTGCTGTGCAAATGTTCTGGGCCTCCTGGTGCATCTTTGGTACAGTGAGTCTGGGGGGCCTCTCTCTCTTTCTGCCGGGGGTCTCCAGTGCACTTTGCCTGACCTCTGCGGGGTGCTGTGGCACGGTGGGACGCTTTTTAAAAAAAAAATTTTTGTGTCACTTTTTTAAACTTTTGCTGATGGGTTCCCCTGTTGCAAAATGGACCTTACAGATCATGTGTCCCCATCTGATCCCCCTCAGGGAGGCCGCAGGACCTTCCGGCCCCAGGCTTTCTATAGATGCCATTTTGGCGGCCCTGGAATTGTTTGTGTCCCGGGT
This sequence comes from Pelophylax lessonae, assembly GCF_965119305.1. Taxonomy (NCBI): domain Eukaryota; kingdom Metazoa; phylum Chordata; class Amphibia; order Anura; family Ranidae; genus Pelophylax; species Pelophylax lessonae. The sequence continues at coordinate 587,512,317 of NC_138770.1, forward strand.
GGAGGTGGCCTTTAAAGGGCAAGGTGCTAAGAAACGTCCTCCGCCTACCCCTGCCTCCTCTGATGTCTCAGATTCTGAGTCTGTCTCAGCCACCGCAGACGCAGGTCTCCCTGCCGGGTCCGCTACCTCACCCCCTGTCTCCTCTGACAGTGAGGATGACATTTCTACCTCCACTGCAAGATAAGGTGCTGGTGGACGCACTGGTTGTAGCTGTGCGTGAGACTCTGAAAATGGAGGGCGAAGCTGCGACTGCGGCGCAGGTTACGTTGGGCACTCACAAGCCAATTCAGAGCGGCCATGCTCAAAAAAGAATGGGACCGCCAAAAGCGTTCCACTGGCCTTGACAGATCTACCTTTTCAAGGTGATCGCCTGTTTGGGGCTATTCTGGATGACATTAAAAAAAGTCTCACAGGGGATAAGAGTACCTCCCTCATGCAGGCTAACAAGGGTAAGGACCCTCTTCACAGACGGGGTCCCTCCTTCTCAGCACACAACAAGTTTTTTTCATCCCTCAGGGTCAGTCGATGAGGCAAAGCCCTTCAAGACTCCCTCGGGCGGTTCCAAATGACCCTGGTCTGGCAAACAAATATCTAGTTTTTCCAGACCTGAGGACAAGGCCACTGTATCTGGGGTGGGGGGACATCTTTGCTGGTTTCTGGACCTGTGGCTGTCCCGGATACAAGACAAATGGGTTCAGGAGGTCATACAGTCCGGGTACAAGATCGAGTTTCGATCCGTACTGCTGGTAAGGTTTTTCCCTTCAATGTGCGACTGTCTCTGGATCGCTTACAGGCTCTCTTTGGGGCAGTTCAGGACCTGGTACAATAGTTCCAGTTCTGTGCACGGAACGTTTTCAGGGTTTTTATTCAAACCTGTTTACAGTCCCCAGGAAGGAAGGCAAGGTGCGTACAATCCTGGACCCAAAGGCACTGAATTGCTTCATGCGAGTTAAAAAATTCAAGATGGAATCAGTTCGCACGGTGGTGGCTTCCATACATCAGGGGGATTTCCTGGCCTCCATAGACATCAAAGATGCCTACCTTCACATCCCGATATGTACGGGACACCAACGGTTTCTCAGTTTTGTCATGGGAGAGGATCACTATCAGTTTGTGGCATTACCCTTTGGTCTCGCCTCTGCTCCTCGGGTCTTCACAAAAGTATTGGCTCCGGTCCTGGCGCTGTTGCGGCAGCGGGGGATATCGGTCCTGGGTTACCTGGACAATCTGCTTCTACATGCAAAGTCTCCTACGGTGCTGAAAAAAAAATTGGAGATCGCCATGAGAACTCTGGAGGAGTTCGGGTGGATTTTGTACCTTCATAAGTCATCCTTGGTCCCTTCCATGAGACTCGACTATCTTGGCCTGACTTTGGACTCGTCCTCAGCCAGGGTGTTTCTTCATCCAGAAAAACTTCAAAAACCCCAGACCGCGATTCAGCTGTTGCTGTCCAGCAAATGGTCATCCCTTCAGGCCTGTTAGACAGTTCTGAGACTGATGGTGTCGTCCTTCGAGGCGGTCTCCTTCGCTCAATTCCACACGAGGATCCTCCAGAAGGAAATCATTTTCAAATGGAACAAGAGTCCAAGTTCCCTGGACAACCAGATCTAACTGAGCCAGGTGACCAGGGAGTCCCTGGTATGGTGGTTTCGGTCCCTGATACTCAAGCTTGGAAAATCCTTCCTCCCTGTGTATTTGGACGATTGTCACCATGGATGCCAGTCTGTCCGGGTTAGGAGGGGTTCTCGGCAGGTTGTCTGCTCAGTGAGTCTGGTCCCTGGAAGAGTCCAGGTTACCAATCAATGTTCTGGAGCTGAGAGTGATCAGGCTTTGCCTAGTTAACTGGACCGAGCACCTGCAGGGTTGTCTGGTGCACATTCAATCGGACAATGCCACGGCCTTGGCTTATGTCAATCACCAAGAGGGCACCAAAAGTGTTCTTGCGGCCTTGGAAGTGGCAGGCATCCTTCGGTGGGCCGAACGCTTTGTTCCAGTTCTCTTCGCTGTTCACATTCCAGGAGTGGAAAATTGGCAGGCAGATTGCCTCAGCCGACAGGCCTTGGATGCAGGGGAATAGTCTCTCCATCCGGAGGTGTCCCGGCAGTTGTGCCTTCGTTGGGGCACTCCAGATGTGGATCTGTTGGCGTCTCGGATCAACAGAAAAGTGCAGAGGTTTGTGGCTCGCTCCTGGGACCCTCTGGCAGACGCCGCAGGTGCGCTGGTGGCCCCGTGGGGGTCAGTATCAGCTGATGTATGCCTTTCCCCCTCTCAAGTGGCTGCCAAGACTTCTTCGCAGGATCGAGGCGGAAGGGATTCCGGTCATTCTTGTGGCTCCGGACTGGCCTCGCCGAGCTTGCTATGCCGACCTGGTCAGGTTAGTCGCAGACGCTCCTTGGAGGCTTCCTCTCAGTGAGGATTTACTGTCTCAGGGGCCAATCTTCCATCCTGCTTTATGGTCACTGGCTTTGAGGGCTTGGCTGTTGAAAGCCAGGTGCTGAAGGACAGGGGATTGTCTGTTTCAGTAATTCCCACTTCGCTTAAAGCGAGGAAAGCGACTTCTAGGAAGATTTATCATCGTTCATGGAAGTCGTATATGTGGTGGTGTGAGTCTCTTGGGGCTCCCCCTCATACTTACTCGGTGGCCCAGACTTTGGCCTTCCTTCAAAGGGGAGTTGATCAAAAGTTGGCCTTGAGTACTATCAAGGGCCAGGTTTCGGCCTTGGCAATTTTCTTCCAAAGGCCATTTGCCACCCATTCCCTGGTACGTAACTTCATCCAGGGGGTGCTTCATTTGGCACCTCCGGTGCAACCTCCGTTACCACCTTGGGACCTTAATTTAGTGCTGTCGTTTCTTCAGAAACCTCCTTTTGAAAGTATTCGGGAGATTCCCCTGCTTACCTTATCCCAGAAGGTGGCATTCTTGGTGGCTATTACTTCTGCATGCAGGGTGTCGGAACTGGCGGCTTTGTCCTGTCATTCCCCCTATCTGATGGTTCACAGGGATAAAATGGTACTTCATCCGGATCCGTCCTTCCTTCCGAAGCTGGTTTCCAGTTTTCACTTAAATGGGACATTGTGTTACCCCCTTTGTGTCTTAAGCCAAAACATCCTAAGGAATTTGCACTGCATTCTTCGGATGTGGTTCGGGCAATCAGGGTTTTCTTGGAGACTAGTGAGTCTTTCCGGACGTCTGATTCACTCTTTGTACTCACGGATAGTCCAAAGAAAGTGCTGCCTGTGTCTGCTGTGACTATTTCCAGATGGATCGGACAGTGGTACAGGCTTCTTCAATTAAGGGTCAGGTTCCTCCTTTCCCTGTTAAGGCGCATTCTACGCGGTCGCTTAGTGCTTCCTGGGCTTTTAGCCATTAGGCATCTGTGGTTCAGATTTGCAAGGCGGCTACCTAGTCGTCTGTTCATACCTTCACAGAATTTGATAAGGTGGACGTGCTGGCATCATCAGATGCCTCTTTTGGCTGCAAAGTTTTGCAGGCTGCTGTTTAACCACTTTAAGACCGAAAGGTTTTACCCCCTTCCTGACCAGGCCATATTTTGCGATTCCGCACTGCGTTACTTTAATGGACAATTGAGCGGTCGTGCGACGCTGTACCCAAACAAGATTTACGCCCCTTTTTTCCCACAAATAGAGCTTTCTTTTGGTGGTATTTGATCACCTGTGCGATTTTTTATTTTTGCACCAATTTAGGCCAATTTGTTTTCTGCTACATATTTTTGGTAAAAAAAATCGCAATAAGCGTATTTTGATTGGTTTGCACAAAAGTTATTGCGTTTACTAACTGCGGGAAAGATTTATGTAATTTTTATTGTTTTATTTTTTACTAGTAATGGTGGCGATCTGTGATTTATTGCGGCAGACAGATCGTACCCCTAACTGACATTTTTGACACTTTTGGGGCGATCAGTGACATTACTACATTAATCAATGCTAAAAATATGCACTGTTACTGTAATAATGACACTGGCAGGGAAGGGGTTAACACTGTTGGTGATCAAGGGGTTAAATGTATGCCTCATGCTTACTGACGTGTGTGTGTGGGGGGGGGGGGGGGGAATGGGGGTTCTGTGACACACACAGAGATCGCAGGTTCAGCTATGCTGAATCCTGTAATCTCCTCCTGTCTGTCACAGAGAAGATCCGCCTGCTTTGTTTACACAAGCAGACGGATCTTCTCACACTTTCCCTGACGATCGGGGAAGAGAGGCTGCAATCGCCGCCTCTCCTCCTCCAGCCCGACTCCCGCTGTGTCTAAACACAGCGGGAGCGAGGCTCCGGCGGTGCACTCACGCCGCCGAGATCACTAGGAGTCCAGCGACGTAGGTCTACATCGCTGGACCCAGGGGAGCCGACCTGCCACGGTAGTATCACTGGGAGCGGTCGGCAAGTGGTTAAGGGGGCTTCTTAGCCTTCATTGAGGGTGTTTAATGTTTTTTTCAGGTGGGCCTCATCTTTTGTTCTGATGAGTCCTATGTTGCCTGGTGGGCTATGTTTAGCCTTGGGGACTTAATTTTCTGCTGTTTCCACCCCTCATTTTATGGCACTGCTTTGGGACGTCCCTACTGATATGCATGAGAGACTGTGTCCGTCAATGAACGATAGAGAAAACTGGATTTTTTTTAATATTGCCTTTCTTCAATACAAACGTTTTTATTGATTTTCAAAAGCAAACATAGCATAACAAAGAATCAAAGCATGTCATCGAACAAATGTAAATTAGAACATTGGTACATATGTGCAGGGGTGTAAACAGAACTCTTAGTCCCCGTTCACATTAGGTCGCTCCGACTTCGGGGGCGACCTGTGAAGTCGCGTGCACCCCGACTTCGGCGCGACTTGCACAGACTTCATCTAATTAATGTCTATGCAAGTCGCCTCCAGGTCCCCCCGAAGTAGTACAGGACCCTTTTTCTAAGTCGGAGCGACTTGTGTCGCTCCTGTTAGAACCGGTCCTGTACTACTCAATGGACCCGACGGTGCGCGACTTGCCAGGCTGACCAAGTCGCCTGGCAAGTCATAATAGTGTGAACCGGGTCTTACAGCCGGCGTCAAAATATGGCTATACCGTAGTCAACTACAACATTTGTATCACATTATAGGTGTGTACCACTGGCAGCAAAACAAAACCCATTTGTCAGATATATAGATCAAAGATGAATGCAGATAAAAACATTATAGATAACCTGCATATATAGAAACAAAAAAAAAAATTATAAATGCTATACTTTGAGAAATAAATAAGGGAAATGAACATAAATTAACACTTGTAACGAAAGATAGAACAAATACCATATGGGTGAAACACCCACACAGGCCACCGAGTGCTGATCCGAGCCAATAGCGTCAAACAAGGTAACATACACATAATAAGATGTGGACCAATTCTCCCACACGATACTCCCACATAGTATCATATAGGGTATGGTGAACTCGTTCCATGCCTCTAATGCCTCCAAGACACACTTGTCTTTGTACTCCTCACCTGCCGTCACACAGGCCTGGCACTATCTGAACCAAATAAGTTTATCTTGGTCTCATCTGACCACAGGACATGGTTCCAGTAATCCATGTCCTTAGTCTGCTTGTCTTCAGCAAACTGTTTGCGGGCTTTCTTGTGCATCCTCTTTAGAAGAGGCTTCCTTCTGTGATGACAGCCATGCAGACCAATTTGATGCAGTGTGCGGCGTATGATCTGAGCACTGACAGGCTGACCCCCCACCCCTTTAACCTGTGCAGCAATGCTGGCAGCACTCCTACATCTATTTCCCAAAGACAACCTCTGGATATAAAGCTGAGCATGTGCACTCAACTTCTTTGGTCGACCATGGCGAGGCCTGTTATGGAACCTGTCCTGTTAAACTGCTATATGGTCTTGACCACCATGCTGCAGCTCAGTTTTAGGGTCTTGGCAATCTTCTTATATCCTAGGCCATCTTTATGTAGAGCAACAATTCTTTTTTTCAGATCCTCAGAGAGTTCCTTGCCATGAGGTGCCATGTTGAAATTCCAGTGACCAGTATGAGAGAATGAGAGCGATAACACCAAATTTAACACACCTGCTCCCCATTTACACCTGAGACCTTGTGACACTAACGATTCACATGACATCGGGGAGGGAAAATGGCTGATTGGGCCCAATTTGGACATTTTCACTTAGGGGTGTACTCACTTTTGTTGCCAGCGGTTTAGACATTAATGGTTGTGTGTTGAGTTATTTTGAGGGGACAGCAAATTTACACTGTTATATAAGCTGTATAGTCACTACTTTACGTTGTAGCAAAGTGTCATTTCTTCGGTGTTGTCACATGAAAATATATAATAAAATATTTACAAAAATGTGATGGGTGCACTCACTTTTGTGAGATACTGTACATATATAAATATATTGCATTTCATTTGGGTACAGTGTCACATGGCTTAGTAGTAATTGTCAAATTATCATAAGGCCTGGACACAGGGAGGGTTTAACATGCCAATGTTCAAGTGATTGACATATGGTAAATTGTGTGATACTATATCATTGTGGGCTTTTTTTTTTTTTTTTAGGGATAATGAGTGTTATTGTATTAATATGTATTAAGTAAATACTTGCTGTAATTGCAGTAAAAAGATATTGCATTGAGCTTTTGCAGATGGGTTGCCACAAAATGATTAGCATTGGTTGAATGAGCTCAATTATAGAAGAACATTTAATCTATGCTCAATTAGCCATTGAAGCATAGCAATCAAATTGTATTTACTAAATCCAATTACTACAAAACTACAATCTCCACGTCAAAGGAGAATAACAAACAGAACACTTGTACAAAATCATGATGTATGTTTTTATGTGTGTTGTTTTCGAATCAGTTCTTGTAATGACATTATTGAGGCTACTTATTTATTTATTTATCTGTTTACTATTCCTCAGAAAACGATTCACTTATTTTGTGGGATATTGCCATGTAAAGGGATACTGTAAATTTATATATGCTTAAGTAAATGCAGGATATACCAAGCTTAACCATTTGAGTCCCTTGTGTCTTTTTAAAATTGTGAAGGGACAAACAGCTATTTGTCTCAGTGCCATTTTAAGTGGCACCCAGACTCAGGGGCTACCGATGGCACCTGTGCTGGAACTGCTGGCTGTCAGCGACTACCAGGACACAGTGTGTAAGGGAAGTGTTGCTGCATTGCTAATACTACTATAGATATATAGTATCTCACAAAAGTGAGTACACCCCTCACATTTCTGTAAATATTTTATTATACCTTTAATGTGACAACACTGAAGAAATGACAATTTGCTACAATGTAAAGTAGTGAGTGTACGACATGTATAACAGTGTAAATTTGCTGTCAACTCAAAATAACTCAACACACAGCCATTAATGTCTAAACTGCTGGCAACAAAAGTGAGTACACCCTTAAGTCAAAATGTCCAAATTGGGCCCAAATTGTCAATATTTTGTGTGGCCACCATTATTTTCCAGCACTGCCTTAACCCTCTTGGGCATGGAGTTCACAATAGCTTCACAGGTTGCCACTGGAGTCCTCTTCCACTCCTCCATGACGGCATCACAAAACTGGTGGATGTTAGAGACCTTGTGCTCCTCCACCTTCCATTTCAGAATGCCCCACAGATGCTCAATAGGGTTTAGGTCTGGAGACATGCTTGGCTAGTTCATCACCTTTACCCTCAGTTACTTTAGCAAGGCAGTGGTTGTCTTGAAGGTGTGTTTGGGGTAGTTATGTTGGAATACTGCCCTGCAGTCCAGTTTCTGAAGGGAGGGGGATCATGCTCTGCTTCAGTATGTCACAGTACATGTTGGAATTCAGGGTTCCCCCAATGAACTGTAGATCCCCAGTGCCGGCAGCACTCATGCAGCCCCAGACCATGACTTTCCCACCACCATACTTGACTGTAGGCAAGACACACTTGTCTTTGTACTCCTCACCTGGTTGCCGCCACACATGCTTGACACCATCTGAACCAAATACGTTTATCTTGGTCTCATCAGACCACAGGACATGGTTCCAGTAATCCATGTCCTTAGTCTGCTTGTCTTCAGCAAATTTTTTGCAGGCTGTCTTGTGCATCATCTGTAGAAGAGGCTTCCTTCTAGGACGACAGCCATGTAGACCAATTTTATGCATTGTGTGGCCTATGGTCTGAGCACTGACAGGATGACCCCCCCCCCCCGCCCCTTCAACCTCTGCAGCAATGCTGGCAGCACTCACACATCTATTTATCAAGGACAACCTCTGGATATGATGCTGAGTATGTGCACTCAACTTCTTTGGTCAACCATGGTGAGGCCTATTCTGAGTGGAACCTGTCCTGGTAAACCGCTGTATGGTCTCGGCCACTATTCTGCAGCTCAGTTTCAGGTTTCTTGGCAAGCTTCTTATAGCCTATGCCATCTTTATGTAGAACGACAAATATTTTTTTCAGATCCTCAGAGAGTTCTTTGCCATGAGGTGATAGTGAAAAGTGCAGCGCTAAAACAATAAGACAATAAAACATCAATGGATAAATGAAAAGTCTATGAATGGCACGCAGTAGTCTTGTAAAAAAGAGGAGAAAACAGTCCAATAAGAAATCCCAATGAAAGTGCTCAGTGCTGATCAGTAAACAGGACACAAGTGCTTGTTCAGTGCAATCCTTCACCAGAGGTGCTAGCCTCTCACCTGTAGGCTGTGAAAAGACAGCCTTAAAAGTACACTCCCAGCAATGTGAAAATCCTGACCAGGACAGCAATCACAGAGGGCATCTCTCCTTTTTGTAAAGGTGTTCACAACGATCCCCATGTAATAAAAAGGGGGCAGACCATAGTGCAATATGTTTCAAACACCACAATTTATTAATAAAACAAATGGACAGCCTCTTACTTCAAGGTAATGCAAAAACGAGCAGTACAGCAATCCAGCTGGTCTCCAGACAGAGCGGAACGCTCTGCTGACAGGGGCTACGAGTGACGTCACGATCTCCTCTCCCTTGCGTTGCATCAAGAGGGACTCCGCTTAGGTTAAAAATACCTGTACCTATCGGGACTTTTTTCTTTTGAACTCGCCTTCCCCCTCTGTTGCCTCTGAGTTTTTTCTTTTTCCGGGGAACGGACTGGCGGGCCCCGGACTCCGGTTTCTCCACCAGCCGTTCTCCTGTGCAACACGAGGTGGAAGGGGTGGGGGAAGGGGGGTGGGGGGAGGTGGTCTCTCCCAACCCCCCTGATACCCTAAAAAATTGTCCTGCAGGGGTTCAAACCTGTTATGAGTATTTAGGGTGGGATTAGGTAGTCTGGGTGGTGGTCTAGAGGGTGGTCTCCCTCTCCCTCTATTGCCTCCTCTCCTAGGGCTTGGCACATACTGGTTGGTGTTGTAAGCATAGTATTGATCATTCTGATAATAATGATGAGGGTCACCATGGTTACCTCCTGGGTTTTCATGGTGATAATAACCTCTCCCTCTTCCTCCATTTGAGTTACGTCCTCCCCCCCTTCCTCCTCCCCTCTTTTTCTTCCCCTTGTTGTGAACCACTGGGACAAACTCCTGTGTTTCTGGGTGAACTAGAGGGGGAGGATGCATTATGGGTCGGGATGATGCAACCATAGGGGTTTGGGGTGGGTCGGATTCACCAACCACCATATCATTATCCAGATTGGCTATGGTTTTCTGCCATTTGAACACATTGTCTGTGTTCAGATCAGTAAGATCCCTAATAAATTTCTTTCTTTTCTTATTTTGATTCTCCACATCCCATTTGGCCAATCTGTTTTTGAGGATACCAGAAAGTCTGATATATTCCTCAGAATCTTTATGGGTCTCCAAAAGGGATTGGATCTCTTTAATCTGATTTTCCACTATTTTTAATTTCCGCTTCTTTCTCAGAAGCAGGAAATCAATAAGTTCTAAACCTTTCTTAGTGAAGAAATCTCTCCATTCATCTAGTGACTCTCTGTCCAAAAGGCCATCATTGGGTGGGATATCCCACCTTAGGCGCCTTGGAACAATCTTGGTGGTTAAATAATGTTCGAATGAGGTGATGTCCCACCATAACTTTAGTTTCTTTTCTAGGGCGTAATTCAGCCTTTTGAAACAGGATGCAACATCACCCTCAACCTTGGGTAAAGGATTACTGGAGAATATATCCCCTAAATTAATTTCCCTTTTCTCCACATAATTAAACACATCAAGATTATCCATATTAATGCTGCAGCCAGATATAAAAATATTCTAAAATACCACAAGTCAATGAAAAAACAGGAATATCGGCGCAAGCATGAATAAATAAATGGATGGAAATAAATAAAAGCAGCTGACACCAAGGTAAAAAATATGTAAAACCCAATGTAAAACTGATAGTGAAAAGTGCAGCGCTAAAACAATAAGACAATAAAACATCAATGGATAAATGAAAAGTCTATGAATGGCACGCAGTAGTCTTGTAAAAAAGAGGAGAAAACAGTCCAATAAGAAATCCCAATGAAAGTGCTCAGTGCTGATCAGTAAACAGGACACAAGTGCTTGTTCAGTGCAATCCTTCACCAGAGGTGCTAGCCTCTCACCTGTAGGCTGTGAAAAGACAGCCTTAAAAGTACACTCCCAGCAATGTGAAAATCCTGACCAGGACAGCAATCACAGAGGGCATCTCTCCTTTTTGTAAAGGTGTTCACAACGATCCCCATGTAATAAAAAGGGGGCAGACCATAGTGCAATATGTTTCAAACACCACAATTTATTAATAAAACAAATGGACAGCCTCTTACTTCAAGGTAATGCAAAAACGAGCAGTACAGCAATCCAGCTGGTCTCCAGACAGAGCGGAACGCTCTGCTGACAGGGGCTACGAGTGACGTCACGATCTCCTCTCCCTTGCGTTGCATCAAGAGGGACTCCGCTTAGGTTAAAAATACCTGTACCTATCGGGACTTTTTTCTTTTGAACTCGCCTTCCCCCTCTGTTGCCTCTGAGTTTTTTCTTTTTCCGGGGAACGGACTGGCGGGCCCCGGACTCCGGTTTCTCCACCAGCCGTTCTCCTGTGCAACACGAGGTGGAAGGGGGGTGGGGGGAGGTGGTCTCTCCCAACCCCCCTGATACCCTAAAAAATTGTCCTGCAGGGGTTCAAACCTGTTATGAGTATTTAGGGTGGGATTAGGTAGTCTGGGTGGTGGTCTAGAGGGTGGTCTCCCTCTCCCTCTATTGCCTCCTCTCCTAGGGCTTGGCACATACTGGTTGGTGTTGTAAGCATAGTATTGATCATTCTGATAATAATGATGAGGGTCACCATGGTTACCTCCTGGGTTTTCATGGTGATAATAACCTCTCCCTCTTCCTCCATTTGAGTTACGTCCTCCCCCCCTTCCTCCTCCCCTCTTTTTCTTCCCCTTGTTGTGAACCACTGGGACAAACTCCTGTGTTTCTGGGTGAACTAGAGGGTTGAGGGTGAGGGTGATGTTGCATCCTGTTTCAAAAGGCTGAATTACGCCCTAGAAAAGAAACTAAAGTTATGGTGGGACATCACCTCATTCGAACATTATTTAACCACCAAGATTGTTCCAAGGCGCCTAAGGTGGGATATCCCACCCAATGATGGCCTTTTGGACAGAGAGTCACTAGATGAATGGAGAGATTTCTTCACTAAGAAAGGTTTAGAACTTATTGATTTCCTGCTTCTGAGAAAGAAGCGGAAATTAAAAATAGTGGAAAATCAGATTAAAGAGATCCAATCCCTTTTGGAGACCCATAAAGATTCTGAGGAATATATCAGACTTTCTGGTATCCTCAAAAACAGATTGGCCAAATGGGATGTGGAGAATCAAAATAAGAAAAGAAAGAAATTTATTAGGGATCTTACTGATCTGAACACAGACAATGTGTTCAAATGGCAGAAAACCATAGCCAATCTGGATAATGATATGGTGGTTGGTGAATCCGACCCACCCCAAACCCCTATGGTTGCATCATCCCGACCCATAATGCATCCTCCCCCTCTAGTTCACCCAGAAACACAGGAGTTTGTCCCAGTGGTTCACAACAAGGGGAAGAAAAAGAGGGGAGGAGGAAGGGGGGGAGGACGTAACTCAAATGGAGGAAGAGGGAGAGGTTATTATCACCATGAAAACCCAGGAGGTAACCATGGTGACCCTCATCATTATTATCAGAATGATCAATACTATGCTTACAACACCAACCAGTATGTGCCAAGCCCTAGGAGAGGAGGCAATAGAGGGAGAGGGAGACCACCCTCTAGACCACCACCCAGACTACCTAATCCCACCCTAAATACTCATAACAGGTTTGAACCCCTGCAGGACAATTTTTTAGGGTATCAGGGGGGTTGGGAGAGACCACCTCCCCCCACCCCCCTTCCCCCACCCCTTCCACCTCGTGTTGCACAGGAGAACGGCTGGTGGAGAAACCGGAGTCCGGGGCCCGCCAGTCCGTTCCCCGGAAAAAGAAAAAACTCAGAGGCAACAGAGGGGGAAGGCGAGTTCAAAAGAAAAAAGTCCCGATAGGTACAGGTATTTTTAACCTAAGCGGAGTCCCTCTTGATGCAACGCAAGGGAGAGGAGATCGTGACGTCACTCGTAGCCCCTGTCAGCAGAGCGTTCCGCTCTGTCTGGAGACCAGCTGGATTGCTGTACTGCTCGTTTTTGCATTACCTTGAAGTAAGAGGCTGTCCATTTGTTTTATTAATAAATTGTGGTGTTTGAAACATATTGCACTATGGTCTGCCCCCTTTTTATTACATGGGGATCGTTGTGAACACCTTTACAAAAAGGAGAGATGCCCTCTGTGATTGCTGTCCTGGTCAGGATTTTCACATTGCTGGGAGTGTACTTTTAAGGCTGTCTTTTCACAGCCTACAGGTGAGAGGCTAGCACCTCTGGTGAAGGATTGCACTGAACAAGCACTTGTGTCCTGTTTACTGATCAGCACTGAGCACTTTCATTGGGATTTCTTATTGGACTGTTTTCTCCTCTTTTTTACAAGACTACTGCGTGCCATTCATAGACTTTTCATTTATCCATTGATGTTTTATTGTCTTATTGTTTTAGCGCTGCACTTTTCACTATCAGTTTTACATTGGGTTTTACATATTTTTTACCTTGGTGTCAGCTGCTTTTATTTATTTCCATCCATTTATTTATTCATGCTTGCGCCGATATTCCTGTTTTTTCTTTGCCATGAGGTGCCATGTTGAACTTCCAGTGACCAGTATGTGAGAGTGAGAGCAATAACGCCAAATTTAACACACCTGCTCCCCATTCACACCTGAAACTTTGTATGACACCGGGGTGGGAAAATTGCTAATTGGGCCCAATTTTGACATTTTCACTTAGGAGTGTACTCACTTTTGTTGCCAGCCATTTAGACATAAATGGCTGTGTGTTGAGTTATTTTGAGGGGACGGCAAATTTACACTGTTATACAAGCTGTACACTCACTACTTTACATTGTAGCAAAGTGTCATTTCTTCAGTGTTGTCACATGAAAAGATATAATAAAATATTTACAAAAATGTGAGGGGTGTACTCACCTTTGTGTGATACTGTATACAAATTGTGAGCTAATTATTACACATAAAAGCGTAAATAAATCCAGTGATACTTTACCAATTTAATATATACAAATTACAACGAACCACAATTTCTGCAATGATTACAAATACATTCATAATTTCCATAATTTCCATTCAATTAAAAAAATGTTCCATGACTTTTCAAAATTCAAACTATATATAAATTCAGTCTTCCATGTCTTTTCCTTGACCGTCAACTCTTGTGCTAAATCAAAAACTTCTGTGTCTGATGGATATCAGTGCCACTTTTCTACCTCTGTGCACTCAGAACTATCACCTTCTTTCTACTTGTGTCTCAGTATAAATCATGAATCCTTCAAATGCATGGATCCTCCTATGGTTCCTCTCCACTAGGGATCCTCTAGGTTGGGATTCCTTCTGTCATAGCTTTATTGTTGGTTGCCTTTTCTTTTAAGATTCTCCTGTGTATTCAGAAGTAGTCTTGCCCTGGGAATAGAAACATGTGAAAAAAAGCCTCCCATAGTGTGATGTTGTAAAAACATCTTAATTTATTAAGCTAAAATTACCGCACTTACATAAACAAACTTCTTACAAGCATTAAAACCACAAGTACCGGATGAACACATCCGCTTATGTTCCATCTGGTGCCTCGCGTGCCTCCGCTCAGAGAGCACAGTGGTGGATAAGTGGCACCGATGTCAGACACAGAGGTTTTTGTTTAAGCACAAGAGGTGATGGGCAAAGAAAAGACATGAGAGACTGAATTTAAATCTAGTTTATTTGAATTTTGAAGAGTCATGGAAATTGTTTATATAGGAAATTATGAATGTACACCATCTTGTCAAAAGTATTGGGACACCTGCATTACACGCACATGAACTTAAATGGCATCCCAGTCTTAGTCCCTAGGGTTCAATATTGAGTTGGCCCACCCTTTGCAGCTATAACAGCTTCAACCCACTCATTCATGTCTTTATGGACCTTGCTTTGTGCACTGGTCCAAATCATTTGTGTTTGGGATGTTTTTCAGGGGTTGGGCCTGGCCCCTTAGTTCTAGTGAAGGGAACTCTTAGGGCATCAGCATACCAAGACATTTTTTACATCTTAATGCTCCCAACTTTTTGGGAACAGTTTGGGGCTGGCCCCTTACTGTTCCAACATGACTGTGCACCAGTGCACAAAGCAAGGTCCTTAAGGGCATGGATGCGCATGTTTGAGGTGGAGGAACTTGACTGGCATGCACAGAGTCCTGACCTCAACCCGATAAAACACATTTGGTATGAATTAAAGTGGAGACTGTGAGCCAGGCCTTCTTGCCCAACATCAGCGCCTGACCTCACTAATGAGCTTTTGGAAGAATGGTCAAATATTTCCATAGACCTACTTCTAAACCTTGTGGACAGCCTTCCCAGAAGAGTTGAAGCTGTTTTGGCTGCAAAGGGTGAGCCAATTCAATATTGAACCCTACGAACTAAGACTGGGATGCCATTAAAGTTCATGTGCGTGTAAAGGCAGATGTCCTAATACTTTTGACAATGTTGTGTATATTTACTCATTGCAGGAATTGGGGCTCATTGTAATTTGTATTTATTGAATTGGTCATTTATTTAAGCTTTTATGTGTAATTAGCTCACCATTTGTATATATCTATAGTAGTATTAGCAGTGCAGCATCCCTTCACTTACACATTGATATTAAATAT
The DNA here is from genome assembly GCF_965119305.1 of Pelophylax lessonae. NCBI lineage: Eukaryota > Metazoa > Chordata > Amphibia > Anura > Ranidae > Pelophylax > Pelophylax lessonae. The sequence continues at coordinate 587,527,556 of NC_138770.1, forward strand.
AGTTGTGGGAACACTATAGGGGCTTGCAGCCGCTAATATAGTTGTATTGTTTTGTATTGTATTGATCGTGCAGGAGTACCACCCAATTTTTTAAGTATACCAGGACCCAGCCAGTGCTAGGAGCTGAAACCATAAGCTCTTGGGTTTCCAAGATTCTTACCTAGCACTCTGTAGCACAACACTGTAAACATGATGTCAAAAACACAATATAAACAATAGTGGGACTAAAGGTCCAATGTGGGAGGGATGGTCACAAATAGAGCCAAAATATTTTCATATAAATAAACATTTATTGAGTCACAAAAATAAAGTCTATTATAACAGATCCATACACATTGTCTACATATCAAATAATGTTTAGTGTGTAAAACAACATTGGTTTATACAAATAAATTGTTACTAACCCCATGAAGTCAGGGGCATGGCATAACATGTCCCGGGGCAGGTGGCGGGACTATGTAGGGCAGGGGCGGTCACCATCAAATAGTATATATATATATATATATATATAGAATAAATCACCATCAAACCACAAAGAACTGGAGAGTATGAATATCCAGATATTGGATTACTCTACAATGTAACAAGGTCCCATCCTAGAGCCACAATGTATTGCATCCACAAGGGGAGGGGGAGAGATAGTCTTATCACCTGAAGATATGACTTGTATTTCTGACCTAGACAGGTAATACATAAAGCATGAAAGGAGAAACAATGTGGGGCAGGGGCCCTTGATAACAATTCCGTGGTATCGTATTGATGTATCAAACAGAGACATCAAAGCTACCTACCGGTCTTAACTATATACCTCAACTCGCATATTTGGCCTCAAGTGGTAGGTGACAAGTTCATGGGTCCCAGGATGTCAGGATATTATCCTGATGTCTTGGGACCCATGAACTTGGCACCTACTATCTGCCCTGTGAGGCCGAATCTGTGAGTTGAGGTATAGGCCCCATGCATACAGGGCGTCAGAAACAAGCTGCAGAGCCACTTCTAACGCCAGGAAAAAACATCTGTAAAAACTTGCTTTTTGTAGCTTTTTCCATTGGCCTTATTGCACGTTTGGCCACGTTGGCTTTTAGCAGCGTTTTTCTGCCTCCATTCAAAATCAGTGGTTGCCTAGGAGCCCTTTGATTTGAATGGAAGTCGCATCACAAGTCAGATCAGGATGATCCGACTTGTGGTGCGACTTGCGTCCTGAGGATCTTGAGGGGGAACTCCACGCCAAAATCGGAAAAAGGCGGCATGGGGGCCCCCCCCACGTTCCAAACCAGGCCCTTCGGGTCTGGTATGGATTTTGAGGGGAGCCCCAGGCCGAATAAACGGCGTGGGGTCCCCCCAAAAATCCATACCGGACCCTTATCCGAGCATGCAGCTGGCCGGCCAGTAAAGGGGAGGGGACGGGCGAGCGGCCTCAACTTGGGGGGTGGGTGCTTTGGGGAAGAGAGAGTTTTTTTACATTGTACCCCTACCCATTTACCCCCAAAAAAGGCAGTGTATGTAAATATTGACGAGACAGTTCTGAGTAGCTTTATTAAATATCTTCCTCCGATCTTCTCTTCCGGTCTTCTCCCCTCCGATCTTCTCCCTCTGGTCTTCTCCCCTCCGATCTTCTCCCTCTGGTCTTCTCCGTCTGTTTTCTCCCTTTGGTCTTCATCCTCTGGTTTTCTCCCTCCGGTCCTCCTCCGACGATGTCTCTGGTGATTATGCCGGCTCCGGTCAATGCAGCTTGTTATATAGCCATTAGGGGCGTGGCCTCCCAGTGATGTCTCACGGAGACCCCGTCCCCTTATGTCACAGATGACGACATAAGGGGGTGGGGTCTCTGGGTGACGTCACCTGGAGACCACGCCCTAATGGCTATATAACAAGCTGCATAGACCGGAGCCGGCATAATCACCGGAGACATTGTCAGATGAAGATCGGAGGGGAGAAGATCGGAGGAAGATTTTTAATAAAGCTTCTCAAAACTGTCTTGTCTTTATTTACATACACTGCCTTTTTTTGGGGTGAATGGGTAGGGGTAAAATGTACCCCATACTTATTCACATAGGGAGGGGGTTTGGGATCTGGGGGCCCCCTTGTTAAAGAGGGCTTCCAGATTCTGATAAGCCATCTGCCCGCAGACCCCCACAACCACCGCTCCAGGGTTGTCGGGAAGAGGCACTTGTCCTCATCAACATGGGGACAAGGTGCTTTGGGGTGGGGGGTGCAGAGCTCCCCCTGCCCCAAAGCACCCACCCCCATCATGTTGAGGGCGTGTGGCCTGATATGGTCTGGGGGGGGGGCGCTCGCTCGTCCCCTCCTCTTTCCTGGGCTGCATGCTCGGATAAGGGTCTGGTATGGACTTTGGGGGGGACCCCACGCTGGTTTTTTTGGCGTGGGGGCTCCCCTCAAAATCCATAGCAGACCCGACGGGCCTGGTTTGAAACCTGGGGGGTACCCCCACGCCGTTTTTTTCCCATTTTGGCGTGGAGTTCCCCCTCAAGATCCTCAGAGTGCAAGTCGCACCACAAGCTGGGGGATGTAAGAGACCTTGTACTCCTCTCCTTCGATTTGAGGATGCCCCACAGATAATCAATAGGGTTTAGGTCTGGCGGTATGCTTAGCCAGTCCATCACCTTTACCCTTAGCTTCTTTATCAAGTCAGTGGTCATCTTGTAGGTGTGTTTGGGGTTGTTACCATGTTGGAATACTGCCCTGCGGCCCAGTTTCCGAAGGGGGGGGGGGGATCATGCTCTGCTTCAGTATGTCACAGTATATGTTGGCATTCATGGTTCCCTCAATGAACTGTAGCTACCCATACACATAATAAGATGTGGACCAATTCTCCCACACAATACTCCCACATAGTATCATATAGGGTATGGTGAACTCGTTCCATGCCTCTAATGCCTCCAAGACACACTTGTCTTTGTACTCCTCACCTTGTTGCTGCCACACACACGCTTGTCACCATCTGAACCAAATAAGTTTATCTTGGTCTCATCAGACCACAGGACATGGTTCCAGCACTCCATTTCCTTGGTCTGCTTGTCTTCAGCAAACTGCGGGCTTTCTTGTGCATCATTTTTAGAAGAGGCTTCCTTCTGGGACGACAGCCATGCAGACCAATTTGATGCAGTGTGCGGCGTATAGTCTGAGCACCGACAGGCTGACCCCCCACCCCTTCAACCTCTACAATAATGCTGGCAGCACTCAAATATCTATTTCCCAAAGGCAACCTCTGGATATGACGCTGAGCACGTGCACTCAACTTCTTTGGTCGACCATGGCGAGGCCTGTTATAAATGGAACCTGTCCTGTTAAACTGCTGTATGGTCTTGGCCACCGTGCTACAGCTCAGTTTCGGGGTCTTGGCAATCTTCTTATAGCCTAGGCCGTCTTTATGTAGAGCAACAATTCTTTTTTTCAGATCCTCATAGGTATAAGGTGCCATGTTGAACTTCCAGTGACCAGTATGAGGGAGTGAGAGAGATAACACCAAATCTAACACACCTGCTCCCAATTCACACCTGAGACCTTGTAACTCTAACAAGTCACATGACATCGGGGAGGGAAAATGGCTAATCTGGACATTTTACTTAGGGGTGTACTCACTTTTGTTGCCAGCCATTTAGACATAAATGGCTGTGTGTTGAGTTATTTTGAGGGGACAGCAAATTTACACTGTTATACAAGCTGTACACTCACTACTTTACATTGTAGCAAATTGTCATTTCTTCAGTGTTTTCACATGAAAAGATATAATACAAAATTAACAAAAATGTGAGCGTGAACTTACTTTTGTGAGATTCTGTAAATTGTAATGAAAATTGGTATACAAGATCACCATATTAACATGAATTAAGAATTTGATACCATTGACCAATAACCATTGTAGTCCCCCCCTCTTTCCTTTTTTTTCATAATGTAAGATGTAAAAATTTCTATTCGGTTTACTTGGGGCAGAAAAACACCCAATGTTTGGGATCTCAGCCAGTAAATGTTGTTCATCTCGTCTTCAAGTTATACTTGATAGCTATAGTTTCCAAGGCAACCTATACACATAGTGTTAATGAACCTCAGGCCATGTGAAGCTGTTAATTGAGGACCTTTATATGCAGCTGTTGTATTCTAAAAAGGGCTGTTAAAAGGAACCCTTAAAGGGAAATCTCAGACAAAAATGAATTTTTTCCTAATAATAGTATGTTAAATATCTTTATCTTTGATATTATTAATTTTCTGGCAAGCTGCTTGTGTAGCTTAGAAAGTCATATCTAAACTAGACAATCAGCTTCTTCCTGTTCTTCACCGTAAAAGCTATCTCCCTTTATCTGAATTCGCTAAGCTGTCTTTCACTTCCTGAAAAGGTTTTCCGTCTTTCTTAGACAGGCATGCCTAGACCTGCCCAGCCCCACCCCCATCCCTCCTATCCTTCACAGAACATGATCTCCTCCTGTCTTTATAGCCTCGTTTAGGCTAGCAGCTTCTCCTGAGAGAGAGAAAAGGGGGGGGGGGGGTCACGTGACCGGCGCAACATATGAAAGATATATGGTACAAAGGATCATTTTTGAAAGTTTAGAAGGATACAGGTCAATTTTTATTGCTCATTACATGTGAGTAAGGAGTTTTAGGCTCCATTTTCACTAGTGCGACTTGTCATGTGATTTTGGACACATAAAGTCGCATGACAAGTCCCAGCCCATTGATTTCAATGGCACCCGTTCCCATCTATGCGACTTTGAAAATCAGCGACTTTGAAAAGGTGCCTGTACTACTTTGATGCAACTTTGAGTGCAGCTTTGATCCATCTTTACACTCTTAACCAAATCGCACTCTAAATCGCACAACTTGAGCGTCACACTTTGGGGTGCAACTTTGATGTAAATGAGTGCAGCCTTGATCCAACTTTACACTCTCTGGATCAAAGTCGCATCAAAAGTTGCATCAAAGTTACTGGTTTTCAAAGTCGCATAGATGGGAATGGGTGACATTAACCACTTGACTGTACTGCGGCAAAGTGGTTAGATTCTGTCCAGCGACGTAGACCTACGCCGCTGGACTCCTCCCCTTCTGGGCGGCGCTCGCGCGCCGCCGGAGGCTCGCTCGTTTTCAGTCACAGCGGGAGTCAGGCCAGGGGAGGGGAATCGAGTCTGGAGATCCGCCAGCTTGTGTAAACAAAGCGGGCGGATCTCCTAAGTGACAAACAGTGACAGATTGCAGGGTTCAGCATAGCTAAACCTGCGATCTGTCCCTGTGTCACTCAGTCACCTCCCCCACACATGTTAGTAAGCACCAGGCATACATTAACCCCTCCCTCTCCAATAAAATTAACCCCTTCCCTGCCAGTGTCATTTTTACAGTAACAGTGCATATTTATAGCACTGATTACTGTAGTAATGTCACTGGTACCCCCAAAAGTGTCAAAAATGTCAGTCAAGGGTCCGATCTGTCTGCCGCAATGTCGCAGTCCCGCCAAAAAAATCGCTGATCGCCGCCATTACTCGTTAAAAAAAAAAAACACCAAAAATGACAGAAATCTTTCCCTTAGTTAGTAAACTCAATAACTTTTGCGCAAACCAATCAAAATACGCTTATTGTGATTTTTTTACCAAAACATAGGTAGCAGAAAACAAATTGGCCAAAAATGTAAAAAAATTTGATTTTTACATTTTTTGGGGGGGAATTTCATATAAAAAAAGTTAAAAATATTGTTATTTTTTCAAAATTTACGCTATTTTTTTGTTTATAGCGCAAAAAGTAAAAATCGCACAGGTGATCAAATACCACCAAAAGAAAGCTCTGTTTGTGGGAAAAAAAGGACGTAAATTTCATTTGGGTACGGCGTCGCACGACCGTGCAATTGTCAGTTTGATTTGCAAAAAGTGGACTGGATGTAAGACAGCAAAATCCTCCGGTGCTAAAGTGGTTAAAATCAATGGGCTGTGACTTCTTATGCAACTTTGTGTGTACAAAGTTGCATGACAAGTCACACTAGTGGAAACAGAGCTTTAGTCTACGTTTCCACTATTGTAATTTAGAGTGTGACTTTGATGCGACTTTGATCCAACTTTACACTCTCTGGATCAAACTCGTATCAAAAGTGGCATCAAAGTAGTGTGGGTACCATTTCAAAGTCGCTGGTTTTCAAAGTCGCATAGACTGGGAACGGGTGCCACTGAAATCAATGGGCTGTGACTTATTGTGGATTCCTGTATTATGATCATTGAAGACTGTGAACTGAGACACCCCATAGCACTTCCAGCTACACTGACAGCACAGCTATTCTGTATATGTGCACCCCCCCTCCCCTCCCCCCGTGTGAATGGATTTTTTTATTTCTGTGTGCTCAAAGCACATATTGAACATTAGTAATCACAATTAATAGTGCACTGATATTTAATTTTGCATCATTTTTTTCTGTATTTATTTGCTTTTTCATGTTATATCAGCACCTTCATTTATTTATTTACCAAGTATATAACTCCTTATTACCTCAGTAAGCACCTTTTGTGTGCTCATCAATTTTTTGTACTTCTTATTTATTGATTATGCGCTGTTAGCACTTTTAGAATTCATAATCCAGCATTTCAGGTGTACCTGTCCCATTTGATACCATTTGTCTTTGCATTTATATTTATACATTTTTATGCTTTGTCAGCACTTTAATTAGCACCATTAATATTTTACACTCTTGGCAAGCGCTATAGTTTTTTATATGTGCCTCCCACTTTTTAAGGGACCAAAAGCAATGGGACAGATTAACAATCATAAATCAAACTTCCACTTTTTAATACTTGGTTGCAAATCCTTTGCAGTCAATTACAGCCTGAAGTCTGGAATGCATAGACATCACCAGACGCTGGGTTTCATTCCTGGTGATGCTCTGCCAGGCCTCTACTGCAACTGTCTTCAGTTCCTGCTTGTTCTTGGGGCATTTTCCCTTCAGTTTTGTCTTCAGCAAGTGAAATGCATGCTCAATCGGTTTCAGGTCAGGTGATTGACTTGGCCATTGCATAACATTCCACTTCTTTCCCTTAAAAAAATCTTTGGTTGCTTTCGCAGTATGCTTCGGGTCATTGTCCATCTGCACTGTGAAGCGCCGTCCAATGAGTTCTGAAGCATTTGGCTGAATATGAGCAGATAATATTGCCTGAAACACTTCAGAATTCATCCTGCTGCTTTTGTCAGCAGTCACATCATCAATAAATACAAGAGAACCAGTTCCATTGGCAGCCATACATGCCCATGCCATGACACTACCACCACCATGCTTCACTGATGAGGTGGTATGCTTTGGATCATGAGCAGTTCCTTTCCTTCTCCATACTCTTCTCTTCCCATCACTCTGGTACAAGTTGATCTTGGTCTCATCTGTCCATAGGATGTTGTTCCAGAACTGTGAAGGATTTTTTAGATGTTGTTTGGAAAACTCTAATCTGGCCTTCCTGTTTTTGAGGCTCACCAATGGTTTACATCTTGTGGTAAACCCTCTGTATTCACTCTGGTGAAGTCTTCTCTTGATTGTTGACTTTGACACACATACACCTACCTCCTGGAGAGTGTTCTTGATCTGGCCAACTGTTGTGAAGGGTGTTTTCTTCACCAGGGAAAGAATTCTTCGGTCATCCACCACAGTTGTTTTCCATGGACTTCCGGGTCTTTTGGTGTTGCTGAGCTCACCGGTGCGTTCTTTCTTTTTAAGAATGTTCCAGTTGATTTGGCCACACCTAAAGTTTTTGCTATCTCTCTGATGGGTTTGTTTTTTTTTTTTTCAGCCTAATGATGGCTTGCTTCACTGATAGTGACAGCTCTTTGGATCTCATATTGAGAGTTGACAGCAACAGATTCCAAATGCAAATAGCACACTTGAAATGAACCCTGGACCTTTTATTTGCTCCTTGTAAATGGGATAATGAGGGAATAACAAACACCTGGCCATGGAACAGCTGAGCAGCCAATTGTCCCATTAGTTTTGGGTCCCTTAAAAAGTGTTAGGCACATATACAAACTGTTGTAATTCCTACACCTTTAACCTGTTTTGGATGTAAATACCCTCAAATTAAAGCTTAAAGTCTGCAGTTAACGCACATATTGTTTGTTTCATTTCAAATCCATTGTGGTGTTGTGTAGAGCCAAAAATATTAGAATTGTGTCAATGGCCCAATATTTATGGACCTGACTGTATATACCTTAATATGGCCTCGGACTGATTAGGGAGCGCTAAAAAACACAAACAAATCTGGCGTAAGTAAGACAGGACCAGCGCTCTCTCCATAATTGGCATAATACCTGGGGGTCAAGTAGCAGCTGTGTGGGAACAAAATACACCAGGAGGGATGTTCAAAAGTATCAGTCACACAATGGTTAACCACATATAAGCCCTATATGAACCCATCAATGATGATTACTGATGGCAGCAGTAATCGTCATGAATGATGCCAATGTAGGATGCCAATATATGAGAAGCAGGTACTCCTCTCGCTCCCCTGCATTGGGTCACCACCAGCGGCTCTATAGTGGTTCAAGCCTCGTTTTGGTCCTCCTTCCCCCAGAGTCTGATGTCATGTCATTAGATTGTAAGCTCTTCTGTGCAGGGCCCTATTAATCCTCTTATATTATATTGTATTGTAACTGTATTGTCTCCCTCTAACATTGTAAAGCGTTGCGTAAACTGCTGGCGCTATAGAAATCCTGAATAATAATAATAATGTCCGGTCCCCTTCCCGGTCGGCACTCATCGTGGGTTATCGGAGCGACCACAGACAGCGATCCTCCTTGCCTCCTTTACAGGGCATTGTGTAACCCCTTTTCACCCCTTCCCTGTCCATGATTGAGTCATTCCGTTATCTCCTCACAGCCCGAGCAAGCACAACTGTCCACACTGCTGCATTGTTCCTGGCTGGTTTTATGCCTTCACACACACTGGATGGTCACCAAGCTGTGAGTTTTTAACCCCGGATTTTGGCTTCACCATTGCAGATCCAGGGGGGGTCATTTTACAAGGTGTACTGCTGTTTTATACATACATGGAGCTGATTTTGAATAAAACTTTTTAGTGTTCTATTTACTACATTCGCATCATTCATGACTATTATTGCTGCCATCATTAATCATCATCCCACGGTGAGTTCATATAGTGCTTATGCTTTGAATTGAGATGAATAGGTTGTAAAATCTCAGTATATATCAGTTGGTCTAAATCCGTTCTAAATATATTTGGACCCAACATGTATACTTTGTGTTATGTTCATGTTCATATTTTTTTAACTTAAAAGTTGACAGACAACCTTTATTACCAATAATATGTGATGTACTTTTCAATGTTCCTGACATATATTTCAGCTTCCTGGATTTTTTTTTCTTCTGGCCTTCAGATAAGAAAAGCAGAGTGATTTAACACCTGTTTAGATTTGTCATCCAAGTGATGAAATGAAAAGCATGCTGTTTGCAATAAACTTTACATAAAAGTTAATTTGCAGTTCAGTTTAATGGTCCAAAGAATGTCAGGCAAAATGGTCGGCCCTCGGGCATGTTCACTTCATCAAATCTGGCCCTCTTTGAAAAAAGTTTTTGACACTCCTGCATTAAGGTGATAAAGTAATAAATATTGTTTTATTACAGGAATAGTCAAGCACTTGATGAAGGATGCCAACTAAATAATGACTCTCCGTGTTCCACAAGTGACTGTGAGGCAAGAACTAAAGTGGAAGAACCTTCCTGCTCAGGCATGGATAATATCAAGCCAGTTTCATCACGACCATGCAATAAGATAAAAGATGGAAACTGCTCTGATTCGGTATGTCTTACATTTATTTCTCACCCTCAGTTTTAGTATGTGTTTGATAAGCATATAAAATCAGCATTAAAACTTTTGCAGTAATAACTATTTTTCTTTTAGTACATCTGTAATTGGGACAGTTTTTGAATCTCTGCTTCACCCATATTGGATAGGCAAGAGGTTTACGTAAACTGGTTTTAAAGGCTAAAGGTTTTTTACCTTCATGTATCCTATGCATGAAGGTAAAAAACCTTCTCGGTGTAGCAGCCCCCCCAGCACCAACCAATACTTACCTGAGCCCGATGTTCCTCCAGTGCTGTCTGGGGACTCTTCCTCCTCAGTGACTCCCAATGCTGTCTATTAAAGCCAGTGTGCAAATGAGGAGAGAGAGGGATGGGACAGAGCCCCAGCTATGTGTGTGAATGGACATGCAGAGTGGTGGCTCAGGAGCAAGCCTGCCTGGGGTGCCCCCATAGCAAGCTGCTTGCTCTGGGGCATTCAGCAGGAGGAAGGGGCCAGGAGCACCAGCGGGGGACCAGAGAAAAGGAGGATCCAGCCTGCTCTGTGCAAAACCACTGCACAGAGCAGGTACACTAAATTTCCAAACGTATTGGGACACCTGCCTTTAAATGCACATGAACTTTAATGGCATCCCATTCTTCGAATCTTCTGCGAAGGCTGTCCACAAGGTTTTGGAATGTGTCAATGGGAATATTTGACCATTCTTCTAGAAGCGCAGTTGTGTGGTCAGGCACTGATGTGGACGAAAAAGCTTGGTTCGCAGTCTCTGCTCTAATTCACAGAGAAGCAAAAGGTAAAAAAGTGTGTGTGCCTGAGGACCTTGCCAGCTATGTGAACAGGTTTACTTCAAAATACATTACAATTTATGTTTCCTAGGGACTTTGAAAGCAAAATCTCTGTGCTTGTTTTTCAGTTTTGCATACTTGTTGACACCTTTACAAGGGCACCCCACATTAAATGCAGGATATAGGCCCGCCTGTGGGGGGCTAACTCTGCCCCTTCATTTACCTTATCCTGTCCCTGCCAACCCTAAGGAGCACAGGTAAGAATTTGATTGTAATATTGCTGTGTCAACTCCCTACCCCATCTCTTTTGTACCAATTCAAAAGAGTAATGAGGAACGATGATTAGGTTAGAAAAACTGCATAACTATGTACATATGTTTGCAATACCTCATTGTCTCATATAGTTACCTTCTGAGCTATATTCTGCACAATACTGTACTCCATGGAAACTGTGTTATCCTTCTTTTTGTAATGCATTGAACTCTGATATGCAATAAAAGCATATTGACTGTCATGTGCAAGTATAGAAGTTGTACTTTCTTTCAAATTCTTAATAAAATCTATTGGAAAAGAAAAGAAAACCCCGCTCAAACTTGCATTTTTTTATTTAGTTTAAAATACACTGCTCAAAAAAATTAAAGGAACACTTTGAAAACACATCAGATCTCAGTGGGGAAAAATGTCATGTTTGATATCTATACTGATATGGACTGGGTAATGTGTTAGGAAGGAAAGGGTACCACATCATTTGATGGAAATGCAAATTATCATCCTACAGAGGGCTGAATTCAGACACCCCGAAAATTAGAGTGGAAAAATGATGCAGCAGGCTAGTCCATTTTGCTAAAATTCTATTGCAGCAACTCAAAATGGTACTCAGTAGTTGGTATGGCCCCCACATGAAAGTAAGCATGCCTAACAACATCGGGGCTTGCTCCTAATGAGATGATAGATGGTGTTCTGGGGTATTTCATCCCAGATCTGGACCAGGGCATCACTAAGCTCTTGAACAGACTGAGAAGCAACCTGGTGGCATCGAATGGACCAAAACCATAATGCCCCAGAGGTGCTCTATTGGAATTAGTTCAGACAAGTGTGGGGGCCAGTCAATGGTAAAAATTCTTTCATCCTCCAAGAACTGGCTGCATACTCTCACCACCTGAGGCCTGGGAATTGTTTTGTACCAGGAGGAACCCAGGACCCACTGCACCAGCGTGGGGTCTGACAATGGGTCCAAGGACTTCATCCTGATAACTAATGGCTGTCAGTATGCCATTGTCTGTCTTGTAGAGGTCTGTGCATCCCTCCATGGATATGCCTCCCCAGACCATCACTGACCCACTTCCAAACTGGTCATGCTGAAAGATGTTACAGGCAGCATAACATTCTCCATGGCTTTTCCAGAGCCTTTCACGTATGTCACGTGTGCTCACGGTGAACCTGCACTCAACTTTGACTGTGAAAAGCACAGGGCACCAGTGGCGGACCTGCCAATTCTGGTTTTCAATGGCAAATGCCAATCGAGGTCCAAGGTGCCAGGCAGGAAACACAGGGCCCACTAGTGGCTTGCTGGAGGTCATTTTGTAGGGCTCTGGCAGTGGTCATCCTGTTCCTCCTTGCACAACAGAGCAGATACTGGTTCTGCTGATGGGTTAAAGGCCTTCTACAGCCCTGTCCAGCTTCCCTATAGTAACTGCCTGTCTCCTGGAATCTTCTCCATACTCTTGAGACTGTGCTGGGAGACACACCAAACTTTCTGGCAATGGCACATATTGATCTTTACCTGACCTTTACCTGATTACCTGATCAGATCAATATCCTAGGAGTTTAATGGACCTGATTCTATACTCTGATTAAAAAGTGTTCCTTTAATTTTTTTTGAGCAGCGTATAAAGAATGAAGCAGGTGGAATGAAAAGTGAGCAGAAAGATTTAAAATTTCAAACAGGTGGGAACAGAACTAGGAAATACTGTATTGCAGAGAGTTCAAACAACTGAGGTCTTCAAGATAGTTGAAATGCCAGCAAGTGAATCAAACAAATATATTTTATCTGTGAAAGAAAAAAAAAACACTTTTGGATGAACTGACCCTTTAAAGTTACCTCTTTACTTCCCAAGCCTTACTCTGCAGAATCCAAACTTTGAAAGTGGAACTGCACATATAGTGCATTTACACAAACTTTTAAAACCCACCATTCAGTCTTCTACTCGTCTCTCAATCCCTCCATGAAGATCTGATCTGTGTGACTTGTTGAATGTCACAAAGCCACTTCCCAAAATGTTCTCCAATGGGCCAATTGCATAAGATTGGAGTCAGAGATTGAATTGGAGATTCCAGAGCAGGCTGGGGGTGAGGATTTATGAGAAGTGGCTGCATCCGGCCAAGGGGGAACTCAGAGAACACAAAGCATGATTGGGTTGGCTTTGTTCAATATTTGTATGAGAAATAGTCTCCTTCTTTGTTTTGTTACTTTGTGATGGAAGTAATGACCTAAAATACCTTCTTGATTAAAAGGACAGTGCAATGCTGCAGGGAACGTTCTTTAACAAATTTTCTGTTGAGTAGTTGTGACTGGAACAAATGATTGCAGTCTGAGGAAAAATCAGCAAGACTCGGCCGTGTCATGCTTAATAAATACACACTGAACATGCCGGTTTGTATCTGACATCCAGAAATACAGGATGTTCCAAGCATGGTGCCTGAAAAACCTGTAATAATGTACTTATTATTTTTTTGCTGTAAGGTTGATTGGCATCATGGTGACATAAGCATTTAAAATGTGTTTCCATTTGCTGATAGAATTTTTATTGTTATTTTTTGGAAGCAGTTTATTATGCACTGATCATTGGGCTTGTGTTGCTTGAGTAGAACGATTGAGTATTGTATATTTGTCCACGGGTACCCAAGGACATGGAGGCTGAGCAACACCGTTCTTTCTCTTGCCTACCACACATGTGCTCACATTACATTCTGTGCACAGTGATGGCTTATATATATATATATATACAGGACACTTACATTCACCCTACTTGTTTTGTACTGTGCTACACTCAGCAAGCCACAAGTGTACCAAAGCACATCTGCTGGAAGAGAAGTGGACTTAAAGTGATACTAAACTCTTGTTTTTTTTTTTCCGTTAAAAATAACAAACATGTTATACTTACCTGCTCTGTGCAGTTGGTTTTGCATAGAGCAGCCCAGATCCACCTCTTCTCGGGTCCCTCTTCAGTACTTCTGGCCTCTCCCTCCTGTTAAATGCCCCCACAGCAAGCAGCTTGCTATAGGGCATAGGTGTCCAACCTTTTGGCTTCTCTGGGCCACATTGAGTGTAGAGAAATTTTCTCGGGCCGCATATTAAATATATACTATAGTTAAGGTATATAAGTAATAAAATGCAGCTGCGCCCTTCCCGCGCTGCCGCGCCCCCCACACTAATTTAACACAACTAGAGGATGATCAAATGAAATGGAATCAGTATACAGAGGTTTACTTCTTCTGAGCGATAATAAAGGAACACTCTAACCACCATCACCACTTCAGTGATTTGAAGTGGTCATGGTGGTAGGGAGTCAGAAACACTGCACATGCTCCTCTGCCCCCTCTGAGGCAGCCTCTGCCTACTGTTAGTTGGAAGCTGCTGTGGCCGTGCCCCCGACCTGACTTCCTTCCTCCCCAGCAAAAAAAGAAATTGTCAGGGGGCAGTGGGCCGCATTGCCTGAGGTTCTGGGCCGCAGGTTGGACATGCCCGCTATAGGGGCACCCGAGCCGTGCCACAGCTCCCTGTGTCTATTCAGACCTGGAGCCCCGCCCCTTTATCTCCTCATTGGCTCACTGACTTTGATTGACAGCAGCGGGAGCCAATGGAGCCGCGCAGTTGTCTGAGCCAATGAGGAGGGGAATCCCGGAAAGCGGAGTCTCTTGTGCAACATCGTTGAATCGAGATGGGCTCAGGTAAGTATGCGGGGAGCTGCTACACACAGAAGGCTTTTTATATTTCATGCATTAGGATAAAAAAAACCTTCTGCCTTTACAACCACTTTAATCTGATGTAAAGCTAAAGCAGTATTAAACAGTCCATTGTTTTTAAGTAAATTCTTTTATAGCGAACTCTTAAGCCAGGGTTTCTCTGTCGCTCATTGACAGACGTAGTCCTCGTTGATTAATAACAACTCGGGGTTATACTGCCCTCTACAGGAGTAGGACTAGACAGGAAAGAAAACGTTCTGGCCACACCCTAGGGGCAGTCCCAGAGGGTATATCCTCTCACTTCCTGCTACAGCAAATCAGTTTTTTTCTGTCTAGTTAGGAGTAAGGACCTAGATGCCTTGCTAGGATCTTGGGTCCTGGCAGGATTTTTTTCTTAGAAAGATTTTTTAGACAGCTTTTTTCTCCAGTGTTCCTGTGAGATCTTCAAGCAAGAAAGCTGGAACTGGGCGACGGGCTGGATGTTGAGATCCAGTGGTCACCCCAGTTCAGCCTACGAGCGCGTGCAGGCCATAGCTCCGCGCTGGGTCGGCCGCGACATAGTCCCACTGGACGGGGACTGACCCTGCGAGTTAAACGTCTCGCTTAAACGCCAATGACCATGAGTCACGGCGTCCGTATTGGTCGACAGCCCTCCCACCCCGGTGGAGAGGGGTACTGTCAGGAGTTGGCGCCCGCCTGGTTCCGGTATGGTGAGTAGTATGTTCCCCCTTTTCCCCCTGACGGGTTTGTGGTGAACGCGGGCCCCTCTCTAAATGGTAAGGATGGGTCTCCCCTCTATCCTATAACATGTCACAGATCCCCCTATTTGAGTGTGATTTTTGTGAACAAGAAACCAGGAGGCTTGGTTTGGGAGCTGACAATCTAATGTCATTTCAAAACTGTAAAGATGACTGAAGTCAGTGGCAGTACTAGAATATTACTGTGGTAGCATAAGGTATCCTACCTGTCAGAGGTGTTCACAGGGCGATGTCTATGCATGTATAACTGCAGACCAGATCGCATTCCTCCAGCAAGGGCAGGCTGCCTTCCGACGGCCCACGGACCGCATGCGGCCCGCCAGGGTCCGGTACCGCCGGCCAGGCTGATCACCATCCAGGGTGAAGTTTGGGGGGCCGATGCACTCCCGCAGGCCACTAGGCTGAATACAGCATCCCGCAGGCCGCTGCTAAGCTGCCGCTATCCTACAGGCCGCCGCCATTGTCTTGCAGAGCACACGAGGCCGCCATATTGGCATAGCCTCGTGTCTCCAGCATGGGGGCGGCCATGTTTGAGGTGACCAAATACCTCGTGGAGCCAGAGGGAGGCGCCGGAAGGCGTGTTAAGGGGCGGAGCCGCCTCCTTTACCCAGGAAAAAGGGCCAAAGACTTCCTGTCTGTAACAGGACAGCACTGAGCAAGCTGATGAAAACTTATGTGCATCAGGGATGAGCCTTGGGGTCTCTCTCTCTCTCTCTGTGGGGTCCAAAAAGGCAGGTAACACTGAGGGGCGCTGTTGCGACTGGGGGATACAAAAAAAAAAAAAAAAAAAGTTTTTTACTTTGTCAATTTTTTTTTTCGCTGGCAAATGTCTTGTATAATCATTGACCCTGCCGCACAGGTATCCCCACCTGATCCCCTCAAGGTGGCCGCAGGACCCTCCAGTACCCCACTTGTTTTTAATGCATTATCGGCAGTTTTGGAGTCTTTGGTATCCCGGGTGGAGGTGGCCTGTCAGGGACGGGGGTCAAGAAGCGACCCCCGCCTACCCCCATTTTTTATCTGATACTTCAGATACAGATTCGGAGCTGGTCAATGCAGCTGCAGGTCCCTCTTATGGGGCTGTTGTCTCAGGTAATGTCTCCTCAGCAGTGAGGAGAACGTTTCTGCCTCCGCCATAGCACAAGAGTGGTGGATGCACTAGTTGTGTCCGTCCGGGGTTACACCGGCAGAGGTAGCTGAGACTGAAATTCTTTTTTTGTACTTGTTAGCCTACCAAAAGGGCGAAGGATTTTCCTTTACCCAAATGGGGTCGTTTTGAAATGAACCCCTGTTATTTCCTAACGCATGGCTAGGCGCTATCCGTTTGAGGAATTCCTCTTTAAAGGATAGACGGTACCACCTGCTGTCTTGCCACAGACTGTTAAGATAAAGAGGACATCGTAACCAACGAGGACCTTCCCTTTCTGCTCATAAAGAGTTGTTCGTTCCTCGAGGGCGGGCGATAAGGCGAAACCCTCCAAAGCCTTCAGAGGGTTTTTCAAAGGGCGCTGGTCGGCTAAACAAAAAGTCCGGCTCAGCCAAGCCTGAAGAATACAGCCTGATGCGCCCCTACCCATCTCTGGGGTGGGGGGATGTCTTCACCGGTTTCCGGATCCATGGCTTGCCAGAACCCCGAACTAAGGGGTTCGCGAGGTCATACGGTCAGAATACAGGATCGAGTTTCGATCACTTCCACCGGTACGATTCTTCCCTTCTAACATTGAACGGTTTCAGGGGTTCTATTCGAACCTGTTCACAATGCCCAGGAAAGAGGGCAAGGTGCGTCCAATTCTGGACTTGGGGAAAGATGGAGTCCATCCGAACAGTGGTGGCCTCCCTGCATCAGGGGGAGTTCCTGGCGTCCATAGACATTTAGGATGCCTATCCTTATATCCCCATCATCGCAGGACATCAGCGTTTTCTTCGCTTTCCCAAAGATCATCCCTGGTTCCCACCAGGAGACTGAACTATCTGGGCCTAATGTTGGATACATCCTGGGCAAGAAAGTTTCTCCTTGCGGAGAAACTCCAGAAGGTTCAGTCAACGATTCGGATGTTGCTGTCCGTCAATTGGCTGGGACTGATGGTGGCCTTCTTAGAGGCAGTACCGTATACCCAGTCTCATACCCGAATTCTCCTGAAGGAGATTTTTTTCTAATGGAATCAGAATTCCGATTTCCTGGACAATCGGATCCGGTTGAGCGAGCGGACCAGGAAGTCTCCGATGCTCAACCAGGGGAAGTCATTCCTTCCGATAGCATCCAGGTTACCAATAGGGTATCGGAACTGAGAGCGATCAGATTTTGTCTGATTTACTGGACCGAGCAGCTCTAGAGCAGCCCGATTCGGATCCAATCGCACTATGCCACGGTCGTGACTTATGTCAAGAAAGGGGCACTTAGAGTGTCCTGGTGGCCATCGAAACGACTAGTATCTTTCATTGGACAGAACGGTTTGTTCCGGATCTCCCCGCAGTGTTCACTCCGGGGGTGGGAAATCGGCAGGCAGATTATTTCAGCCATCAGATTCTGGATCAAGGGGTATGGCCTCTTCATCCAGAGGTTTTTCACTAGCTGTCCCTTCATTGGGGCACCCCGGATGTGGATCTGTTGGCACCTTGGCTCAACAGGAAGGTGCGGAGGTTTGTAGCTCGCACCCGCGATCCTCTAGCGGACGCAGCAGAAACGCTGATCGCCCCGTGGGAGCAGTATCAGCTACGGCATGCCTTCCATCCTCTCAAGTTACTGCGGGAACTTCTTCGCAGGATAGAGGTGGAGGGAATTCCAGTTATTCTTGAAATTCCGGACTGACCTCGTCGAGCCTGGTACGCCGACTTGGTGAGGCTAGTCGCGGATGCTTCTTGGAGACTTCCTCTCAGGGAGGATTTGCGGTCTCAGGGACCGATCTTCCATCTTGCTTTACAATCGCTGGCTTAATGGCCTGGCCATTGAGACCCAGGTACTGAAGGACAAGGGAGTGTCAGCTTCAGTTATTCCTACCTCTAGTTAAAGCAAGGAAAGCGACTTCCAGCACATGTCTTATATGGCGTGGTGTGAATCTTTTGGATTTCCCCCACATACCTATTCGGTGACTACGAATCTTGGTCTGTCTGCAGCAAGGGGTTGAGCAGAAACTGTCCTTGAGCACTATCAAGGGTCAGGTTTCAGCGTTAGCAATCTTCTTTCAGAAACCTTTGGCTAATCATTCCTTGGTGCGGAATTTCATCCAGGGGGTGCGACATCTGGCTCCGCCAGTGCGCGCACCCTTACCGCCTGGGATCTTAATTTAGTGTGGTCTGTTCTTCAGAAACTTCTCTTTGAAGATATTAGGGAGATTCCCTTGCTTACATTATCCCAGAAGGTGGCCTTCTTGGTGGCCATTACTTCTGCACGCAGGGTGTCAGAACTGGCCGCATTATCTTGACGTTCCCCATATCTGGTGGTTCATAGGGATAAGGTGGTTCTTCTTCCAGATCCATCCTTCCTTCCTAAGTGGTTTTCAGAATTTTCATCTGAGTAAAAATATTGTGTTACCTTCCCCGTGTCCTAAGACTAGCCATCCTTGGGAGTTTGCATTACACTCCTTGGATGGGGCTCAGAAGGATACACTTGACTACTACGAACTTGTTTTCGTAAGACGGACTCACTTTTTGTGATCACGGATAGCCCTTGAAGGGGGTTGCCTGTGTCTGCCGCGACCATATCTAGATGGACCAGTCAGACGGTGGTACAGGCTTATTCTATTAAGGGTCGGAATCCTCCGTTCCCTGTTAAGGCGCACTCTAATCGGGCGCCTAGTGTCTCCTGGGTCTTCCGCCATCAGGCGTCAGCGATCCAGGTTTTCAAGGCTATGACTTGATCGTCGGTTCATACCTTTACAACATTTTATAAAGTTGATGTGATGGCATCGTCAGATGCCTCTTTTGGCCACAAGGTTCTGCAGGCCGCAATCTGAGGAGACTGTTGGTCTACCTCAAGGGTTTGTTGGGTGTTTCTCTTAGGTCTCATCTTTTTGCTCGATGAGTCCTTGATGCTTCTGGTTGGCTCCGGTTGGGCCTTCTGGATTTTGATTTCTGTTATTCCACCCCTCATTTGTGGTACTGCTTTGGGATGTCCCGAGTTGTTATTAATCAACGAGGACTACATCTGTCAATGAGCGACAGAGAAAAATGGATTTTTGTAAAATCTTACCGTAAAATCCTTTTCTCGTAAGCTCATTGACAGACGTAGTACCCGCCCCTCTGTTTTTTGAGTTGGGTTGGGTTAAATTCTCTAAACACTGCTTTGTGACATAACTGATTTGCTGTAGCAGGAAGTGAGAGGATATACCTTCTGGGACTGCCCCTAGGGTGTGGCCAGAACGTTTTCTTTCCTGTCTAGTCCTACTCCTGTAGAGGGCAGTATAACCCCGAGTTGTTATTAATCAACGAGGACTACGTCTGTCAATGAGCTTAAGAGAAAAGGATTTTACGGTAAGATTTTACAAAAATCCATTTTTCTCAACCAGTGTTTCATGGAACCCTAGGGTTCCTCCAAAGCTTGCTAGCGGTTCCTTGATCGATGAGCGATTTCTGCCTCTCAGATAATACCATTTTATTTGTTCAGATATCTGCAAGGGGGTAATTCTCCCCAATGACCACACATGTAAGGGACATTCTTCCTACTGACCATCACATTAATGTATCATGAGTTGTAGATATAGTAATTTTAAGCAGAGGTTCCCTTAGACCGGAAAGTTATTTCAAGGGTTCCTCTGTGTTAAAAAGCTTAAGAAAGGCTGTATTGAGCAGTACATAATTTCCTTCATATCTGGCCACAACGATTTATATTATTTAGGCCTTGTTCACATGGGGAGTATTGAAGCATACACCTACTGAGGCCGATGTTTACCCGCATCAGGATGCACAGGTGTTTCATGCATCCCATGTGGGCAGTCTCATTGATGTCAGTAGGGATGCAGCAGCTGCACAAACACAGCCGCTGCTCCCAATATGACATCTATGTGGGTTTGTGTCCCAAAACACACACTACATTCAGGGACACACACACTGCACCCACGTGGATGTCCAATTTGGAGCAGCGGCTGTGTCTATGCAATTGACATTGGTGGAATGCACGGAACACCTGTTAATTTCTCCATCTCCTATTATAAAGGAAACCTCTAGGAAGAGAAAAAGGAGCTGCCACTGATGACCTCTATTTGAAGCTCTGTTCACACTGATGTGATGCAGGATTTGCAGCAAGTCCTGTGTGTTTCCCGCACCGCATCTCAATCGCACTTCATTAATGCAAACCGGTTCGGGTGTCAAAGTTAAGTTAAGGACACGTTAAAAACAGGTCGGAAAACAGTGTGATTGGCTAAATCTGATCGCATGGGCATGAACACCGATGCAATCTGATTCCAATGCTGCAAAAAAAAGGTGCATGTACCTTTTTCGTGTCGGAGCTGTGCGATTTGAGCCATACAAAATGAATGTGCTCAAATCGCACTGCATAGAATTGCACTGCAAAAAATCGCATGTGATTTGAACAGGAATACAGTGCAATTTCGGTCCGAATCACATGCGGTTCTCCGCACTGCATCATTGTGAACCTAGGCTAAGAATACTGCTTACTTGACAGTCTCTGGGTCTAATATTTTCTGTTCCTCACCCAAAACAAAAAAGCAGCTTAGAAAGCCAGTATTCAATCAGAACTCGTGATCTGCATAACTGTTCCAGGTCAGTGCCTTAGGAGGAATTGAAGCCACTGGTTCAGCATAAGTCAGTCAGATATTTTCAGAAGGAAAGGCTGGCAATGGCAGCCTTTGTGTTCTTTCAGTATGGGTTTTCTTAAAGCGGAGTTCCACCTAAAACAAAAAAAATTACATAAAAATAAGCCTGGGACAGTCAGGGCTAGTACATTCCACAATGGATAGCCTCTGAACTGTCCCAGGTTGCACTTACCTTTTAGAAGAAATACTTACCTTGAAAATGTCTTGTCCAGCGCTGCCATCTCAGGTGTGGGCAGCTGAAACCAGCGCGATCCTCTTCCGTCCTCTTCGGTCCCATGATGCACTGCACTGGCCCCGCCGTCACTTCCAGGGCTGCAGCGTCATCCCTGCACAGCTTCTGGGCATGCCCAGAAGCTGTTTAGCAAGGTATGACGCGACTGCACCGGAACTGACGTCGGGGCCGGTGCAGGCGCATTGATTCCTGGGAGCGATAAAGTTCAGCTCCCAGGAATCATTGCAAGCCAGGAAGTGACGGTGGCAGCCGTGGCCGCAGAGTGAGGAAGAGGAAGTAAGGTAAGCATATTTTCTTCTAAAACAAGGTAAGTAAAAAAAAAAAAAAAAAATTGTGATTATTCATTTGTTTTTCAGGTTACCCAGAGCAAGAAGATGGACCGAAGTTCAATTTTAGGGTGGAACTCCACTTTAACTTGTTTAGATAATTTAAAATTGGTATTCTATCTTTTTTGCTAAAATTATAGAATGAAGCCGCTGTCCTTGGTTTATCAGGCATGCTGCTTGCTATTTACAATTAGGTCTTTCATGTAGCCTCCGTAAGCCTTCCCTATCACTTTTCTCAGACACTGCACCAACACGTCTATGATTCAAGAATATATTCCACTTCACGTCAGTCAGATGACTGTACCTGCTGATATGACAAGCTCCTTAGCTCAGAAAGCTGAGAAAAACAGCAAGCCAGAGCTGGGCCTAGGGATATAAATAACATTATTACTTATTAAATAAAACCGCTGATGCTGACAAACTATTCTTTGTGTTATATGTCACAGTATTGGCTTGTGGATTTCATATTGCAACTGATATATTGCCTGCTGCTTACAGCATTGAGATAGCATTTCACAATTAATGCTCCTATCGCCTCTTCGTCCTTCCCTGGCGTTCCTACTAGCACAATTTCCTTCAAATCTTCATCAATTTAAGCTTGTCTCTGCTATTTCTTCTTTTCAAGCATCCCAAGGAAGCAGCGGCTTGAAACCAGTCTGGGTATACTGTAAAATGGGTGCTGAAATGAATATAAAGAAGACTGTTTAATCTTGTAAATTGAAAATTCACACTTTTTTTTGCCTGTTAATGCCCTTTTATTTTTCTGTGCTTTAGGGCTCTCGTCACACTTTCTGAAAAATATACAATCCTCTCTTAATTTAAGTCTAGATTGGTATCCTATTCATTTTATTTTTCCAATAAAGACCTATTTCCAGCCTGAAATATTTGAAAACTATTCAAAACATTCAGAACTCCAAGCAGACATCTATCTAAACAGTTGAAATGCACATTAGCTGTGTTACCATCCAATGGATTTACAATTCCTTTTGGACAGCTTTGTGTTTTATGCACTTGAGCTATTCTACATAGCCAGGAAAATTTATTTACTGTAACCTGCGTCAAATTTGAAAATTCCTGTGTCTCTCTGCAGCTTCTTTTACCGAAGTGCTGATGCTGAATAAATATAAAGTAAGCAGACAGGAGGCACAGAGGTGACACTTCAAAGCTGAAAACCTGAACCAGGAATTGGCGCCCCTGCTTGACTGTGTGCCTTGTATTGCAAGACTACTTAACAGATTTTTACCTATTGTCTTCCACTGTGTTCTTCCCTTAATATTTTAATTCATTTATGCTGTTGCTTAGCTACTTTGCATTGACAATTTTCCCCAGTTGCTTGAAAGGCTCCAAAATTGTTTGGTTAGAGCTCCAACCTCACTGTTAAAAGCATTTGGTCATATACATGATCTGCGCAGAATTCCCCAACTTGACTTAAAAGGGGGTTTTTACTTGTGTCAGTGTTGTCATTCGAGAGTTAACAGCACTTCCCGTCTTGTAAAAACTGGGTCACAGAACAGGAAGAGAGGGATAAACTCTCTGAAATCCTGGTCATCTGAAAAACTCGGCAGGTGTTTTAATCTTTCTCCATTCCATCTAAAACTAATAAAAAACTTTCAGCTATAGATACTTCTGTCTGGGTTGTCCTTCAAAAGCTCTCAACCTGTTTGGCGAAAACTGTGTAATAGATCAGGACAAGAGGGGAAATCTCTCTAAAGTCCTGGTAAGCTGAAAAAACATGGCATGTGCTCTAATCTTTCTATATATATATATAGATAGATGGATAGATAGATAGATAGATAGATAGATAGATAGATAGATAGATAGATAGATAGATAGATAGATAGATAGATAGATAGATAGATAGATAGATAGAGAGGGATTTTAATTAGGTTTTCATCATCAAAAGTTGCAAAACAAACCCCCAAAACAATCTTCTGTGTTAGAACCGGCCTACTGGGCCTTTGAACCTTGCCATTCTCTATTCTATCATACAGTTCCGGATGGCTTGCCGACAAGTCCATTTCTCAGTTTCCTCTTGGTATTTAACATAATTTACAACCATCTTTTCTTTTTATCCTTTATAAGTGCTAATTTGATGATTTTTTTTTCTAAATTTGCAGTGCTGTTTTAACACTCTCATTGCACTGTATACAAAGAGCCAAATTTGTTGTCTATTTCATCTTTGTACCTATTGGCTTTTTTATTTACGTATGTTTTTTTTAGAGAAAAATATTTCAACTATAAATACTACTTTAAGGTGATTGTAAAGAGATTTTTTTTAAAATAACATACTTGTTATACTTATAGTCAGGTCCATAAATATTGGGACATCGACACAATTCTAATCTTTTTAGTTCTATACACCACCACAATGGATTTGAAATGAAACAAACAAGATGTGTTTTAACTGAAAGTCTGCAGTTAACCACTTAAGCCCCGGAAGATTTTACCCCCATTCCGACCAGGGGGTATTTTGCGATTCGGCACTGCGTGACTTTAACGGACAATTGCGCGGTCGTGCGACGCTGTACCTAAACAAATTTGGCGTCCTTTTTTTCCCACAAACAGAGCTTTCTTTTGGTGGTATTTGATCACCTGTGCGATTTTTTGATCACGCGCTATAAACAAAAAAAGAGCGTCAATTTTGCAAAAATAGCAATATTTTTCACATTTTTTTATATGAAATTCCCCCCAAAAAAATGTAAAAATCAAAATTTTTTAACATTTTCGGCCAATTTGTTTTATGCTACCTATGTTTGGTAAAAAAAAATTGCAAAAAGCGTATTTTGATTGGTTTGCGCAAAAGTTATCGCGTTTACTAACAAAGGGAAAGATTTTTGTTATTTTTGTTGTTTTTTTTTTTTACGCATAATGGCGGCGATCTGTGATTTTTTTTTGCGGTACTGCGACATTGGGGCAGACAGATCGGACCCTTGACTGACATTTGTGACACTTTTGGGGTTACCAGTGACATTTCTACAGTAATCAGTGCTATATATATGCACTGTTACTGTAAAAATACACTGGTAGTGAAGGGGTTAACTTTATTTGGGAGGGAGGGGCTGTGTGTATCCCTAGGGGCGTGCTTTCTACTGTGATTGGCTGTGGCTTGAGCTGTAAGGACACTGATCAACGGATCTACATACTAGATCCGTGTGATCAGTGTCTTTACAGCGAGGAGAATGACAGGTGGCTTGTTTACACAAGCTGCCTGACATTCTCCCTCTCCCCCGCCGATCGCCGAGTGACCGGCGGACATCGGGTCTGCTGGTCACACACGCGGGGGGGTCCGTGACCACGCGGGAGCGCGCCTCCGGGGGCGCGCGCTCGCTCCCTAGACCCTTTACAAGCTAGTGACGTAGCCCTACGTCACTTTGCCTGTGAGGGGCTGACTGCCGACGTAGATCGGCGTTAGGCAGTCGGCAAGTGGTTAAAGCACATCTTGTTTTTTTCATTTCAAATCCATTGTGGTGGTGTATAGAGCCAAAAAGATTAGAATTGTGTCAATGTCCCAATATTTATGGACCTGACTATACCTGCTTTGTGCAATGCACAGAGCGGCCCAGATCCTCCTCTTCTCGGGTCTCCCGCCAATGCTCCTGGCTCCTCCCCCCTTCTAAAGGGCTTCCATAGCAAACCAATTGCTAGGGGGGGCACTAATGCAGGCTTGATCCCTAGATGCATTTTGTGTGTCCATAAACACACAAAGCACAACACAGCCCCACCCCTTCTCTTTCCTCACAGGCTGTAATTGACAGCAGCAGGAGCCAGTGACTCCCACTGCTGCCTTCATAGCCAGTAGGGAGAGAGCCAAGAGGGATGCTGCTCTCAGGCACAGTACTGGATTCAGATTGGGCTCAGGTAAGTATAGCGTATTCCAGTTTGTCTTTTCAGGAGCCTGGGTACATGAACATTGACAGCTACAAAAAGAAAATAAATTAGGTGAAAGCTATCTTTTTTACGCACATAAGCTACTTGGGCCCTGAAGGTAAACCAGCCCTGCTTTGGTTGATCCAATGAAAAGGTCCCCTGACAAGAAATGTACAGTATGTTTGCATATCAGATTACAAAAAGGATCTTTCCAGGGTTGATTCCAAGCTCTTGTCTATGAATATTGCTAGTTCATTGACTTTCTGCACTCTCATGTAGTTGTTGGTATTCATAAATGCAAAGATGCAAGCACTACTAATAAAATTAATTATTACATATTAATACTCTTACATTTGTGGAAAAGTGAACTACTCCTTTAGGTCTTTCCCACAGACAACCGTAGAACCACATCCCACTTTTGTAGATAATGACCTAGTGGGCAAACAAATATTGCAAATATATTATGGGTCTACAATATTTTTTCAACGAGGCACCCCATTCTAAAATGTAAAAACTATTCTAATAGTTTTACATATTGCAGCAACATCCACACATATAGGTTCCCAACATTAGAGGTGATGTATTCTTCCAAAGCAAATATATCTTTGCACACTGGTACTGACTAGTAATCTTCTCCCTCAGTTCTCTTCCTCACTTAGCTAATGTGACCCCAGTGCTGATGGAGAAGGGCAGGGGAGGGACAAACAAGGATGCTGTGCAGGGGCTGACATCCTCCTTATCAACCGATGACATCATTGGTTGTTAGGACACTGGCAACTGGAAGGTTGTAATGGTGCACAATGAAAACCTTTGGCTTTGTGTAACTAAAAGGCAGGCTTGATCAACCCTCTGGCTTGTATACAGTTTTAGGGTGATTTTTAGGCATATTGCTGAGGCACCCTAAAGAGAGCTGAAGGCACCCGTGTTTAAAACGGCTGGTCTAGAACAAGATGAAGGGGAGGATCAGCCATAAAACCTACTGAATATGTACAACAGGGAGTTAAGGTACCCCTGGTTTGGTTTGAAACATGTTTTAAGGTCCGATTGCAGTCGCATGGTGTATTCTTTAAAAATCTTCAATAAACATTTTTTGAAGATTAACCATTTTAAGGTTGAAACACTTTGGGGACCTTATGGAGCCTGCTGTTCCCTGTAATGGTCCTAAATTAATACCTTTATGCCTATGTAGCCTTAAGGAACCTAGGCCAGGCAGGCTCTACATGCTTTATTGACTTCTAACTTTTCTAAAGTGAAGATTATAGCCCAATTGAACCCTCCTGGTGTATTTACTATAATGCAGCCAAGACGTATGCAAAGTAATGAATATGCTTCCTTTTTACTGCTTTATAGCTGCTTAGTGCTGCAGCTATATACAGTACTCTATGCTGGCAGCACATGAAGGAAAGTCCAGCTGCTACTCCAAAAGACAATGCGGCAACCCCTTTTTTCGAGCAGTTTTAACACAATGCTATTAACATTGCTCACTTCAACAGTGCTGGTCGTAAAGCAAGAGCACGGTTGATCAGAGCAGTGTGCAAGTGGTCACCGCTGGTGACAAAGCAGTTTTGACTCTCCTATGTGATGCCAGCACAGAGTAATTGAATCATTCCTTAGTAGCTAAATAACAAAGTTATGGCATCCCTTCTGATGGTTATCACCAGCTCTGGTCAATCATCAGGCAAATGCCAGAAATTTGGTTGAAAATAGAGGCTCTGGCGTCTGAATGACAGGTGGGTGGCGCTTTATGCAGAGCTTAATGTCAACACAAGAATAAGTCAAAGCCCTATTTACAGCCTGAGCAGTAGTTTGACACAGTAGCACCACAAAGTCTCTGTACTTTTGTTAACTTGTTATACAATGTAGATCTGGATAGAATATGTAGCTAAAATATAGTAACCCGATTGTAACTTCTTAACAATCATAAGTTGTCTCTGAAGAAAATAAATACACCTCACAGATCTAAAAAAAAAAAAATAATAGAATTTTGATTAGTACAAGTTTAAACTACTGGCTTTGCATCCATTGATTACCACTTCATTTTTGTTTGATTTATGGGGATGTATAATTCTTCTTTTGTGATATGCTGTTACATTTGTCTATTACAGTCCAGTGCTGTAACCTATAAAGTGGATGTAGAACAATCCAGACCTGCGCCAAGGAAACGTATCCTTCCAAAGTGGATGTTGCAGGGCGATCTCACAATTCAGAGTCTCCAATCTCCTGTGGTTAAAGCAGGTATGTGTGTGTGTATGTATGTTTTTCCTAGAATCAGCAGAGAACAGAGAAAGAGCTAAGGCGCCTCTTATTGCTGTCTGGTGTGAAAGCCAAAGGTTAGCTGTAATTATTATGGTGGTGCTTTTCTTAGTAATCCACATGTACTGCGCCTTCCCAGGAATTACTTGTATTTATATGCTTAGTTCTTGTAAATGCACATTATAGAAATTTAAATGCAGTCAGTTTTTTTTTCAAAAATATTCATGCTTTACTTCTTTAAGCTTTCTTGGAAGAATATGCGTACTTTGCATGGAAAATTATCCTCTTTGGAGTGCTCATGTATTGCAGAATATCGATTTTGTTTTCTTTTCAACAAAAGGAACTTAGAACAATCTAGTCAAGAAAAACGGTGCTAACAGAAGATAGAAATACAGCTGTGCTTAAAAGTTCGCATGCCCTGGCAGAAATCATAAAAAAATTGGCATTGATCATACCCAAAAAACTTTTTGTTATTTAGGAATAGTCATCATATGAAGACATTTATTATCACATATCTGTTTGGCTCCTTTTTAAATCACAATTATAATATAAATCATCCAAATGGCCCTGATCAAAATTTTACATACCCTGGAATGTTATCCTTGCTACAGACACACTAGATGACACACATAGGTTAAAATGGCAAATAATGGTTAATTGCCCACATTTGTGTCTTTTTAAATAGCAAATAGTGTCTTTGTATAAATAGTCAATGAGTTTGTTAGCTCTAATGTGAATGCACTGAGCAGGCTAGCTACCGAGCCATGGGGAGCAGAAAACAACAATCAAAAGACCTGTATAACAAGGTAATTTAACCTTATGAAGATGGAGAAGGATTTAAAAAGAAATCCAAAGCCTTGAATATGGCAGTCAGTACTGTTCAATCACTTAATAAGAAGTGGAAAATTCAGTGATCTCCTAATACCAAGCCAAGGTCAGGTAGACCAAGAAAGATTGCAGCCACAACTACCAGAAACATTTTTCGGCATACAAAGAAAAGCCCACAGGTAACTTCAGGAGAAATACAGGCTGCTCTGGAAAAAAGACAGTGTGGTTGTTTCAAGGAGCACAATACGATGATACTTGAATAAAAATGAGCTGCATGGTCGAGTTGCCAGAAAGATGCCTTTAGTGCGCCAACACCACAAAAAAGCCCATTTACAATTTGCCCGACAACACCTTGACGTACCTCACAGCCTCTGGCACATTGTAACCTACAGTGATAAGTCAAAAATAGAGCTTTATGGTCACAACCATAAGCGCTATGTTTGGAGCTACAAGAATATCTTTCCCACAGTGAATGGTGGGGACTCACTGACATTTTGGGGTTGTGTGAGCTCTAAAGGCATGGGGGATCTTGTGAAATTTGATGGCAAAATGAATGCAGCATGTCATCAGAAAATACTGGTGAACAATTTGCATTCTTCTGCACCAAAGCTGCTCATGGAATGCTCTTGGACCTTCCAGCACGACAATGACCCTAAACACAAGGCCGAGTTTACCCTCTAGTGGTAACAGCAGATAAAGGTAAAGGTTCTGGAGTTGGCATCACAGTCTCCTGACCTTAATATCATCAAGTCATTCTGGAGAGATCTCAAACGTGTGGTTCATATAAGACATGGGTGTCCAACCTACGGCCCTCCAGCTGTTGCGGAACTACACATCTCATGAGGCATTGTAAATCTTGGACATTCACAGACATGGCTAGGCATGATGGGAATTGTAGTTCCTGAACAGCTGCAGGTCCATAGTTTGGACGCCCCTGAGTCAGACGACTAAAGACTTTGCATGACCTTGAGGCATTTTGCCAAAAATAATAGGCAGCTATACCATCTGCAAGAATTTGGGGGCTCATAGACAATGATTACAAAAGACTGCACGCTGTTACTGATGCTAAAGGGGGCAAAAGAGTATTAACTAAGGGGATGCAAACTTTTTAACAAGGGTCATTTCATTTGTTCACTTGTTGCCATGTTTTGTTTTATGATTGTGCCTTTCTGTTATGACCTATAGTTGAATGTGAATCCCATAAGAAATAAAATAAATGTGTTTTGCCTGCTCACTCATGTTCTCTTTAAAAATGGTAATTTTTATTACCAATTCTCCAAGGATATGCAGTTTTTTTTAAGCACAACTGTATGTAGCTTCCTATTGCTGATCTCCTCCTTCAGGTAAAGCTAGTTTTCCTGAACGTTCCTGGCTTTAAAGGGAAAGAATTGTGGTTTGTATTTTTTTCCATCATTGTTTTGTTGTAGCTAGAACCAAAGAACAATAACATAAAAAAAAAAACAATATACATTTTTTTAAAGTCAGGTAAGTTTAAAATATTCCATTTAAAATTGTGTTTACACGTGCAGCCAGTGAGTGAAACTAAGTTCAATGATGCTTTTCAAAGTATTGTTGTATACATGGCTCAGTAGCTCACGCTGACTCAACAGGAGCTATTGAACCCTTAGCAGTAACATGTCCCCCTCCCTCCCCTACCTTCCCTCCCTATAGAGCTTCAATCAGAGACAGAAGGTCCAAAAGGCGGACACTTATGCTGAGTTCTGTCTTTAGAAAATCATAGAACATATAAACAAGGCTTAAGCCTAGTACACACGATCAGAAAATCGGAAGAAAAATACTACTTTTGAAGCGATCGTACGATAATCTGATCGTTAGTACACCGCTTTTGAGAGCCAATCATGACAGTTTATCCAAAATTATCTGAAGGGACAAACACGAAAATGTTCCTTGTATGATACCAGATAGTTTGATTTTCGTTTAATCAGTACAGTTTTCGTCTGCCAAAACAATTCAAATACACAACAATACATTCACATTACTTCAGAAGTTGTATTCTGTCGTATGAGAATTTTTGTAAGTTGAGCAACCTCTTCATTTTCGATT
Source organism: Pelophylax lessonae (assembly GCF_965119305.1). NCBI lineage: Eukaryota > Metazoa > Chordata > Amphibia > Anura > Ranidae > Pelophylax > Pelophylax lessonae. Next base: position 587,558,193 of record NC_138770.1, read on the forward strand.
TGGAGACTTGCGTGCAAAAACAAACGGATGATCATTCACCTGATATTCTCATCATGTATAGGAGGCTTAAGCGACCCAACTATGCACAAAAACATAGGAACTGGGGAACATTCCTCCCGAGGCCCCGCCTGTCTGAGGGAGGCTCCAAGAATGAAAAAGAGCCTACAGCCACATTACCCTAAACGTGCCCGTTCTCGTCTGATCTCAAAGGCAAAGCAGGGTCAGGCCTGGTTAGTACATGGATGGGAGACTGCCTGGGTATAACAGGTGCTGTAGGCTGGCTGCACGTGCGCTACACTACCAGCGTGTGTCTACCTTAGCCGCCAGGTGCCAGTAACCGCTTAACCTGGTTTGTGATAGGGATTGGGGATTGCAATTATTTCCCATGAACGAGGAATTCCCAGTATGTGCAGGTCAAAGGCTCGAATTACATAGTTAGTCAGGTTGAAAAAAAGACACAAGTCTATCTGGCTCAACCAATAAAAAAACAGTAAAGGAAACCCAACCATACAATCCCATATACACAAACCTATACCCACAGTTGATCCAGAGGAAGGCGAAAAAACCCCAGAAAAACATGATCCAATTTGCTACAGCAGGGAAATAAATTCCTTCCCCATCTCCCCGAGAGGCAATCGGATATTCCCTGGATCAACTTTACCTACAAATGTTAGTAGCCATTTATATTATGTACACCTAGGAAAGAATCCAGGCCTTTTTTAAAGCAATCTAGTGAGCTGACCAGAATCACCTCTGGAGGGAGTCTGTACCACATTTTCACAGTTCTTACAGTGAAGAAACCTTTCCGTATTTGGAGACGAAATCTCTTTTCCTCTAGATGTAAAGAGTGCCCCCTTGTCTCCTGTGTTGACCTTAACGTGAATAACTCAACACCAAGTTCACTATATGGACCCCTTACGTATTTATACATGTTAATCATATCCCCCCTTAATCTCCTCTTCTCAAGAGAGAATAAATTCAGTTCCTCTAATCTTTCCTCATAGCTGAGCTCCTCCACGCCTCTTATCAGTTTGATTGCCCTTCTCTGCACTTTGCTCCAGTTCCCCGATATCCTTTTTGAGAACTGGTGCCCAAAACTGAACTGCATATTCCAGATGAGGTTTTACTAATGATTTGTACAGGGGCAAAATTATATCTCTCTCTCTGGGGTCCATGCCTCTGTTAATACAAGAAGGACTTTGCTTGCTTTGGAAACCGCAGTTTGGCATTGCATGATATTAATAAGCTTATGATCTACCAGAACACCCAGATCCTTCACCGCAGTGGATTCCCCAAGTTCTACTCCCCCCTAGTATGTATGATACATTCATATTCTTAGCCCCCAAGTGCATAACTTTACATGTATCGACATTACAGTGCCTTGTGAAAGTATTCGGCCCCCTTGAACTTTGCGACCTTTTGCCACATTTCAGGCTTCAAACATAAAGATATAAAACTGTAATTTTTTTGTGACGAATCAACAACAAGTGGGACACAATCATGAAGTGGAACGAAATTTATTGGATATTTCAAACTTTTTTAACAAATAAAAAACTGAAAAATTGGGCGTGCAAAATTATTGAGCCCCCTTAAGTTAATACTTTGTAGCGCCACCTTTTGCTGCGATTACAGCTGTAAGTCGCTTGGGGTATGTCTCTATCATTTTTGCACATCGAGAGACTGAAATTTTTGCCCATTCCTCCTTGCAAAACAGCTCAAGCTCAGTGAGGTTGGATGGAGAGCGTTTGTGAACAGCAGTTTTCAGTTCTTTCTACAGATTCTCGATTGGATTCAGGTCTGGACTTTGACTTGGCCATTCTAACACCTGGATATGTTTATTTGTGAACCATTCCATTGTAGATTTTGCTTTATGTTTTGGATCATTGTCTTGTTGGAAGACAAATTTCCGTCCCAGTCTCAGGTCTTTTGCAGACTCCATCAGGTTTTCTTCCAGAATGGTCCTGTATTTGGCTCCATCCATCTTCCCATCAATTTTAACCATCTTCCCTGTCCCTGCTGAAGAAAAGCAGGCCCAAACCATGATGCTGCCACCACCATGTTTGGCAGTGGGGATGGTGTGTTCAGGGTGATGAGCTGTGTTGCTTTTACGCCAAACATAACGTTTTGCATTGTTGCCAAAAAGTTCGATTTTGGTTTCATCTGACCAGAGCACCTTCTTCCACATGTTTGGTGTGTCTCCCAGGTGGCTTGTGGCAAACTTTAAACTACATTTTTTATGGATATCTTTAGGAAATGGCTTTCATCTTGCCACTCTTCCATAAAGTCCAGATTTGTGCAGTACATGACTGATTGTTGTCCTATGGACAGAGTCTCCCACCTCAGCTGTAGATCTCTGCAGTTCATCCAGAGTGATCATGGGCCTCTTGGCTGCATCTCTGATCAGTCTTCTCCTTGTATGAGCTGAAAGTTTAGAGGGACGGCCAGGTCTTCGTAGATTTGCAATGGTCTGATACTCCTTCCATTTCAATATTATCGCTTGCACAGTGCTCCTTGGGATGTTTAAAGCTTGGGAAATCTTTTTGTATCCAAATCCGCCTTTAAACTTCTCCACAACAGTATCTCGGACCTGCCTGGTGTGTTCCTTGTTCTTCATGATGCTCTCTGCGCTTTAACCGGACCTCTGAGACTATCACAGTGCAGGTGCATTTATACTGAGATTTGATTACACACAGGTGGATTCTATTTATCATCATTAGCCATTTAGTTCAACATTGGATCATTCAGAGATCCTCCCTGAACTTCTGGAGAGAGTTTGCTGCACTGAAAGTAAAGGGGCTGAATAATTTTGCACGCCCAATTTTTCAGTTTTATATTTGTTAACAAAAATTTAAATATCCATTAAAATTCGTTCCACTTCATGGTTGTGTCCCACTTGTTGTTGATTCTTCACAAAAAATTACAGTTTTATATCTTTGAAGCCTGAAATGTGGCAAAAGGTCGCAAAGTTCAAGGGGGCCGAATACTTTCGCAAGGCACTGTATACACCATTATATATTGAGGACTCTATAACTTTCCTACAGACTAATAATTTGGGTTATTTTCACCAAAAGAAATGTAGCAGAATCATTTTTTTTCCTAATATGAGGAAGAAAGATGATTTTATTTGCAAAATTTTATAACCAAAGCCAAGAAAAATGCTTTTTTTTCCGTTTTTTTTTTTTTTTTTGGAATTTTTTAGCAAAAAATAAAAACCCAGTGGTGATTAAATATCACCAAAAGAAAGCTCTAATTGTGTGGAAAAAAATGATAAACGGTTTATACGGGTACAGTGTTGCATGACCGTGCAATTGTCATTCAAAGTGTGACAGCTTGGAAAGCTGAAAATTGGCCTGGGAAGGAAGAGGGTGAAAGTCCCCGGTATTGTCTTTTATGGATGTGCCATGGACAGTAATTACTGTCTTTTATGGACTTGCCATGTCTTAGTTCCGCACCAGTGGTGTGCTGTGGATGCCATGCCAAGGTAGTATTGATTTTCTATAATGCCAGCCAACTATAAGTGCAAGGGAAAATATAAACCCAGGATAATTTGTAACATGAATCTTTAAGGGGTTATTTTACCTATTGCACTGCTTTGTGAGAATAGCCTATAGTAATACCTATGATGTAGAAAACACCAGCCTTTTTTTAAAGTCAAACAAAAGCTCTTTTTTATAATAGAAAATAGAAAAATGTTGACTTTCAGTGTGTCTTTGACTTGCCCTAATGTTCACAGCAAATTTGTTTGATAATGAATATGCCAGGAAGCCTTTGCTGCAATTCTGTGCAACGACGTGTGGCCAGAATAAAGGCAATAACAAAATACTACGCAATGGTAAAAACATTCAGGCAGCGCAGCGGATAATAGTTAGTGAGAAAAAAAATAGGCAATCAATAAACATTAAATAGCAATCTTGTACAATAACACAGGAAATGCAACAGTGCGTGTAAACAAAATATATAAAAGCTATGTAAACTTAGGGCAAGTGGGGCAAGATTAGAGTTGGAATAATGTACATAGGCAAGGAGGTACTTAGGTGGAGTCCATAATGTATGGAAATGCTAAAATTTGGTACCAGCAAGCTGAAGCAGGTAAGTGGGTTCCTGACAGAATCCTTCTATACAATTTTTATTTATTGACTATCCACGCCCTGATCTCTGCGCTGTGAGATGTTGGTGTGTGTGTGTTAGAATTTGACATTGATGAATCAGATATCCAGTAAGGTAGGTAGGCAATGGGTTAAGAGTTACATTAACCTAACTAGTCTTCAAAGAGTCCCCTCTCTCTCCTAATACCTATACTAACTACCCTGGGTAAAAAACATGTATATACTTACCTATTCTCAGCCTGCTTCAGTCCAGTCACATGATCCCGTGTCAGCCAAGGGCAGCTGCAGAGGAGAGGAGAGAGCCATTGTCATCGCTCCCTCCTCTTTCCTACAGCTGCTGCTGGCTGACACAGGCGAGCAAAATCACGTGACCGGACCAGAGGGGGCTGAAGATAAGTAAGTATATGCATCTTTTTTACACTGATTAGTCAGCGTAGTTGTTAAAGCGGAGTTCCAGCCATTTACTCACCTGTCCAACGGTCCAGCGATGCGGCCGCCGGAAGCCTCGATCCTCTCCCTCGGCGCCGGCATCACTGCTGTGGGCACCCGGCTGTTACAGTTTGCGGCTTCACAGCCGGGTACCCACTGCGCATGCGCGAGTTGCGCTGCGCGCCGTGATTGGCCGGCAATCTTCTGGGACCTCTGACGTGTCCCAGAAGATTGCAGGGAGGGAGGGGGAGAGGAGAACTTCCGCTCAGGGCGCCGCGGCGCTCCGAGCGGAAGTGGGAGCGGGTACCTGTCAAAACTAGGTACCCGCTCCCCCCCCCAAAAAATGACATGCCAAATGTGGTATGTCGGGGGGTCAGGACTCCCTAAAGCGGAAGTTCCACTTTTGGGTGGAACTCCGCTTTAAGTGGGGAGAGGGAGAATTGTTAGGACTAGTTAAGTTTAGCCTGTAATTCTATTTTAACACAATGGTGTTGATATATTTTTTCAGTCCAAGTAGCCTGTATAAGTAATTGTTTAATTACCTCTCCAGCAGGCAGCCAGTCAAATCTGTAATTATGTGAATTGCTCCTCATTCCTCCATGTGGCAGCACCATTGCTTAGCAATTGACTGCTTAGTAACTCCCTGTCACATGGGGACAAGCAAAAGAGTTCCCAGCCCTTTATGAACTGCAGGAAACCACAACACAGGGCTTCCTTTTCACTTTTGCTGGCTAAAAAAAGCAGTAGGAGAGTGAATGGAAGGTATGTGCAGATGCTGGAGAAGATAGGTGAACCTGTTGATTCGTCATTTGATTTTCTGGCAGTAAAGGTTTTGGTTGTTTGTTGGTTTTCATATACAGTGCCTTGCGAAAGTATTCGGCCCCCTTGAACTTTGCAACCTTTTGCCACATTTCAGGCTTCAAACATAAAGATATAAAACTGTAATTTTTTGTGAATAATCAACAACAAGTGGGACACAATCATGAAGTGGAACGAAATTTATTGTATATTTCAAACTTTTTTAACAAATAAAAAACTGAAAAATTGGGCGTGCAAAATTATTCAGCCCCTTTACTTTCAGTGCAGCAAACTCTCTCCAGAAGTTCAGTGAGGATCTCTGAATGATCCAATGTTGACCTAAATGACTAATGATGATAAATAGAATCCACCTGTGTGTAATCAAGTCTCCGTATAAATGCACCTGCACTGTGATAGTCTCAGAGGTCTGTTTAAAGCGCAGAGAACATCATGAAGAACAAGGAACACACCAGGCAGATCCGAGATACTGTTGTGGAGAAGTTTAAAGCCGGATTTGGATACAAAAAGATTTCCCAAGCTTTAAACATCCCAAGGAGCACTGTGCAAGCGATAATATTGAAATGGAAGGAGTATCAGACCACAGCAAATCTATGAAGACCTGGCCGTCCCTCTAAACTTTCAGCTCATACAAGGAGAAGACTGATCAGAGATGCAGCCAAGAGGCCCATGATCACTCTGGATGAACTGCAGAGATCTACAGCTGAGGTGGGAGACTCTGTCCATAGGACAACAATCAGTCATATACTGCACAAATCTGGCCTTTATGGAAGAGTGGCAAGAAGAAAGCCATTTCTTAAAGATATCCATAAAAGTGTCGTTTAAAGTTTGCCACAACCCACCTGGGAGACACACCAAACATGTGGAAGAAGGTGCTCTGGTCCGATGAAACCAAAATCAAACTTTATGGCAACAATGCAAAACATTATGTTTGGCGTAAAAGCAACACAGCTCATCACCCTGAACACACCATCCCCACTGTCAAACATGGTAGTGGCAGCATCATGGTTTAGGCCTGCTTTTCTTCAGCAGGGACAGGGAAGATGGTTAAAATTGATGGGAAGATGGATGGAGCCAAATACAGGACCATTCTGGAAGAAAACCTGATGGAGTCTGCAAAAGACCTGAGACTGGGATGGAGATATGTGTTCCAACAAGACAATGATCCAAAACATAAAGCAAAATCTACAATGGAATGGTTCACAAATAAACATATCCAGGTGTTAGAATGGCCAAGTCAAAGTCCAGACCTAAATCCAATCGAGAATCTGTGGAAAGAACTGAAAACTGCTGTTCACAAACGCTCTCCATCCAACCTCACTGAGCTCGAGCTGTTTTGCAAGGAGGAATGGGCAAAAATTTCAGTCTCTCGATGTGCAAAACTGATAGAGACATACCCCAAGCGACTTACAGCTGTAATGGCAGCAAAAGGTGGCGCTACAAAGTATTAACTTAAGGGGGCTGAATAATTTTGTACGCCCAATTTTCCAGTTTTTTATTTGTTAAAAAAGTTTGAAATATCCAATAGATTTCGTTCCACTTCATGATTGTGTCCCACTTGTTGTTGATTCTTCACAAAAAAATTACAGTTTTATATCTTTATGTTTGAAGCCTGAAATGTGGCAAAAGTCGAAAAGTTCAAGGGGGGCGAATACTTTCGCAAGGCACTGTATTAGTGTTTAATCTGCATGAAACTGGCACCAATTGTGTTTCAAAATAGCACTGAGCTTAGCGGTAATCAGCCATTTATAGGCAGTCTTGTATTCTATCAATGAATACAAAGCTTCCTCTGATTGGCTGAGTCGCAGGGGTGGGCTTGTGACATCACAAACTCTGACTCAGCCAATCAGAGGAAGCTTTGTATACATTGATAGCTTGGCCAAAACTAACTATTTAAAGCTCAGATAGCAAGCACTTGTGCTGCAAGTTTGAAAATGACTTGCTAAGCTATTGCTAGACTTGCCAGGCTTCACAAGTTTGTTGCACAATTGCAGCAAGTCCGCATTGCATGTCTCCAGATCAACTTTCTTTGCAAACATTCCCAAGTCTGCTGCACGTTCTGGTTTAGTTATGTTGTGCAATAGTCATCCCACCACAGGGGTCACTGTGATTTGCAGAGCTCTTGCTGTGGACTAACCACTGCAACTTTGCCCTTG